>NC_141907.1:73485000-74110000 GCF_057802395.1 Ceratotherium simum simum | reverse complement strand
AGCAATTCCACTTCTGAGTATATATCCATAAGAATAGAAATCAGGGACTCAACAGATGTTCTAATGTTTATAGAAACATTAATCACAATATGAACCAATGTTCATAGCAGTATTATTCACAAAAGCCAAAAGATGGAACCAACCCAAATGTCTATCAACAGACGAACGTGGTAAAAACAAAAAAACCAGTGGTATATACATGCAATGGAATGTTATTCAGCCTTAAAAAGGAATGAAATTCTGATACATGCTACAACATGTAAATAAACCAGACACAATAAACCAAACACAAAAGGAGAAATAGTCTATGATTCCAGGGTACATGTTATCTAGAATAGGCAAATCTGCAGAGACAGGAAGTGGAATAAAAGTAACTAGGAACCAGGAGAAGAATGGGGAGTTATTGTTTAATGAGTACAGAGTTTCTGTTTGGGACAATGGAAAAGTTCTGAAAATGGATAGTAGTGATGGTTGTACAACATCATGAATGTGCTTAATGTCACTGAGTTGTACACTTTAAAATGGTTAAAATGGTAAATTTTACATTGTATATATTTTATCACAATTTTTAAAAATGAGAGAATTTTGAAGAAAGTAGGCTGAACAGTACTTTCAGCTGCCTGCATAAGACAGCTCTCCTTATAAGAAGTGGAATGTATTGGACTATCTCAGTTTAAGGAGTTAATTCTGTGTAAGTCTATAGTTCGTATATGTTTTCCTGATCTTTAGTCTCTATTTGTTTTTGATCCTGGACTACTGCACGGATTTTGCCTTTTGCGTTTTCCAAGTTCTTATTGTCCTGGGAACAACCTCTTGCTTTCAGCTTTCGTCTCAGATGTCAATCCTATTCTATGAGCTTGCTGGTCTTGTGACATGCTCCCTAGTTTCTCACAATATACAGCCTGATGTTGGGAAATCCACTGTCACTACCACATGACATGATCTCTATACTGCCATGTCTGGTTTCATAGAATTTATGTTCATATAAATGTTGGTTAGAGGAGCCAAGTGAGTATGAAAAAAAAGCCATGGGCATAAAACTTTGCTGTTTATTCCATGGATTCATGTGATTTATATTAAAATTTGTAAGTAACTTAAGTATTCCCATGAGCTTTTAATGAATGAAACTTCAGTGTGCCCATAAGCACTCAGGCCATTTCGCATTACTGCCCTTTTCCTGGAGTGATCTCTTTATATTTTTATTTCTTACGTGAGACTCAAGGTCAGAGACAACGTCTTATTCATCTTTATATTTCCAATGCTTAGCACAGGGCTCAATAACTCTTGATTAACTATTTACTAATATAGTAATATTTTATATTTCCACAGTTTCATACATTTCCACCTGCATTATTTATTTTAACCCTTAAAATAACTTTAAAAGTTAGGCATTATTGTTATTAATTTACAAATGAGAAAACTGGAGCTTGGATAGTTGTGACATCTTGAAGGTAAAACAGCATCTGAATGGTGGAACCAAACTCTCACCAAGGTCTCTTGGTTCAAGAGTTAATGTATGTTCAGTGACATCACGGTTACCTCCCTGAATATCATTCAAATAACATTGTTAGGGGAGAACACTTCGTCCATACTCCTCATGTGTCTTTCCACATTGCGGAAACCGAATTCACTCTGCCCCAAAGGAAAGAGTGTGATTCACCTGATTGGTCAATCAGAGAAAATTAAATTAATCATGCTCTGCTTAAATCAGCTCACCTCTTTTTTCCTTTGGGAGCCAGATGCCTGCAGATAGCACAAATTCTCCTCTGTACTTCCAATCCATAAGTCTTACTCAGAACTAGGTCTTAGGTTTGTTTAAATTTGGGGTGTAGTTAGGGAGCTCATTTAGCTCTTATGCTAAGTACATTCTCCAACTTAGTAGTAAAGTAATAAATATAGTCATAAAGTTGATACTTTGTTCTCCATCTGCCTTCCTCTTTCTTATCAATTTGTTCAGATTCCATGCAAGTTGTTATTAGACCTCCACAAAGGCCCCAACAACCTTCTTGAATAACTCAGGCCATTTAGAGTTTAGTGGAGGGAGTGTACGTCGTGTGAGTGTTGGTCAAGGAAATCTTTAGCTCACTGAACCTCAGTGATAGCACCTGGAATTAATTACTAACTGTATGAAAGACATCTGATATCCACACAAAAATGAATTTTGATTTTCATTCTATCATAAATTGCGCAATAGAACTCAAGCATATCTAGCACTCCATCATTGGCACAGACAGTGAATAGATTCTCAAAATACTGTTAGGTAACCAGGTGACCTTTCTTTCTTCTGACAGAACTGAGATATACAGGGCACCTTACCAATGAAGTTTAGTATTTGGGCATTAAGGGAAAAGAGACAGTAGTGTATTTTCTTGTTATTCAATCAATGGCACCTAAAAAATTTGTATCAGACCTTAGAAAATTATCATATCTAATTCAAACATTTCGTATTTTTTAAATGAAAGTGAGATTCTTCTGACATATATTTTTTTATATGAAAAGTATATGGAAAAAATCTAAATAAGTTTGGTGCATCTTCTCTTTTCTGTAGGAAGTTACAACACATTGCCTGAACAACTTTATGACCAAATCTTTCCTTCATATGACCATGGCATTATTTCATATAATCTCTTCTTTTCTTATAAAGCCTCTTCCACAATACACCAGTATAGTATACAAATAAATAAAAATCGTTTTAAAAATAAATACAAGACACTAAATCAGTTATCTACTTTTATAAAATATTACTGGTTTAAATTTTACCTATTTTTCTGCTAAGAACATAAAAAAGTGGACACTTCAATTTATATACTATATAAAATTTCTTAAATTTTCTATCCAGTACAAAAATTCCGTTGTTTCTGAATTACACAATATATTTAGGCCCGAACTCAATGAACTGTAACTAATTTTTCATCACCAGGTCCTTCATTTGTTTAATATGCTTGACATATAACAATCAAAGGAGTTAATTTAGAAACACTGCCAACTGGATGAAATCTTGCCAGGGACTTAATATTCCTCAAACTAAGTTTAGTGCAGGTAACAATATATTCATGCAAATATTTATATATACCAATATGAAATCCACAGACTTTTTTTTGCTATCTGTTTTACTGTCAATCGCCAGGCTGGACTCCACAGAGATTAAACGCTTTCAATATATATAATATAATTTCTAACACAGGGTTTCAGAAATTATGAGTGAATACATTAATCAAATTTATCTACTGCAGGAGGGCTCAGAGGAATCTGTATACTGATGCATGTTATCACTTTCTAGGAGGAGATAGTTGTGAGGAACTCCCCAAAACCTTTTGACCAAAGATCTGAAGAGACAACACTTGAAAAAATTTATTTGAGAAAATACCTGTTCCAAATCATCAACCTGGAGTGAGAAGTATTGACATGTAAACCAATTTTGCTTATCAATCTCAAGTGAAGCTGTGATTAGAAGCTAAGTGTTTCAATTTGGATTGTATACACTTAATAATCAATTAATTGATTAAATTATCAGGATACATTTTACTTATAGTTTGAAGAGTCTGATGAATTCTTAGAGAATCTCAGCTATATCTTAACTTCTTTTTCTGTTTGTTTTTTTAAAAAAGTCTATGTTTGTTTATTTTCCTTTATTTATTTAAATTTTTTGTTTATTGCAGTAACACTGGTTTATAACATTGTATAAATTTCAGGTTTACATCATTATACTGCTATTTCTGCATAGATTACATCATGTTCGCCACCCAAATACTAATTACAACCCATCATCACACACATGTACCGAATTATCCCTTTTACCCTCCTCCCTGCCCCCTTCTCTTCTGGTAACCACCAATCCAATCTCTGTTTCTATGTGTTTGTTTGTTGTTGTTATTATTATCTACTACTTAATGAGTGAGATCATAAGGTATTTAACCTTTTCCCTCTGACTTATTTCACTTTGCATAATACCCTCAATGTCCATCCATGTTGTCACAAATGGCTGGATTTCATCATTTCTTATGGCTGAGTAGTATTCCATTGTGTATATATATCACATCTTCCTTATCCATTCATCCTTTGATGGTCACTTAGGTTGCTTCCAAGTCTTGGCTATTGTGAATAACGCTGCAATGAACACAGGGGTGCATGTATCTTTACACATTGGTGTTTTCAAGTTCTTTGGATAAATACCCAGCAGTGGAAAAGCTGGATAATATGGTAGTTCTATCCTTAATTTTTTGAGGAATCTCCATACTGTTTTCCATAGTGGCTGCACCAGTTTGCACTCCCACCAGCAGTGTATGAGAGTTCCCTTCTCTCCACATCCTCTCCAACATATGTTGTTTCCTGTCTTGTTAATTATATCCATTCTGACGGGTGTAAGGTGATATCTCATTGTAGTTTTGATTTGCATTTCCCTGATAGTTGATGATGTTGAATATCTTTTCATGTGTCTGTTGGCCATCTGTATATCTTCTCTGGAGAAATGTCTGTTCAGGTCTTTTGCCCATATTTTAATTGGGTTGTTAGTTTTTTGTTGTTGAGATGCATGAGTTCTTTATATATTTTGGAGATTAAGCCCTTATCAGATGTATGGCTTGCAAATATCTTCTCCCAATTGTTAGGTTGTCTTTTTGTTTTGTTGATGGTTTCCTTTGCTGTGCAGAAGCTTTTTAGTTTGATGTAGTCCCCTTTGTTTATTTTTTCTATTGTTTCTCTTGCCCGGTCAGACATGGTGCTTGAAAATATGTTGCTAAGACCGATGTCGAAGAGCGTACTGCCTATGTTTTCTTCTAGAAGTTTCATAGTTTCAGGTCTTACCTTCAAGTCTTTAATCCACTTTGAGTTAATTTTTGTGTATGGTGTAAGCTGAGGGTCTACTTTCATTTTTTTGCATGTGGCTGTCCAGTTTTCCCAATACCATTTGTTGAAGAGACTTTCTTTTCTCCTTTGTATGTCTTGGCTCCTTTGTCGAAGATTAGCTGTCCATAGATGTGTGGGTTTATTTCTGGGCTTTCGATTCTGTTCCATTGATCTGTGTGTCTGTTTTTGTGCCAGTACCACGCTGTTTTGGTTACTATAGCTTTGTAGTATATTTTGAAATCAGGGAGTGTGATACCTCCAGCTTCGTTCTTTTTTCTCAGGATTCCTTTAGCTATTCGGGCTCTTTTGTTGTTTCATATAAATTTTAGGATTCTTCTATTTCTGTGAAAAATGTGGTTGGAACTTTGATAGGGATTTCACTGAATCTATAGCTTGCTTTGGGAAGTATGGACATCTTAACTATGTTAATTCTTCCACTCCAAGAGCACAGAATATCTTTCCATTTCTTTGTGTCGTCTTCAATTTCTTTCAGCAATGTTTTATAGTTTTCAGTGTACAGATCTTTCACCTGTTTGGTTAAGTTTATTCCTAGGTATTTTATTCTTTTTCTTGCAATTTTAAATGGGATTGTATTCTTAATTTCTCTTTCTGCTACTTGGTTGTTAGTGTATAGAAATGCAACTGATTTTTGTATGTTGATTTTGTATCCTGCAACTTTACCATATTCGTTTATTACTTCTAAAAGATTTTTGGTGGATTCTTTAGGGTTTTCTATATATAAAATCATGTCATCTGCAAATAGTGAGAGTTTCACTTCTCCCTTTCCAGTTTGGATCCTTTTTATTTCTTTTTCTTGCCTGATTGCTCTGGCTAGGACTTCCAGTACTATGTTAAATAGGAGTGGTGAGAGTGGGCATCCTTGTCTGGTTCTTGTTCTTAGAGGGATAGGTTTTTCACCATTGAGGATGATATTAGCTGTGGCTTTGTCATATATGGCCTTTACTGTGTTGAGGTAATTTCCTTCTATACACATTTTATTCAGAGTTTTTATCATAAATGGCTGCTGTATCTTGTCAAATGCTTTCTCTGTATCTATTGAGATGATCATGTGATTTTTATTCTTCATTTTACTAATGTGGTGTGTTACGTTGATTGATTTGCGAATGTTGAACCATCCCTGCATAACTGGAGTAAATCCCACTTGATCATGGTGTATAATCTTTTTAATGTATTGTTGTATTCGATTTGCTAGTATTTTGTTGAGGATTTTTGCATTGATGTTCATCAGTGATATTGGCCTGTAATTTTCTTTTTTTGTGTTGTCCTTGTCTGGTTTTGGTATCAGGGTAATGTCGGCTTTGTAGAATGAGTTAAGGAGCTTCCCCCTGGCCTCAATTTTTTTGGAGAGTTTGAGGAGGATAGGTATTAAGTCTTCTTTGAATGTTTGGTAGAATTCACCAGGGAAGCCGTCTGGTGCTGGACTTTTATTTTTGGGGATGTTTTTGATTACAATTTCAATCTCCTTACTGGTGATTGGTCTATCCAAATTCTCTATTTCTTCTTGATCCAGTTTTGGAAGGTTGTCTGATCCTAAGAAGTTATCCATTTCTTCCAGATTGTCCAATTTGTTGGCATATAGCTTTTCATAGTATTCTCTTATAACCTTTTGTATTTCTGAGGTATCTGTTGTAATTTCTCCTCTTTCATTTCTGATTTTACTTATTTGAGCCTTTTCTCTTTTTTTCTTGGTGAGTCTAGCTAAAGGTTTGTCAATTTTGTTGATCTTTTCAAGGAACCAGCTCTTGGTTTTATTAATTTTTTCTATTGTTTTTTTAGTCTCTGTTTCATTTATTTCTGCTCCAATTTTTATTATTTCCCTTCTTCTACTGACTTGGGGCTTTGTTTGTTCTTCTTTTTCCAGGTCCCTTAGGTGCATTGTTAGATTGTTTATTTGAGATTTTTCTTGTTTGTTGAGATAGGCCTGTATTGCTATAAACTTCCCTCTTAGAACCGCTTTTGCTGTATCCCATAAATTCTGGCATGTCATATTTTAATTTTCATATGTCTCCAGGTATTTTTTGATTTCTCCTTTGATATCTTCATTGACCCAATCGTTGTTCCATAGCATTTTGTTTAATCTCCACATATTTGTGGCTTTTCTGATTTTCTTCCTATAGTTGATTTCTAGTTTTACACCATTGTGGTCAGAAAAGATACTTGGTATTATTTCAGTCTTCTTAAATTTATGGAGACTTGTTTTGTGGCCTAATATGTGATCAATCCTGGAGAATGTTCCATGGTCATTTGATAAGAACATGTATCCTTTGGTTTTTGGATGGAATGCTCCATATATATCTACTAGGTCCATCTGTTCTAGTGTGTCGTTTAAGGCCAATGTTTCCTTATTGATCTTCTGTTTGGATGATCTATCCATTGGTGTAAGTGGAGTGTTAAAGTCCCCTACAATTATTGTGTTACTGTCTATTTCTCTTTTTATGTCTGTTAATAATTGCTTTATATGTTTAGGTGCTCCTACATTGGGTGCGTAGATATTTACAAGTGTTATATCCTCTTGATGGATTGTTCCCTTGATCATTATGTAGTGTCCTTCTTTTTCTCTTTTTACAGTTTTTGTGTTAAAGTCTATTTTGTCTGATATGAGTATTGCTACCCCAGCTTTCTTTTCATTACTATTTGTGTGAAGTATCTCTTTCCATCCCTTCACTTTCATTATGTGAGTGTCTTTAGGTCTGAAGTGTGTCTCTTGTATGCAGCATATATATGGGTCTTGTTTGTTTTATCCAGTCAGCCACCCTATGCCTTTTAATTGGAGCATTTACTCCATTGACGTTTAAAGTAGCTATTGATAAGTATGTACTTACTGCCACTTTTTAACATTTTTTTTCCTCAGTGTTTTAGTAGTCCTCTATACAGAATTGATGGTCTCTTTAGTTTGACCTCTGTCTGAAAGCTCTACTCTTTAACTCCCTTCCTCCCTCATTTTATGTTTTTGATACCATATCTAACCTCCTTTTTGTGCAATTGTATCCATTACTGCCTTATCATGGAAATAGATAATTTTTCCTATTTATGGTCTTCTCTTTTCCCCTTAAATCAGTCCCTTTAACATTTCTTGTAGCACTGGTTTCTTGGTGACAATCTCCTTTAATTTTTGCTTGTCTGGAAAACTTTTGATCTCTCCTTCCATTATGAATGGTAACCTTGCTGGGTAGAGTATTCTTGGCTGTAAGTTTTTCCTTTTAGCACTTTAAATATATCATGCCACTCTCTTCTAGCCTGTAAGGTTTCTGCTGAGAAGTCAACTGATAGCCTTATGGGGTTTCCTTTGTATGTAACTTGTCTTTCTCTTGTGGCTTTTAGGATTCTCTCTTTATCTTTAATTCTGGACATTTTGATTATGATGTGTCTTGGTGTGGGCCTCTTTGGGTTTATCTTGTTTGGGGCTCTCTGTGCTTCCTCTACCTGGATGTCTGTTTCCTTCCTTAGGTTAGGGAAGTTTTCATCTATTATTTCTTGAAATAGATTCTCTGCCCCTTTGTCTCACTCTTCTCCCTGTGGGACATCTATAACATGGATGTTAGTGCGCTTGATGTTGTCCCAGAGGTCCCTTAGACTGTCATCACTCTTTTTAATTCTTTTTTCTTTTACCTGTTCAGCTTGGGTAATTTCTACAAGTCTTTCGTCCAGCTCACAGGTCCTTTCTTCTGTATCCTCTACTCTGCTTTTGAGTCCTTCTAGTGAATTTTTCATTTCCAGTATTGTATTCTTCATTTCTGATTTTTTTTTTTATATCTTCCATTTCTTTGTTCACATTCTCACTGAGTTCATCTATTCTCCTCCCCATATCAGTGAGCATCCTTAGCACTCTTTGTTTGAACTCTTTGTTGGGTAGGTTGCTCATTTCTGTTTCACTTAGTTCCTTTTCTGGGGTTTTATCCTGTTAACTTACTTGGAATGTATTGCTTTGCCTTCTCATTTTGCCTCTTTCCCTGTGTTTGTGTCTGTGTATTAGGTAGGTCAGCTAATTCTACTGCTCTTGGATAGGTGACCTTATATAAGTGATGCCTTAGGAGGCCTGCAGTGTGCTCCCTCAGTTCTCAATGTTCCAGGGGTGACCCCTATGTGGGCTATGTGTGTTCTTCTGTTGTGGCCTGTTTGCTCTCCCTGTAGGCACCCAGGGAGGCTGAGTTATGCTCCTGGCCAGCTGTTGTAATGCTCAGCTGCTTATAGTTGTTGTGGGCCCTTCAGTCTCTTTATCAGGTGTGGGAAGCCCCAGCACGGTTGGCTGCAAGTTCTAATACCACATTTGTGTTTCATTATTTCTTTTAAGTGAGTAGGCCCCCAGCGTGGCAGGTTGTTAGGCTCAAGGGCTTACAATCGCTATAAGCCTCCAGCCTTTATGTCTCTTGTCAGCTCTCTGAGGATTGCAGCTGGGTGGGGCTGGCCTCAGGCATGGGAGCACTCAATTGTTTCAGGCTTTGGTATGTGGGGCAAACTCCCTATGTGGGTCTTTGAGAAGCACAAGTCTTCTGCAGCTGACAAGCCCTGCCGCCCATGGGTCCACACACAGAGTCAACACAGTCCTGCCCCATGTGCGTGCCCTGACTTCCTGAAGTGAACCCAGTCTCTCCATGACGGGAGCCCCACAGACTCCACCACCACCCCACACTCTCCATCTGCTCCTTGTGCACACCCTGCCCCACTGAAGTGGGCTCTGTCACCAGGCTGCAGAGAATCCAGTCACCAATCTATGCAGGCCCACAAGTTGCCTGATGGCTTGTTCTTGGGTGGGACCAGTCCCTAGGGTGGGCTGCCTGCCCTGGCTAAGCTGGATTAAATAGGTGCTCTAGTGGGTGGGGCAGACCCTGGGCTAGCAGGCCCCAGGGAGAACTCCAATGGTGCCTGTGGCAGCACGCGCACACCAGGCCACAACAATGGCCGCCGCCAATGTCCCAGTCCCTGGAGAGGGCTCACCTCTCACTGCGATGCACTCAGAGCCTATCAGGTGAGTCTCTTTTCACCAAAGCACTGTGCACCTTTCTTTCTGGTGATTTTAGGTTGCTTTCAGGTTGCTTTCTGAAATGGGTGAGTTTGCACATGGGCCCTTTAAGAGCCGGTTTTAATTTCTTTGTGAACCAGCTTTTCTGGGGTTACTCCCCAATGTTTTAGTAGCAGGCAAAGTCAGATATTATGCCACTCGTCTCGATTGTGCTGGGTCCACAAAATGCCCACAGTGGGGGTGGTCCGCGGCTCAGGGCCCCGCTCCTCCAGGGAGGGCTGCGTACCTTTGTGCTGCTCCCAGGCGGCTGTGAAGCTGGCGGCTTGTGAAGGCGGCGTTTTTCTCTCCAGAAGAGAGTTTCTGCCTCTTCCACCTCAATTTGTTGCAGGCGTTGTCCTTTGTTGCAGGCGTTCCTCTTATCCAGTTTTCAGTTCTCTCTCAGGGGCAATTTTTCCATGAGTAGTTGTAAATTGGCTGTGTCGGCGGGAGGAGCTGAGTTCAGAGTCTGCTTACACCGCCATCTTGACTTCCAGATCTCTTAACCTCTTTATTCCAGTTTGCATACAGTCAAACCACAGTCTGGTAGAGATATAATGGCTTAAAAAAAATGAATAAATAATGTAACAAGAAAATTTCATTAAGGAGCAAACTGCTAGGAAAAAGTAGCATCCTGACCAAAGACTGCATCTCAAAGTCAGCATATATGAAAGCAATTTGACCTACAAACTTTTTGCCTTGATTTAACTTGATTTTTTCAGATGGCTATCTGTACAACTTTATAGAATATCTCCTACAAAAATGTGAAAGCAATAGAATAGAAATGTAACTACCATTTAAATATTTTGCACAGTTTTCTTAATGTAGTTTTTAACCTTTGTAGTGTAGAGAAACATTTTTTTTTAAAGATTGTCTTGTTAAACTGGCTTTTTGTGCGTGGTACTTGCCCGTAAATCTATTAGCAGACTAGGCAAAAAAATTATTCATTTTATTAACTATGAAAGATATTTTCTCTCCTAAAATAATTATAAGCAAATGAGTTTTAAATAATTGTGCTAGAAGCCAAGTTAAATTATTTTTCTATTTACTTTGATTTAAAATAAAATTTCCAATGTGTAAACAGTTAACTATCTAATAAAAACGCTTTCTGTTTCTGAAAAGAAGATAATAAAGTGTTTTCAAGTAACTTTCTACTTGTTCTAAATAAAATGATATTTTTCGAAATGGCCTAAAAACTCTAAAATGTTATAATGTCTATTAAGTGAAAAAATATGCAGTAGAAAATTGACTTGCTTCCACTTCCCACATACATGAAAATGAAAAATCACACATATCTTAAGTTAGTTCTACCTTCCATGTTCTTTCATGGAATTAGAGGACAAATAGGAAAAAGCTGCTATTATGACTGTCAAAATGCTTATACTAAAATAATTTACTTGACTGATATTTTTATCAGATATACGAATATGCTGTAACAAAAACAAAAACACAAAATTTCCCTTAGGGAATTTCACATTTTAAAGTAATTAAATACATTTTTAAAGGTAAATATGAGGTCTCTAAATATAAGGCCAAAGATCTAATAGTTCTCTAAATATAAGAAAAAGTAATAATTCAAAGCACAGTCTTCAAGGCAAACAGTTCTAGGTGCCAAGCCTGGCTCTGCTCCTGTGGAGCTGTGTGACCTTGGGCAAGTTATTAACCTGTCTGAGCCCAATTTTTCCACTTAATAAATTTAGCAAAAAAATATATTTTTTTTGCTAATTAAAAACAGGGACTCAATCAGATATTTGTAAACTGATGTTCATAGCAGTATTATTCACAATAGTCAAAAGGTGGAAACAACACAAATGTCTGTCAACAGATGAATGGACGAATGTATAAATAAAATGTGATATACGTAAAATTCAGCCTTAAAAAGGAGTGAAATTCTGACAAATGCTACAATGTGGATAAACCTTGAAAACATTGTGCTAAGTGAAATAAGCCAGACACAAAAAAACAAATATTGTATCATTCCTCTTAGGTACTTGGAATAGTCAAATTCACAGAGACAGAATGTGGAATGGAGGTTACTAGCGGTTGAGAGGGAGAGGGAAATGGGGAGTCCTTATTTAATGCATATGGAGTTTCTGTTTGGGATGATAAAAAGTTCTGGAAATGGATAGGGGTGATGGTCACACAATATTGTGAATGTACTTAATGCTACTGATTTGTACACTTAACAATGGTTTAAAGGGTAAGTTTTATATTATATATATTTTACCACAATTTTAGAAAGTGAGAAACAAAACAAAACATAGTTGTTAGAAGAAGAAAAGCCCAAGGGTAGCAAACTGTTTAGGGACAATGTTTTGCAAGTGGCTTTATATTTATTCTCTATTAGTGATTTGAATGCCTGGTATATTTCTAGCACCAACATTTCCCCGCAGGTGGGTAATGGAAGATTCAGAGTATATTGTAATGTGCCACACAGATCCATCTCTAGAGACGAAAATTTTCCTCAGTTGCTGGGAGACTTGTGGGCTGACAATTCTCGGTTCTCAGCCCTCTCAAGAAATTATCTTCAGATGGAAAGCTGCCTTGTCCAAGTTCACATTCCCTTCCCCAGGAGAGCCTCCATCAAATGAGTAGTTGAAGGGGGCATATAAAGACTTGTCTCCTCACCATAATGTGGGACAACTTGAAAGGGCTACCTTGAGAACTCCACATAGGGTCAACACTGCACCCCAACTTCTCCCTCTGCTCAGTCTTGCTTCACTATCTGCCCTTCCACAGATGGTCTGTCTAGCACTCTCTACTAAACTTCTTACATGCCAATTTCTATCTCAGAGTAACTATTCGTTGAGGAAAAGAGAATATTTAAACATTTCTAGGTCATTGGACACAAAATCCTTGTTGACATTGAACCCTGGGGAACTAAAGTGTCTTGATGAGCCCCCTGTTGGAGAAGGGGCATGTAGGGCCAGGTACTAAATGGAGTCTTGCCTACAAGATCTAGCCTACAATGGTCCACTCAGTTCACGAACCCACCCAGTAATGTCCCCGTTCCCCAAGTGTACACTTGAAATGGACATATTTGGTAATCAGCACACCTGTATATTGTTTCCCTTGCCTGAGTCCTGCTGTAGTGTGGAAAGTCAATTGGGGCCTCTGAAACTGCTCTCCCAGCCAAGACTGTAAATCAAAACCAATATCATATCGAGTGAGGAATGGCAGAGAATAGTGCCCCTAAAGGAGGCAGAGCTGGTGGTCCCAGCCTATCTCCATTTAAATCACAAGTCTGGTCCTTACAAAAGCAAGATGCTTCCTGGATGAGGACCAGTCAACTACTACAAACTCAATCAAGGAGTAGCCCTCATTGTAGTTGCTGTGCTAGACATGCTATCTTTGCTAGCACAGATAAATACAGCCTCAGGTACAAGGTAGGAAGCCTTTGATCTGGAAAATGTGTTCTTTTTGACCATATTCAGAAAAGAACAGAAACAATTAGCATTCACGTGGAAGTGACAATAGTATACATTTACAGTCTTGCCCCAGGGCTGTCTTAATGCTTTCTCCTGTCAAAGAAATCTGGATACGCTGCATATCCTGAAGAACATCCTGCTGGCAGACCATACTGATAACATCATGCTAATAGAACCAAATAAACCAGAAATGACAAGTATGTTGGAGGCTTTAGCAAGACAGATGTGCTCTAGAGGGTGACAGATAAACCCAACAAAGTTTCAAGGGCTTGCTGCATCCCTCAAATTTTTAAGGGTCCTGTCATCTCAGGAATGCTGGGCCAACCTCTTCAAAGAAAAGAACAAATTATTGTACCTCGCATCTTCCACTACAAAGAAGGGAGCACAGCAGCTGGTGAGGCTCTTTAGGTTTGGGAGGCAGCATATGCCACACCTGGGAGTATTGCTCTCTGACCCCTATACTGGATGATCTGAAAAGCTGCTGACTGTGATTAGAACACAGAACAGGACAAGAGTTCAGCAACAGATCCATGCTGGAGTGCAGGGACCTTTGCTGCTTAGGTCACATGACCCAGTACACCTTGTGATATTGTAGGTATCTGCTATGAGTCAGGTTTATGGCAAGCCCAACAAGATAATCAGTGTAGCCTCCTACGATTCTGGAACCATCTTCAGAAGAGAATGGCCGATCTTTTGAAAAGCAGTTCCTGAGTGTTTCTGGGTTCTGGGAAAGATGCAGTGCCTGACTACAGGTCTTTAAGCGACCAAGGAGCCAGAACTGACCAATATGCACTGGTTCTCTCTTACCCGTCAATTCCACAAAGGGTAATTGACTTTGATCATGAGAAGATTAGGGCTGTGGTTACAATGGAGTTACAGGGAGGAATATGTTCAGCATCCAGGGGATCCCTTTGGATAACTAGTAAGACAGTTCTTCAGTTCTAGTGCTTCAAGAGCCAGCATGGCCTGTCTCTAGGATGTTAGATGATAAGGTACGTTTTTTGACAAGTGATCTGCTTAATTCATAGGAGACACTCTTTTGATTCATTAGAATTTACATACAATAAGCACTTCACTTAGAAAATCAATACTAGCACCCTCTTGCATTCTGATAGTTGGTGACAAAGCACAGACTCAAAATAATCTGATTTTTCTGTTTTAAATGTCAAAGCTAGATTATTATTTCTATTATTATTATTATTAGCTACCACTTAAATTCCATGCACTATTCTAGGCATTATATGTACAATAACCCTATCCTCAAAATAATCTTGTAAGTAGATATCATTAACTCTAGTTAACATTTGTGAATTGAGCATCAGAGTGGTTAAGCACTTGCCTGTAACTACCCAACTTGTAAGTAGCAGAACAAGTTGGAACTTGAATCTACAAATTACAAAATTCCCTGAAATTTTCATTTCCTCTTAATATAAAATTTTGTCCTAGCTAAGAATAACTGTAAAATAGTGTCATAAAAGTATAAAATTTACTTAGATTGACCAGACCAGCAATTATGGTGTAGTAAAAGTAGTGAAAGCAGAACCCAGATGGTAGAAATCTAGAAGAAATAAAAGGTAGTGAAGTAGCGACAGCGTGAGTAGAGAACTCCTCCAAGAAGCTTCGCTTTTTAGAGATCATATGGTAGCCAGAGATGCATCTTGGATCCACGAAAGCTATTTGTAGTTGTGTGTGTATTTTATTTTGCTTTTGTTTGGCAGAGCAGACCATGCCTGTATGCTGATTCAAAGGATTCCCTAAAGAGGAAGAGATTGAAGAATGAAAGAACAGAAGGAATAACTGATGAAGCAAGATCTCTAAGAAGCTGGAAAAGGATAGGATGCAGTGTATCTGTGATACAAAGTTAAACTTCCTCATTGCAAGTGGTTCTTAAAGTGAGGTCTCTAGACCAACAGCACGAGCACCACTGGGGAATGTTAGCTATGAAAATGCTCAGGCCCCATCCAAGAAACTCCGTGGTGGGATTCAGCAATTTAGAATTTAACAAGCCCTCCAGGTTATTCTAATATACGGGCATTGTAACAGAGGAGAAAAAAGCAAGGTGCAGATGAGGGGGGACTTGCAGATTTGGTGGTGAAAAATTGGCAGAGTTTCCATCATTCACACCTCTCAGTTCTCAGGCAGCTTCTACCTTCAGAGTCTCCTCTTTCTACACCCCTACCCACCAAAAAGGTAAAGATTTTAGCTGGCTCCTATTTGGGAATAAAGACTGAAAAGGGGATGAGAGCCAGTCATCATGATCATTGGCTAAAGTGCTCAACAACAGGTTATAGAGCCATCGGGTAAACAGGGACAGGGCAGAGCAGATCCCAGAAACCACTGCTGGATGGAGCACCACCTTTTCTTTAACTAAGTTCTCCCTTAAAGAGGAGAGAGGAGGTTGGTGGAGTGACTACAAGTCTGAGAATTTTTATCCAAAGAGAGTAAGCATTACATAAAGAGATTTTTCAACTTTTGCTCAAATTAAATTTAAAAGCAATTGGACAATTTTCCCCCTACTACCCAGAAAATCAGAGCTTTTAAGTTCAGACTGGTAGTAGACAAAATAAAGGGATTACATTTTTGCCTTACATTTAAATTGTAGTGTGAGTAATCTATGACACCGCTTCATATATTTAAGCAAGTAATTTCTTAATAAATTACAGGGGAAAAAGGAGATGCAATATTCAAGTTAAAGCCCATTTTCACCATGATATTCTCAGCAAAATTATTGACCTGAATTAAAGTTTATTGTTTATTATTTAACGAACACAAAAATCTTGTAGAGGCTGAAAACAAATTTATGCCTTTATTCTGTGACAGAAGAATAGGCATTAAAATGCAGAAAAGAGTAGAAACTGCCTGAATCAATGGAGGACATTTAACTTAAAGGGTTAAATGCTCAAATACTTTTTTGGGAAGAGAAATAGCTAAAGACGATGACATACTTAACAAATTTGCTTATAAGTAAAAAGTTTTATTTGTGTGATATTATGTGTGTACATATAAACAAACGCTGAGTGTGTAGGAGCAGCTGGTACAGTAACACATTCATACATCTATCATATACGCATATGTTATGCACACCTATTTAAATGGTCATGCATCTTTGAATGTGTGGAATGCATGTTAGCATGTATGCAAGTTCTACACAGAGCTAAGCAAGAGTGGTAAAAGCAAGTTAATTCTAGGAAAATGCTGCAGAAACTGTTATAGGAACAGATGAATGAATGCCAGTTTACAAAAATTAAGGGATTGCCAACTGCCTGAGAAAAATCAAGCATGTTAAACCCAGAACCTAAAGAAAAAAAAAGATGCTTCTGTATCAGAACAGAATATTCGTCTTTAAGAGTAAGCATGTATTCTTCGGAACCATGAGAATAGAAGAGTAGGTAACATTCTATATACAACTTGACCACCATTTACTCTCTAACCCCCTCCTTCACTTCAAATCAATTTGCTACATTTGATTTTTTATCAGCTTGGATGAATTCATAACGCATTTATAATTGCATTTGTGATGTAATGGGTTGGAGGAATTCTGATAACGGAAAAATTATGCTATCTAAAGGAGACAATAAAATTATATGTTGGTAATGAGGACGGGATTTTGCTTGTACCATTTTGTACCCCGCTGCAATCTTGCATCAAGCCCCTTTGAGCTACACATGCAACTCCTATTACCACTAATTGCAGTTTCACTACACAGGCACATCAAAGGAAAAGACACAGACCTCCTTTGTGCTGTGGGTTTTGTAATCCTTTTTATATTATATAATGAGACCCAATTCTACTTTCACATTTTAGGTACTGGTTGTTCTTATTCCAATATTCACCCATTTCCAATTTTCCTTCTTCATTCTTTGAAATTCTTGGGAATGTTCAGATAGATGTATTAAAATGAAAATAGCTAATTATATTTTTGGGGATATTATTCTTGATTTTAAAATGCAAATAAAAAACCCTCATGAGGGTGTATATCATTTTATCTTCAGGATTAGTTTATTTAAAAACATAATCTGGAACTTGAAGTCTATATTTAAATTTATTTAATAAAAATTTTCAGAAATTACTTCAAGATATATAGTAATATGAGTGTAAACTTTTCTAGTTCAAAATAATAATTATTTAAAATAAGCAATATGATGGTTCATGTGCAGAGAGGATGGAAATGAAGGTACCTGGGTTCTGTTGTGGGCTCTGTCCTAATCGGCTCTAAAAACCCTGAGGGTTTTAAACATAAATAATATCTATGCTGTACCAAATCTTTCAAGACAGAGGAGATACCCCATATGAATGGGAGGCGGAGATCTATGCCACCCCCTCCCTGCTCCTCTGCCACGCTCCCTATCAGAGATGGCCCCACCATCCATTCTACTGGACAGGCCAGTTGCCTGGTGTCGTCCCTGCCATCCCATCCCCGTCTCCTCTGCCCTTTATTTCCCATCTGTCACAGACTCTGGAGAGTTGCCTCTTCTAACAAGCTCATGATTTCAACAACTTTTCTTCTTATTACCGTCATCAAAGGTTATCCAACTCTTTTGGCCTCATTTCTAGACTCTCGCAGAGACTCCAAACTGGGATCTCTGCATTTACTCTGTCCGTTTTCTCTCTTCTCTCCACATCAAGAAAGAGATCTTGACGAAAATGCAAACATCATGATACTTCCTTCCTGGTTAAAATATTTCTATATTTTTTATCTGCTCTTCAGATAAAGTCAAAGTTGCTACAAGGCTCTGGCCTAACCTACTTCTCCTGCCACTGTTGCATTTAAATTGCGCTTGGCCTTTTTTCCTTTCTATGTATTTGACATGCTCTCTCTTACCACAGGCCTCTGCACAACCCCCTCTACCTGAAACTCCCTGCTGCCCCCTCCCCCAACACACAGACACACAGACACACACACACACACACACACACACACACACACACACACTCTACTCCTTTAGAATGTCATTCATCCTTCAGATTTGCAATTCAAGTATGACTTCCTCAAATATCTCTGATTTCTCCCATCAGGTAAAGTACATTCTCATAGCACTCTGTATTCCCCCTCAGGAGCTCTTCTTTCCTCCTTCCTTCTTTCAACAAACATTTAATGAATAATTAAATTATAGGACAGGCAGTCATAATTCCAGGCACTGGGGAACAGCAGTCAATTAGTCAGATAAGATCCCTGCTCTCAGAAGCTTCTAGTCTAGTGGGATACATGCAATAAATAAACAAAAATGCAAGTCAACAAACAAATAAGTGCTACAAGGAAATTCTAACGGGGTGATGTGCTAGAGACTATTGAGAGGAGGGGGCCACACCATTAGTGGGGATGGGGAGGAGTTCTCCAGGGAGATATTTTGCTGAGACTTGAATGATAAGTCAGTTACATTTCCTTGTT
The DNA here is from genome assembly GCF_057802395.1 of Ceratotherium simum simum. Lineage (NCBI taxonomy): Eukaryota > Metazoa > Chordata > Mammalia > Perissodactyla > Rhinocerotidae > Ceratotherium > Ceratotherium simum. Next base: position 74,091,321 of record NC_141907.1, on the reverse strand, counting down.
TACTACATTAATTTCTGTTTCTCCTACTCAACTGTAAACTCCATGATAGCAGCAACTACGGCACTTTTGCTCAGAAATTCTATAACTTAGAGGATCCTCTAGAAATATTTCGAAGAAATAAGTAAATGGAAATACCACAAGTTTTAGCTCAGGCCTATCTGGATTCGAATTTTGGTTCTCATCTTCAACTTGAACAAATTACTGAACACCTAACCTTCAGTTTTCCTCATCTACTGATGAGGATAATAACACCTACCTATCAATTAAATTCCTATACATATCTCAACCATCAGCTTGTGGTTTTAACTGTCGTAAATCCGAAGGTGCCTATCCTTCATGTGGTGTTTCTCCTCTCGTCTGAAATACGTCACTAGGCAATTTCATCATTGTGTGAAGACCATAGAGTGCACTTACGCAAACCTAGATGGTATAGCCTACCATACACCTAGGCTATATGGCATTAATCTTGTGGGATCACTATCCTATAGGCAGTCTGTCGTTGACTGAAACGTCATTATGCAGTGCGACTGTATGTATACAGGTCTGTGTACTTCCTGAAACAATATTATACATAACTAACATTTATATAGATTATTGTTTACAAAACAGTTCTATGAATCTTCTCTCATTAGATTCTCAGTAACAAACCAGTGAGGCAGGTATTACAAGTTATAAGGAAGCCTCATGTTGAAAGAGCTAACAGGCAGTGGCCAGGCTCTTAGGTTACATGCCTTATCCTGTTACCAACAGCCAGCAGTGCCCTGATTTGTCAGCAGGTATTGGTACAGAGGGCTCCAACTCTCAGCTGCTGGAGAGGCAGAGAAAAGGAACGGTAACCTCATTGCTGCTTCCAGAGTATGGCACAGGCAACATGATCAGTTGGTGATGGAAGATAGATTATTTTACCCTCACATTCTCTTGATCTTTTACAGTTCACTGCCTAAGCCTGCTTGGAATTCTACATTTATTTAATCCTTCCAGCAGAGAACAATCACTGTGAGTTTCCCCACTGACATACTTTTATTTGCTGAAAGTTCATTCTTTGCAGGTAAGCATATAAAAATTTAAAGAGACAATATTAAAACTAAGATAAATCACCTCCCCTACCCCATAGAAAAATAAAGTACTCCACCTTAAGAATGGTTTAAAAGTATTTCCAGGAAATATTTTCTACTGAATATATAAACACTTCAAAAAAATAAAAATAAAATGAAGAAAAGAGCTAACCTTGCATTTTCACAAATCAAAATGTTCATTCAAGCAGTATTTGTAGAAAAATAGCCGCGTGTCTATGTCTACGACCTGAATGATGCTATATTCATCATGTTTTCTTCCGATCTGAAAAAAGGGGCTGTGATAAGAGTAAAATTGTTTGGTTGACCTCATTTTGTTTGAGTTTCTGTGATGATGTCAATAAAGCTCAATTAATCTCTAGTTTCAGGCATTTGTAAATGTTTCAATTTAATACTGAATGCTTATATTTCTGAAAAAATCATTTAGACAATGGAGACCAAATTGTATTTATAGATGGAAGGAATTGGACTAATGTGTTTTTCTACTTATTCTCTAATAGTTCAATGACACTATGATTCCTGGTCATGTGATTAAAATTTGTAAATGTTTTATGTTTATAATATCTCAATTTAGATAAAAGATTAGAAAACATAATAATATAGTAATATTTTCCACAAGTTGACATCAGAGAGGAACTTTGGACAATTGACTTTTCCTTGGTCTAGACTGAATTCTCAAATGCCATGATGAGAATATGGCAAAGATGATAGGACTTTGCAGATGTAATTAAGGTCCCAAATTAGTTGATTTTGAGTTGATCAAAAGGGAGATTATCCTAGGTGGGTGTCATTTAATCAGACAAAGATACTGAAGACTACATTTCTAAGTGTAAGTGAAACTATTAAAAAACAATGAGCATTTCCTCTCTGATTCAGACAGAGTACGAACATAGTAGTGGGACACAGAAAGAAATATATATTTAGTCTTTGGCCCCGATTCCTGAGACAGAGCTCCTACATCTCTTGGAATTTCCTGAGTAATAGGAGCGTCTTTTGTTCTAATGAGGTGACTCTGGGTGGGCTCCTGGATGGCTTCAGAATGGGGACTAGTCACCAGAAAGACCAAGCCATGATTAGAAGTTTGGAACTTTCAGCTCCCCTACTCCCCCATCCTTTGGGGAGGGAAGAGGGGCTGGAGATTAAGTATAATAATTCATCACATCCACATGATGAAATCTCCATAAAAATTCCTAAATGATGGGGTTCAGAGAGCTTCCAGGTTGGTGAAAACATCCATATGTCAGGAGGGTTCCTCATTCAAACTCCATCAGGACAGAAGATCCTGCACTTGGCACCCCCTGGACCTCACCCTATATATGCACCTCTTCATCTGGTTGTTCATCTATATCCTTTATAACAAACCAGTAAACATAAGTAAATGTTTCCCTGAGTTTTTGAGTCATTTTGTGAGCAAATTATTGAACCTGAAGAAGAGGTCTTGGGAACACTCAATTTGTAGCCAAGTCAGATGGAAGTGTGGGTAACCTGGGGACCTACTACTCGTAACTGTTGTCCAAAGTGGGAGGCACTTGTGGGACTGAGCACTTAACATGTGGAGTCTGCACTAACTCTGGGCAGTTAGTGTCAGAATGAATGAAGTTGTTGGACACCTAGTTAGTATCCACATAGCATTGTTTGATGTGGAAAACCTACATATTTGGTGTTAGAAGTGCTGTGAGTAAAGAAATAATTTCCCTTTAATTTACCTCTCCCTAATCTCTTCTCTTCTACCCCAACCTCACCCCCAACACATCTGAGTTCTCTGCCCTGGCATAATGAATGCCATCTTCTGGGGCTCTCTTACCTTGACTCAGTTACATAAAGGAGAGATTATTTTTATTAAGGGACAGAGCTTGTGTGCTGGATCATAACACAAACTTCTTATTATCTCTTTATATTATTTTACCAAATTTTAAAGTTCTATCTGTTACAAATTGCTCACATAGACCTAGGAAACTTATTATTATTTTTCTTTTTGAGGAAGATTAGCCCTGAGATAACATCTGTTGCCAATCCTCCTCCTTTTTGCTGAGGAAGATTGGCCCTGGGCTAACATCTGTGCCCATCTTCCTCTACTTTTAATGGGACATCGCAACAGCATGGCTTGATAAACAGTGTGTAGGTCCATGACCGGGATCTCAACCCGCAAATCCCGGGACGCTGAAGCAGAGCATGTGAACTTAACCACTACACCACCGGCCCCTAGAAAACTTATTTTTATCCTAATGTAACTTAATTTCCTGACTTAAAGACTTGCTTCTTGCACTAATGGCCTGGGACTTCCCTGGGAGGTCCAATCTGTCTCCTTAAACAGAAAGTCTCATGGGTTGAATTCCTCTGAAGCCAAATTGCCAGTCCTGGGGCTTCCTGTTAAACGTGGCCTATTGTCTCTTATGCTGCCTCATGGCTGAAGGCTGTTAATATGATTCATTCATTCCTCAGTCCTTCTTCCCTTGTCATTAGAAATTGCTCTCAACATCTCTAACGAGATGGGAACCAGATTATCTTAGTAACATCAGACAATTCTGGTTCTGTACCTAATTTTGAAATAAGTGTAGGATATTTGACTCCAGTCATTTTTGTGATAAGATGGGATTTTTGAAATATTAACCTAAGTTTTGTTTTTATTTTCTCCCTATATTTCCCCTTTCTTCCTTTTGCCCTCACCCACCCCGGACATGGAAATCCCTATACTTCTTTGGCTTAGAGGGCATTTGAAGCAGGCTAGGGGAAAAAAAAGACATTTAGTTCCACTTTTAGGTTTTTTTTTTCACCCGACAGCTTAAGCCCATGTTGGAATTCCTGAGCATAGTAATATGAAGTGAAAAGTTTGTCTAAACTAGGAAGAGATTTTCCAGGGCTGCAGTAAGGAGAGCTGAGAAGGCAAAGACTGCAAGTCTTGGGAGCAAAGGGGGTGGGTCTTGCTGCCCTGCTGTGCCACTAGAAAATTGGCAAGTTCTCAGTGAGGAATGTGAGCAAAGGCGTTTGACAGGGGAGTTCAAATAGAGCCCCACAAACGGGTTGTGCTCTGAGATCAGCATAGAGGCATGACGTACAAATTCCCCTTCATAGAGCCTTTGACCAAGCCCTTTCACCTGCCTTGAATGCCCTCCCTTCTATTAGACTTTCTGTATCCCACTCCTCTTCAAACCCCTCCTAATCCACTAAGCCTTTCTCTTAACCTCATGCCCTTGGGTATCATCACTCCATTGAACACCCCCCAATTTTATTTGTGTCACTCATTCAGCACTTAATCCCACTGCTTTCTAGCCTGCCATCCGATGCCTTTTATTATTTAACTTTTCCTCCATTCATTTATTGATTTGCATTAAATTGCAAATTCTTTGAGTTAGGGAAAAGGTGTCAAATTCTTGCTTTGTTACAATAGTACCCACAAAAAATTTATAGAAATGATGTATAATAAAAAAAATCAAAGAGGTTCTAAGAGGAAAAATCACACTATTCTAGCTCCTAAATCTGTCTTGAAATACCTATAAAATAGAATTTTATGGTCAAAATACAATCACATTAGAGCTACATAAATAAAAATACAGTACCACAGAATCTTATCTAAAGGCACAGGGTGGAGCACAGGGGATTTTTAGGGCAGTGAAAGTATTCTGTATGATACTGTAATGGCAGATACATGACATTGTGCATTTGTCAAAATCCATAGAATTGTACAATACAGAGTGAGCACTAACGCAAACTATGGACTTCAGTTAATAACAGTATATCGGTGTTGGTTCATCAGTTCTAACAAATGTCCTACAGGAATGCATGATGTTAACAATGAGAAACTGTGTGCGCACACAGGTGCGTGTGTGTGTGTGTGTGTGTGTGTGTGTAGGGGGTGGGGTATATGGGAATCCTCTGTACTTTCTGCTCAATTTTTCTATAAACTTAAAACTGCTTAAAAATAAAATCTATTATAAAAAACAAAAAATACTATATTACACAATCACTCTCTCTAGAGGCATGCCATTCCAAGAACATATGAAATCCCACCAAATACTATTTTTAAAGCAGCAAAATTAGAAAATTTTATGCTCTGATTTTTTCCATTTTTTGATAACCTTTTGCTCTCTATATTGAAATGGATCTTTTATTACAATAACAAGATAGCAGCAGTTGTTCACTCATGGCTAGCCAGATGTGTCTACAGCAAGATCATCATATCTTATTTCTACTTAAAAGTCATGCCTATTACCTGCTAATTGCCATGTATTGATTTACTTAAGCATCCATGGTTGCTGTATGAGAAAGATAACACTTGGCTCTAGGGGGGCTGGAAATTCTTTACACTGTCAGCGACCTTGACTGAAAAGGGTAATTAATCTGAACCTCCAGATGGAATTAAGAGACTTAGATCTTTCATTCTTTGTGAAAAGCTTCATCTTTAGTGATGTGAGCACACAGTTCTATTTACTGAGAAAACATCTTATATTAACTTATCTTCTTCTCTTTTATGATCAGCTACCAGAATTGCAGGTTTTCTGTATCCAAGGAAGCAGAAGGGGAGACAAAAAGGACTTAATATATAGCACGGAATTTAATTTTTCTATGGAGCTATGTCTATTCATCCACCGAGCGGCCCTGTGGCCATGGCCAAGCCACTTTATTTTCCTGTCTAGTTTTTTCATTTGCACAGTGAAATAATAAAAGTTTGCACTTTTATGAGATTAAAATGAAATAATAAATCTAAATATTTTTAAAGTGTGTTATAAATCCAGGGTGGGTTTTTTTGTTTGTTTGTTTTGTTTTTGCTGGTACAGAGTCACCTGAGAGTTAAAATATATCTAGATTACACATATAATTCCTCACTTTATTCTTCATTTGTCTCTTGGCTTCTTGCAAGAGACAATATGAAAGAGATGTCAGACACTGTGACATAAATGTGAAAAAAAATCCCAAGGTGATGACAAATCAAATAATATATCTAAATTTTAGAAAAGGTAGAAATGTTTTGAGATGCAAATATTCTTTAATATGTTCTAGTGATTGTAGGTTGATGCCAAATAGGAAAATGCAAAAACTATTTTTCTTTTGATAAACCTTTTGTGTATGTCTATGCTTTGACTAATACGCGTAAATCGCTAAATGACATTTGTTTTTAAATATAGAATTACTGATTACAATTGATTTAAGCCAGACAAAGAAAGTATAGGGGACACTCTGATGTGTTACCTAGCAGGATACTTCTTGACTTCCAGATTCTCTCAAGCAATCTGTTTTAGTCAACCTCAAGTGCATTTCTAGTCATTTTCTTTACTGATTAGCAAGCCACCAAGCTAATCGAGGATTCCGTTACTTTAAGGATTCTGAATAAGGCATCTTCCTCTCTACTGACTATTTTACTTTGTAGAGCTGACACTTCTGTTTCTTTATCAAGTGGCACTTTAAAACTACTCATTTATCTCTTCCTTTTTTATTTTATTTCCCTCAGAGTTTCCACAAGAGTGCATTTTTGCATGTGTATGTGTGTGTGTATTATTTTTCTCTTCAGTAAAAGTAAATATCTACCAATGGATAGTGGGGCTAGTTTATTGTGGAATAGCATAACATATTCTGCACCTGTAGGAACACATTGATATTTATGTTGAATTGCCTAACCGAACAGTGAGCAACAAATAGAGAACAGGTTATGGGGAATGAGAGACAAAGCAGTAGGCTACCACCAGTCACGGTCATTTTTAAACTAAGCACGTTGTTAGCTGGGTAGAACTAAGAGTTCCTTTGAATGTGGCAGACATGAGCTAGTAACTACAGAGCATCAGTGATCCAAGCCTTTTTCCGTCTGTGGTTCATGAGTGAGGGGAGTGATGGAGAAAGGGAGGGGTGGAGGCCAGCAGGAGGAGGCAACCACATAACGAAAGAGTAAAGATACAATACATTAGGGGCACTGAAAGGAGGCCTCTGCTCTCCGTCTCAGTCCCTTAGGTTTGTTTGCACAGCCGTTGATTAGCCTCCTCTACAGAGATGGCTGGTGTAGAAAAGATGAGGAAATGCCAGAGTGGGGAGAAGCACAAGTAGTATAAGCGAGTCCTGCTTCCCCCCAAGGCCTCGAGTTTTTATTCCAAGATAGTGATTACCAAACTTATTTTCTTTACCAAACCATGTTAAAGGATGTAATCATTAATATCAACAGAATTCTAAAATGAGTTTGAAAATCACAAATTCATTGAATCCTTTTTTAGTTCTGCATTGCCCTGTACATGCATGCTAGTTAGAAATATGTATACATAAACAAAATTTGCAGAATGCTTTCTTTCCTGCTTGATACACACCTCAGGTGGGTGGGATTAGAGAGTGGTGAGAGAAAATCTCTTAGAACAAATGAATAGATGACCTGGGCCAAAGTGAGGTGCCCAAAATATGTTAGCAGACAACCTCTACTAAATGCTTTCTTTGTACCCAGAATATAGTTATCAAGATAGGTACAAATTGTAGAAATCTTAAAAAAATGTGAAAAATAAGATGAAAGGACAGTGACGTGGAGATAGGTACCTGACTGTTCAGGAAGTTCCAGGGAATTGGCCTCTACCTTGATTGATTCACCATATTCAGGGTTTGATCTGCATAACAGGAGAGAACTTCTCTGTTTCTCTCATTTGTAGAAATTGACCCATATTAACCAGCATACAGAGGTTGATGAGTAAACCAGAATATCAGTGCACTACTTTACAACCATTAAGCTGACTGGAATACTTAAATTGGCCAACCGCAGTAGTGAGCTTGGCACCAGAACAAGAGAAAGCAATTTGTCTGAAGTCACTTTCAGCTAAGGTAGCCTGAGTTGTTTCACGTACTAGAGGGATATACTTGCCAAGGAAACCTTCACACTTGAGTCTGCTTAGCAAAGATTCTTTCTACCCAGAACAGTGAGTGTATGCTCTGCCAGTGTTTGCTTCTGAGACTTTTCTTTTCTCCTGCTTCCATGGCTCAGCACCCATATTCCGTTCCCTGTCTTCCTATAGGCACTAGTCTTTCTCCAAACAGGTTCAGCCAATACCGATCTCCATGTGGTAGATTATATGCACAAACAGTATTGTCTCTGAAGTAAGTCTCAGAACTCCTATGTTCTTAACAATAACTCACAATTTATGGTATCTTGATTTTCTAGTGCAGATGGCTAATCATAGCAGTTTTATTTGGATTTGATGAATTGAACTCTCCTGAGGGCAATCTTGTTTATAAATGTTGGGAGCGTTTCACCATAATCCCTATTATCCTAATAGCAATATGAGTTGGCAGAAAGTTATTTTTTTTGAATTAACAACATAAATATAGGAATAAATAAATATGTATTATGGTGTTAAAAATTACACTCAACCCCTAGAAGGTAGGTTGGTACCGTGAAAAGAGCAGGGCTTCAGCATCTAATAGAAATTTTTATCCTAACTCCAGCACTTATTAACTCTGTGACCTTTGACCTTTAGCAGGCTCTCCATTTCTTTATTTCTAAAGTTGGGGGTAGTGTTAATAATAGTTGCCACATAGAGTTGTTATTAGGATTAAATGCAGCTAATGTTTCCCAACAAAAGTAAGTGATAGATAGGTAGTAATTCTCACTAATTATAAATAAACTGGTTATAATGCAAACTGATCAATGTCTCTAATCATCAAGAAAAAATGTACTTTTTCAAAAGAAAAAGTATTTTTATGGCTCTATTCATAAATTCTGGTGCTTTATTTCCATTACTTGTTCCCGAAATTATTTTGATCTCAAGATGTTTTTTAAAGATGTGATAATATAATAAAGAGGCTAGGATCCAAAATGATTTCATTCCTTTCTCATAAGAAAAAGAGTTTTATCCAGAAGTAACAAGTGTTCTAGAAGATTACAATTGTCTGGCATTCTCCAAACTTTTAGATCCAAATTATAGTTTTATTTCCTTGATTATCTGAACTGGTTGGGGTTACCGCAAGGGGAAGATAGCAGAGAAGGTGCACAGTACCAACGTTACTCCCAACACTTTGCATAGAATAGTTCTTATCCTCCCACCAACAAACAAGAAGGCTGCCTACTTAGTACTTCCTTCTCAGGCAATGTGGACTCTGAGCTCATATCTATTAGATTACAAGAAGTCTGTGAGTGAAATCTAAAATGAAACCAACCAGTAAAGGTGGACAAAGAGACCTTTGTGTTCCTCTTCTTCTGATTTCAGATTCTGAATTACTTCCCAGGAGGAAGAGTTACATCTACAGTAAGTTGAACTTAAGTGGTATCATATAATATGCTTCACTTCCCCTCACCACCCCCCAGCCATCAAACCTCTAGAAGACACTAAGTTGCTAGGTACCTGGGCATCAGAGACCTAAAGTTTCCATATTTGTTTTAAGAAGATGATGCTGAAACTGTATTAATAAGGCTAGGTTCAAATTCTACATCAAGAAAGAAATGAAGGATGGGCAATTTTTTAGATGCATTCCTTTATCTACCTGGAATACAACACACATCTAATTTTATTTTCTTAAGGTTACCTCTCAGTATCCCTCCAGTCTACTTTGTCTCCCTTCATGAGGGCCCCTGACTCCCTGTCATTTCTCTGCTATGGCATACATTGTAAAATTCCTAATGATTTGCTTAGCATCTTACTTCTATGCACACTGTCTTTTAAAATTCAAGTTCTTCAGTTGAAGGTAAAAAAGGAAATTATTGATGAGATATCAGTATTTTCCCAAGAATAAAGAGAAGAGCTGATCAAGTAATCCTCAGTACAGACTGGATCCAGGATAGTTATGGATATCACACCAGCCAGAGCTGGCCTGTCTTCCTATAGGCACAGTATGAAGTGATTTAGCTTCAAATACCTTCTAAAAATCCTTAAAAAGGAAATCATTGATCCATTGTCTCCCCTGTCCCTCATTAGCCCAATGGTAATGGCTGACCAGAATGGAAACTACTATGACTGGCTTGTCCTCCGGTAAACTTATCGAGGTGAATGATGGAGAAAAGGTACTGGCAGACCAAGGCAATTGCTGCTTTCACTATGAGGTCCATGAGAATAGGAATTGTGTGCGTGTGTGTGTGTGTGTGTGTGTGTGTGTGTGTATGACGGATGTTTCCAGCAAAGCAGATACCTGTTGCATAAAACATGTTCAATAAAAGTTTGTGGAATGAATTAAAGAAACAATTATGGAGGAACCAGGGATGTCATTATTCGTAAGCAGATTAGGAACCACTATATATTCTTCCTCCACAGAACAGCTACTCCTTGGATGACTGAGAGTCCACTATTAGTGAGATATTCATTATGTCATGCATTGCCTTCTCCATTTGCTTCTTAAAATTCACATTTACCTTTAGATGTATTTTAACCAATCCCCTGACATCTTAGTTGTGAATGTATTCATCAGAACTTTTTCTCTGGCACTGGATATTTGAAGTGCAAGAGTCTCAGAAAAAAATGAGAGAATGCTAAAAAGTTGGGGGCTGGAAAAAAGTAGAAAAAACACAGAAACAAAAAAAAAAGCTTAGGATTCTTGCCAAGAACTAGCTGATATAAATATTGTATATTTCTTGGTTTGTACACTCACAAAGGATAAATTCTTAAATAATCAGTAATTTCCTTTTAGATCTGAAACATAATCATTCTTGTCTAATGATATTCTAATTACTTTTCCCTGGTATAATTATTCTTAACAAACATAATTAATACTGATATATAGGGAACATATGTTTTCAAAACTTATAGGGCAAATTTGGATGTTGGTGAATCTCAGCAGCTATGCCTTCCACCATGATTTGTCAAGGCCATGGCTCTCTTCTCTTTGGCAGTAATGTTTGGAATGGGATCTCTGCCCAGATAAGACATCTCATACCTGGTCTAAAAATCCTTGCTATGAAGGACACTAGCATTTAATACAACATAAGTTCTGTGAGTGCAGAGAATTTCTTCTCGCTTACAGTTTATGTAAAATAGTGCCTCACAAATAATTACTACTCAATAAATATTTGTTGAATGTTTGGTTAAATCAATGAATGAGTAAATTTACTCTAAGAGCATTTCTTAGCACCAGCTCCCATATGTTTAAATATTGATCTAGACTTACGGCATACAGTGCGTGAGTTATGGGAATGTTAATGGATGGTCTGGAAGATTCCAATTGATACAGTTATTTTCTCCTCAGTCCAAGTGATATTCTGCCGAATGAAGCAAGTAAAAGCTTTAGAACCTTAATGACCTTAACTCTGCCAGGTAAGGGCACATTAGGTAGCTCTAGAATAGCCTCATAGCACTCATAGTTCATAGAACCAAAAAAGACCTTAGTTCTAACATTATGGACAAGGAGCCTTGATCCTTCATTTCCCCAAGGTTCCAGGTATGGTATATGTGGCAGAATGAACCAAAACTCAGATCTTTGTATTCCTTATCCAGAGCTCTTTGCTTTCCTTATGACTGAGATGTGATCTCATCTAGATGGATAGATTATACACAAATTTCATTTTCTTGGTGAGTGTTCTTTTTCACTGACATGGAAAATTGAACAATAGATTTTTATTAAGAGAAAGTTATGGTAGTTTTGCCAATGATGACCATGGTGAAGTTTTTGAAGCTGATGGTATTTTATTGCTTCTAATAACTCTGTCAACAAAGGAAAGCAAAACTCACTTCTATTGTGAGAAGAAGAAAAGCTAAGAATTCATTTATTTCGTTACTGTACTTAAGGTATTATCACCTCCTGGGAAGAAAGATAAATTAGAAGTTTGAGAAACTGGTTGCCATTTCAAATTAAATCTCTGAGTATCTGTGAAACCTAACAATTTCTGGAATATTTGTTCAGATTTTTAAATTATCTTCAACATCCGCCAACCTATTGGTAAATAATGAAAATAAATGTCTTAGAACTGTTAAATTAAAATGAATGAGAGTATCTGCAATACTTGAATCAAGCAGATTTTTCTTAACTTGTAAAGACACTTTCTCTTTACTCAGTGTTATTCACATTCCCTATGGGTCCCAGGTCACCGCCTCCTCTCCATCTCCTCCTCAGTTGTTGATACTATGTGAAGTCAACTAGAATTCCTTTTGGAACATTGATGTACTTAAGCTCAATTCTTTAAACAGACCTGTATGGCCTGTAGGCTAATACTATGGTTCACTCTATTCTCACTAGTGTCCACCAATTGTTTTCACAGGATAGACTAAGAAGTCTATGCAGGCTGGCTGAAGCTTTCTCCAAGCGAAGCTTTCTCCAAGCAAAGCTTTCAGATATTTTGTCTTTTACAGCCATATTCTATGAGCCTCTGGCCTTTGTTGATACTTGTACTGTGGAACTCATTCCCGTTAATGGAACATTTAAATAAACAGTAAGCGTTATTAAAAAATGCAACTGTGCCAGATTATGGAGTTGTTCCCTCTCCCTCCTGCCCACACCTTAGAGAATGGCTAACATCCTGAGGATTTCGGGTCCATCAGCCTCAAGGGATGTATGACATCACAGGTGTAAATTACCTGACTTTTAAAAAACCTAATTAATCAGCTGTCCTGAAGGAGACCTTAATAGCTGAGAAATGGAACATATGGCTACTATCGAGTGACGTATTCTTACAGCTTATTTCTGCTGAGGTTGGGAAAATCCTATTCTTTACCCCCTGAAACCTGAAAGTATCAGCTATTCCTTTTCTGATCTCTAAGAAACAGGTGCAATCACAGGGCTTTGGCTCCGTTCCTAGAGTATAGATCTCTAGTATTAATGAAATTTCTTCATCCCTTCAGATGGAAAAGCTTCTTGCTCTGTATACATATAGGCATATGGCATGAAACAATTAAATTGAAGACGTTGGAGTAACTTTTTTGCGCAAGGCCACACTCTAAATTCAACGAGGAAACACAGATATTTAAATGGTCTATGTGCCTAATTCATATTTACTACAAAAATATGGTGAAGAAGATACCAGTTTATCTTGAATCTTAAACTGATAGTCAAATTGAGATATTCCATAGAAGTGCCATTTTTAAATATAACCTTGGCTGGTAACAAAAATTAAGATTGTTCTTGAAGAAGAGAATGTTAAAATGGTTCGTTTAAGAGAGTTTACATCTAGTAATCTCATTTATTCCTTATTTCCATCGTGAGGACAGTCACACATGCAGGCTCTGTGATTCACACCTGGCTAGATGTGAAGATAGGGGGAGGTTTGCCTGCAGAAGTGCCACCGTATTTCTACAAACATTTAACAGATTCCTTCCTAAGACAAAAGATAGGAATTTTTTCTTCAAATCCTGGAAGCAGTTCCTATGAACACCAAGTCTTAAGCATCCATTTAGGCAAATTTATACAATATTGATAGCATGATAAACACTAAGAAATGCTCAGGATTCATTAAATTTATGGTTTTGCGTCTTTTTTCCTTCTTGATAATAAATACATTGTGCTTTTCTTATTCCTCTTACTGGTCCCTTCCTCCCACCCCCTCCTTATCGGTAATTATTTACTAGTTTTCAAGAATTTTCTTAGGATTCACATAAATGCAGAGTTTCTGTGAATATTAGTTGTTCTAATGACCCCCAATAAAAATTATTAAAACTAGTTTCCTCAATTTTACTGCAATAGACTGATTTCCATTGTCCTAATTTCAAGAAAATATATAGCGTTACTTTGTGGAAACTATTTAACCAATATTTTTAATGGTTTTTCCATAATTTTTTAATAAAGAAGTTATTCATAATATGCATAATTTGTTACTGGTTCCCTCTTGCACGAAATCAATGACTATGTATCTTTACCACATGTAGGGGTCTTGGCTCTGTAATTAAGGTCCTCAGTGGTCATGGATTCCATTCTAATTGAGGACCTTTCTCTTTTAGTTAATATAACTTCGCATTATGGGATCTATTAACTTTCTGACTGCACATGACAGACCTTTTGGGTATTCACAATGCTTATGATGATTTTGTAAAAGGAGAGTGGTGGAGGGAGAGGAAGAGCAAATTATAATATGTCCAAGTATTTAAGTCTTGGCTCTACAACTGGATAGCAAACTATTTAACCATTCTTAACCTCAATTATTTAATTCATGAGTAGTGGTAATAATAATACTTTCTCATGTTTTCTAAGAGGACTGCTTTATAAAATAAGTGAGATAATATATGTAAAACTATTTATAAAATTGTTAAAGAATATACAAATATAAATTTGTATATATTCTAAATATCCATATGAAATAAAGTACATATAGTTTGACTAAACAATCATGTCTCATAGAAAAGTCAGGCCTTAAACAAAATTGTGAAATTATTGAAGTGGTTAGATATATTACTCAGGTTGGACTATGTTATGTTGCATAATAAACTCAAAATTACAGTGGCTGAAAACAATAGGCTTATTTTTCTTTCAAGGTACATGTCCTCTGAGAATTGTCTGGTGGACGCAGAGCATAGTCAAAGCAGCCACCTTCTGGAACATTATATTACCAAGTCAAAAGGAAAGTGTACAACAGAGGGCTTTTTATGCTCCGACACAAAAATGGCACACATTATTCATTCACATTATTTGGCCAGAACTATTCATTAGTTTGCCTGACTATTAGGGCCACAAGAAATGTAACCTTTCAAGCAGCCAAGAAGGTGGAGAGTGGGAAATGTTTACCTCTAATGAATATCTTAGATTCCCAACTTATGGAACAGAATTCCACTTCCTTCTTCCAGGTACTCTCCTCTTTGGATATTTAACCTGTATATTGTTCTGGGAGGAATTTAAAGATTTGTTAATATGATTCAGCATTATAATAATGTACTCACACACAGGATGATAGAAGATTAAGATATTTTATTTCCTAAAAGATATCTCTGTTTTAACAAATGGCTCTTAGACAACAACAACAAGAAAACAATAACAAATCTTCAGAAATCCACCAATGAATCCTACTCTCTACTTTTTGGCATCTTGGAATTTCATTTGCCTGCTCCTGAAAGAGATATTTTTAAGCAAGCAAGTCTCCCCTTCACAGTTCAAGTCACAATAAATCATTTATCCTCTTTCATGAAACAGGAAGCTGGAATAGATGTGTTCAATCCTCACCATCAGTTAGAAGGTCGACCAGAGTACCACTCCATGGATTTGTGAAGTGGTCTGAGGGTGCCATCTCTCAGCCTGGGAGCTCAGAGGTCAGCATTTCAGGGAGTCAGCTCAAACGCTGACATAGAGTAGTCAAGTAGAAGGTAAAAGAGAACAGTTATCGCTTTCATTTCCTTGCCATCGTTCCAGCTATTGTTTAACCAGACGGTTCATATAAAGCGTTGGTTCCTCTTTTTCTGGTTTAAAATAAACTTTTGGTTTTCTTTCATTGTTTTCCTTAAAAATATTGTTCATTTGATAGTCTTTTTCAAAAAGACAAGCATGCAATAGCAATTTTTTTCCATAATAAGAACCCTCTTTCATACTTTTTAAACTTTTGTGATTTTTCAAAGGCCAACATAAGACAAATCAAGCTAAGCAAAAATAATATTTGTGGAAAATTGTTTGAGAGGAAGATTGACTATTTTTTTCTCCCAAGCAGCATATAATATGGCAAGAGTCTCCCTCCCTCCATGACAACAATGGAGGGTTGATCAGTATCTTGGACAGCAGTCTCACAGTCCTCTAACAGCCCACCGGATAATAATTTAAGAGTCCACATAGTTATACAGGACCTTAGTCCAAGTGAAGGCAAAAGTTAACAAGTTAAATTACAATATATAATACGTAGACAATTAAATTTTGTATGTATGTGAGATAAATATTATGGCTGAATGAACATACATGAGAGATACAACAGAAAATTCTAAAAACTAAGTTTCCCTGCTTCTAAACAGCAAAATAAAAAGTATCACAAGTATCTACTTCTAGCTTCTTTTTCCAAGTCTAGCTTCACCTATGGTCAATAGTTTGGCTAGTTTGATACATATATATGCATTTAACAAAACATATGTGAAGATAGTAAGTGTTTTAAAATTAGTCAAATTGACATTTTAATCAAGATACATCTGTGTTTAATTATTTATATCCAAATTTCAAATGTCTTCCTAAATGTAACATAATACCAGAAAGTTTATAAAAAGAAAACCCTTTATTTTACAATAAATTATTTATTTTATTAGTCATTACTTACTATGGAGTATTGCATCACTCAGACTCAGGTTTATAGATCCCTAGGAGCTATACACCAACCTCAAGTGGTTTTTTTATACTTTTGTTTGCTTTTGGATGGATACCTAAAAATTAATATATGCACACTCTTCATCATATGGGAAGACACCTAATGACAAATTTCATGTTTAGGTTCTTGAGAAGTTAAATTTAAATTTTTGACTAACACAGAAAGGATTAACTTTTCATGACTAATTAGATAGGCAGAAGTAAAGTCAATGGATGCTTCAATGGGAAAGAAAAAGGGTTGCAGAAGAGGGTGATCAATGTGCCCAGTTTCTCATTCCAAACTTGTATCAAATTAATTCACTGCTTCTCCCAGGGGAGGAGTTAATGTGAGGGTAGAGAAAGGCCAGCAGGGTTCTGCAGTGTAGTTCCCTCCTTATGAAAGAAAGAAAGAAAAAAAAGAAAAATTATAGATATAGGGAAAAGTCATTAACCACCACCACACTCAGCCTTAATGGTAAACACACACACACACACAAAAGGCAAAAAACATCAATTTGAACAACATTATGTGTATGAAATACCTTCACAAGAGCTATGATTCCAGGTGAGGGATTACAGCACCTGGGTGAAGCACAGAAATAAGAAAAGACACACTGATAAGAGTATGCAAGATAGATTCACATTACCCTCATTACCCCTCCTCCAGGCCCAGGCAGAGAAGTGGAAACACTCTCATGAAGTGGAAACTCAACTTCACTGCAGACCCCAGTGCTGGCCCACTCCAGCACCAGGCTGACCGCTGTGGAAAACAGCATGAAGTTTCCTCAAAGAGGTTAAAAATAGGATTATGATATGATCCAGCAATCCCACTTCTGGGTATATATTCAAAGGAAATGAAATCACTATCTCAAAGAGATATCTGCACCCCCCTGTTCATTGCAGCATTATTCACAATGGCCAACATATGGAAATCACCTAAGTGTCCATCGACAGATGAATGGATAAAGAAGATGTGGTATATATACAATGGAATATTATTCAGCCATAAAAATGAAGGAAATTCTGCCTTTTATGACAACACAGATGGACCTTAAGAGCATTACTAAGTAAAATAAGTCAGATGAGAATGACAAGTACCGTATGATATCACTTATATGTGAAATCTAAAAACTCCAAACTCATAGAAATAGAGAGTAGAATGATGGTTGCCAGGGTCTAGGGAATGGGGGAAATGCAGAGATGTTGGTCAAAGGGTATACAATTCTAGTTATAAGATAAATAAATTCTGGGTATCCAATGTAAAACATGGTGACTACAGTTAACAACACTGTATTATGCACTTGAAAGTTGCTAAGAGAGTAGATCTTAAATGTCATCACTACAAAAAAAAAATGGTAATTATGTGATGTGATGGAGGTGTTAACTAACCTTATTATGATAGTCATTCTGCAGTATATACATGTATCAAATCATCACATTGTGTACCTCAAACTTACGTATATGTCAATTACACCTAAATAAAGCTGGAGGGAAAAAAACAATTTCCTCCCCTCACAGATTATATTCTAGTGTGGAATATATTTTTTCAGTGACTAAAATGTTTGTGTGCACTGTCCAGAGCATTTTCTTCCCAGTGTTAAGGTACTAGGAATTCTAAGTTGGTAATCAAAATATTATTTTGTGAATATAACCAGAAAAAAGAGAGATAGATGGTATTAAGGTTCATTTAATTTAAGCTACAGGTAAAGCCTAAGAAATGATTTGTGCTCTAGAACAAGTATACTCTCTGATGACTAGCTTAATGATGTCCTCTAAATTTAAGATTTCTCTATCCTGAACATGGCTGGATGGTAAAACATGGCCAAATCCTGGCAGATTCCTCTTTCTGGGTTCCAAGTAAACCATTTCAGTTCTAACATATTCTTTCAGACAAATTGTAATACAATTTATTTTAATTATGTTTGCTTCAGTCATTTTTTACTACATGTGGTTAAGTAACTTCAACTAATGAAGAATAATAATAAAAGAATGAAAGCCAGGTTCACATATCACAGTCCATCATGATCAAAATCATAAAAACCAAAATAATAAAATGTGAGACATAAAACAAGCAAATATGTCTTTCCATTATTAAATCCAACAGTATAAATATAACAAAATAATGTTACCTAGCATATTAAATTTATGTTCTTACATTTAATTTTATAGGAGTTATAGTTTTATCTATATTTAATTTGTTAATTATCTTCACTTTTAAAATGTATAAGATCTATATGCAAAAGGAATTTTAACCCATATTTTTATTTACATAATTTAATTAACATTAAAATAAAATAGTTTAAATATATGGTCAGCATCCATGAAAACACACTTTGTTGAAAAGAAATTACATGGGCCGATGCCGTGGCTTAGTGGTTAAGTTCCCGAGCTCCGCTACTGGTGGCCCGGGTTCGGATCCAGGGCGCACACCAACACACTGCTTCTCCAGCCATGCTGAGGCCTCGTCCCACATACAGCAACTAGAAGGATGTGCAACTATGACATACAACTATCTACTGGGGCTTTGGGGAAAAAACAAAGGAGGAGGATTGGCAATAGATGTTAGCTCAGAGCTGGTCTTCCTCAGCAAAAAGAGGAGGATTAGCATGGATGTTAGCTCAGGGCTGATCTTCCTCACAAAAAAAATAAATAAACGAAAAATAAAATAGAAAAAGAATTACATTTCCTAAATTTGAAAACCATTTCCTGGAGTCATAGAAATTGAGAGATTCCTTTCCTTTATAAAAAAGCTAATTGATGCTAGAAAAGTTATACAAATATTTTAAGGGCGTACAGAAATTTGTTGGCAGTATAGTACTAAATTCTAATTTTTGATCTTTATTAATTCTCCTATATATAGTTTTAATAAGATATTGTAGTAGGAATATTAGAATGTCAAAATTAAGCACCACATTGTTCCTTTAATTACAGATAATTATCCATATGGATAGACACACTAACTAGAGAGATAGCCAGAATGAGAGACAGATATGTAGATAAATAGATAAATAGAAATTTGTACTGAATAAGTTATATGCCACCAGGACAAAATATTTGTCAATGTGTTCAGAACTTAAAATTAATTTGGGGCCTAAAGAAAATCAGGACATAGTAGCAATTTATTTGGAAGACCAAATAAACTCTTCCATTGATCATAAATTATCTTCTGTCTTTGGCCAATGTCTCCCTAGATGACTGGTAAACCAAAGGGAAAACAGGGTGAAGTGCATGTCTGCATACAGGACCTGTTGTTCTCACCACGGTTCTCCTAACCACTACACTTGGGCTGCTTTTATTTTATGGTGTATAAACACATCTTCAGGTAAACAAAACAAAAGAAAAGAGACTACAAGTACGTGAGAGGCAGTCATGTGCCCAGGAGTTAGGATTTTATTCTAAATTTAGCAGAAAGCCCTTGAGGGCTTTTAGTCAAGGAAACGAAGTGACCTGGCTGTTGTGTGAAGATCTGATGGTGGAAGAATGAGAAGTGGAAAAAGGAAGCCCAGTTAGGAGGCCGTCGCAGTAGTCCAGGCAAGAGAGAGGTTTCAGGTTAGAATTAGAACCAGGGTAAAGTTTAGGAACGGTGAAGAAATGTGGACAGAGAAAAAAGAGGTGGGGGTTACTGGTATGAAGGATGACTGTAGGGTTGGGTGAAGGGACGAGATCATTGCAAAGTATTCCTGGAACCCACCCCACCTACTCCACCAGTCGTCTCCCTACCATTTTCTCATCTTACTTTTTCCTTCACAGCATTATAACAATTGCATTTATCTATTTGTATGGTAAATTGTTTGGTATCCAGCTCTTGCATTTAACTCTATGTATCATGAGGATGAAGACTGTGTCTGTTTTGAATTGTATACTCAGAACCTAGCTCAGTGCCTGGCGCAAAATCTTTGTCAAAATAATAAACGAATGTGCGCATCCCTCACCCGGGTCTTAAGGAGAAAACATGTAGTTGGCAGTGTTAGGTCTTATATAGGCTTCCTTGTATCAATTTCAAAAATCTAAGGAAAGATAAAAAAAACATGTACCTCGTAAGTGTTAAGGTAGATGTCATTTATATATTCTAGGCAATATTTAGATTAGCCACAATAACTTTCCTGGAACTTGACTAGAAATTGTACACATTATCTGAATTATAGCTTTTACCTGTAGCAAGCATATGCCTTGTTAAGCTCCTGATTTCAGTTACCAGAAATTTTCCTTTATTCCTAGGGAAGCAGGAACAATATGTTCTCATTTATGCTGGCAGAAGGAGCTGGTTTTGAGAGTGGAATTTGAAGAATCTATTTTTCTTCCCTTGCAACTTATTTCAAACCCCTGGCAATACAGCTAGCTTTAAAAAAAATTAAGCCTTGATAATAGTGTTTGCAAGTAGCACATCTAAACTGTTTGAGAGAATAAAATCTAAAGATAATATTAATAATTAACAAGCACTGATAAATGAGAAACTGTATAAATCAGTCTCTTTTATCTATTAAGTCAGTGTTTCTCAGGACATTTATTTGATATCACATTGTTAACCTACTTTTGATATCTATGTGAACATAATAAAACCATAATTCTGCAAAGTATTTCTTGTGATTCAGAATTCCATGAATTTACACTCTTCCTCTCTCACTAGTATGAATTAGTGAGATTTTATTATAATTTTACTATTAAGCCCAAAACAACAATGATTATTTGATTTCTGTATTTATTAGATCATGGCACTATTAAAGACAATAATAACTATTAACAAACAAAATTATTTTATTTCCCATGATCAGATTATCAAGAAATTGTTATATTCAGACAAAGGCTTGAGAAAAGGTTTTCTATGAAAGCACTTTTATTGAAACATAAAATTCAAAAAGCCTAATATATTTAGCTTTTAGAAATAAGTTATTTATATTGAATTATAATTAATAAACTGGTATTTATTTTTCATAGCACTTGCTAATAGCCAACATTCCATTTTAACATATATGTATATAAAATATGCATATATATGATATACAGACTTAATATTAATTAAAATATAATTGGGTTATATGTCACATTGAAAATTCCCTAGTAATACTTTCACTCCTTTCTATGTTAGATAATTAAAAAAGACATTTTCAATTTTTCATGACTATATGAAATAAATGAGGTTCACACTAATTTGTTCTGTGTAGTCAATTAGCCTAGTTAAATTTCTTGTGGATAATAACATGAGGTTTATTACAATGTTCTAAAAGATGCAGATAGAATTGCACATATATGAGAACATTTTTGTTTTTTGCCCCACTACACAAACATGCCAGTGTCAGATATTACAGCTTAGGAGCCAGGGCTTTGTGGCAAAAAACAACAAGACTATATATTATAATCTAGTTGAAATAGCAAAATTGCTATTTTCCTCTCATTACAAAATTGTAAGCTTGTCTCAGCTATGGGGAGGTAAATGCTGCTCAACGCAAGAACAGTAATTCGTGGAAGTATAATAAATTCTCTAGATGCAAATAAATTATCCTTATTAGGCAACTTGTTTTTTTCATTGTTTCCAATTATTGTTTCACTTAGTAATGAATACTATAGTCAATTTGCAAAGTAATGAACAGTTTTATGATACTAATGAAAAGAATACAGGCAGTTTTTAAAAAATGTAGTTTCACATGGTATCTTTTATTGTCTAGAAATGAGAAGCAAATTTCCAGTTCTAGCATTTCTTATCACCAACCTCTTTAGAAATTTTGCTCTGTCCCACCTTTCAACATACATATGCAAGAGTCTGCATCTTGTTGAGTGTTATAGTATTAAAACATTTGCAATATTTGCAAGGCGCCATTGTTTCATGGTAGAATTAATGCTAAGTAAATACACAGAAGAATGAAAGCACTGAGTCATTGATTTATGGCTGTAAATGTGCCCTTAGCAGGGGAGGTATGGTCATGAAAGCTACTTGGATTGAATATGTTCTTGTCACATCTATTTGGAATCAATATACACCATGAAAAAATGAATGAATACTATGACCATGTTAGCTTGGGCTGTGTCTTAGTCCTTTCAGGCTGCTGTAATAAAATACCATAGATTTGGTGGCTTAGAAACAACAAAAATTTATTTCTCACAGTTCTGGAGACTGGAACTCTGAGATCAGGGTGCCAGCATGGTCGGGTTCTGGTGAGAACTCTCTTCCTGACTTGTAGACTGCTGCCTTCTCCCTGTGTCCTCACATGGCAAAGAGAGACTACACGTGAGCTCACAAGCTCCCTGGGGTCTCCTCTCTAAGGGGCACTAATCCCACCACGGGGCCCCACCTTCATGACCTCATCTAACCCTAATTACCTCCCAAAGGCTCCATCTCCAAATACCATCACACTGAGTTAGGGCTTCAACGTATAAATTTTGGGAGCACAAACATTCAGCCCACAACAATGATATATTCTAAGGAAATTGGTTAAGCAACAGACACCTGTCATTTAAGAGAAAAGACGAGAAAAAAAGAAAGATTGAGAGATGGATGTTTGTCTTTTATAATGAAGAATGATTCTATTTGCAAACAATTGGTACCTCTCATCTTTTCCAGTGCAGGTGATGTTAGATATATATGTGTGACATGTCTGATAGAAGAGGTAGTGAGATTTAGTAAATAGGAGATTCACAAACTTGTATCAGCTGCACCATGTAACAGACACTCATTAATATTTTGAAATAACTAAATTTGCTTTTCAATGTTTTTTTTTTTTTTTGTGAGGAAGATCAACCCTGAGCTAACATCCATGCCAATCCTCCTCTTTTTGCTGAGGAAGACTGGCTCTGAGCTAACATCTATTGCCAATCCGCCTCCTTTTTCTCCCCAAAGGCCCAGTAGATAGGTGTATGTCATAGCTGCACTTCCTTCTAGTTGCTGTATGTGGGACGCGGCCTCAGCATGGCCGGACAAGCGGTGTGTTGGTGGGCGCCTGGGATCTGAACCCAGGCCGCCAGTAGCAGAGCGTACGCACCCAACCGCCAAGCCACGGGGCTGGCCCTGATTTTCAATTTTTTTAAACATTATTTCTAAATGGATTATCTATTTACTTTATGGATTAATGGCAGCAACAGTCTTTAACAAGGTTTTAAGGCCTTTCTATTCTAGCCTTGAAATTGAATGGAAATTTATTTATAGAATTTTGAAACTAGAATGTCTTTATTATCTAATAGGAAGCTAAGACCTTTATATCCATTTGAAGATGTTAATTGTTCTTTCCAGGAGACTTTTCTTGTTAAAGCATAGAAAAATAGGACAGTGAAAGAATAGCCCATCGAAGAAAAGAAATCAAGTGAGAATAAAAAGAAGGAAACAGACAAATGCCAAGAGAAAGAACTTTTCCATAAATTAAATACTTTTGTTTGCTTGAAAGCTAAATAAAATCAGCTTGTCTTTCTGGATTCCTTGCTTTAATTCCTCAAAAAATAATTCCTCAAAGCTTCACTTTGCCAACATTACTATATTTTGTTTTGTAAAATGGTGGACTTTATGTGACTGGAGAGCAACTAAATGAATTAAATAAATTTAAAAGAAAGGTAGAATTCTCATAATTTGTATGTCATAGAAGGAATAATAATCATTAGTAATAACAAAACTGTAATATAACTTAGGTTTTCATTTGAAAGTGTAGAAGAATTAGGAAATGTTGGGCAGTTTTCCTGGAGAATTAGTATGGTCATATTTCCAGATCTAGGCACTATATTTTAGCATAAAATATTTAGAATTAGACAAAGAAGAGCAGCATTCCAGCTGTAATTTTATGTCTCGTGCAGCTGTGGCCCACCTGCCCCAAGCTTAAGCGGTTTGGACACTGGGCGCTCTCGGCTCAGTAATATACTCGTTGGAAAATGTTAAGACAATTAGCAGAGGCAATCTCAGATGAGAAGACCCAAGAGAATCAGCTCAGTGAGGCTGCTGAATAAAGCATAGCTTAAAATCTTTGCTTATTTCTTCTGTATAATATTAGCACAATTAAAAGAACATGTTGGATTTTGCCTGGAGTGAGGTATTTTTAGTCCCTCAATTAAACTCTGTTGCAGTAGTTATTATCATTAGTTAGCATTTCCATAGCAATACACACTTTTTAACACACGTGTCTTGTAACAATTTTTAGAAGTTCCTTTTCTCTGTGGTTGTATGAGGTAAAAGTTAATCTACACAAGATTCACAGGAAAATACAGCAAATTATATGGATCCTACGTGGCATGTGGAAACCACCTGCAGTTAGCTTTGTCACAAGCCAACATAAATTGCAATTCTTGCTGCATCAAAAGAAAGGTAACTAATTTATGCAAGGTCACATCTAGAGTACTCAAAAATCTAGGGGTAAACCTCTGTCCCCATTATCCATGGTCTTGTGCCCCCCCAATAATATCACAAAGATTCAGAATCCAATTGGCAATAAAACTATAATGTGAACATACACAATTAAAACAGCGTCAGAACAGCCCGATGTTACTAGCCTTGCATATTGCATGGCAACTATGAAAACACTTGGAAGTGAGACCCAATCCCCAAAGGCCACAGAAATCTGAGCACCAGCTCCAGAATTGGATAATGCCCTGCTGAGGGTTGACTTTTGGTCACCTGAGTCAGGCTGGCTTGTTACAAGCTCCACACTGCTTCTCTGGTGGGATTTCTAACATAAAACTGAAATAGAAGCAATAATCAACATACGCACATGCCAATGGCTCTTTAAAAGTCAAGCTCTTTCATTAGAAAAAAAAGTCTCAAAACTCTAATAAAGGTGACTTTTAAAAATCTGGAAGGCAATTCTTTCCCACACTCAGAACATTCTGGTCTCCCTTATCAACTCATCTCTTTTATTTTTACTTCTCAGAAGCTTCCAGGGTGTTAAATGTTTCCTGAATCAGAGGTTCTCCCAAAGGCCTGCTTTGCTCTCTCCTTCCTCTCACTTTACATCAGTAGTAAAATTTTGCCCATATAAATATGATAAATCTTTTATCTCTTTCCTCTGTGTTTGTACTTTAATGAGAGAGGAGGATTGGGAGACTAGGAATTAAACGGTGGCATTCTAGCTGTTATTTCCTCACTGAAAAAATAATCTTTCATAAATTACTTAATTTCTCTTTGTTTTCATGCAAAATGCCTCATATTTGGGGAAGAAATGTATGTCCTCTATTTATGAAGCAAATTGTGTGAAGCAGGGCAAAAAGTAAGGTATCTGGGCTTGGCATATACTCATATGTTCTCTTCCCCCCAAATTAAAAACATTTAAATATCCCAAATCTCCTCATAATTTTCTCTCTAATGGATTATTGTAAAAAATCTTACACAATCCGTATTAAAATGCTCTATGAGGGAAGGAGAGAAGGGAGGAAGGAAGGAAGGAAAATAAATTAATATAATATATTCAAGCCTACAAGCATCTAAAAAGCTGAATTCAACAAATTGCTATGGTCCCACGTGACATGAATCTGTTTCCAATAATATCTTCTATGTTCCAAACCTTAAATTCTCATCCTCCATTACCACCTGGCATATTGCTTATACATCTTTACACCTTTTATCTGAAATATGGAGAAAAGCTTGTAGTTTGACAGAGAATCACTAAACCCACATAGAGAGTAGTCAAGGACTCTCAAGTTCTGAGGGTTCGTGGCCTCCTGACGCAGTCTGCAGGGCCAGTTCCTGATCTATAACCCTGCAGCAAGTGTTTGCATACCAGCTTATGTTGCTTCTAAACACACAGGGTTTCTGGTGGCCCAGTGATGACCATTGTTCTCCTGAATTGTTTCCCTAAGTCTCCTCGGTACCAGTCAGACCCAACACCAAGGGAAATCCTTGTGTATGAGCGTGGTTCCCCCAAATCCTGGTGTACTCTTCCTTTTCACTTCCATATGATTGAGTTCTACCACCATGTTTCCACCATGATGCCTCATGGAACTCTATTTTGGTTTAATGTTTGGGACTCACTGTCACCTACTCCTCGCCAGTTTTGGAGACTTAGCTGCCACCAAGTACTCTACCTGGGACCCTGATAATTGGATAGATTTTCTAAATGAAAAATACCTGCCACTGAAGTTCTGCTGCCTGAGAGTCTTGTTATTATTTAATACCACTATTAACATAAATTTTCAGAATACTTAGGAATTACTATTGTAGGTGAATAGTCTCATCGGTAAGATATGATACCCCTCTCTGTTTCCTTCATCTGCTTCCACGTAGTCTAGACTGTGAAATCTTTGAAATAGGCAACTATGGCTTTCAATTTTTTACAATCCAGAGCCTGGCACAGTTAATGCTGTGACTGAAGGTATGAATGAATGAATTCCCCCAAGTGATAGGCTGAATCATGGCTCTCCAAAGATGTCCGTGCCCTAATCCCTGGAACCTGTGAATACATTACGTTGCATGGCAAAAGGGACTTTGCAAGTGTAATTAGGGTTAGGGACCTTAAAATAAGGTAATTAACCTAGATTATCCAGCTGGGCCCAATCTAATCACACGATCCCTTAAAAGCAAAGAATTTTCTCTGACAGGAGTGAGATAGATACAGTGGAAGAGGAAGGCAAAATAGGAACAACAATAGGGGATGTCAGAGATTCCAAGTTTGAGAAATATTTGATGTAGGTGGCTGTGTGCATGGACTAGAGAGAGGCCTCCAGAAGCCAGGGGGTGGCCTACTGCTGTCAGTTGGGAAGAAAATGGAGATCTCAGTCCTAAAACCTTAAACAAAACTGAATTTGGCCAACAACATGAATAAGCTTGAAAGCAGATTCCTCCCCAGAGCCCCCAGTAACGAATGCTGCCCTGCTGACACCTTGATTTTAGCCTGGTGAGACCTATGTCAGACTTCTGATCTACAGACACTGTGAGATGATTAAGCTGTGCCCTTAAGCTTGTGGTTATTTTTTACAGCAGACATAGAAAATTAATACAGTACATTTTGGGTTTTCTCTGGTATAATTCCATAATGTGGGTCACGTTTTAAATTTATTCTCCATATCTTCTTGGACATCATGCCTAGGAGAAATTGTTATTAGAGAGACCAAAGATTTTCCCAAAGCCGGGCAATTTCACATAAAATGTTTCTTTCCTTTGAACACACTCATCGTAGTTGAAAACTCAAATTCCTAAATACACCAAACTTTTACAGCATTCACGCCTTGACGCTTTTATTTCAGCAGTTGCCAAAATTTCAAGTATATCAAAACCACCTGGAGGGCTTGTTAATCTACACATTGCTGGGCTCCAACCCCAGAGTTTCTGACTCAGTAGGTCTGGGGCCAGAGATTTTAGTTTCTAACAAGTTCCCAGGTGATGCTAATGCTGCTGATTAGGTTAACACACTTTGAGGACCACTATTTAGTAAACGCAGATGATTATTTTGTTCATAAAATATTAATCTCTTTTATTCACGCTCTTTTTCTTTAATCTATGTCTGTACTAACATTCATCTGAGTATGTGTTCTTCCATAAGTGAGTAGAAAAAATCAAAATAGATGATGTTTAAATCAGCAAATTTTTCTGATGGTAATGTAGGTTATTGAAATTATTTGGAGATTACCTGTGCCAATATTTCTGTAGAGGGAGGCTATTGGCATTTAAGTCATCATGATAAATAACAATGTTCCCATACATTTCCAAATGTCCCTGTAGAGGATGTACAACACTAATTGAGAACTCTAAATCTGTTATTCAAGTTTACATGCTATTCTTTCCTAATATTAATAAGAATTTTCAAATTTTATTCTCGTATTTTATTCATAAGTACTGGTTATTCTGAATATTTTAATTAATAGAATATATTACCGTACTAATTCCCTGAGGCCACAATCAAGAAGAACATCTGGCTGGTACCATGAATTGGCTCACTAGAAATGCATTCCATCCACTTTTAAGTGTGCAGAAGCTGGAAAGTAAAGGCCACACTTACCAGACTCCCTGAGGTTTTCCTATATGATTTATTTTCCACAAATAGATGTATCCTCATGACCTAGAATTGGAAGAAGGATATCTGTGAAGAGGAACAGAACAGGAAGCATCCATTTTAGTCATACACGTTATAGTAATAGTGATACGTTTTGGAGCCAGACACCGTAGCAACAGCTTCCTAATTTACTAGTCACTTTCCTGATTCCACAGGTTCCCATCATTTCAAAGTCAGTAGACTCCTGAGTGGCCTAGTTCTGCTGCACAGCTTTAGGACTCTTTTCTGGAGGCTGCATGACTTTAGGACTCATTAAGTTCAGCCTTGGGTCAGTTTCTTATCATTCTCCCAAATTCTGTAAGCCATTTAAGAGCCAGGAATAAATCCATTATATTCAAACTACCTAGCAAGGAGTCTGCTCTCTACAACAAAACTCTACTCAATACAGAATACAATTAGAACTCAATAATAGCCAAGAGAAAACCCATAAATTTTGGTTTCCTTGTTTTTAAAATCAAGGTAACGAAGGTATTTATTCCCAGATCCATGCATAGAACAAAAACGTTATAATATGTGTTTAATATTTTTTGATATAAATCTAGTGACAAGTCATGCAGGCAAGAATAAAAAAATTACTTGGCTATCAATGGGGTTGGAATTATACGTAAACAAAATAGTTTTCATCTTGATAAGTTCCCTTCTCTTTATTCTCCCTCTACCTCAAGCTGTCAAAGCAGAAGACATCCTGTCATTGAACAAGGAACTATTTGACTTTTTCAGGTCTTTCAGTCAAAATGCATTTCTAATTACAGTGTAAACTCTCCCCAGTATTTAAAAATATGGAAGAAAAGAGCTAGATTCCATGTCTGGATCAATAGCAACACTGAACTAAATCACTGAAAGTGAAGACCGCTGCCAAAGGTAGTCATGAGTACTTATCCAGCCCCACCAGCCACAACCCCTGACCCTTGGGAATGCAGAGAAATTCTGGTGAAGTTATAGAGCATTCTAAACTGACTTATCAGCCAATCTTACCTGGTGTTTAATGGGAAGGGCTACACTATAATGGTATCTGGTCTTCCCATATGAATCAAAACCAAAAATCTAATGCTGGTTTTTCCACAGGGGCCAGCACCAGAAAAGCATTAAAATATAATGTTTAACTTCGTTACTTTTTCAATTTTTCTTTTGGTGTTCTTATTTTTTACTAATATTCTAAATTCATCATTTAAAATACACACATCAGTTTCTAACTATCTCTTTCTCTTACTTTATACACACACGCACACACACATACAGGGATGCATGCACAGGTGCGTGCACGAGAAGCCTTTGCGTGTATAACAAACCACTAAATGTTTGGGGCTTAGAAATGTACATTGC
This sequence comes from Ceratotherium simum simum, assembly GCF_057802395.1. Classification (NCBI taxonomy): domain Eukaryota; kingdom Metazoa; phylum Chordata; class Mammalia; order Perissodactyla; family Rhinocerotidae; genus Ceratotherium; species Ceratotherium simum. The sequence goes on along the minus strand of NC_141907.1, from coordinate 74,061,848 downwards.
TGTAATGTAATCTAAATTGAATATGAAATATCATTTCTTAAAATCTCTTTAGATATTTCTAAAAGTCACGCTTTAGCCTCTCACCATTCTGTTTGGCTTTCTTGTCCGCTCTTTTGCTGTTCTGGTTCTCCTCCATTTTTCTCTCTTCCTGACTCATTCTTCTATTTGTTTCCCTTCTCTCTTCTTCAGTGTTCCTTCCCTTTCTTCTCTGCCTCACTCAGATCCCCGTCCCAAAAAAACCAAACCAAACCAAACACTAATAATAAATCCTCCATTTTCTTACGTACTCAATTCCCTTTGGTTTCTATCCCCAAATTCAGCAGACTTTTTTGCATATTCTGAGAACTTATCTAAAGAATTCCAAGATCTCCATCTTACATTCTTTAATAATTGGGTTGGGGGGTTGGAGAGTTGGGGATGGTGTAGAAGGATTCAAGGAGGATATCATATTTTCCAATTATTTAAAGATTTATCTCTCAGTTATTGGTATTGGAATAATAAAAATAAATTTTAATTGTATGGTGAGATAGCAAATATTTCACATTAGAGCATTAGGGAGACGATATATAACTATAGGCTTTATATTATAGAAAACATCAAATTAATTTTAGCTGATGTTGGTTGACAAAGAGTGATTTCTTCCATCATATATCTTTCCATAAGCAGCTCAAATCAAATCTCCATATCTATCTATGCAGATGTTTTCAAGACATGCTTTCATATCAAGCGAGCTCTAAAGGGGTATTAACACCTTAATTTATTATTCTAATGCTCGAATGCTTTTTATTTGCTTTATAAAGTTTAGTTGCTTTTCTAGCTTCTTACTTCAGTGTATCTATTGCTGTCCTGTGATCTCTTATGACTTGTTGTTGCCAAAATCATTTTCTGTTTTCTAATCACACGGCTTGACAGTACGTCATTCTTCTTCACTTCAGTACTCCCTTCCAACTGCATTTGGAATCCTCACAGATAATGAATATGAACCTAATAAACATGCTTCTCAAGTCTGGTAATGAGAAAGAAAAATTAAACTATCTCATTCATGAGTTGAAATTATTAACTGTGAATTTCCTCATTTGTCTTGTTTAATGAGGTAATTCATGTGCCAGAACATTCAAAACTATACAATGTTATGTAAATGTTGGTTATTATTTACAATAATAATAATAGCAGGGCCGGCCCCGTGGCTTAGTGGTTAAGTGCGCGCTCCGCTACTGGCGGCCTGGGTTCGGACGCACCGCTTCTCCGGCCGTGCTGAGGCCGCATCCCACATACAGCAACTAGAAGGATGTAGCAACTACGACATACAACTATTTACTGGGGCTTTGGGGGAAAAAAAAAAGAAAAGGAGGAGGATTGGCAATAGATGTTAGCTCAGAGCCGGTCTTCCTCAGCAAAAAGAGGAGGATTAGCACGGATGTTAGCTCAGGGCTGATCTTCCTCACACACACACACAAAAAGTCATTAATAATAATAGCAACAACGCTTTCTCTTCCCTATTACCATACCCTTTGGAAGCTCATTCAGATCATAAACGTCATGAACTGCGATTTCATCCACTAAAGGTTGGTCAGAAAAGAGCCTAATGAAAGCCTAGTATTTATGGAAAAATGTAGTAGAAAAGGCTACTATGGATGCTGGCCTTTTAGAAGGATTTTCTAGATCTAGGAAGATACTTCCTATATGAAGATGTAAACATAAACAAATCGGAAGATGGCTGTTCAAACAAGGAGAAGATTGACTTCAGACTCACAGTAAAGAAGCAGCTGCATAATTCATCTAAACCAACTCGCTTCACAGAATTTACAGGGGCAGACGCATTTGACTTTCATTACATTTTCAGAAAAAAAACTGTTGTCTGTAAAATAAAGCTGGGGAAAAATAAGTGGGTGTGGAAAACGAGCAAGTATTTATCTTGAAACCTTCAAATTTGTCCCCAAACCTAGAGATAACTCTCTGGTAGAGTCATTGGCAAGGGATTGCTGGGAAGGGCAGAAGAATTGGGAGTGGAATTTTGCCAAGAAACTCACAGAAGTGTCAGGAAGAGGTGTCAATGCTTGCCACAGTCCTCCATCTACTGGGAATCTCCGCAAGTCAAGGGAGGTGGCTAAGTATGGTGAAACAGTCATATTAAGTTATTTGGTCGTTGGTCGTTAAGGATCAGTCTCAACAATCTTTTATTTTCCTAAAACAAACAGATGAATAATCAATCAAAAGTCTTCATAAAACATTTTGTTGTTTTTTTGCAAAATAGAGCACTTAATGTCTGTAAGATAACCTAATGTGTTTTGTAAAGACTGTAACTATAATCTATCTGATCATTCCTTTGATTCTTTAGGGGGGGCTTTCTCTTCATTTTAGGTACATGTATAAAAATAGTGCCAAATCCTATAGACAAGGTAAAAAGGACAACAATAAAACTTGGTTGAAAGGAAAATATCTGGCCGCTGTTCTAGCTGTAAGGTCTTCATGACGCTCAATAGGCAGTTTATTGATTGTTGTTTTTTTCCGTCTCTTGATGATTTTCCTCTCTGCTGTTTTGTCAACACGTTATTTCAGTTTCAATCTGAATTTTAGGTGCATGTCATGTCCTAAAATCTTCCTTTTTACTTCCCTTAGTCCTTAAATCCCCTCTGGAATTTTATGGATGCTATTTAATATGATTATTCCTGATCTAAACACCTGCAGCATATAAGATTTTTATGTTCTATCCAGGTACAGATACACCCAGGTCTTTCGAAATAAATTGATTTCAGTTGCATAAAAAATTATAAGATACTTGTCAAGCCATGCTGTGACAGCCTCCCATATAAAATGGAGGAAGATGGGCACAGATGTTAGCCCAGGGCCAGACTTCCTCAGCAAAAAGAGGAGGATTGGCAGATGTGAGCTCAGGGCTGATCTTCCTCACAAAAAAAAAAAAAAAAAGAAACTTATAAGATAAAAAGATGAAGGCAATGAGAAATAAACATAACTAGATCAGGGGAGAAAATCAGGAAAAGGCAGTTTCACAGATAAATGCATAAAGTAATCAAATTAACAAGGATTTTTATAATGGCATAATTAATGAACTGCAATTTTACATTAGTCTCCAGCAAAAAGAAATATGGGAAGGAGTAAGGGCAATTATGCATGAATGAAGACTGTGATAATAGAGTAGCAATATTAGAGAGCAGTAATGGAATTAAATTTTATAAAGGAAAATTCCAGAAAGACAGCTCATAAAACAATATAACAATACGAACTAGTTAATTGTTCTAAGGAATTGTACCTGCTAAATTCACTGCAGTACTAAAATTTCAATTTTACTTATAAAAATACAAAGGTAAAAAAGAACATCATGATATAAATGAATTAGTCATTTTTATTTCTATAGATGTTATAATTTTCAAGGCTTTTCATTTTTACGTTTTTCTTAAGAGTTTATTTATTTATTTATTTTGAGGAAGATTGGCCTGGGCTAGCATCTGTTGCCAATCTTCCTCTTTTTTCCTTTTTTCTTCCCAAAGCCCACTGTAGATAGTTGTATGTCATAGTTGTACATCCTTCTGGTTGCTCTATGTGGGACGCCACCTCAGCATGGCTTGATGAGTGGCGTGTAGGTCCACGCCCAGGATCCAAACCTGCGAACCCCGGGCTGCCAAAGCGGAGCACACGAACTTAACCACTACTCGGCCAGGCTGGCCCCTACTTTTTTTTATATAAGTATTTATCCCCAAACAACTCTGATAGAGGTTTACAGATGTGGAAACTAGAGGCTCATAGGGGCCAAATAATTTTCCAAATGTGCACACATCTATTAAATAGAGCCAGAGCCATAGATCCCAACTCGAGTCCTTCCTCTCCCATGCTAACTTTACCTCCTATGTCACCACCTAACTTCAACCCTGGTGTGCTAATCTGGAACAATTTATTTTCATTTACATTTTCTTTCTAATTGTATTTAAGATGAATTTATTCCAGCATTGTCAGGCTTTCTAATGCTATGCCATGTTGAAAAAAATCACTTTTGAATCTAATTTATTTGTTATTAGAAATGAAGTCAATAAAAACGATTTACTCTAGCACTGACTTTTGGCATTTCTCTTTTTCTATTTCTAGAAGATGGTAAGTCATTTTGTGAAAGAGGTAAATTTTAACTAGAAGGAAATCAGTGATATGTAACTGGTTCTTTCAAGAATGTAGTAGTCATTCTTCACATATGTTATAACAATAAAATTATTCATGCTTTTGTGGATATAGTTTCTCTCTTTGCAGATAAGAATTGTAATATGAAATTTGTTGGCTTTTTAGGGATCTTGAGGAAAACATACTTTGGTAAAATAAAAATATAGAAAAAAGAATAAAGTATAGAAAAATGAGATATAGGTAGTTAAGCAGATGAAGCCACTTGCTGTTTTAATTATCAATAGCTTCCAAAATAAAATTGCATTTTAAAATGAGCTAATGATACAACTTCTATGTACAATTGTTTCTTTGATTAAAATTTCATATTAAGTAATAAAGTGAGAAAATTCAAGAATATGGTGTATTTTTGTTGAAACATATAGGAATTAGAATTTGAAGTGAGTCTTTAATAAGTGATTGTCTTTCATCATAAGATGCCTTGAGGTGAACGGTTTATGTTCTAAACTAGAAAGGTAATGGAAAAGAAAAGCCATTGTTTTCCTCACATGATGCATTTCACATCAAAGAGAAAGGAAATTTGACAATATAGACTTACTCTCAGCTGCTTACAATAAACGACCTTGACTGTCAAAAATGTCGTTGTCATTGAAAAGGAGAAAATAATAATATTTGAGCAAGTTATTCCCTTGCATCTGTAACTACTTCTGTAAGCATTTTAATTTCGTTGTGAGATTTGGAATTAGCTTTTCGCCAAAGAATTTGACAACACGTATAAAAGTAAATAAATCTTAACCATTATAAAATTTAGAATATTGAAACCAAAAATGGAAAAGAGGAAGAAGGAAAGTAATAAAAACCATCCAGTAAGGGACAGAGTATTCAAGAATCCTACTAACTTGGTAAATATCAGTCAAAAAAGCAATACTGTCTATTTCCTGAGTGAATATGTTTTATGTAAATACTGTTCTCGGGTTCTTCTCAGGCAAAAGAATGAGTGAGAGAACCGAATTGGACACTGTGTGAGAATTGATTGTTTAACGCCTTTTTAAGTCTCTTTGAAAATGAATTGGTCAATAAAATTCCCTTACGTTTATGAGGAGGAAAGGAGGCTGTCAGACCTTTGGGCAGAAACAATAACATGTGGTAAGAAGTAAACAATCCCCCCACACCACGCACACCTTTTTTCCCCCTTAAGGAAGACTTAATTGGAAAGGTAAGGAAAATATGCGTTCTCTTGATTTCAATAGTTTCTCTACCAGGAGAAGCTGGTGTTATAGACGCTGCCTTACAAATGTTATAGGTGATTGCATTCACATGCAATCACACAGATGCTGGCTGCCTCGAGGTGGAAGTCATCCTCAGAAGTAACGTGTCACAGATTTTTCCCTAAATCCCCAAGACGAACATCAGCTATGGCTAAGCTTTTACATTTTTGTTCCTGGATATGAAGATCTCCTGGCTCGTGCCCACAATTATCACTTTGTTACTTAAATCAATTTAAAGTAAAACCAGAAAAAATGAACATCATCAGAAATTGCATTACTGTGGATAAGGCTTGTCCTACCGGATACAAAGAGATAACCAGTGCCCTATCAGGCCTATTTCCACTGGCTTAATCTCCTTAGAATTTGGGGCCTCCAAGTCCACTCAAACAGTTCTGCCCAAGAGCAATCTAAGGGAAGCCCTATATCTGCCTTAATCCAGACAATTTTTATGCTAAGTATTTTCCAGCAAAAACACAATGTGAAAGAGACTATTAATGCCCATCTCTCGCTGATCCCAGAAGAGAAAGCTGACTGCTTTCTGACTGCCCTGCATCTTCCTCTGGATTTTTCTCACATCTTTTATCTCTTGGGCCTCTGCTCCAAGAAAATATTTATTTCAAAATATGTAAAATCTCCATCAGTGCACCTTGAATTCTATGTTGAAATATTTAGGTAGGCTTTGTTTACTGATATTTACCAAGCTAGTAAGATTCTTGAAAACTGTGTTCTGTACTGGATGCTTTTTTCCCTGACACTTTTTGGGCTCATTATATGTGCATTCTTATTAATTCTAATAGAAATCAGGTTGGGTATCTATTATTAGCTATATTTTGTGAGATGAGGATTATTTTACTTACTTGAGGTCACAGAACTAGAAAATGGGGAAGCCAAGTTTGAGACCACATTGTCTGACTACAAGACCATGCTGTTTCCCGTAACTAGGTTGCCACACGGAAATTTGGGTTAAAGTTTCCACAAGCACTGGATTATAAAGAACCTAATAACTGGATAAATTAGGAAAGCGGATTTATTGAAGAAATATGGTAAGATTGTGTTCATGAATTTAAATTCAAATCAGTTTTCAGGATTGCATGTATCCAAGGAAACCATTTCACAAACAAAATTGTATGCACTTGTGATCTCATAGCATCTACTGGAAAAAAGGGCACTTAGTAGCTGCTTAATAGCTGTCTTATAACAGGCATGACCTTACTATTTTAAATGTATAACTATTATGCAAGGTGCCACTCATTTCTGTTGCATTTCCCCATCTACCGACGTGTTGTCTGCCTATATTCACCACTTAGAACCCAATTCAAGAATTCTTTGTTCCTTCATATCTTCATCACATATAGGTCCACCCGTTGCCAACTGATCCTCATCTAGCTTTCTGAAGTAGCTGCAAAACTTATCTCTATGCCAATCCAAAACTTGCTAGAAACAAATCAAAAGGCATTGGCTTGACAGCTCCAGTTCCTGGTTCAGAGTGGATACTCAACACACGTCTGTGGGATGGTTTTTTGGGCTAGAGGTGCCCCATCCCAACCAGACTGCTGAGTTAATTTAACACTTAAAGGTATTTTTTTTTCCTATTCAATCAGATAATTATGTTAAAGAAAAATTATTTGGGTACACTTTCTTATTTCACCACTGTTAACAAAGCAAAGAAAAAATATATGGGCAAAAGGAGAGGTATAATAAAACCACCACATAAAAATTGAGATGTTATAGCTTGTGAAAATTGACCAAAATGGTATACAGTGGTCCGTAATAGAGGCAGTTCAGAATCATTTTCTCATAATAACAAAACAATATTTGCAATTTTAAGGCAAATATTTTTGCATATTCTTATAATGGCTATGTAATTGCTATTTACTTTTTCTATAACATAGATTTACAGTTAATAATGTTTGAGGTAATATTTATAAATTATAAAATGATTAGTTTAGTCTAAGATTAGGTTTTCAAGCTATTCCCCAGAGCCCTAGTGTCCAGAAGAAGGGATCACCTACGAGAGGGCAGTTTGGGGAAGGGGCATCAAGCTCTATAGCCATTTTTCAAATGTTTCCTACATAGAAATCTATCCAAAAAAGGTTTATAAAAAATGATTTTGCTGCTAGTATTTTAATCCAGTTATAGAGATTATTTTTCCATAAAAATGTTATTCAAACATCTTAAACATTCAGTAAATTGTAATTCTCTGACAGGTGTAAAGATCTTTTGATTATTCAGTTTGTGAATATTTAATAAAATATTTAATAACATTTTAATAATATTTAATGAACATCAAACTGAGCCTGATGTGTCTGAAAATATTACATAGTTGGTAAATTATAAATGTTTCTCAGTTTGCATATTCAACATTTGCTAAATCTTAGAATTTAACAGACTACATTAAGATGCTGCATCAACCTATATGTTGTATATGGCAAAGGCAATTGAACATGACGGTTAAGAGCCCAGACTCTATAGATGGAGGACCTAGGTTCAAATCTTAGCTCTGCCAGTTACTTGAGGGACTTTGGTTGTGATGATTCATTTTATGTGTCAACTTGATGGGCCACGGGGTACCCAGTTTAAACCTTATTTCTGGTGTGTATGCAAGGGTGTTTCTGAATGAGATTAGCATTCGATTCAGTGGACTCAGTCAAGTAGATTGTCCTCCCCAATGTGGGTGGACATCATCCAATCTGTTGAGAGTCTGAATAGAACAAAACGAGGAGGAAGGAGGAATTTGCCCCTTGTTTTTCTGTCTCACTGCATGAGCTGGAGCATCTCATCTCATCTTTTCCTGCCCTCAGGCTGGGATTTACACAGTTGGCGCCCCTGATTCTCAGGCCTTTGGAGGTGGGCTGATTTATATCACCAATTTTCCTGAGTCTCCAGCTTGCAGACAGCAGATCGTGGGATTCTCACCTTCCATAATTGTGTGAACCAGTTCCTCATAATAAATCTCCATATATTTATCTCTCCTAGTATCTCTCCTATCTCTCTCTGGACATGCCTGACTAATACATTGGTCAAGTTACTTGATCTATGTCTTAGTTTACTCATATATAAAGAGGTAATAATAAAACACTTCCCATATAGGGTTATTGGAAGACTCGATAAAAGAATATGTGTAAATCTTTTTTGGAATTTAACAGATTATTTAGAATAGTGCCTTGTAAGTTTAATAGCCATCACTTTGAGAGTGCTTGCTTTGTGCCAGGCAGGTAAGTGTTAGCTGTTTTATCATTGTTTATTTATTCAAAAGAAAATGATGACGAGGGCCAGCCCGGTGGCCTAGTGGTTAAGATTGACATACTCCGCCTTGGTGGCCCGGGTTCAGTTCCTGGGCACAGACCTGTGCCACTCGTCGGCAGCCATGCTTTGATAGCGACCCACATGCAAAATAGAGGAAGATTGGCACAGATGTTAGCTCAGGGCGAATCTTCCTCAGCAAAAAAAAAAGAAAAGAAAAAGAAAATGATGACATTGTGGTCATTTACTTGTCAATAACAACTGACAGTAGTGTTTTAAACAGTGTTAGAGCAATCAGGCACACAGGAAATTATCAGTAATAATCTAATAATGTCTTTCTGCAATAAGGAATGCTTAGTTGAAGGTTTGAGGTTATTAGTTACTAAATAGCTTTGCATATGCTTTGCTTCTAATTTATGTTATCTTTTAAGGTAATGAAATAAATTATACAGGGAATTTGTCTTAAAAAATAACAATTTCACCATTGAACGAGATTGGGGGAAATTTTTAGATGCTTGGTCAGTGGTCTTGCATTTGGTTGAGCAAAGGCAATTTTGCTTCCTTTATAGGACTAGCATTTTGCTCCTCATTATAGTAAATATTGTGGCATCTTTCTGACATCTATCTCAACCTTAGAATCAGGATTATTGTCTCATTAATTTTCACCGTCTCTGCAAGAAAGTCAACATTATCAACTTTCATAGTGGAGAAACCATATGGCAAAAAGTCTTAGTAATTTGTCCATTGTTTCAAATCAAAGAGAGAAGCAGAGACTTTAATTCCAGTAAGGTGGTCATACTATTAATATTGTTTATAGGTATTACAAACTAATAATTACTTTTCTTCTTGGAAATCTAGTGCAGATGTATGTGTAGGTGATCAATAAGAAATGTTAGGTTTTTTAGACTCCCGTCCTAAATTGTTCTCCTTTTTTCATTGCAGGACATTTGGCTGTGACTGACCATGCTACGTGTCTGCCTATCTATCTACCTATCTATATAGCTGTTTATCTACCTCATCTATCTTCTTATCCTTCTATTAGCAATATATTCATTTTTCTTACTCAAAATTATAAATCTGAATATGTTGAAAACTTGATTTTTTAATTTACATTTGTTTACAAAAATTTATGTTTCTTCTTTGTCTTTTCCAAAAACAAAACACTATTTTTGGTCTATTTATCTTTGTTTACTTCCAATATTCAACTCATCCTGAAACCATTCTATGCAGTAATTTTCTAAATCATTCCAAATATGTCAAAATTTCTGCCTTAATATATCTTGCATAAAACTTCCTTCTGTCAAGAAATAAAGGGTTTTCAGCTTTCCCGCTACAAACTGTTTCTCCTTTCATACACAGACATATTTTCTTAGGTAAATTTTTTGTTTGCATACTTAGCCGCAGAGGCTTCAGTCGGATGGATAAGACGGGGATTATTTTTGAAGAGTCCCTAATTAAGATTACCAAGAAAACTCAGAGCTTCTGTGGATTCTTTTGATGCCAAGGACAAAGATATAAATGCATTTCATGAGCATTCTGAAAGACCAATGAGATGTGGACAAATAGACCAATGTATTTTTATCCCCTTTGCCATCCTACCCTTCCCGCCATCCTTCAGAAAATGATTGAGTAAAGGATAAAGCGAAGCACGATGTTCTACTTAATTTAAACAGGATTTTCCTAGAGAATGGAATTATAGCTTTCTCATTATTTCACATGAACCATTAAGAGCTGTCAGACATACTTGAATTTGTATTAAGAATTCCAGATCACCTATCAAGGATTTTTCTAAAGCACAACCTCTGTTATTTACTGCTATGTTACTAGAGAACAGGAACTCTGCTTTGCTCATATTTTATAGACTCATCACTGCCATTCAAAGAGGTTTTTCATGAGGGTGATGACACATATTCTCTTCTTGATGTATTTTGTGCTTGTACTATCAGTCATGTGCATTCCTTCCCTTCAAAGAGTGTGGTGTTGAAAACTATTACTGAAAATACCTAAAGCTACTTGACTCAACCCTCTTAACACAGAAGAGTGTCTTTCAATGAAAACCAAGTATTTAGTAACAAATGAAGATAGAAAATAGAAAACCCTGCTGCTTTATTGGCCATATGTGTTCATGTGCGTAACTACATATGAGTGAGGGCGGGAAGCTGTCTTGTTTTCCTTTTGATAAAACAAGAGAACACGTTCTTACCTTTTCTGCCTCCTGCAAGCACTGTTTTTCTGGTTCACTAAATGGGCGTTGAGGGAAAGGAAAATACAGGGTAAAACACCCTCTCTGCGTGTGGGTCACCTCGATTTTTAAAATTTTGTTTTATGTAAATCATAAGGTTTTTTTTTTTAAGTTGAATATATTCTATCATGTAAATTATTGTTTATTGTAGTGTATAATTCAGAGGCATGTCTTGATAAACACTTATTAATTTTGTGCTTCTAGAGTTTTAAAAAAATTTTAATATATACATAAACTGTTCCTTGCTGTGTAGCACGTTTAACTAGAATATGATCATGAAGTAAAAATGTTAAATGGTTAGAAAGAGAAACCTGAGAAATTATAGTCATGTAATCTTTTCATAAAAAATATTGAAAATTATTTTAACCAATATGCTCTAGATTCAATTAGAATTGTATATTTGATTAATTGTTTGGTTAAAGAAAAGCAGTAAATAAATCATTAGGGGGATAACACTTTAGATTTTCACGTTGGCATATAGTATATTCATTGACTGATATAATAAACCTGATACAAAGCAAATTAGAAAATTCAGATGACATTTGATTGAAGATGAAATCTCAAGACTTTGGGATTGGGGTGGCATTCAGCCATTTGGTTTTAAAAATTTGTTTTCAGACACCTTTTATTTTAAGTTTTTGTCATAATAAACCTGTTTTGTGGGTTAAAACTACTTTTAGACTTCTGGTTTCCATTTTGACATGTAAGGAGCTTGGAAGTTGTCACTCTGTCCTAACAACAAGAAAAAGCAGAACTAACTGAAAAATCAACATCTCTTCTTAGATCTGTCAGGGAAGTGAGGTCACAGAGCAAACAGCCGCCTCGGAAAATGGAAAGACAGTCTGAATACAGAGAATCACAACTCTCTGGAGCCAAAATCCCTACGTGAAAACCTTTGCAGGAACCAACACTGAGGTAGGAAAACCTAAACTGTGATTGATGAATTGTTGTGGACAAGTGGGTGAGTTAAAAACTCCACAGGGACCCAGTCATGGAAGGGTCCTCACACTTGTGAGTTTTAGTTCCAGCAGCTCTACCAGGTTCTCACAGTGAAGCTCAGAGAAAAATCTCCTCATGCTTCTGGCAGGGGGAAGAGAAAAGAAATGATTTTGGAATATACCAGAGCACTGTGTTCTTCTTAGCAAGGCCTGCCCTCAAGAAATTATTTTATCAGAGCCTAACCTATTGGGATTTTATCAGAAAACCAGATGGCCTGGAGTAAGGCAAATACCCAACTCTAGCCCTCTCTAACCTTCCACGTGGGAGAAGAAAAATACTCCAGTTACTTCTAGCCTTCCTGCCTAAGGGGATGAAAAAACTGAGAAATACTTGTGAAGTTTACAGATGAAGGGCGCAAGCTCCTAGGACTATAGAATGCTTCCCCTCCCCCACAGCTCATCACCACATCACTAAAGGCCTATTTACTACAGTTCCTTTTACCCACTATAGCCTGTCTGTCTGTCAAGAAAAAATTATAAGGCATACAACAAGAAAAAAAAAATAATTTGAAGACACTGAGCAAGCATCAGAACCAAAGTCAGATACGGCAGAAATGTTGGGATTGTGAGACCAGTAATTTAAAAAATCTGTGATAAATATGCTAAGGGTTCTCATAGACAAAGTAGACAATATGGAAGAATAGATAGGTAATGTAAGCAGAGAAATGGAAATTCTAACAGTCAAAAAGAAATGCTCAAGATAAAAACATGGTAATAGAAATTAAGAACGTCTTTGATGGGCTTATTAGTGTATTGGACATGTCTGCAGAAAGAATCTCTGAGCTTGAGGATATGTCAACAGAAACTTCAAAAACTGAAAAGCAAAGACTGGAAAAAGTGGGGCAGAATATCCAAGAACTGGGGATAACTACAAAAGCCATAAAATATGTATAATGGGAATACCAGAATGGGAAAATGAGAGAAACAGAAGAAATTCTTGAAGCAATAATAACTGAGAGCTTCCCCAAATTAAGATCAGACACCAGACCACAGATGTGGGAAGGCCAGAAAATGTCAAGAAGAATAAATTTCAAATAAACTACACCCAGTATATCACATTCAAACTGTAGAAAATGAAAGACAAAGAAAAAATCTTGAAGGAAAGCACACACACACACACACAAACCTTACCTATAAAGGAGCAATGATAAAGAAAAGTCTGACTTCTCCCCAGAAACTATGCAAGCAAGAAGAGAATGGAATGAAATATTCAAAGTGTTAAAAATTCTATATCCTGCAAAATTATACTTCAAAAGTGAAATAAAGACTTTCTCAGACCAACAAAAATTGATAGAATTTGTTGCCAGTAGAACTACGGTGCAAGAAATATTAAAAGAAGTTCATCAGAAAGAAGGAAAATAATACAGATTGGAAACTCAGATCTACATAAAGAAAGGAAGAGCACTAGAGAACAAATAAATTAAGGTAAAATTAAAACTTCTATTTTTCCTATTCGTAATTGACCTAACAGATAACAGTTTGTTCAAAATAATAATAACAACAATGTATTTGATTATTTATGTGTGCATAGATATCTTATGTATACTCATGAATAAGTGCAATGAATAGCAACCATGATATAAAGGACAGGAATGAGGAATTAGGATTATTTGTTATTATAAGGCACATGTACTTCCTGTGAAGCAGTACGGTGTTATTTGAAAGTGAACTTGGATTAGTTGTAAATCTATATTGCAAACTCGAGGGCAACCCCTGAAAAAGTAAGGAAATAGTCTAATTGATATACTAGGAAAGGAGACAAAATGGAATAATATAAAATCCTCAGTTAAAACCATAATAGGTAGAGAAAGAGTAGAAGATAAAAAACGAAACAAAGAACAGGGGCAATGACTAGAAAACAGCAACAAATGTGGTAGATATCAATCAAACCATATCAATAATTACTTTAAATGTTAATGGTCTAAATATACCAAGTAAAACATTGTCAGAGTCGATTAAAAAAAACAAGCCCTAACTATATGTTGTTTATAAGAAACCTACTTTAAATATAAGGACACATATAGATTAAAAGTAAAGAAATGGAGAAAGACACACCTTGACAACACTAATCAACAGAAAGCTGGAGTAGCTATATTAATTTCAGACAGAGCAGACTTCAGATCAAGACAAATTATCAGGAATAAACAGGGGCATCACATAAGGATACAGGGGTTAATTCTCCAAGAAGACATAACAATCCTCAGTGGGTATGCATCTAACAACAGAGCATTAGAATATGTGAGGCAAAAACACAGAATTGCAAGGAGAAATAGATGAATTCACTATTATAATTGGAGACTTCAACACCTCTTTATAAGAAATGGACTGATCCAGCAGGCAGAAAATCAATAAGGATACAGTCAAACTCAACAACACCATCATTCAACTGGATGTAATTGTGTCTGTAGACTACTTCATTTAAAAAGAACAGAATACACATTCTTCTCAAGCTCACATGGAACGTTCACCAAGACAGACTACATTCTGGGACATAAAACACACCTTAACAAATTAAAAAGAATAGAAATCATACAATGTGTGCTTTCAGACCATAACAGAATTAAAATTGAAATCAACTGCATAAAGATGTTTAGGAGACTGAACATCTAAATAACTTCTAAATAACACATGGGTCAAAGAATAACTTTCAAGACAAGTTAAAAATTATTTTGAACTAAATGAAAATGAAAACAAAAATTGTCAAAATTTGTGGGATGCAGCAAAAGCAGTACTTACAAGGAAATGTATATCATTGAATGCATATGATAAAAAAAAAGAAAGATCTAAAATCAATAATCTAAGTTTACACCTTAGGAAACTAGAAAAGGGAGAGCAAATTAAATCCAAAATAAACAAGAGGAAATAAATAACAAAAATTAGAGCAGAAATCAAGGAAATTGAAAACAGGAAATCAATAGAGAAAATCAACCAAACCAAAACTTGTTTTTTTGAAAAGATTAGTAAAATCAATAAGCTTCTAGCAGTGCTTCTAGCAAAAATAAAGAGGATACACATTACTAATATCAGAAACGAAAGAGAGAACATTACTACAGATCTCATGGACATTAAGAGGATAATAAAGGAATACTATGAACAACACTATGCCCACAAATTTGATAACTCAGATGAAATGGACTAATTTCTTGAAAGACACAATCAGTCAAAACTCAGATAAGAAGAAAAATAGACAATTAGAATAGGCCAATATTTATTAAAGAAATTGAATCAATAATTAAAAACCTACCAAGACAGAAAGCACTAGGCCCAGATGGATTCACTGGTGCATTCTACCAAATATTTAAGGAAGAAATTATACCAATTCTCTATAATCTCTTTCAGAAGATAGAAACAGGGAATATTTTCTAACTCAAAACCAGACAAAGACATTGCAAGAAGTGGAAAACACAGACCAATATCTTTCATGACCATAGATGCAAAAATCCCCCCAAAATATTAGCCAATTGAATCCTACAATGTATGAAAAGAATTATAGACCAAAACCATGTGGAATTTATCACAGCGGTGCAAGGCTGGTTTAACATTCGAGAATCAATAAAAGTAACCGTCACATTAACAGACTAAAGAAGAATAATCACATGATCACATCAATAGATACAGAAAGTACTTGACAAAATCCAACACCCACTCATGATAAAAGCTCTCAGTAAACTAGAAATAGAGGAGAACTTCTTCAACTTGGTAAAGAATATCTACAAAAATCCTGCAGCTCGCTTCATACTTAATAGTGAGAAACTCAAAGCTTTCCCACTAAGACCAGGAAAAAGGCAAGGATATCCCCTCTCACCACATTGTACTGGAAGTCCTAACTAGTGCAATAAGACAAGAAAAGGAAATAAAAGATATACAGATTGGGAAAGAAGAAATAAAACTATCTTTCTTGACAGATGACAATCATCTACATAGAAAATTCAAAAGAATTGACAAAAAACTCCTGGAACTAATATGTGATTTTAGCAAGGTTGCAGTATACACGATTAAAAGTCAATCACTTTCCTATACACCAGCAATGAGCACATGGAATTTGAGATTAAAACACATAGTGTCGTTTACATTAGCACCAAAAAAGATGAAATACTTTGGTACAAATCTAACAAAATATGTATAAGATCCATATGAGAAGAACTACAAAACTCTAATGAAAGAAATCAAAGAAGAACTAAATGACTGGATAGATCTTCCGTATTCATGGCTAGGAAGACACAATATTGCTAAGATATGAGTTCTTCTCAACTTGATCTATAGATTCATTAAAATCTCAATCAAAATCTATAATCCCAATCAAAATCCCAGCAAGTTATTTTGTGGATATTGATAAACTGATTCTAAAATTTATATAGAAGGCAAAAGACCCAAAATACCCACACAATATTAAACAAGAAGAACAAATTTGAAGGACTGACACTACCAGACTTCAAGACTTACTGTAAAACTACAGTATTCAAGACTCACTATAAATCTAATGTGGTATTGGTGAAAAAATAGACAAACAGATCAATGGAACAGAATGGAGAACTGAGAAACAGACTTACGGAAATTTAGTTAGTTGATCTTTGACAAAGGAGCAAAGGCAATACAATGGAGAAAAGATAGTCTTTTTTACAAAGACTGTCTGGAACAACTGGACATACACATACAAAAAATGAATCTAGACACTCTTTGGAATATACTCAGCTCTCAGTGTAGTATTTGCAGCTGCTTAATAGTTTTTCTCTGTTGTCATGTGTCATATATACTGCATTTGAGAAGATTTTCATTGACAGAAAAAGAAGCTAACATAACCAACATTTTATCTTATTTTCAATATGCTTAATGGATAGACCATAGATCAGCCAACTATGTATTTGTAAATAAAGTTTTATTGGAACACAGCTATGTCCATTCATTTGTGTATTATAGTTTTTGAACTAAAATGGCAGAGTTAGATAGTTGTGACAGGGACCATATGATTAGCAAAGCCTAAAATTTTTGCTATTTGGCCCTGTTCAGAAATAGTTTATAATATATTTTTATTTGAAAACCTTGTCATCTTCCACCTGAAAAGTGAGCAAATCATAGATGGTTCAAGTGACAAAGTATTTTCCTTCCTCAATTTTTCTGATAATTTATGACCTTGGAAATTCCACCATTTATCTTGAAAATATATTTGTGATAAACTTGAAGAATAATCTCAATAGGCAGAATTTGAGCTAAATTTTGCAAAATGGGTAACTTAGAGCAAGGAACAGAGAGGTATCAAAAAACATATTCTTGTTATATTTGATTGGCACAATAAAATGTTATCCTATTGTTAAAGATAAGCACACTGAGATCTAGAGAGGACCTGTAACATAAAATGCAAAATACCATGCACCTGATCAACGGCAAAGCCAGACTCCAGACCGAGGTTCCTCTAATTCCCAAGCTTGCATCCTTGCCCCCATGTCATGCAAGCACCTACATCCAACCCTTGTGTGGAGGCGGCACAGTCCCTCTTGTTGGTGCCAAGGAGCTGTGGGTTTAGGTCCATGAAGACTATCCTAACTCCAATGAAAAATTTATTATTCAAACCTTAGTACAGTGGAGAGTGACAGGGAAGGGGATGCTCTTGTGGGTTTTTGCAGCATTCCTGTGAACTAACAAAATGGGAACTCTGCCTTCTTGGCATAATTAGAATGTAACCTCCACTCTTCTCTCAACCCTTCTTCCTTACTTTTCCAGGGAAAATGAGTGCCTGCTCAGTCCTTTCTAGTTTCTCTTTTTCAGATCATCTCCTCTTCAGGAAGCACAAGATCTTTTCTTGCTTCTTTCCCTGAAGGTGCTTTCTTGGGGAAAGCAGCATTTGTTCAACTGCTATGAGTGTGATTGGGGGTGTTGGTTTAATTGGGGGAGGCAAGTATGTACAGCGGGTCAAGGCACATTTACTACTTTGATTCTGTCAGCAATAAATACAATATTTTTATCTCCATCTTCTCTCCCTAATTTGGAGGAAATTGGAATATAGTCTATCTGCCCACACAAACTCTAGAATCAGACATTACCACATGCTCAACATCTTTTTGTCACAGGAGTGCTATTCTCAGTTCTCATCTCAGACAGGTAACATTCTACTCTGGTAGAGACACAGAATCGTACAACTGCAGTGAGGATCTTAGAAGTCATTTAGTTTAGTCTTCCTTGCAATGCCTAATTCCACAAATACAATTTTATCTGTTTTAAATGGGGAGTTGTTTTTGTTACCCAAAAAATTGCCATATAATAGAAAAGTTGGCACAAATTTGCTCTGCTTATAAAGTCACAGTTCTTGAAGTTTTGCAAAATTCTGACAATCCTAAATGGGCAACATTCCAGGAGTGGTATTAGAAAACAAATTTTAATCCCATTGAGGCAAGGAAGGGTTAGCACAAGAAATAAGATTTAGTGTCTATAGTCATCTCACTGCCCTTTGAAATCCATATTTTCAGGTAAATTGTTTTTTATTTTTTTTTATTTTTATTTTTTTGCTGAGGAAGACTTGCCTTGAGCTAACATCTGTGGCAATCTTCCTCTATTATGTATCTGGGTCACCACCATAGCATGGCCGCTGTTGAGTGGTGTAGGTCCATGCCTGGGAACTGAACCCGGGCTGCTGAAGAGGAGTGCGCTGAACTTAAGCACTAGGTCATGGGGCCAGCCCCTCAGATAAATTTTTGAAGCAAAGAACTAAAAATAAAAACATAAAAGAAACAAAGAAAATGAAGGTTACTTGGAGTGGCAAAACCTTAAAAGTCTATCCTCACGGCCTCTTGTGTCTCCCAGGAATCTTCTTTGGCTCATGGGTCACTCGGCCATTGGAAGAAAATGCAAATGTAAGTAATGCAATAAAAGGTCTTCAGAGATCAATGCTGGCTTCTTGCCAGGGCAGGCTTCCTGGGCATGTGACCTGTGCAGTCTCATTTGGTTTAATAGTCAGCTGTCTCCATCTCAAAATTCTTAAAAATTTTGAAGAAGGGATTCTGTTTTCATTTTGCACTGGGCACCACAAATTAATGTAGCTGGTCCCAGTTCTTGCAAATGTGGACTTTTGCTCTATATTACATTTCCCAAATAACATGGAATGTGTGTATATTGCAGGTTTTTTGGTTTTTTTCCTTTTTGCTGGGAAAGATTCGCCCTGAGCTGGCTGACATCTGTTGCCAATCTTCCTCTCTCTCTCTCTCTCTTTATTTTTCCTCCCCAAAGCCCCGGAACACAGTTGTATATTCTAGTTGTAAATCCTTCTAGTTCTTCTATGTGAGCCGCTGCCACAGCATGGCTACTGACAGACGAGTGGTGTGGTTCCGTGTCCAGGAACCGAACCTACGCTGAAGTGGAGCATGCCGAAATTTAACACTAGGCCATCTGGGCTGGCCCCTCTGTATTGTGGGGTTTTTTTTGTTTGTTTACAGAACAAGTAAATGACTTTTTAAACCACTTACCAAAGAAAGCATAACAATTAAATTATATCAGCAGGGAATGCGTTTCAGGTTTTGTGTTTGTTTTGTTTTGGTTTATTACAATTCTAAATCTTTTTTAAAAAGCAGAAATATGAAAAATCTTTTCCACTGAATCTAGGTAGGTAAGGAAAGAGAGTAAATTCATTTTTTAAAACTAAAAAGAATAAAGCCTCTGGAACTATACTACTTGTATCCAAATATGGGGCAAATCTTTTACAAACTGTGTGACTTTGGGTAAATAGGTTAACCTCTCTGTGTCTCAATTTTCCCATTGATAAATAGAAATAATAGTAATACCTTGTGGAGTTACTTGAGGAAAAATGAGATATATGTAAAGCACAATGTTTGGCAAAGTGGAAGAGCTTAATAGTGATATATTAATAATCCCAAACGACCTAGTACAGTGCCTTTTACATATGAGGAGCTAAAATAAATATTAATTGAATTGTCAAATTAAAAAAATTAAAAATATATCAAGATGTATCTAAGAAAACGTTTCGGGCCGGCCCTGTGGCTTGGTGGTTAAGTGCGCGCGCTGCGATGCTGGTGGCCCGGGTTCGGATCCCGGGTGCGCATCGAGGCACCACTTCTCCGTTCATCCTGAGGCCGAGTCCCGCATACAGCAACTAGAAGGATGTGCAGCTATGACATACAACTATCCACTGGGGCTTTGGGGGGAAAAAATAAAATAAATAAAATCTTTAAAAAAAAAAAAAAAAAAAAAGAAAACGTTTCACTGACAAGACTCTATAATACATTTTGCTCTATGCTTTATTTGCACAATATTCTTTCAATAGTGATTCAGTAAATAGAGACCTTAGAATATTGACTTTTTTTTTTCTGTGAGGAAGATCAGCCCTGAGCTAACATCCATGCTGAGCTAGCCCTGAGCTAACATCCTCCTCTTTTTTTTTGCTGAGGAAGTCTGGCTCTGAGGTAACATCTATTGCCAATCCACCTCCTTTTTTTCCCCAGAGCCCCAGTAGATAGTTGTATGTCATAGTTGCACATCCTTCTAGTTGCTGTATGTGGGACGCGACCTCAGCATGGCGGGAGAAGCAGTGTGTCAGTGCGCACCTGGGATCTGAACCCGGGCCACCAGCAGCGGAGCGCGCGCACTTAACCGCTAAGCCACAGGGCTGGCCCAGAATATTGACTTTTTAAAATTGACTATAAAGCTTTTAAAGATTTTCTTAAAAGAAAGTACACATACGTTCTTAGATGCCATACAATATTATTTACTTTTAAAATAATCACCATCAGTTTTTAAAGTTAAAAAAAAATCAGGAGTATATAAAAAATAACCAACAATCTTGACCAAAGTGTTATTTTTAGGAGGCCAACGCCTTATCGTTAGGCAACTGGGGCTTCTCCAAAGTGTTATTTTTAGATATCAAATTTATAAGGTTGTCTCAGATATATAATTAAAAATTGAAATATGTTTGTGTGTTGCTTGCATCTACTCTGTATAGAACACAAACAGTTTAAGACCATGCACTGATAAGAAACATCAAAAAGAAAAGTTTCTTCAGGATCCACTTGAACAAGGGTGCTGGAGAACTGGTGCTCAGTGGACTTTTCTGTGTGGGTATGAGATTTGCTATACAGGCTTTGAAAGAAGAGCCTCCAAGGCAAATGAGAATAATAATCATAATCCCAATCATAAGCCTAATAACACAGGGGTGATTAAATGTCACTCTCTGGGGAAGAAACATATTGATTCTGTTTCATAAAGGGGGAAAAAACCCACATCTTCCTCAAATATGGCATTAAATATATGGTTAAAGTTGGGTTTCAAGTGGAGGCTGGCAAATTGAGGAGAGAAAATTAACTTTTTTTCTGAGGTATAAGCACTTACCACATGCAGAGGTGGTTATGTTGACTAAGCATCTCATTTGGTATTAGCACATTTTGGCTGCTGAATAGATATGATCTTCCTCTTGTTTCAGACTTGTTAGCAACCACCTAATTAGATTCTATCCTCACACTTCCCATCACCACCACTAACACAATGCCCTTCTGTCAATCTCAAGATACACTCTCCATCTTTTAAATAGAAGACCTCCACAAACCTGTGGCCTTCTGGTGGCCGTCAGAAAGCTCTCCTATAGCTAGGGACCTCCAATATGCCTTTCTCTGCCTTCCTCCAGCTCCATTTCTTTAACTGTAATAAATTAGTTTAAAACAAATCTTTCCAATGGATGCAGCACTTCCTCACCCATGTCTATGCAATGTACTCTGGAAGTCGCTAAATTGACGACTGTAAGGGCTGAAATTCAGTACTTGTTCACATATTTATCACAAACCCATTCTTACCCACATTTTTCTCATTTGACGATTGTTGAGAAAGGAAAGTAATAAACCAATCTCATTTATTCATTTCATCTCTTGTAAAGATTTTTATCACATTATAATTATAACATGTATGTTTTACTGTTTAATCATTAGCACAAAATCATTCCCATAGAGGCTGCTGAATAAGCAGATCAGTATAACAGGTTTAGTTTGCACCAAGGCAGATTCTAGATAGGACAGAAAAAACATACTTCCATATTATCCACTTCCTTCAAAGATGAGCAATACCTCAAAACAATACTAATAATAGAAAAGCTACCAGATAACTGAAGAAAGTATTCTTTTTTCAGCTCTTTCTGGTGAAAGTATTAATTGACTTGATTTATCAAGTTCAGGTTGTTGGTTCACACAACCTGAGAGGTCAAAAAGAAGGCATGAACAATACTACTTAAAAAGATAAATTTTATGGTTAAAATGATAAATGCATTCATTTAATTGGTACAGTAATGAATGTTTATGTTCTAGTTCTCTTTCTTTATTTCAAGATGAATCAGATAGTGGAAAACCCCAGTAAGTTTATACCTTTAAGAACCACAAGTTTCTTTTTACTTCCTTATTATTAAAGGAGAAGTCAGTTGCTGCACATTTGAAAGTATCTGGATAAGCCAAAGTAGTATAAATTTAAAAAAATAATAATGTTATACAACCAATTTAAATGGGCCATAGAGATATGAACCAGGTTTTGTTGTTGTTGTTTTGTTTTGTTTTAGGAGATGAAGTAAACTGAGACTTAAAGAAGGATGGTTGGTTTGTCCAGCTCCATAATATAACTTTTAAAGAATTAGGAGCACTGAGTCTTGATCCTAGATCTTCTCCTTTAGACCTTGTTGCTCAGTGCATGCCGTAGGATTACCACATTAGTTTTCAACGATACTCATCAGGTTTTTAAGTAAAATGAAATATACCTGAGGTATTAGTTGTGAACTCAGCAAACTATGATGCTATAATCCAGTTTAACAAATGGAGAAAGAAGAAAGAAAGAAAAAAAAGAAAGAGGGGAGGACAGAGAGAAAAAGCAAGCTATGGTACCAGAGAAGCATTGTTTTGAGCCTGATGTTTGTCAGCTCAGTAGAAAACAATGCATGACATATGTACTCATGGCGTGTACAATCTGTTTCTTTGTGAGGTACTCAAGCTTCCCGATTATTCTGTGTTCTTATAGTCTCTCTCTCTTTTTTCTAAACAGCATTTTCAGTTCCTGGATGTCAGACAGATTCCATGTTTTAAGACTGTGTAGAGTCTCTATTTCGTCAAAGAGAGAGAGAGAGACAAAAGCATTATAATATTGTAGGCTGCAGAGCACGAGTTCTTTTTAAAAATCAGTAAATAATGATTACTTATAATTATGTACATGGATGTTAACTAAAGCTATAGATAAATATGTAAATTTAAAAACTGTCAAAAATTTTAATTACTTAAGATTTTTAGACCTGACAAGATGTTTGGTATCATTAGTAGTAATTCTAGTGGTCTTACAATTGGGGTGACAATTGGAATTGGGATTTATTGGAAAAGACTTTATTTGGAAAAAAAAATAACTCCTTATGGAAGAAGTTGTTGGGGTTTATTGGGGTTCCCAATTGGAAAAGACTTTATCTGGAAAAAACACTCCTTGTGAATGGAACTAGTCTCATATTCTCAGCGTGCTTTTGCTTCTTTTGTCTGGAAACTTGTCTCTCCTTCTACTATAATGACTTTTAATTATCTTTTGCTAGAATATTTTAACAATAGCAGAGTCTAAGCCTTGAACTGAACTCTTTACTTACACTATTATTATTTTTTGTATTTAAGTTTCAAATAACTAATTTTTTTAAGCCCAACGTGTCCTGATTTGTACATCTCAATGATAAAATATCATGATGGCTCTTGTTCCACATATGCTAAAATTTCAAATAATCTGTAAAGATTATTAATCATCTTGACCCAAATCATTAGACGATGCAGCATTTGAACTTCCATTTGTGAGTTCTTTAGACTGGTTTTGGTGCAGGTCAGGCTGTACGGTGGCTTATACAAAATACTTAAAATTTATGATACTGGAGATAGATATCAGCATATGAGCCTATGACTTCTGCTTTGCAACATTACTTTTCCATTTTAAAAGTATAACCTTTTGATGTTCGCAGGCACAACATATCTGCAATTATATAATTACATGATGCATATGCATAACGTTGAAATTACAGATGCTCCTCTGTGCTCATTTAGCTGACAGTGTAAAAAAAATGCTACCATTCTATTAGTTCACCGGAAGCAGCCAGAAGATGAAAATGTTCACATCTGCTCATAAACCATTAACCAAAATGGTCAACAGACTAATTTTTATTGCTCTACTCCAGTTTATTTTCTTTAAAAATGTTCTCTCAGAAACAGTTAAATAACTGTCCAATTAAATTCAATATTCTGCATATGTGTTTATATTAACTTTAGGCTCAAACACAAGATTGTTACTTGTTCAACTGTTGCTAATTCTACAAATAAATAAACATGTAAATAAATATTATTTTTATTTGCTTTTTTGCTACTTCTTTGCTAATTCTAGATCCAGAATTAAATATCAAAAACCGAAAGGCCAGACCAAAATATGATCAGAACAAAACAGGTGGTAAAATTTCCAACCAAATTTTGCAGAGCAAAAACAGATATACTAAACTGACACTCTGGTTCAGTGACATAGTATCTGTGAGTCTTTTGCTTTTCATTCAGGCGTTAGACTTTTAAGAGAAAATCTTAAAATTGTGTTGTCGTTATTTTCTTTTTTCAATTAGACTCAGTTCAAACAAGGTTATATATTATAAAACATCAAATGTGGCTTTCCTTTTAATTTCCTTTTGGTAGATTAGAAGACACAAAGAAGAATGTGTGTATGTGCCCTCTGCTGGCAAAGTTAAGATCATAGTCTCTTTCTAGAGACAATAGAAACAAAATCTTGGAAGCAGAACAGCATGTTATATTCAAAGACATTTTACAGAAGGAGCAAAATAGATGCGAATTAATTAAGTAAATGTCTTGAAAGGACTGCAGGAGAGTTTGGTATTGTGGTTTACAGCAAGGCTAAAGAAAGTTATTGGAAAATAATTATATTTTACCCTTCAAAATTTTATATTAATTTGTTGAAAAATAATGATAAACATCTAGTTTGGTTACTTCCATTAAGGTTCTAGGAGACAAAATAAAGCTAAATTACTTTATGAGATTAATTTGGGCTTTGTAAACCTCTGACAATAATTATAGTCCATTTGTCTATCAATCTTAAATACTAGATAAATCTGGTATTCCTAGAATTAATAGAATATTGATCTTTTTAACTGAAATGAACTGATCTAAGGTTTTCATCTTTTTAAAGTCTTGGAAAATAATATAAAAGGTGAATTTGTACACCCTCATCAATTTGAAGAAGCAAGATTTAAAAAAATAAAGATACAGGAAATAAAATTAATCTACCCAAGAAATTTTGTAAAACATCAACAAATGATCCCCAAACTGAAAACACTCACAGAGAAAATAATTGGGTAATAGGGGTGTGATCAATGCATTAGTGTCAGCTCAGGAGAATGTGACAAATGGTGTCCTAGATGAGTTGATTTGGGGCGTGGTGTTGGTCCATCTTCTCATCAAGTGTCTGGATGATAAAATACAGAATAGATTCTTTAAGTCTGAAAGTGGCATTAAGGAGCTGAAGATTGATTTAGTCCCAACTTGGAAAATGGTGTTTGGGATGTAAAAAGTGTGTCCACCCAGGAGTTAATCCACCCAAAGTCCCTTATTTTGCAAATGAGGAAATTTAGGCCCAGAAAGATTAAGTAAGGTCAAAAATATTGGAAGAAATCACAGTTGAATAAAGAAATAATCAGATAGAGAATGCAGTTCAATAAAGACGATTGTGGAGCTGTACCTCGGGGAGAGAAAACACATAAAAATACCCCATAAATCTGGCAGAAAAATGGTTTAGGGTAATAGTTCATAACAAGTTGACCATGAATCATTAATCTGAGAGTAGAGTATAAAAATTTACTTAAAAAAACCCCAAACCTAACAATATTAACAGATTGAAGGGAATCTGTTTTTTTTTAGAAAGGAGGGAAAATGTATAGCAAAAAAGGTAATAAATGTATACAGAGTCAGGGAATCTATCCCTTATGCTTCTATCAATTAGTTAAAAACTTTGATCAGTTACTTAGTCACTTTGACCTTCACTTTCTAAATATATAAAATAAATTGGTCGATTAGGTAAGCATCTCCTATTATTAACTTTTCCTGAACTGTGCAGTCACAGCTGGCACGTCCGGTACTTTCGCAGCAAACATCTTTGCCACAGGCATTTTCAATGCAAACATTTTGCAATGTAACTAATTGGCCATAAGGCAATTTTGTGGTAAGAGACAAAAAAAAAATAACTGGTTGACAATTTCTTTTTCTTCCATAAAAGATAAAAAAAAAACTGGCTGACAGTTTGTTGATGTTGTTTTGTCAGTTCGGTTTCATTTCTCCACTGAGGAAGTACTCGCATAGTTCCATTTGTATATGATGTAAATCTTAGCTAGCCCTCATAATGGTCTATACGGTATGAGTAGACGTGGTAGCGGTGGTGATCTTAAAATGGTTACCATTTCTTCCAGTTAGCGTTGTTTTATTGATGGCTTTATGCAGCTGACAGATGACAATGATTTACCCTGAGAGTTGATTTTTTATTTTCAAACACAGTACATTGGAAAAGAAAAAGAAGGCCAAGGCCCTCTTCTTTAAGGATGCGAGTTGAACCCACATTTCCCATAGAAGGAAGACAAGTGCCTAGGTACAGTCCACAAAAAAAGTAAGTTCTTTGTGCAGTATTGCCGTGAATCTACATACATACATTTTAAATGTATTCAAATATTTTGTATTTCGCAAAAGTCTTTTTAATTTTGTTATTCGTTTTTTCATGTTTCATTACGCCTTTTTTAATTAATGTCCCTCTTTTATTTTTTTGTGGTTTTATCTTTTACAGCAAAATTGCCTTACATCCAATTAGTTATGTGGCAAATATATTTGCGGTGAAAATGCTTGTGGCAAAGTCGTCTGTGGCAAAGGTGCCTGCAGCGAGAGTACCTAGAACGGAGAGCTGGCACACCTACTGAAAGTGGGTTTCCCCTGCATCTGAGGGGCACACACAATGATACATTATTTTTAACATAAAATTATATAACTTTATAAATTTGAAGAATAGTCACAAAACTAATGAGTTGGAAAGAAACTGGGGACTTTTAGAGAATTAGGGGTAAGGGAGAAGAAATAGAAAAGGAGAAATGTGGTGAAGTCATGTCATCACAGAGTTTTATAACTAGACTATCAAATACTCTAATTTTTTCATTTTAAATATGAAGAAATAGAGAATGGGAAATTTAAATGATGCGATTCAAGTTAAAGTTATCAAATGGCAGAGAGGAGGAACCCAGGTCTAAGTTATTCACATTGTCCTTCATAAAGGAACGGGCTCTTCTCCACTACTGTGGCTAGAATGATAGGATTGAAGAGCAGGGAACTTCATTTGAAAGCATTGTCTCTACCCTCTTTTAAGGGAGAAAAAAAACCCCACAACAACTTACTATCTAGCATTTATCAGTCTGGATAATCAAAGAAAATTGTTTGACAATCCATTTCTTACATTTCAATTAAATTTTCATTTTCACTTCACTTGCATATTTTCTTAATGGTGTTGGATATTTATCCTTGTTAGTTATAGTTGTAGCTAATTTTTGACCATTAGATGAAATTTTCTAAGAGAGTAATGGAGTCTACTTTACATAAATATATTGAGTTTACTGTATAGCCGCATTAATAGTCAACGAGTCAGAATGTAGCAGACAGGAACACTGAAATTCATCAGTGTGTTTATTTCTTACTGGCCCAGCACGTTTAACAGACAGCCAACCTGTTAAAGTTTCATGTTTCTGTTTCCTAAAAAAAATATTATCTGTCAAAAAGTAATGTTGAATGATTTTAACACGTGGAAAATACATATATAATAAACAAAATCTCCAGAATAGAGGACCATGCCTTTCTTGATAAGTGAAAAATGATAAAGGACCACTTGCCTGGTGGAAGGGTAGTGCTGCAAGATGTGCAAGTGTCTTGAGATGAGGAAAGACAGCAAAGGACATGACACAGTTGGATCAGAAAAAGACCATGCAGATGGATTCTAAGTTCTGACGAATAGAACAAAATGCTGTCGAGCTGTGTAACGTATAAAGGGAACAGAAACTCAGGGGGTGACAGCTTCGTATTAGATGGCAAAAGCGTAAAAAACAAAATGACAGATACAACTATTGGTATTCACTTTCTTTGTGAAGATGTTGGAAAGGCTGAGGGCCAAATCTGAAACAATGTGTCAAGTCTATGAAGAGCCAGGGTGCATATAACCCAGGCAGAATCAGATTACACTTGCAGGCTATCCACACCATTTGCAATTAACCTTAAACCTTTATACCTCTAACCTTTATTTAGTGGTAAAATCTAAATAACACTGAGGTAAAAGGAAGTAATGGCTACTATGTGGGACTGAGAAACAAAAACCAAAGTTGTAAGTCTTCCACTTAATATATACATGGCTGAAGTTTCTAGAATAGTGTAGGGCTTCCTCTTGGGACAATCATTTCTTAAGGAGGGATTTGTATGGGAGGACATACTCTGTAGCACTATACTTTCAGACAGCAGAAGCAGACGAATTTTACTGCCAGTGAAAATTTTGCTAATGGCTAGCATGACAGGGCCTTTTCTAGTCTGCAATGTGAAGACAGTGTGACTGCTTTTAATCTCATTTCAAATATCCAAGAAGTGCTCTGGGGAACCACAGGTGACCAGTCACATCCAGAATATTATTGGCAGTTCCATGCTTTATTAAGATTAAGAATTATGTGTTTTGTTCCATTTTTTTCCATTGTCTAGGTTATTTTGGTTTCCTATGATATTCAGTGGTACAGAGTAGTTAGTTATCATAATACTCATTGTTAGTGATTTTCATATTTCTAAAAAAATAAATTATAATGTTCAAGCAAGGTAAGCTTCTATAGTCAGAGGTAATTTTTAATTTTTTAAAATTAAATTAGTTTTACCAAGCAGCCATATGATATGGAAAAAATCATCCCCTTGTCTATTCTGGCAGATCTATTTTTATAATATCCTTCTTAGCAGATAAAGACCCAAGGTATTGGGGAACTTTAGAACAGAGGTTCTGTAGATTTTGATCAACAGCACCAACTGTTTCTGAAAACATCCTATTTGCTCCTGCATTGTTCCCTAGAGTATCTCAGTGACAGTTTTCAAAAAGCAACTTGATCATACGCTCCCTCTAGTCCAGCTCTATCCCTGTCCATACATCCACCCTTGTGTCCCCTAACAGCTGAGCAATTCTCTACTCACATGTATAGAGCTGTGGGTGAGAGGATGGGCTCAGGACCATATAGCTAACACTGGTGGCACAGTGACAGAGGTGCTCCCAAACTTTCAGCTCTTATTTGAGGCTCTATTTCCTGGAAATTCAAGAAAATCTTCACTCCTTTGAGAAGAAACCAAATAAAATTCATATTGTAGTACACTCTCATCTATAATACTCTAACCAGGTATGTAATGAATTATAAAATTATAATTAACCCACTTGTCTTAGTCTGTTCAGGCTACTAAAACAAAAATAACATAGACTGGATCACCTAAACAACAAACATCTATTTCTCATAGTTCCGGAAGCTGGGAAATCCAAAATCAGGCTGCTGGTAGATTCAGTGTCTGGGGAGGGCCTGCTTCCTAGTTCATCTTCTCCCTGTGTCCTCACATGGTGGAAGGGAGACAAGATCTCTCTGAGGTCTCTTTTATAAGGACACTAATCCCATTCATGAAGACTCCATCTTCATGACCTAATCACCTCTCTAAGGTCCCCCTTCCTAATATTATCACATTGTGGATTAGATTTCAATATATGAATTTTGGGGGAACACAAACATTCAGTCTATGGTGCCACTACTACTGTTTACTTCTGCTCGCAGCATCTAGATTACTTCTTCCTGTCTGTTCTTGAGTCTTTCCTCTCCATATTTAATGGTTGGAGATATTCAACAAATAGAGTCTGATTCACCTATTTGGGTGACGTACTCATGTTTTGGCTTGATTTAAAATCTTACCAAGATCATAAAACTCATAAAACAGTACAGTTGTGCCAATCCCTGAAATGAATTTTGGCTGCTTTTACCAGATGAAGAGAGAAAAGATGTTAGGAAGGCCTAAAAAACATAAATGTCTTCACCTTCAGCTTCTGGCTGTTAAACTTGAGTCAATCTACTCATTTTCTTCTTTATCTCTTGGATGGCTGAAAACCCTCCCTTCCCTAGCACACACTTCATTCTTTTCTGGTTGGCAAACCACAAATTTGTCATTTCCTCTCTGAATCAGAGGGACTTGGCCACAATCAAAGTTTTCTCTAAACGGAAAAGAATAAATATATTCCCAAGATAAACCTGGATAAAATATTCTCTCAAGATCAATATGCAACCTAGGAACTCATGATAGTTAAGTCAAATGAATACAAATTGTTGCTCTAAAGAGATATTAATCTGTAACAAGTACAGCAGTAACACGTTTCTATTGGCTAATGAAATTAATCTTCCATATAAGTGGTGTGTATTTTAAAGAAATGTGACTATTAAACATAAAGATGAGACAGATTAGAAATCTTTTGAGTTTCAATGATATCCTTAGAAAGACAGCAATAAGAATAAAATATATTTAAGTATATTTTAAACAGTGAGAACTGCATTTTCAGTAAGATAAGAGCAGAGTGCAAAAATTAATTTTTATTTTAAGGGACTCTGAAGAGGGAACTGGATGTCAGTTTACACACTGATCAGGGGCTATTCTAAAGGCTAGTGAAACAATACATTTACGAAACATATTATCAGATATAGGTTAATACTACTCTGTGCAGTTGCCAGACAGTTCATCCCAAAGACATTTGAAATCCTCTCAGAGAGCTGAGAAAAAGTGATTATTTCCTTTTAAATGGAAGCTATTATTAATGTGCTAACAATTAGTGATATGGTTAGAAGCTATAATTCTAATCATAAATGGAGCAATA
Source organism: Ceratotherium simum simum (assembly GCF_057802395.1). NCBI lineage: Eukaryota > Metazoa > Chordata > Mammalia > Perissodactyla > Rhinocerotidae > Ceratotherium > Ceratotherium simum. The sequence continues at coordinate 74,031,042 of NC_141907.1, read as the reverse complement.
TAGGTTGTATTTAGATAGTTAAGAGTAGTATATTAAAATAGAAGGAATGATTTTTTTAAACTTTTGTTTCCAAAACAAATAATTATTTCTACTCACATTTAATGTCAGTAAAAATCTTAGTTTGTTCGTAATAATTTGTGTATGAAATGTAGCTCCAAAAGGAATCACATTTCATTTTAAGGCTGAAAATAATTCATAAACAATCTATTATTTTCAGATAAAAATATTAAACAAGAAAAATACTGTAATTGTGAAAGAATAATCTGCAATCCATTTTGAACAAATTTGAATGCTGGTTATGAAAATATTTCCAACTGTAAGAGAAATTTAAAATACCAAATTTAAATTATTTCAAACAAAAACTATTGCTACAAAATGCAACGTGCAGGATTATTGCAGGATTCATAAAGAGAATGGAATCCCACCTTTGAGTTACCTCATACTGAGGATATTAAAAATATAAAATGATTACAGGTGCATTTGAACTCCTTTTCATTCCTCATAAATTGATGTAAAGAATGTGTTTATAAAGCGTTAGGAGCTGTGGACTCACTCCGCCAAAGAATGTCCACCAGGGTCATGAGCTTGGACTGTTCACCAGGCCAGTAGTAATGCATACAGAAATCTGGCTGACTGGAGAATCTTAGGAAAACCACTCGACTTTGCTGGTCTTATATCTCTCACTGGTAGAACACCGGGTTCTCTAAAAGTCTCTTTTAGCTGAGATCTATGAGAGGGAGATGATTGGAGCGTGTAATGGCTAGTGAAAATCGGGGTCACTGTAAATCACAAGTGGAGGATGAACAAACTTTGACAAAATTTTCTTTTCAAGTGTGTATTAGTTTGCTAGGGCTGCTGTAAAAAATACCATAGAATAGGTGGCTTAAACAAGGAACTTAACCCTGGTGACCCTCAAATTACATTCTATATGAAAGGAGAAATGCTTGCTACCTGACAGTTTTTCTGTAAATATTGAATTAGAAAATGTATGTCAAGCACCTGGGAGTCAACAAATAGAAGCTATTCTTAGCAGCATGTTTCTCTGAAGAATAACTTTCAAAAAAAAAAGCTGTTTTACAAGGTTTGATTTGCCTTTTGGCTTTTTTTCAAAATGCCACTCATGTATGTTGCAATATTAAATGTCTTTTTGCTACTACTCTAAGTGAGAGAGTCTACTGTAATTGTCACCTTCAAGGAGCACACCATTTATGGTAGACTCTTGCAGCAATGCCCCCCGATTTGTCCCTGCCTTCCTACATGCACACCCTCGTGTAGACCCCTCTCATGCAGATTCCGGGCTTGACCATATGACGTGCTCTGGTCAATAAAATAGCAGATATGACTTAGGCCGAGGCTTGAAAAGCAGTTGCACTGTGAGACGTGCCCTCCTTGCTGCTCCTGGGATCACTGTGACTGCCCCGGGTAAAGAAGTCCAGGCTAGCCTCCTGGAGGACGAAGGACCACATAGAGCTGAGATGAGCTACTTTGGCTGCAGCCCCCAAGGCCAAGCCCGCTGCCAGGGCCAGCTGTGTTCCTGAGGTTGTCCTGGACCAAACAGCCCCAGCCGAGCACCACCTGACCACAGAGATCACCCAAGCTGATTCAGACCAGACCTGCCCAGTGGATCCACAGAATCATGAGAAAAAATAAAGGCTTGTTCCTTTAGGCCACTAAGTTTTTGAGTAGTTTATTATGCAGCAAAATCTAATTGACATTTCGTTGTACCTCCAGTCCCTAGCAAGATACCTGGAACATAGCAGATGGTTAATAAATACTTCAAGAAGTCTGGAATCTTTATTTAATGGCCGTATAATACTACGTGGTTGGGTTAATTCCTAAAAATAAACGTTTTTAATAAGAAACAACTTTTCTTCAGTAGTTACTATAACATGACTTATCTGATATAATTATTTTCTGCCTTGGTAACACTGTGACAAATATTATTTTCTTAAACTTGTCTGTGATTTATAAGCCGTAAAGACAAAATGTTACTTTGGTTCAGTGTTAATTTTGAAATTTTAGTTTGCATGAGCTAATTACTAATTATGAATACCAGGAAAAATATTTTTGTATACATATTCACTTTAAAAAATATATGTATATATGTATATGTGTGTATATACATATATGTGTGTGTATGTATATATATATGTATATATGCAAGAGGTTAAATTTTACATTGTGAGGATTAAATAAAATTATGTTATATGGTTTGGAGAGTAGTCGCAGTTAAGACAAAAAGTTGGTTGAAAGCAGACTGTGGAGAGATTTGAGTATACCTTGAAGGCTGACATCTCACTCAGAATAAATACTGCAGTACTTCCTCTGACTTAACAAGGCCCTACATATCCAGTTACGTGTTACTCTGACTTCATTTGTAACTACTCTCCTTCTTATTCTCTCCTCTACACCTCTGAATGGTCTTCTTTTTGTTTTTCAAACTTGCCAAACATTCTCACCACAGGGCCTATGCACTTGCTAATTTCAACGCCTGAATAGTATTCCCACCGTCATATACTATTGTCATAAGGCTAGCTCACTCACTCCCTTCAGAGCAAACAGCTCAAAAACCCCTTTCTCAACGAGGACTTCCCTGGTTGACCTATTTAATTTCTCAATTGCCCTGCAGCATTTCACATACCACTTCTCTGATTTCTCTTTTCTCCTTAGCACCCGTCACTATCTCACATACTATATATTTTACTTATCTTCTTTATTGTCTACCTCCCCACACTAGAATAAACCAAATAAGGGTAGGAATTTTTTATCTGTTTTGTTTACTACTTTATCCTCAGCACTTAGAACAGTAAAAGCTCACTAATATTTGTTGAGTAAATGAAAGACAGGGGTTCTTATTCCTAGATATTTCAGAATATCTGTGAATTAGCTGGACATTTTATAGAACTTTGGTGTAAATGTAAAAGTAATTGCAGTTTTATTAGGAGAGGGTCCATACCTTTCAGCAAATTAACAGATTCTCTTGGTGCGGGAACCCAAAATGCTACAAATAATTGATCTAAAGAATTTGAAATATTTTTTTTTTTGAAATGGAGAGTTGAGAGTTATTGAAGCTTTTGAGAAGGGTAGTGGCAGGAGTAGAATGGTACTAAAGGGAGATTAATCAGGCGGAATGATGGATTCAAGTCAGGAGAGATTAAAGGCAAAGAGACCAGTCAGGAGGTTACTGTAGTAAGTAAGACAAGAATTAATGAGGTCCTGAACTGGAAGCACGGTTATAGGAATGAAAACAAGCGTTGCATCTCATTATGTGCAAATACTGTCAGTACTGCTACTATGTTACAGCATGACAGCATTGCTGCAACGGAAATCAAGAAACATATTAATAAAAGTAGATTCTTATTTTAAACTAAACAAAACGTCAAATAGTGGGATGTCGTGGCTGAGGTAACCTCACTGCATTAAAGAGAGAAAGCTTTCACCACAATGCTCCAACCATTTCCACCTTAATCCGAAGGTCATCTTTTCTCTCTGCCTCCCAACGCCACCATGAGTACATTTGGTTATGAGAAAGATGATGGGGCATTATTTGTTGAGTACCATTAGAGATACTGGAATAAGACAAAATAGCACATTATTTACCAGTTTCACACTTCTGATTTGATTAGCCATGAATATATTTGAATATTTTCATTTTCAGCTAGAAACCTAGGCTAACATTATTTGAAAAATATGTTAATGGAAATTATTTGAAATGCTTCACCGAAGTGTTTCCTGCAGCAGAGAGGAATAAACATGTAACCTTGAGAATTGACCTCTCACATTAAGTTAATTCCAAGTCTTATGTTATACGTACATTTTATGTTCTCATCGATAACTTATCTGTGTAACTTGGATAGAAAATAATAACATTATTAATCTGTTAAATTCTCATGGAAAAATTCCTTAAGAATATTGATGCTGTCTTTATAAAACCCCAGCACCATGCTGCGTACCCAATTTTTGGGGAAAAAAATGGCCTTGATAAGAATTATTTTCATTTTCTCAAATTGTTGTAAACAATTCACAACAAGGTGAATCAGGAGCTAATAGAGTTAATAACTAGAAATTAAATAATAGAAATGCTAGCTGCTATTATCTGAGAAATTCTTAGTATAGCAATGCAATTGAGCAATTGGGAAGTAGATGCTCTTCATACTTGGGTTCTCTGGACGTTGCTATGATTTTGACGCCCTCTTATGGCTCTGTTCCTGCAGGATCATGTCAGGTGCCCTTTCTCATTCTTCAGCAAGTCCTAGATTCCTTTGAACTTACCTGTCCAGGTGCTATATTTCTTCAATGTCTGCTATTTGATAGGTAACTGATCCAATGCATATAGCCCTCGTACTACGTTCAGGGATGTTCTTCAAAAGGAAATCCTTATCCCTAAATACCTCTAATTCGTGGCTCTTCACCACTCTCATTGGCATTTCTCTATCACAACCAGCTCTTTGTTTCAATGTTCTAACTGCCTTCTCAGCCCTCAGTATTCAAATTTATTTTCCATGTTGCTGGAAATCTGATCACACTATTCACTTACTTAAAATCTATAAGCAGTTTCTCAAAACTATAAGATATAATTTAAATTATTTATGTAATCACACATACCCCTCCATGTTCTGCCTTCTACTCTTGTCTCATCTCCCATTACTTTCACAGGTTGTGCTTTTTCATTCTTTTTTTCTGAAACACGATGCTTCTCTCTCTACCTGCTAAATGCACTCATTCTTCAAGTCTTAGTTTCACTGACTCACTTCTCTGATCTAGGCAGATTCATTCTTTTCCATTTCTCAGTACTTTGTATATTTCTACTAAAGCATGATCTCATCATGTAGTAAGGGTTGGATGATTCCTTAGTCATCTTTCATCTCCAGTGCCCAGCATAGTGACTGGTGCATAATTTGTTTTTGCAGAGATAATACTTTTAATCAAATAATGATTCTAATGGAGGAAATTCCTGGTTACATAAGTGAGAAGAGAAAAAAGTGTTTTTCAAACTGTGCCACTTAGTTTAAGGAAAGTTTAATCACTGCTCTTCAATGGCTACATTTGGGAAACCTCAATCTGCCTTTGACTGACTCATTTTCTGATTCTGGCTCCCATCATGAGGCCATGTGGACATCTAGGAATGAAAGAGGATAGAAGAAAAAGTTTTCAGGAATGAATCAAGGCAACTGCTGCTTGGCTTCTACGACCTCATGCATAATGGCTTCTGGAACTACAGACAGCTGGGCAGGAAAAGCACTGGCTCTCAAAGGAGAAAAACAAACGCCAACCAACTTAATCCTTGCTGTGACTATGCAGGTGAAAAAATAAAACAGCTACGACAATGACCACAAAAACCCAGCCTCTCAACAAAGAAGAGCAATCGCTTCCTCTTTACCCAGGAAATTTCAGCAGCCATGACAGCTGCCTTTATCCAGCTATCACTTTTCCTGAACAAAAATATTGGACATCCCAGGAACACTTGGCTGCCTGACAAGAGAGGCATCTAATCTCACTGTCTACTCAAGCTAACCATCTGGAAACAGAACCTGCTTGTGAAGATGAGCCACCTTGTGTGTATGACATCCAGACAGACTGGCACAGTGGCCCTGGCCCCAAACCAGGGTCCCTGTGTCCTAAACCTGGAAGCATATAGTAGGTCCAACTGCTAAAGTTGCAGAAAGTGCTCTAAGTGTCTCGAATGGACCCCTAAGACCCATGAACTAATATCAGACTGAACTTCATTTGTTACAGGGTCAAGTTTCATTAAAGAATGAAACAGTGATTGTTATTTTAAAATATGACATTCAAATATTAATGAGTATATAAATTATAGATGCTCCTACATGTTTAAACACATTTCCTATATTTTTACATAAAACCAAACTTAAAATGTATTATCCACAATGCATGTACTTTAAAAAAAGTTCCACATAATCAGTTCTCTTTTTTATTACTATTTTTATCTATAGTAAAGAGAAACACCCATAATATGACCACTATTTCCATATCTTACAGTAGAGAAGCAATAAAGCCATTTCAATAACAGTTCTACTGAAAACTCTATTATGTTGTCTTTCCCTCCTCAAAATCTCGTGAAAATTTGAGGGGAAATGTGAAAAAACAAAGTATGTACTAGATTCAGTGATTCCCACTCTTGTTTCCCTTCTGATAGTCCAACTGGCAACATCTAAATCATGCTTCATGCAATTTGAAAAAAATAAAAGAGACACTAATGTAATTCGTATACATAAACATAACAGTATATTATTTGATCTTTAAATTTCGCTTAGCATGTATTTTATTATGCTATCATCTACGTATAAGTTTAAAAAATGGGTCTGTGTAGTTCTAAGAAATAGATTCTAGAATAGAATCAGCAGCTAAGGAATCTGTTTATCTAAAAATGATCCAGCTCTACTCTACTAGGAAGGGAAAGATCCATTTTTGACTCTTGTCCTCAACAGTTTATATCATCTTGCTTTTTTCTGAGAGTACTCTGTATTTTTAAAAGCTTGGTACCATATTACAAAATTACATGGTAACCATATTTCCATTCCATAAGCTATTCCATGGTTTAGCATCTATACATAAGAAAAGCAACACTTTTCTTTTTTTTTATCTTCAATTTTTTTTAATTGAAGAAATTCAAAATACAATAGTAATAATTGAATATAAGTTTTTTTAGTATAGGCCTACTAATAACAATGGAATTCTATTTGGGGGGGTGAGGGTGGGGTGTGGAGGATAACATTTCCCTTAATTGTGGCTCGAAGTTAGTGTTCCCTATCATTAAAATTGATTGCAAGGTTCATCTGTTGATGCAAATCTACAGTGAGATTTTTACCCACTTCATTTTTCTTTTTTTTTGTGAGGAAGATCAGCCCTGAGCTAACATCTGTTGCCAATCCTCCTCTTTTTTTCCCCCTTTTCTCCCCAAAGCCCCAGTAGATAGTTGTACGTCATAGTTGCAAATCCCTCTAGTTGCTGTATGTGGAACGCCACCTCAGCATGGCTAGACAAGCGGTGTGTCAGTGCGCGCCCGGGATCCGAACCTGGGCCGCCAGTAGCGGAGCGCGCGCACTCAACCGCTAAGCCACGGGGCCAGCCCCCCACTTCATTTTTGAAGTGTTTTTTTCACACAGATGAATACTGCCAAATCTGATATCAACCCATGAGCATATGATTTCAATTGATCATATTCATCACCAGAAGGCATTTATAGAATTCTATTCAATTCTTCTCTTGATATTTGCCTTTTAGCCGGTCATTTACATTGCAGATTAATCATTTCCGATTGACCATTAGATGGAAGCTCCTGAATTGCACAGTCAAATGGATTTTGAAATAATGGAAATTTTCTTTGCATTTGCATCAAGGTCTGAACAAACATGCTGGAACTGTAGTTTGAGCTTGAAAAATATATCTGCTGCACGTTTGTGTGGGAAAGGAGATCTTGATTCTTATTTAACTTTAAGCAACACTTTTCTTGATAAAAAAAGAAGAGAGGGAGGGAGGGAGGAGGGAGAAGGAAAGAAGGAAGGAGGGTAAGATAGAAGAAAGGAAGGAAAGATGGAAAGAAATCTAACTCAAACTGAAGAAGATTTTTGCCATTGTGTTCCAATGCCAAAACCACGCTATCTTCAGCACGCCACAGCAGAAGTATATTGTTGGGACATATAGTGCTGGCATTTGTGGTTTCTGTTGGCACTAGCGGCGTCAGCAGCAGCAGGAAGCAGTGGTGATGGAGGTGATAGCAGAGGTGGTGGAGGTGGGGGTGGGGGGTTGCTGGTGGAACTGACGAGGAAGCTTCATGTGGATTACTTGGCAGTGGTGGTCTCAGAATAGAGGACTTACACAAGAGCATACATGAGAGACTTCTTCGGGACTCTCCCTAGTACGCGGAAAAGTCTTTGAAGATCAAGATACTATGTTAAGTTTTCCAAGAAATAGTTTTGCTTACTCTGAACGTGGCACCATTTTTATACCTGGACCAGAGTAAGAAGGTCCAGAAGTAGAAGAAATGGAAGTCACATATATGAAACATTTTTTTTTCTCTAAAGAAAATTAGGCTGATAAAAATGAGACATAATTCTAAAAGTGATTCCTTGGAAAAATATTTACATTCAGGGAGGCCAAAATGTCTAAAGCTGAAAGAACTGATGTCTAATTTTGAGATCTCATTCATTAGCAATCAATATAAGATATGTGAGCAGTACAAAGACTCTTCGAGTACTCCTAAAATCACAGTCTAAGTTTTTCTCTGCCCTAGCTCTTATGAAATATAATAGTCACACGAAATCTCCTAGAATGGCATTGCCTTTCCAATTGATGGTTTATTGTAGGTATTTTTCTTACAGAACATGCATTCATTCTTCTCCTTCTTTAAAAGTTTATATAATAATTATAAGTTTATCCAAGGAAAATAAAATCCTTTCTTGAGAGATATTATGGCCACTGCTTAGAACTAAACTTCACTCTTAAAAGGGAGAAAGGATTGATAAGAGCAGTTGGAAACATTTTACCTTCCGCTTACTCATTTCAACTCAGGTGAGTTTTATAGTAACTAAAAGCAATTTCATTTGAACTTCTCAGTGACCTTTACGAGATTAGGTATTGGCAGCTTAAGGTTACCTCCTAGAGGACCTGGCCGTATTTCAAAAACACCAACATAATTGGCACTCCTTCCAATAACCTTTTCAGATTCACAAGGTTAAGTGGAAACAGAGACCAAACCAAACCTTCACAATGGTCTTTCTTGGACAAGATTCAAGCATTTTTTTTTTTTATGTTTTTTTTATTTTGTAGTTGTTCTTCATAACAAGGAGTTTTGGCCATAATTCTGTCACTCTAGAACCTGTTATAAATATGGAGATAGAAGCACAGTCAATCGAGCATTACATTTATTTCCTGTACAATTTACATTCACTGCAAGAGACACACACACAGAAAAATAGTAATCAAAATCTGAACACAAAAATGCCCATTTATTAAGATTCTTCATGGTCAAAATATTACGAATGATATAGCTAAGTGCTGAATGTGAGAAACAATCAGGGGAGCTTTTTTCTTTTTTCTTTTTCTGTGCTGGTAAATTGTACAAATGGTATGAAAGTCATAAGGCTGACAGTGTATCATTCTGTTCCTCCATGATTTGGTAATTAGTGGAATATACCACAGTAAATTAATTAGAGTTATTTTTTTTAATCCTAGGCTTAGGGAGAGTTGAATTGCTCCTGCTTCTGGCCCAATGTGTTTGCCATCTGGACTGCCACTGACTGCTGGAAGTGCCCCCTTCCTCCCAAAGAAAAAATAAAAGATGAAAGACTTGAACACTACCTTATGCCTGTTTAAACAGCAGTTTCTGACTATACATAGTAGCTCCCTCCACCCCTCCCCCTCATTCCCTTCATTTCCCTCCCTCCAACTATCCTGACAAGCAGAGAGAAAGAAGGAAATCGTACATGTACCACATTCCCATTATGATCCCCCAGTGTGGTGCCGTTAAATAGGACCCTTTCTGAGTGGGTCTAATTGGCCAATATATGGTGCTTTCTATTGATGCTTTTTAGTTACTACAGAGCTTGATATACTTACATGTATATAATTCATCACATGAAGGTCACTTTCTTCACCCTTATTGTTCTGAGGTTTAAATTGTTATTCTATATGAATTTCCATGTAATTAACTGGTTTGGTCGCAATTTCAAGCACTTCAGCAAGACAAAGGGAAAACTGATAAAAGCCACATTTGTGAATTGGTTTATATTCAGCAGCCTTACTTGTCGTTTCCCTAGACCACCAGATGTCAGCCTAAATTGAAGAATGGAAAAGAAACCGTGTATCATAATGTTAGTGTCTCGTGTGCCAGATGGAGTTTTATACAACCCTGCAGGAAGAGGTAGCCAGCAGTAGTTAAAATTCAGTGTTAGAAATAGCACAAGTGACACGGCATGCACTGTAGCATTTTTTGATTATGGAACTTAATTGTATCATAGATCACTGATAGCTTAATTTATGAGGATTGATTTTGTTAATTCAAGCAGTTCAAAAGTCACTGTTAAAGCTTCGGTCCATTTAATTGTATCTGACTGAAGCTTTACTCATGCTATCAGAAGCCAAATGGCTGTAGAGAGGTAATGCATTTTTATTTTTTCTGCTGTTTGTCCATTTATTTCTACATGTGTCATTTACTGTGATTTACATTTCAATAAGCAGTACTAGATAGAGAAGGCAAATTTTCCTTTTTGCTCTCAGTTGAGCTAAAGAAAATGCAAACAGCAAACTACGTTAAAAATGTGTCACTTTTGATTTCACTGTGATAGGAGAACCAACTACCATGGAAGGTTATTTTCCTCTCAATATGACCATCCATTTCAAATGGGAAGATTACAGATGTTACTTCTTAGGACCAAATAGCTGTGTTTGGGGCTCATCTAACAGAAGTGGTCTGCTATATTTTTCATTAATATATGCAACATTAAACATGTAGGGAAATTCCATTAATACATGTATTAAGAAATGCAGTCAGGAATACATTTAGAGTGATTTTACTTATCTATTGACTTTAACATTGGAGGATGAGTAATATATTAAATTGAATAAGAGAGAAGTGAATTTAAAAGATTTAGCCTGTGTGTGTGAGAGAGAGAGACAGATAGACAGAGACAGAGAGAAAGAAAAACAGAGAGAGACAGAGAGAGAGAGAATATGTAGGTTTTGCCCGGATAGTTTATTTAGGATTCCTTCTTGCTCGAGCTGGCTCTCATCACCGATGTATCAATGAAACAAGGTTTTTCTCCCTCTGTTTCTTCACTTTCTCCTTGAATTTTTAACCCTGATGTTTATTTGAACACCAGCAGCCAGGTTCTTATCTTTTTTCACTCCACGGAGCTATGAAAGCCAAATTTCCCTTTGAAGCCAATGATAACGATAATAAAACCTCACATTTGCTTATCATTCTGAAAATAAAAGAGCTTAAAATACTCTACAGACATGATCTTATTAACCTCGTAATAAAGTCCTTTTTGACATAGCGAATGCGAATTTCAAAAAGGTTAAAGGCCTGCTCCATGGCTGCACAGTGTATTGATGGCAGAATCAAATCAAACTCCTTATTTTATCTCAACAGTGGTTTTGACATCTGAACTTCATTTTAAAATCAGATCAGCAGGAAAGAAGAACAAAATAAGATACCTTTATTCAATTTTACTTAATCCTTAATAAGAAGGTCTTTTATAGTGACTTTGTAGAAAATGAAATCTGAAGATTTAGGTTTGATTATATCCTACGTATTATGTTTGTATATTTTGAATTCCAAACATCTGATCTATGTGTGTTCCATTTTTAGCAAATATTATAATAACCCAGAGGCTTATTAATCTCTGGCACATTACAAACAGCCTAAGGTACACATTTTGTATTATTTCCAAAATAAATAATCTCCACATGGTAGAGATGCTGATATCCTAAAGAGGATACAGTATTCGTACTTCTTTCCCCATGTAACCATGAGATATGTTAAGGAAGAGTAAAGGATAAATTTAATTTGGTAATTGTAGTTCCAGAAATAAATTACAAAGAAAATCAAAGCCAGAATGCCTAACACAAGCCCATCCAAATTATTGACACCAATAGGTGTGGATGTGACATATGTGCCCTGTTGCCATGGGTGTGATTGGAGACTGAGTCTGAACATATGCTTTCAGGCACGTAAATCTAAGGGTATACCACACATAGCGGTTTTGCTTTTGGTTTTCTTTCCAAAGTGGTAAAAGAAGTTTGTTGGGTTTTCCCTTGCCTGTTTGTGCTCCCAAAAGTCTCAAGTCAAAAAAAAAAAGAAAGCTTCTTACTCTGTAAAAACCACAAAATAATAGCAGTAGTTGCATCATTTCGAGCTCCACTACATACTGTTTAGATCACAAATAGCTTTCAGAATTTCCCCGAGGGCCTGTTCACTCAACGTACTCCATATGGCCTTGATGCAAAAGTAAACGAAGATTGTGAAGCCCTTTCTGTCCTTTCCCACTTAATCCAGCAACAGTCCAAGTCCCCTGCAGGTAGAAATGTGCAATAATTTCCCTCCCTGTCAATCCTGAGTAACAATCAGTGCGCTTTTTCTTCCAAACCTCTTTCTGTCTATTCTCTCAGTTAAGCAAAGTACTTCTCAGAATGACTTTCATCCCCTCTGCTCTCTGCTCACCTACCTTTGCCATTATGCATATTTGAATATATAACCTGCAACTTTTTTTCCTCTTGCCATACTCAAAGCTTTTCAACAAACATTTGCTGTTAAGCATTGCAGGGGGATTAGAGGTGAGTTCCTATTCGTGGAATACACGGTCCAGCAAGGACAGCAGACACAACCTGGTTAGTGCTTTATCAGAGGAATAAAATGGTGCTAGAGGGGGCTAGCGAAGGCAACAACTCATTTTCTGGACACAAAGGTGGTGTTGGGAAAAACCCAGCAAAGCAGCCTTGAAGCATGGTAGGATGTTTCCATGTCAATCGTTTGGGGGACATTATTCTAGATAGCAAAGGCATATATATGTAAAAATGCAGAGGGTGTTTGAAGAACAGTGTGTTTAGAGTGTCCTGGGGGAAGGATAGCCCTCAACACTGACTTTATCTAATTGTTCTACTTTAGCTCATTAATCTTTTAGAATGCATTCATTTATTACAACCTCTATTTAATACCTACTAAGCATTAGACTCTGGGGAGATATGCGCATCTCAAATACCTGAACTTTATAATTCGATTTTCATCCATTCTTTGTAAACCTCACAATGTTCTATTTTTATTCATCGTCTTTTACTACTTAGGGAAAGTTAGCAGCTCCAATCTTTACTGCCCATTAGAGTCACCTAAAGAGCTTTTTAAAAATAATCATACCCAGAGACCTCCTTGGACCAATTAAAGCAGATATTCAGGTGATTCTCATATGAGAACCTCTGGTACAGGCTGTCCAAGGAGGTCTGGTCTTCTGTGTTGTGCATAGCCAGGGCCAATGGAAAGAATTAGCAGTACAGACCCTTACTCTGCCCCAGGGCCATAAGTACGGAACAGAATAACCTCCGTCAACCTCTTAGAGCCCTAGTTGCTTCCATCTTTCCTGGGTAAGATTCTCGGGATATCTTTCACTGGGTCCACATGGACTTCACGATAAAGTTAAAATTCTTAATGTAGCATACAAAACTCTTTGTTAAATTCTTACTAGATGCATGTTCAGCCTCATCTGCTACCATGCACACACACACACACATACATCTTTCTGTCCAATGGTGTAGACATACTTGCCATTCTCAGAATGTGTTAGGATCTCTTACAAGTTCCAGCTTTGAACTTGTGCTTCCTTCTTATCTTGGTCTTCGACCATCATTTCACTTCACACTTGTGCATGACTAACTGCTTCTCCTAGGCTCTATAAGCAAGTGTTCCTTGATTGTGCCCCATTCCTCAGGATGAATTAGGTCTTTCCTACTCTCTACTCTCTGTGCATAGGTCTATCACAGTACTTTTCTCACTATATTGTAATTGCTAACTTTTCATTGGTCTCCTGACTAGAAGGTGAACTCCTGCTGAGTAGGCAGGAGGTTCAGTTTACTTCTGAAATCCATTGTACGCAAGGCTTGGCATGTAACGGTGGCTCAAATGTGTATTGAAAAAAAGAATTATATGGCTTCATTGAGTCATGTTACTATTCCAAAAATTAATAATATTTCCAAATCCCTGCATGGTCACTGAATAATTTTTAAACTCTTGGCACATTTAAGGGCCAGATTTGTGTATAAAACTCCTCAGTTTTGGAATACATCGTTTGAAAATTAACATATTTTAAAAAACTGAAAATGGACTCAGGAAATGCTAAATAGTATAGTGATTTCTTCTTTATGTTAATAGCAATTAACCTAACAACTTTTCTTTATTTGGAAGGAAATTGCATGCTGAGAAGTAAAAATCTTTTCTTTGCACTTAATTCACTTTTCTATTTCAGGCTTAAGGTAAAGGGAAATGAGAAAAACATTTATTTAAAATTGGATAAGCAATCTGCAGATCAGTGAGAAAGAACCTAACAAATCCTTTGAAAATCCATTTCCTCAGGTTTTCCCCCACTGAAAGGGTAAAAGAGCATTGAAATTGCATAAATAATACCAATTAATATTTAATGAGCTATTGACCAAATGCCAGATGTGAACCTACCGTGACCAAAACCAAGGAAATATCTTTCAACGGTTTTCACAGCCAATGTCTTTTGGGAATTATTTTTCAAATGGGTTGTTAAAATAGTCCTAGTTTTCATAATCAGGCATTTATCCTCTGCTTCTATATTTAGGCGAGAAGTAAGAATCTTTGGATCTGTAATCAATGAACCAAAAATCGTGTCTCATGAGAGGACAACACTGTGTACTTCAAAACGACTGGAAGCACAACGATAATTCAAATCCCACTATGCCATTTTGACTGCTGTAGAGAAATGTTCCGGTAGTGTATTGAAACTTTTCTTTTTGGATCATTTCCTTTCTTGCTATTTTATCTCCATCAATTGCTACTTGCTCTCCTATTACCAGACTGTTACTTCCAAGATGTTACAACTAAAATTTTCATTCTTAAGTGTTGAAACTCTTGGTTATTCCCCATTACACTTTTCCTATCCTAAATTCTTTTTTTTTAGGTCTCTCCACACTCGTATTTTCTCCGTGACTCTCAAACATCTTTATCTTACTTATTACATATTCTTACTAACAAGAGACTGTTGCAGGTTGGGTTGGCTGGGAAGTAAACTCTGAGATAAAAATTCCACTCAGGAAGTTTATTAGACAGTGGTCTCTGAAACAACAACTATGGAAAGGAAAGGTGGAAAGCAGGAATGAGCAGAGGAAGAGAGTGAGCTACAACATAGCCACAATGAAGACTTCAGCTCCGTCAGCTGGTCCCATAGGGAGCACTGAGGCTGAGATGCCCTGTCAAATTTCCTAAGTTTAAGTGAGTGGTCAAGGCCTTTATATCTCCACATAGACCAGTCATTAGCTCTGGGCTGCCCCTAGAATGGGAGCATGACCCTGCTCAGGGAGACTCTATTCACCTGAGCCAGTTCCGGGTCTCACAGAGACATTACCATCAGCTAGGGAAGAAATCCTTTTGTTTTGAAGGGGGATCTTGGTGGTATACCATAGTGCCCACTACCAGACCAAACTCGTTCACCTGTGCCTTTTAGCAAAGAAGAGTAAATCAATACTTCCTAAGGGAATTTAATGACTTTTGCTGACTAAGGGCTTTAGATAATACTGTGATGTACGACATGAAAGGTCTCCTTTAGAAAGCAAACAATTTGAGGGACTGAATTAGAAAAAAATTGCAGAGAAAATGGGGTGAAAATGAGAAGGACTGAGTCAGATAGTTTAGGTATGGGCATTCCATGGAATAAAGTGCCAATGAGAAACAAGGCATGGTGGCCAAAAGAATTTTAAAGAACATGGTTGTCAATGTCTGATTGGAAGTTGTTGGTGTTGCTTCAATGTAAACTTCCTCAACTCCACCACTCCCACCAAAGTCTTTAAAGAAATTTAGTTCATGCATGTGCCCTGCATGAGTGATATAATTTTGGTGGAGATTAAGGCATAAGCTTGAGATTCATGAATGGGTTGACATAGCATGTGGGCAAATAGAAACCCAGAACCAGAATTGACCATTTGAATATAAACCCTTGAGAATTTTCTTAAATCCTGGCAAATATTCTTATGTAAATCTTTCATAAATCTTAGCAAGTTATACACAGGGTATAGAATGTGATTCAAGTTTATCTTAATAGATTTCAAGGGGCGATAAAACTCCAGGGGATACGTGGGTTATATTTGTGTAAACATATATAGTAGTTTTAAAATAGTTAATCAATGAAATATTGATAATTCAGAATTTAGCAAAGGGACAGCTTTTTGAACTCATCTGCCTCTGAGATTGCAAAGACACACTAAATATGTTAGTACAGGATATTTTTATTAATAGTATGCTCAAGCCACAGTCAGCCTAGAAGCTTTTCTTTTCCCACATGAGTTAGGAGTACCGGTGAAACCCTTATGCAGCTGCAGTAGAAGGCATTTTGTAGGAGAAATGTATACACAGGACTTGTCCATTGAGTGTACACACCTGACAGACCCTTACTGCCAGAATTCCGTTTCTTGCATGGGTTTTTGTGTCAACAATTTGTTAAAGGACTAGGGCAATGAAAATTGGATTAGTAAAATCTGTTTGAGAAAGAAAATCATTGCAGTTTTGAAATTGAACCTAGAACAATTGGAGGGAGAAGAAAAGCAAACAAAAAATCTGCCATTTATCAAGTACCTACTCTGCATCAGGCCCTGAGTAAGGTATCTCAAATCCTCACAGGACTCTGAATGGTAGATCGTCCCATTTCACACTGAGGAACCCAAGGCTTAGAGGGGTTATGTCACTTGTCCAAGGCCACAGAACCAAGATTCAAACCCAGGCTGGTCAGGCTAAAGGTCTATGTCTTCTCAATTGCTGAGAAGTTTTGAAACTTTCCCATCAATTTTAATAAAAGGAAATGATCAGTCTCACATATTTCAGCAAAATCCTAGGTAGAATATAAATTATCATAAAATGAAGAAACAGAAAATAAAAGAACAAAAGGATCTTTATAGAACTGCTGGTCATTTAGGCTAAGTCTCTTCAGTGGCTAAGTAAGAAGGTGTTGGTGATTAGCAAGAACTTCACTGTAATTATACCTGCATATTATTTGAATTTGTTATAAAACACTTAGTCTCTTTAATAAACTATAACCTGTTCATTCCATAGTGTTTCATCAATGATTTTCAACATTATTTTGGTGACCTTAAGAGAGATATCTAAACTCATGGGCCAAACTCATATTTCTAATCACAAAACTGTTATAGTGTGGGCTGACCAGGCAAGCAGTATCCTTCCCCTAATGATATCTGAATCAGATCTGCCTATGCTTAGTTCTCCTATATCTTAAATTTATAGATGTCAGAAATACCTTATTTTGAAGATATCTATTAATCAAACTTACTTCGTGTGAATAGCTAATTACACTACATCTCTATAACTGCTAGATAAATTTGTTGTGACACCATTCTGGACAGCTTTTATTTAAACTGATTCATAAAGAATGAATCCATATAGTATGTAAATACAAGGTTACATTTAAATTCTAAAGAGCTAATGGTGAAATTTCTAGAATTAGAAGATATACTCTTTTAAATTTTTATAACATTCTTTTTCCAACAAGGCGTTTTTAATAGTTATTTTGTGCTCCTCACATAAACTTTTAATTCTTATGCATTAGTCACCACCCCCACTTTGGTATACCTCTCCAATATTTTTCCATCCTCTCTTCAAAGAACTACTCAGTCATTTTTTTCTGTGTCCATGGACTTTGTGACTTTATCTTGCTCTGTTCTGCAACTCATAAAATTTAGATGAACAAGTATAATACTAGAATAGTTTTCTACCACAAAGTCAGCTCTAGTGTCTTCACCGAAAGAAGATATTACCACACAGTTTAGAGAGGGCAGATATTTACCAATCAAATCAGGGCTGTGCCCTGTAGGTTCTAGCTTCACAAAAGCTTGAATCTCCAATTACCCAGAGTCTGGTATCAAATATGCTTTTCTTCTGGGCAGGTTTTCAGTAACAGATCCCGTGCTCACAAGACTCTCCCTTGGGCCGAAGCAAGCACAAAGCTGTCTTTGTCTTCCTCTTGAACGAGATTCAAGGCAACAGCCCTGGTTTCTTTGCTTATGGGTACTCCAGGCTGTTCAGCGTGACAGGAGGAAGCAGAGTGTGTCTGCGGTCCTCCCACCTGCTACACCACCCAGAGTCAAGTGGAAGCAAACCTTTGGGTGTCCACATCACGCTTCTGAAGTCCAGCCTACAACTCTTAACAGGAGTCTTTAAGGAAACAATCTTTCCTCTGGTTATATTTGCATGATTTACCTGGTGTTGTTTCCTGGTAAGTACATCTTATAGTAAAGGCACATTATTCTGTCTCAGAGAAAAGACACATTTAGGATCTATCAATAAATGCTAATTAACATGTTTCCACAGGTTAGAAGAAAAAAAAATAAATGCTTTTTTTATGTTTTATATATGTAAATGTCTTATGTAGCATGCCTTTCTTTCTTACAGAACCAACAAATATCGATTGAGTTCCTACAAGTGCACATAAATGGATGATGACGGGAGTGAAACCCCCAGCTTCATACAGGGAAGGCATGTGTTCTATCAAAGAATGAGAGCCTTTAGCAATTATTGCTTTGTTTGTGTGCAACTTGCATTTCCTTGCTTATTTCTGCCACATTGGGCTTTATATCCTCTATCCTTCCAACTTATTTGGCAAAAATTCCAAATGCTATGTGTTTTCCCCTTTGTCATTTTCTGGATTTCTGTTTGTCGTGTATTTAATTCACATTGCTCATGATGCTGTGCTGTCTTTTTACTTTCTAAGACCAAATTTTTAATTCTGAGACCAAACTCTTTATAATCTGTTTCTCTCCCATGTTCATGTTTTTATAATCTTTCAGCACTTACTTCTAATTTTTAAAGGTTTTATCCTGTGCTTAGTCACTTTCATCTTTTATTTCCCTCATTTTTCATTCTTGCTTTTGGGTTTACATTCCTAGACTGTGATCCCGCTGGGCAACCGCCTGTTACAAAACAGCAGAGGAATCTCCCGGGAACAGCCTGTCAAAATTGTCTACTTGGCGATTGGTTACAATGCTTGGCAGGTGGCGTGTGACTGATCACTGCTTGAGCAGAAATGTATTAAACTGATATGTGGCCGCATTAGAGTCACCCAAACAACTGATTCTAGATGATAAAGCCATGAAGCAGAAAAATGAAATTATATGCACAAAAAGCAAAATTACAAGTGAAATCACATAAAATAATGGTAAAATGTCAAAAGATGGGCCAAAATATCCATGTTTCTATTGTTCGCAGGCTTACATTTTCTTGTGCCATGAAACAATTTTGTGTACATAGGGGAAACAGCATATTTTATGGATATACCTGTTTAAACTGTGATTTTTCAACATATTTTCTAATTCACATCTTTATGTTTCTGTTCCTTGTTCTCTCCCAATGTTCACTATAACTGACCTAGATACTCTACACCAAAAGCATTTAGTAGAAAAGAAAACATATGGCATTATGGGAGTGGAGTGAGAAGTAATAAAAATTACTAGGAATGTTACCTGGGCTCCTAATGAATCCTGGCGTTCCATTTAAAGAAAGCAGGTCCCCACAGTATAATGATATGGTGTTCTACATTTGGGCCTTAATAATGCCAGAAGCTATACTATATACATTGTATGAAGAGGAGTAAGAAATTCAGTTTGGGTAAAATAGAAAAGCAACTGTATGAAAAAAGAAATCCTTTTTTGAATAATTTATTTCCCCATAAAACCAATAATTATATTTAATCACAGAAAAGTTTGATTAAAAGACAGCCAAATGCAAAATAACAGGTATTGGTGAGGATGTGGAGAAACTGGAACCCTCGTACTTTGTAAAATGTAAATGTAAAATGGTGCAGCCACTGTGACAAACAGTTTGGCAGTTACTCAAAAAATTAAAAATAGAATTACCATATGAACCAGCAATTCCATTTTAGTTATATATCATGGAAAATTGAAAATGGGTACTCAAGAAAATACTTTTACATGAATATTCAGAGCAGTACTATTTACAATAGCCAAAGGTGGAAATAGTTCAAATGGCCATCAACAGATGAACGGATAAACACAATGTTGTATACACATAAAATGGAATATTTTTAGTAATAAAAGGAATGAAGTACTTATACATGCTACAACATGGATGAACCTCAAAAACATTAATGCTAAGTGAAATAAGTCACTTGCAAAAAGTCAGATGTTGCATGATTCCATTTATATGAAAGATCCGGAATAGATAAATCCATGGAGTCAGAAAGCAAATCAGTGGTTGCCAGGTGCTGAGGAGAGAGGAAAATGGGGAGTGACTGCTTAATGGGTACGGGGTTTTCCGTTTGGATGATGAAAATGTTTTGAAATTGCATACAGGTAAGAGTTACAAAATATTGTGAATGTACTATACCCTACTGAATTGTTCACTTTAAAACGGTTAATTTTATGTTATGTGAATTTCACCTTAATAAAAAAAAGAGAGAACCAAGTAGGTCTTTTTCCTGAGAACTAAGAGAAAGGAAAAATTTTCCTGACAATGAATGGGAATATATATTTTCACAAAATTTTAATAATCATCTTATATTTGAATAGATAGGTGAAATTGTAGTTTTACATTTTTTCCTGAAATTTATTCATTATTTGTTAATTAACAAATATTCAGAGTGCTTAGTATGTTCTAGTCAATTTTAATATCAGACCACTTCCTCTGGGGAAATTTTTAAAGAAATGTTTTATTAGTTTTATGAATAAAAAGAAATAGTCACATGTCTATTTAAAATCTATTTTCATGTAGACATAGATTTTAAGGGGAATTGTCAAAGAATAATTCCCCTTAAAGACAAATAAAGTTGAAACTGGAGTGCAGCCCAACATATCTGTCTTCTTTTCTCCCTTTCTTTTTTTTTTTATTTCCTTTTCATTTTAAAATGACTAAATTAGATATATGAGAATATTTTTTAAATGATAGCTACAGAAACTTAAAATATTATATTATTGATATGTTGTATAGTATATTTGAACATAGCTGTGTGGTCTATTTTAAAGATGTTCCACTTTTTCTATGCTTAGAAGACCAATGGTTTTCTAATTTATTTTAGAGCAGAATCCTGTTTTTAAATTTAATCTCATCTAGAAGCACAATATATAAAATAGATAAAGGTGGAGCTGGTCTATTTGAAGCTGCCTCTGCTTTGCCCTCCTGCAAGTGGCCTCTGACCTTGGAACACAGTTTGAAAACTGCTACTTCAACCAGTTCAATATATTTAATGACATTTCTTGTTCCCCAATTTCTATATAATTTGTTGGGCCTGTTACTACAAGAAAGGAACAAATTGCTCATTTTCAGTGATACATGGACTCAGGGATTCCTCCAGAATGCATTTAGTAAATTACTTATAGTGAAGTAAATTGTACTTTAGTGGCCTGAAAGAGATCATGAAACGCAGAAGAAAAACAATCTATGTCTCATTCAATTCCTTCAGTTAGGTTCTGAGCATTCTGTACAGTTTGGGTCTTTTAAATTTTTCTTTTTTAATTTTTCTCCCATCAGGATGGGTCTGGGACCACATTCTTGGTCCCTCTCTCTATTAAGCCTCACAAATCATCTGCTAGCTATATCTTCATCTAAGCACATATGACTTCAAAACTCATTCTTGGGAAGTGACCAAATAAAACATAGTTAATTACAGAGGAAAAGGCAGGGAAGACATTCACTGATCTAATTATAGCCACCAAGAGGAATTCATCCTAGCAAGATGCATCTCCATAGGGGCTGGAGAAAGATAAAAATTGAGTTTATTGTAACTGCTGGCATGATAATGTATTAAGGTGTCCTACCAAGACAACTATGTACTTATTAGGAATTCAGAAGCTGTCCAATGTTTATTCCTATGGAGTCCCAAGACATCTATCTTCTGTAAGCATCAGAGATTGCTACTCTTTCCAAAACTTAGCAGAGGCCAGGATATTACAAATGATATTACTTGCAGCCCCCCTGTGCTATGGTTTAGCTATAAATCTAATTATTCAGTATAGACTATGTAATTTTGGAGAGGTCTAAGTCCTTCTGTCTTCCCACTCTCTTCCCCTCACTACCACCAGCAGCACACTGCTTCAACTAACAATTTTGGAAAGCTTATATCCACATCATCCTTCATGTTGCACATCCTTCTCTTCTGCTGCCCAGTTGCTTTCTTGCCAATATTCTTTTTTTCTTAGGGGGGGGAGGAATATCAGCACTGAGCTAACATCTGCTAATCCTCCTCTTTTTTTTTGCTGAGGAAGACTGGCCCTGACCTAACATCCGTGCTCATCTTCCTCCACTTTCTATGGGATGCTGCCACAGCATGGCTTGACAAGTGGTGCATCAGTGCGCACCTGGGATCTGAACTCTGGGCTGCTGTAGCGGAGCGTGTGCACTTAACTGCTATGCCACCTGGCCGGCTCCTTCTTCCCAATAATCTTAATAGCCTTATCTTATTTTTTTGTTGCATCCATTTGGCAAAATGACAACCCTAGATAACTCCACCTTTTTTTCCTATACAGGAGATACTGAATTCTCACAGGTGCATATATTGGTACTATAGCAAATTCATTGTGTCCAATCTTGACAGAACAGACTCCCATTGCTGACTGTCAGGCATTCTATGAATCATTCTCTAAATATTTATTAAGTCTCTATTA
Source organism: Ceratotherium simum simum (assembly GCF_057802395.1). NCBI lineage: Eukaryota > Metazoa > Chordata > Mammalia > Perissodactyla > Rhinocerotidae > Ceratotherium > Ceratotherium simum. The sequence continues at coordinate 74,008,671 of NC_141907.1, read as the reverse complement.
TGTGCCAGGAGCTATTCTATGCTCTGGTGATGCAGCTGTAAAGAAAACAGAGAGATGTTCCTTCCTTCTGAGACTTAACATTCCAATTGAGGAGACAGAATATAAAGAAGTGAACCAATAAAAGGGTTATTTCCGTTACTGCTGAGTGCAGTAAATGAAGTCACCAGGATGATAAGACAGAGATATATGGAGAGTGCCACTTTTGGTCATGATCGGCGAAGGCCTTCCTCTTAGAAGAGGTGACATTTGAGTTGAGCTAGCAAAGCAAAGAACACAAGGAAGTCTTCTCTAGAGCAAATAACTAGATTTTCGATGGAACAGGAACTTTCAAGATAGGGAAATGAGGCCAATTAGCTCAGAGTAGAGTGTACAGCAGTAAGAGTAGAGTGAGCAGGACTGATCATATAGGGCTTGGAACCCATGAAAAAAATATTATTCTGAGCACAACGGAAAGCCCTTTAAAGGTTTTTAAGTAGATTTTTCACTGTCAGAGAAAGAGGTCACAAGTGAGCAAAAGGGGGATGCTGGAAGGAACCCTGCGGTGCTGGATTAGATTGGTACCATAGGAACTAATTTAAAAATATATCTCCAAACAGATATATATAGAAATATACATAAGTGTGTGTGTGTGAGTAAGGGTTTAGTGTACATACATATATTTTCTAGCTCCAAACACTGAGATGGTCTAGAAGCTGTGACTAGCATATTATCAACAAGCACATCTTGGTTTCTCAATGCCTTCTTTGGTAAAAGGAACCAGAACTCCTTGGAGAAGCTGTGATTTCAGGGCTGTGGCAGGAAAAATACAAGAGAAACCTACAACGTCTTGTGATGTCAGAATGTACAGACATGCTAAAAGAAGACAAAAACAAAAAATGAGGGTCAGGTTGATAGGACTAAAGACGCAGGCTGAAAGAGCTCCCAACGGCCATATCCGGAACTGTTTGAGCAGCAACATCAACACTATAGTACTGGATTATAATCCGCAAGGATCAGGAGTCTATTTACCAGTACTGCTGCAATCTGGTTTTGAAACTTTTTAAGCTTGCCATGTGTTCAAAGCTGCTTTTCTCCCTTGGAATGCTTCTGTGGGTACTTGCATGACGCATGTTTTATTTACACAGGTGATATATATCTGGCTGAGCTGTTATGGCATCTCCTCCCACCTCTAGCCTTTTACTTCTATGGTCTTTTGCCCTGGTTGGCCATCCTCTTGGGAAGATGCCTTCAAGATGACTCTGCCTCAGGGAAAACATTTATTCTAAGCTCCCCCCAAATCCCACATGCCTGCAGATGGAGTTTTTTTTTTTTTTTTTTTCCACTAGAGCCATTTCTGCTTACTCTGAGGTCAGAGAAGATAGCCATCCATAATATCTCACTTATAAGCTCTTCCAGGTGTGAATGGCACTGTCTTAGTACCTCCCCCAAACTCTGGGCCATATAAGTCAAGGTCTCTGAGCAGTCCTCCTGACTCCCCACTCATAGGCTCCTGGTAAAAGGCCAATAACCCGATCCTCTCTTCCCCTGGGAGAGAAGGGGTCGGGAGAAGAAAATGCTACAGTACTTCATCATCTTTTCTCAGAGAAACTCTTTCTTTCCTGTTCATTCACCTTCAAACCTTTAGAACTCAAAAGGGGGATGGCGTGGGGAAGGTATTGGACTACGTGTGCAAAACTGATTTTTAATCACCTGCTTACCAGTGCTGCAGAGAAGTCTAGCACATTGCTACGAAATGCGAAAATACTTGCAACCTATTTGTTAGTTCTCAAACTAGCAATAAGTTCTCGAACATTTGGGCCCTCAGCTAAATCTGAGACCCAAAGAGGCCCATTTTGTTACTTAGGAATAAGAATAAACTTGCCTATGAAGCACTCTTTCCCACTCTCCACAATAGACCTGCACAACTTTTCAAAAATTCTTGTGGCCCTCAGTAGAAGACCTCACCTTATTACAAAAATAAATTCCACTAGAAATTACCCAACTTTGTCATCTCAGGTACAAATATACCTGCTCCTACTTTCATTCCTCCCTTATTTTCATTGAGTGCTCAAATTAATAGATACAAATAAATTCTCATCTAGACACACAGTGAAAATTCAAAACACTGTGGACAAGAGTAAACTTAAGCTTCCAGAGAGGAAAACAAAAATAAAGGAGGGGCCTAACAAAAGATGAAAGAGCTAAATGATTTTGAGTTTCTCCGCAGTCATATTGGAAGCCCACAAGGTTTTGGATAATAGGCTAACATTACTGAAGGATAATTATTTTAAATTGAGAATTGGTAATCAATCTACACTCAATCAAGGATGAGGATAGGATAAAGATATTTTGGTCATGTAGGTAGCAAAGAATTATGTCCCTTGTACTTTTTCTAAGAAAGCTAGAGAAGGTGACCCATTAAAACAAAGGACTAAAACCAGAAAGAGGAAAACATGAAATAGATTCAGCTTGGAAAGACAAGAAGGGAATTCCCGTTATGAGAGTAGAAAGAATCCCTGGACGACAGCTGTGCATCAGGCTGAGAGGGAATGAAACTAGATTGGAGTCAAAAGTGAAATTGATAGAATGACTCAGGGATCTGATTATTCAGGAGAAAATTTAGACAATTGGGAAAGGGTTTGGGATTGAATTAGTGATGAGCATAGAGAAAACTAAGCAAGCAAACAAACAAAAAGAATATGATCATTAACTCCAGAGAAAACTCATCTGTGACTAGTATTTGTATAATCATCATCAAGTAAACGTAGAATACTAATCTAGTCAAACAAGTGCTGTAGCTGTATTGTGAGATTTGGTGGTGGGATGGTTGTGTGTCTGTGGGCTTAGGAGAAGACAGTTAGAAACTCATCTTCCACAGTACCAAGTGAGCAAATGATTCCTAAAGCTGAAATATCAAGAAGTAGGAATACAAACATGTTCTTGACAACCATGGACCACAGTAATCACTTAAAAGTGATGAACATCATTGCCTACTGAAAAGGAGAAATGTGGGAGAAGGGCTAGGGGGTTGCTTTTTCATTGTTACCAAGCGTATGCATTTATTTTTCTTTTTAAAATGTCTGTACGTGTAAAACTTTAATAAAAATAAAAAGCAAAACATAATTAAAACAAAGCATTTACAAAGACTAATGAGTTCTCATCCCTCATAGGACTTACAGTCTAGTAAGGGAAACAGGTAATAATAAGCACATAAGTAAAATAATGGAACAAATTCTGAAAAGTGCTGTGAAGAAAACAAACAAGGGTGCCCTGATAGAGAATAACTGGGGAGACTTCTTTTTTTTTTGCATTGTGTAGTTAGGGACGATTTCTCTAAAAAGATGAAAGGTAAGTTGAAACCAGAATAAAAATCCATACATGGGAATAGCTGGGGGTAGCATTGGAGGAATGTTCCACGCAGAAAGAAATGTCAATTAAAGACCTTGAAGCAGGAAAAAACTAGACATTTTAGAGAAATTGAGGAAAGTCCTGTGTGCTTATAGTGGGTATGATGGAGAGTTTAAGATGAGTTTGAAGAACAGGAAGGGGCTACATTAGGCAGGGGTTTTATTTATTAAAATTTATTTATTTATTAAGAAATTAGAATGTTTAAGCAGGCATGTCAACTGATCTAAAGATGACCATGGCTGCCACGTGGAGAACGGGTTTGACACAGGCAAGATTAGAAGTAGAAGGTAGTTCAGGCTAGAGACAATGGTAGCCATGGAAATGGAGACAAATGAGTTAATAGAAAATATATTTGTCACAATGTACAAAACTGGATGATGGATCTAACATGGTGGCAGAAGGAAACAGAAGTATTAAAGATAACTCTCAGATTTATGGTTGTAGTAACTTGGTAGATGGTGGCAACATTTACTAAGATGGAGAATGCTGGAGAAAGAACAGATGGGAAAGGGACTGTGCAAGTAGAAAAGTAGAGTCCTTTCTGCACAATTCAAACTTCAGACGTCATTAGGTACTCAAGAGGAGCTATGAATCTTGCAATTGGATTTATGAATGTGAAGTTCAGCTATAGAAGTCAGGGAACCATCAGAAGTCAGAAGGCATTTAAAGCCATGGGAATGGATGACATCATCTACGCTGAGTGTGTAAAGATAGAAAAGAAGAGGAGTCAAGTTTGGGCTCTGAATAATTCTAAAAATTAGAGGTCAGATGTAAAAAAGGATCAGAGGCAGAGACTGGGAAACTGTAGACAGTGAAATAGGAAGACTGTCAGGAGAACATGGTGATGTGGAAGTCAAAAGAGGAAATTGTTTCATGATGAAAATTCTGTTTCATCAGAAAGGGAACCAATTATGCCCAGTGCTGCTGGGGGGGATGTTAAGAAAAGAACAGAAATATGTCCCTTGTATTTGGCCGTATGGAGGATATTAGTGACCTTGAGAAAAATAGTTTTACCAGAATGGCGGAGGCAACAGCCAGAGCTGAGCAGATTGATGAGTGAGAGGGAGGTGAAGAATTAAAGTCAACAATGGAAAACAGAGAGAGAGTGAGTTCCTAAGAAATATTCATTGAATGAATTGAATATTCAAACAACCAACTGGTCCCTCAGTAAATGGGAAATGTTGAGCAGGGCACCGGCTGAGCTGTGGGGTAGGAAAGGACAAAGGTCAGGAAGGGCCCATATCCTAGGGAACTGTAGTGTAAGTGTCCTCAGTTAGACATTAGGTCAGTTGCAGACTAGTAACAAATGATTGGTTTTATTTTTCAAGTAAAAAGCATTCACATAAAGTAAAATAACCAGAGCCAATCTCTCCACCAATCAAAGTCACGGAAGTCAATAAGCTCAGAGCTCTTAATATCTAGTTGTACTTTAGAATTTTAGTTAGTAAAAGCAAATTATTCCGAATGTCTGTGGACTTTCACATCATCAATTTGTTTTTGTTACCCATAGAATTTTAAAGCTGGAAGGATCCTGTATTAACTTCTTATGGCTGCTGTAACACATTATCAAAAATTTAGTGGCTTTAAACAGCAGAAATTTATTCTCTCACAGTTCTGGAGGTCAGAAGTCTGAAATCAGTATCACTGGGCCAAAATCAAGAGGTCAGCAGTGCCATGCTCCCTCCAGAGGCTCTAGAGAAGGATCTATTCCTTGGCTCTTCTAGCATCTTGTGAGCCTGGCATTCCTTGGCTTGTGGCTGCATCACTCCATGGTCATATTGCCTTTTCCTTGTCTGTATCAAATATCCCTCTGTTTCCTTCTTATAATGACATCGTGGCTGCACTTAGGGCCCACCAGATAATCCAGGATAATCTCCCCATCTCAGGATCCCTTACCTTAATCACATCTGCCATATTACATACAAAAGGTAACCTTCATAGGTCCCAGGGGTTATGTTGGGAGAGGAAGATATTATTTGGCCTACCACAAGTCCTCAAAGATCACTTAATGTAACTCTTACTTTTGATGAGGGAAAAAGATGCAGAGTTGAAGTGACCTACTCAGGCACATACCTAGTAACAGACAGGGCTGCAGCCAGATGCCAGCCTCCTTGCTGCAGAAACCTCACATTAAATTAGAAGCAAGCCCACGCTTTCACTGTTTTCTGAAACTAGTTTTGTATAGGCAAACTAGAGATGCATAACCACAGAGACTGAGAATCAAAAATTCAAAAAGAAATCATAAATTGTGTGGTTTTGTTACCAAACCAAAGTGGGTTTGCTTCTTGGTGAGTTGAAATCAAAGCCTTCACTGGAAGTAGTTGTCACACAAAGTAAAATTAATTTGCAGCAAATAGACCACAGGGAATCACTGCCAAAGCCGTGGCTCCCGAGCAAGGGAAAATAGGTGCCTTGTATTTCGGATGGGGAATGAATATTCAAAAGGAAAGTTTCGTCATCACATGTAGAGATGGGCATAAGCTCAGGCAGGTGCAGTTTGAAAACATGCTTTCACATACATCGCATGGTGTGCTAAGAAGGCTTAAGCTCCTCCTGGGCTAGAAATCTTAACATTAAAATGAAGCAAAGGTAACTCTTGGACACTTCTCGGACGTCTTTGCTGGTCACTCTTGCAGTGGAGTTTGGACTGGTTCAGGGTGGTTGGTGATTGCATCTCTTAACGTAACTAAAAAACAACTTTTTTTTTTTTTTTTTTTTTTTATTGGTGTTTTAATGGTTTCTAACATTGTGAAATTTTGGGTTGTACATTTTTGTTTGTCCATCACCCCATATATGACTCCCTTCACCCCTTGTGCCCACCCCCCACCCCCACTGCCCGGGTAACCACAGTCCAGTTTTCTCTGTCCATGTGTTGGTTTATATTCCACATATGAGTGAGATCATACAGTGTTTGTCTTTCTCTTTCTGGCTTATTTCACTTAACATAATACGCTCCAGGCCCATCCATGTTGTTGCAAATGGGACGATTTTGTCTTTTAAAAAACAACTTTTGAGAAACAGTTAAGTGCTTCCTAAACCTCCTTTGAGTTACTCAGGGCAGTTAGTCAGTGATGGTTTTATTTCAATGATAACCCTAAAAATTATTTTTAACAGTTAGATGAAATTTCTAATTTATAGTGCTAATTCATAATTTAATATGTTTTATTAGAGTAAAAGTTTAGTGTCTTCGATTAGTGTTTCTCAATTGGGATTTGTGGACAATTTTCCTGACGGTTTGGGAAAATTTTCTTTTTTTAAAGAAACAATGTTTGGAAACGGTGGTGTAGATCAGCGTTTCAGTGCCTTAGTCATTCAGATGATTACACATTATTTCCTCTCAATCACCTGGAGAGACAGAATTAAGCATTGTGTGGCCAAGATCTTCCTTGTGGAGGGAGCAGGGAAGGCTAGCAGGGTTTTCATGCTCCCTAAGCCATTTTTAAACCAGATCAGCATGCTCTTTTCCATTTTATTTGTTTATACTCCACACATAAGTTTTCCTAGCCAAAGAGAGAAAAAAAGTTAAAAACACTGCCTTAAACGATTAAATCATACCACAGAGAGTGTTGGTATGGAAATATTGCTCTTGTCAGTCATCATTGCAAACTTTTCCAAGTGTCACATCAATCCTATTAGGTGAAAAACCATAAAATATACGAAAAAAACATTCAAATTCAAGTTTATTATTCCACAGTCACTCAAAGCTGTCACAGGAAGGGATGAAGAGATAACATTGGAGTATCTTGAAAATAATTGGGTCAGCCCTAATGCTGTTTGGAACTCTCATATGTGAATATCTATTGAGGAAACTTTTCCCTGTATTAACGTGTTCAGCCCCATCAAACCTCGTCTGAAAGATGAACTTTGACAAATACCGTGTTCTGATTCTGGTTTCATGATTTTATTCTCAGGAAAATTCTTAATTTCATTCCTCTACATCCTTACCGGTATGTTCTTGTTATTTTCAATCATTTTATTTTTAGCAGTTCGGTGGTTTGTACACTTATTCCATTGTGCTTTTATTTTGGATTTCCTGGTATTGCGCAGCTTTTAAAATGTTCATTGTCCATTTGAATATCCTCTTTTGTCAAACTCCTGTAGAAGACTTATGCCCATTCGTCTTTTAACCTATATTTTCCGTATTGATTTGCAAGAGTTCTCTGTATGTTCCAAATATAAATCCTTTGTTGGTTATATGTATTGAGACTATCTCTTCCATTTTGTAGGTTGCCTTTTCACTTTCTTAGTATTATTTTTGTACATTAATTTTAATATCAAATAAAATATCTAATTTTTTCTGTTCTGGTAGGGCTTATGCAACCATTTTTAATGCTTGATGTTAATCACATGATCAACCAGCTGTATGAATTTAAATACTGTTTTGAAACACATGGTTTATTAAATAAAATCAACCTTAAAATAATGAATCTTCAGGTGCAGAACCCAACTAGAATTCATTCACAATTATTTCACTGGGAGTTATGTGTTAGTGAGCATTGTAGGTAAGAGAGCGGATTCTGGCATCAGACACGGTTCATATCCGCCCACTGACATCTAGTTCAGAGTGGTGGATAATCCAAACTTTATGAGTCTCTCAGTAACTTGTTGTATAAAATAGGGATAAAAATGTCTACCTGGTAGACTCATTTTGAATTTTAAATTGTTATTATATATAAGACACCTTAATATGGTGTTATTCTAAGATGTCACTTCTGTAAGCATTTAAAAGAAGTAAAGTGCCAAAATATTTTCAACCCGAACTACAGTAGGATCCAGTGAAGTTTCCTGCTGTCACTAAATATATGAATCAAAATGTCCCTATAGCTGTGGAATAAATACAATTCATATGATAGTGAGAATTATAAAGCACCATTCAGGTGTTGGATGGATGCTCACAATTTTACTTTACAAATGACAGTCAGGTACTTAATCAATTTTTAAATTGCTTTTTGAGAGATGAAAAATAAACTCATATACCATCAGCATAACAATGTCAACTGAAACTGTACTTCAGAATGATGGTCTTGGAAGGAAAATACAACTTAGATTCAATAATTCTGGAGCCACTTTTATTCAAGAATTAAATTCCATGGGTCTTAATGATATGTTTAAAATGAATGGGAAAGTGCTCAGCAATATTAACAATAGGTACTATATATATACTGCATGAGCAAAGAATAAGCCTTATTTAAGGCAATAACATATGCTATATAAGAATGTGAGGACCTATGATCAAGTATGTCAAATACAATAGACAGGTCCAACAATGTGAAAGTTGACAGCATGCTCTCATCAGCATACATGAGCAAATGACTGGTACAATACTCTGAAAGAGGCAGCCATCACGCTGTGGGAAGATCAAAACACAGATAGAAATTTCTCATTAAGGTTGTTAGGTGGGAGGCAATTGTGTAAATGTGTTGTCAGCACTTTTTAAAACGCTCTTGGCTAGAGAAGGCAAACTGCTTGGTAGGAAAGTAGAATTATACATCCCCCACAAGCTCTCAATGTAGAATGATCTCTGCATTCTATTATTTTTTTTTAATTCACAGTTAGTGTTTTCTAATATATACAAATACTTATAAAAATTTGCTTGCTGACATAAATAAGTTACATTGACCTTAATATCATCTCTTCCCAGGGAATTCACCCTGTTGGAGCATTTATAGATATAGATAAGATATAGATGATATAGAAATAGCTATAATGTTATCAATTTACATTAATATATAAAATAAAATATATTATATATTTATTTATGTCATTGCATATAATTAATAGTCACATAAATGATTATATATAATAGTAATATAAGATAATACAATATACATATATTAGTTTGCTAGGGTTGTCGTAAAATCCCACAGATAGAGTGGCTTACACACCAGAAATTTATCCGGAGGCAAGAAGTCTAAGCTCAAGATGTTGGCAGGGTTGGTTTCTGCTGCAGCCTCTCTCTTTGGCTTACAGGTGGCTGCCTTTTTGCTCTGTCCTCACATGGTCTTTCCTCTAGGATCTTGCCCCTCTTATTATAAGGACACCAGTCAGTGGGTTAAGGCCCACCCTAAAGACTTCATTTCAACTTATTCACTTCTTAAATACCTTATCTCCAAATACAGTTGCATTCTGAGGTACTAGGGGTCAGGATTTCAACATAGGAATTTGCGGGAGGGGACACAATTCAGCCTATACCAATACATTTTGTATTAATTATGTATATAAGCACATAATAGAGTTAGATTAAAGTTGTTAAGTTTTACCATTGATGAAGTTCAGTGTTGCATTTTCATTTATAACGTGTCTTAAATAATATGAAATGGCTCTAGACTCATTTTAGATCTCAGTTGCTACAATAGTGGAGAAAGATGCCTATGGTCCTATGTCAGATGATCCCTGAGTGATGCATTCATGGAAACTGGAAGTGCTGAGGGCTGGACGTTGACAATCTCATTGTCAAGAGCCTGACACCCCTGACAACTCCTGAAGGCATAGCTTCTGAACATCCCCCTACACGACTTTTGAACTGGTCTTTGGAGCACGGCCTTCACTTCTGGGCACGGCACTCTAAAAGAGACATTGATAAGCAGCAGCAAGACCACAGAAATTATTTTCTATATGACTTTACAGGACAGAACTAAATTCACTTGCGAAAATAACAGGGAAATGTACTTTAACTCAATATTGGAAACAACATATATGCCTTAAAATAGAATGGGCTTCTCATTATGTAACAACTGCCCTCAGCTCCCCTGCCTTCCAATAAAGTATCCAGAGGCAGGATAATCACCAGCCCACCCTCCATGAAATACTCTTCTCTTTCCATTTCTGCTGTTAGTGTAACCGGATCATTTACACATTATCAAAGTTCAGCATGTAATACCTGATTTGTTTCCTCCCAGAGAAAAGAAACCTGTGGATAAATGAAAAGCTGAGTGCCCTTTTAATATCCAGTGGTATCCACAGTTTCTGGAAGGTCAAAGAATACGAAATACAATAGAATAAGATTATTCTCCTTCAGCTTTTCAATATTTTAAGGATTTTTAATTAAAAAATAATTTAATAATTTAAAAAATCAACATGAGAACCTCTTGTATTTTTTTTTGTATGAAGCACTTATATTTTCCTCGATACAAAAGCAATTAAGCACAGATGTGCCCCCCCCCTTTTTTTTCAGAGAATTAACTGTGCTGTCCATTGTGAGGATTAAAAGCTATGATAGTGTACCATAATATGCAAATGAATTTTTGGAATAATTTCAGAAATGATAACTTCTTCTGATTGTATATCTACTCTCCTAATTTACGACAAATCAAATGACTTGACCAAACTAAGTGAAGACATTTTTATTGCCAATGGTTTAGAAAGGCCTCTGCTCAAGAGAGTGGCTCTCCAAGAGAGCAGCAGGCACAGAAGAGAAGAAGACTGGGGATGAGGATGAGAGGACTGAAGCACATTTCCCAGTGTTGTGTACCGTGCATAGAATCGTGAATTCAGGAGCTAGGTTTCACTTCCGGGGCAACCAGTACTAGGAAAGAGGGAAATGAATTTGACACCTGCACTTGTGGCCTGAGATTCATAGTGCTACATCTAACAAGGCATTTGGTCCTTCTTTCATATTAGATGTTAAGTTGAAATTTTTTCCCAATATTTTGTTACATCAAGTGAACAAATATCATAAGAAAACAATAAAATATCACCATTGTAATTTTTCTCAGAGATTTTTATATCATAAAAATAGTTTTAATCTATAAACATTCATGTTATAGTTCATGTCAATGTTATCATTTTCAACTTTAAATGGAACAAAATATTTACTTGCTTTATACAATAGCATAAAGATAAGTAGAATTTTGCATTTCAGAAAATAATTTCCTATTACGTCTTCCTTTGTCTATGATCTCATTTTAAATATCCAGCTTTTTCCTCAAACACAGACTGATTGTTTTACTAGAGGTTAATGACGCATTTGCATTTCAGAAAGTAGATGGCAATCCAGAGTGCAAAACCATTTTCTCCCAGTGTTTTGTTTTCCTGTAGTTCAATTTATCAGATGTATATGTATATATGTATTTATATATGTATATTACCAAAGACATGGTATCTTTTGTTAATATGCTGTCAATTCTCACCTTGTTGCTTTGCTCTTTCTCAAATCACAAATCTGACAATACAACCGAGTCAGTCTCAACCTAGTTCTATTCTCATCTTACTCTACCCAATTGCATTCATTGTCAATGGGTGCTCGATTGTTTTAATATGCTTATTCTTTCATCAATATTTCTTTCTCAGAATATCTCTGCATAGTGGTCTACTACTATGATCTGTTTTCTACCTATACAGAACACTTCTGACACCAAATGTGTGTGTTTTCCACATCAAGAAATCCTCTACTTCTCTATGGACACCAACTGGGGTTCCTACAATTTAATTCAATTTTGACACTAACTACCCAGAGTTAGTGCAGGCCCATAGGTTAAGGGCTCAGTCCCATAAGACTCACCCCGCCCCACTTCAGACGCCAATCACAAGTAGTGAGTCCCCCAGTTACCCACACTCCTGTCTGACTTGGCTACAAACCAGGGGTTTCCACAATCCCTTCCTCAGTTTTGATAAGTTGCTATAATGGCTCACACAATTCAGGAAAAAAACTCTACTTACTATTGCCAATTTATTATAGCATATTGTAAAGGACACAAACGAACAGCCAGATGAAGAGGTACATAGGGTGAGATCTGGAAGCATCCCAAGCGCAGGACCTTCTGTTTCCATGAAGTTTGGGGTGGACCACCCTCCTGGCATGCAGATGCATTCATCAACCCAGAAGCTCTCTGAACCCCTCCATTTAATGTTTTATGGAGGTTTCATCCTCTAGGCATGATTGATTAAATTATTGGCCCTTGGTCATTAACTCAATCCCCAGCCCTTCTCCCTTCCCTGGAGGTCCGGTGGGTGGAACTGAAAGTTTCAACCCTCTAATCACATGGTTGGGCTCCTCGGCAACTAACCCCATCCTAAAGCTATGTAGGGGTTCCGCTGGCCACCAGTCACTAATTAACATATACTCAGGTATAGTTGAAAAGGACTTATTATGTATAAAAAAAAGACTCCTCTCTTCCTTATCACTCAAGAAATTCCAAGGGTTTTAGAAGCTCTACACCAGGAACTGAGGATAAACATATATTTCTTATTATATCACAACACCACAAATGGTTTAACCATGCTGCAAAATAGCTAATCAGATCATTTCTAACCTTGTATTTGAATGACACATAACTAAATCAAGCATACAGGAATCCATGTGGATTAAGTTTGAAATCTGTGATTTACCTGTACCATAGACTAGGTACTTGATCATGTATGAAAAAGCTTCAGGAGGGTGACAGAGGTAGATGGGAATCATGAGTGGGAAATTCATTTTAGTATCTGAATGTTTCTGTTCTGCATTAGTTTATTCAAGAGATTCTTAATAAAATATTTCCTGTAATTTTGTCTTTATATTTGTTGCAAGTGAGACTTTTTGAGAATTTCAAAATCTTTGTTTCAAGTGAAATCTCTTTGAGATTAGGAACAAATATTTTGTTAGCTAATAAACTGAAGTGTACAGCTCTAAGTAAAACTGTCCTGATACCCAAAAAGATTGTATCATATTTTTTTTTTTAATTTTTTGTTTATTGCAGTAACATTGGTTTATAACGTTGTAAAAATTTCAGGTGTACATCATTGTACTTCTATTTCTGCGTGGACTACATCATGTTCACCACCAAAATACTAATTACAACCCATCACCACACACATGTACCGAATTATCCCTTTCACCCTCCTCCCTCCCCCCTTCCCCTCTGGTAACCACCAATCCAATCTCTGTCCCTATGTGTTTGTTTATTGTTGTTATTATCTACTACTTAATGAAGGGAATCATACGGTATTTGACCTTCTCCCTCTGACTTATTTCACTTTGCATTATACCCTCAATGTCCATCCATGATGTCACAAATGGCTGGATTTCATCATTTCTTATGGCTGAGTAGTATTCCATTGTGTATATATACCACAGCTTCTTTATCCATTCGTCCCTTGATGGGCACTTAGGTTGCTTCCAAGTCTTGGCTATTGTGAATAACGCTGCAATGAACACAGGGGTGCATGTACCTTTGCAAATTGGTGTTTTCAAGTTCTTTGGATAAATACCCAACAGTGGAATAGCTGGATCATATGTATCATATTTTTTTTTAACTTTGAGATTGTTTCAAATATATTTTGCCATCAACTTTAAGTGAAGAATTCCAGAAATACCAATAGTGAATACTCCAAGAGTACTGATTATGTGCCAACTAGTATTCTAAATGCCGTTATGTCTAATTAATTTAATTCCTGCACCAACCCTATGAGGTAGATATAATTATTATTGCTCATTTTACAGGAGATGAAACTGAGGATCAGGGAGATTAAGTAACTAACCTAAGGTCACACAGCAAGTAAGTGGCAGAGCCAGGTTTTGTTTTGTTTTTTGCTGAGAAAGATTCACCCTGAGCTAACATCCATGCCAATCTTCCTCTACCTTGTATGTGGGTCACCACCACAGCATGGCCACCAAGGAGTGGTATAGGTCTGTGCCTGGGAACCGAATCTGGGCCGCAGAAGCAGAGTGCACCACACTCAACCACTAGGCCACAAGGCCGGCCCCAGAGCCAGGTTTTGAGCTAAACAATCTTGCTTGAAACTACTACTCATTCCGCCTCTTAAATAAGCCTTTTAATTAATTGTTCCTGCTCTGCTTTTTCTTTAGTGTCTTTTCCAGTGTGCTAGAGCAAGGGAAGAATATTTTTAACCCAACATTTGAAAATTCTTAATCAATCAAGAAATTTTAGTGAAGCATTTTACCACTACTGAACCAAACAATTTTTAGCAATATAAAATGATTTATTTAATTTGCATACAATTTTGATGTATTAGAACAGCTTGTGATGTTCAATAGCTTTAACTTCTATGTATTCTATGCGATCTGTTATTTTGACATTTATGGTTAATATAATACTTAAAGAATTTATGAATACTATATGGTAAAACTGATTTTAAAAAGCCAACAATCAGGCTAAAAATGGATTTAAAAATTTATTTATACACCTGAAACTGATATAATGTTATATGTCAATAATATCTCAATTAAAAACATTTATTTATGTGAGAAATCCTTTTTCATCTTGGCAATGATTTTTTTTTATATCCTTTTGTCATTAGACTTTTTTTACACCCCTGCAAGGTTTGTGTCACTATGATATAAAAAAAGGTGAAGAATTAATATGGCATTTGAAGTTCAACAAATAAATTTCTGTCGCATTTTCTTCTTCCTATACCCTCATTTGCTATATCTTTCCCCCAAACACTGATGTTTTACCTCAGGCTAAGGATATATCTCATTTCAGACGTATGCAATCCAGTGTGCAAGCCTTTTTACCTATTAATCTTCTTTCAGTTTTTCAGTCTGTCAGATGATGACTGTGCAAGTTTATTCTAGAGACATGGTATCTTTTGTCCTACCTGTTTTCATAAGCTTACTTACTCTGATAATTCTGTTCATTTTGTTGCTTCTTTTTTTTTTTTTTTTTTTGTGAGGAAGATCTGCCCTGAGCTAACATCTGCCAATCCTCCTCTTTTTTTGCTAAGGAAGACTGGCCCTGGGCTAACATCCATGCCCATCTTCCTCCACTTTATATGGGACGCCGCCACAGCACAGCTTGACAAGCGGTGCATTGGTGCACGCCCGGGATCCGAACCAGCGAAACCCGGGCTGCTGAAGTGGAGCTCGCGCACTTAACCCTTTGCGCCACCTGGAGGCCCCTGTTGCTTCTTTTTATTTCTTTGTTAAAACTTGAATCCAACAATGAGCAGTTATCGAGAGTTGCTCATGGTCTCTTCTCCTTCTCTGTGCACCCCCCTCTACCCTTCACAATCTTCTTGCCAGCATAATAGTGCTAGTGATCATGCATTGAGTATTTGCTGAGTGCCAATCACTGTGTTGAATGTGTTACATGCATTGTCGTATTTAATCCATATAAGAATCCTAATAATCAGTAGGAACTATTTTTACGCCTATTTACAGATAAAGAAAATGAGGCACAGAGTAGTCCAACGGCTCATGAGTGGAGTTTGAACTCAGTAAACTGTGCCCATGAGATCCCCCACCCTACCAGCCTGCCTCTCACATAGAATAGGTGTGACCTCTGTGTTCCACCAACTGAGGACTGATTTCAGGCCTTGTTAACAAATGAACATCTGAAGATCTTGGTGCCTAAATCTGTGATTAATTCTGGTCAGAAAATTTGACTTAAGGTAAATAAATAATGGCATCAGAACTTTTAGCAACATGTAAATAGTCAAACTGTGGTTTACAAATGATTTCTTATAGCCTTATATTTGGCATCAATCCAGTTCCATAGATTTAATTTAATTGTTACACTGAAAAGACAGACGATTACAGGGAACTCCAGTTATATGAGAGGGATTGCTTTTATAAACATTAAATATTTCTCTTACAATTTCACACACCTGAGTGTATAAAGGACGCATCTTTCTATTTGAAGTAATTTAGTTACTTTCTTAGGCAACATGACTGCGCACACCTAAAACATATGTGCTTAAGAACACTTCACTCACACATTTATTTTTTGAGTAAAGCAGTCATTAACAAATGCTAAATAAGTGTCTACTACATACTGGCCATGGGGCTAGACCTTGTGGATATTGTGGACAACAGGAAAAACCAACATCAATTCTCTGCCAAATAGCTCTAATAAATATAACAAATGAGTGGGTTATTGAAGGTTTCTGATTCTGGAATTCTGGAACTCTTTTTTATTTTTTTTGTCTGTAGTAGCTATGCCTGAATGTAGATACTAGATGCTAAATACCAGTGTTTCTTTGTAATGAAAAGCAATATATATAGAGTTTCAGAAATCTTTTCTTTTTTAAAATTTCAGTCATTTACAAAATAGGTTTGATTATTCAGAGAGGTCTATAAATTATCCTTTATTCAAAATGTCTATAATTTTAATCATGTTATTTTAATTGCAATAGGTTGTAAATTTGCAATAAGATAACAAGAAGGGAGGCCATACCAGATGTTCTGTTAGTGCATGTGATTCATCTGAGACAATCAAGCATTCATCATGCTTAATCTTCATCACTTGAAATGTACTGATTTTCAATCATGTGAGCTCTGTACTTAGAGAGAAATTTTTTTGACTGGAATATTTTTGTATAGTCGCTAATTTACCGCAAGGATTTCTTCATCCCCTATTATAAATAATTTTATTTAGTTGTGTATTATTTTCACATTACTTGATTATAAAGGTGGCTATCTTTTTTCATAGACGAAATCTTTTATTTTCTTTTGGTCATTCTATGTTTCTTTGCACAAATATGACAAATATTTCCCCTAAATAAGTAAAATGTCATCTATGCTTAAACTGGATGCAACTTGTAAATAATGGTGGTAAATTACGTCTTTGAAGTATACTACTCAGATGGCAGTTTAATTTATTTAGATAGCTCTAGAATCCTACTGAACAGCACATTAGCAGTAATACTTTTATAAAGAAAATACAATTTAAGGCTGCTTCAGTACTAAATACAATGGAAATAAGTTTCATTGAAAATATAGTGCTTCCTAGGGAGTGTTCTGTATTATTATTGGACTTTAGAAACTATGGAGAAAAAATAAACGAGGAAAAAGGGACAGCAGGATTTTATAATCTGTACATTCTTTAAGTGGTTTATGGAAATGTGTGTAAGAAATGGAGAGTGGAAGGAGAAAGAAGGATAAAGGAGGGAGCAAAAGAGAGACAAAGTAAAGCAAAAAAAGAGGAATTCAGAGAGAAGTAGAGAAAACACAGGCAGTTAGAGAAGAAAAAGAAGAGGAGAGAAGAGGAGGAGGAGGAGGAAGACGGGGAGGAGGGGAAGGGGAGAGAGAAGACGGGAGACGCAAGAGAAGTAGGGCCACGACAGTTGAAAGACGAAAGCCTTTCCTTTCACTTGCGAGGCCAGAGCCTCTCTTGCTGACGCTCAGAGGCTCCTGGAGAGAACCAAGCTGTTGGGTAACGAGAGGAGGGCGTCCTGCCCTGAGGCTTGCTTTCACAGAAAGGGAGTGGATGTGCGGGGAGAGATGAATAAAAGTTCCTGCCAATGGGACCCGGGGAGAGGCAATTAGGTCTCGTTTAAGGTACTGCAATGCCTCTGTCTGCACCTGGAACATCTCTCTGTTGGGGGGTAAATGACGGCAGTCTGAGGGGCTCCCAGGAAGCGTGGGGAGTCCCCGAGAAAACAGGGAGGGTTTATCTAGAGGTAAAAGTAGGATTTAAAGTGGGCAGAAAAGGAACAGAATTGCCCTTATTTCTTTGCCTTTTCCAAACAAACGCTGGAAAACACAATAGTGTACCTTCCAGAATATCTTTTCATTGATTTTGAAAAATTGTCACTTTAATCTTGGATGATGTTATATTTCAGAAAGGGAAAACCCGAAGAATGGGCCTCTGATATCTGCTCTGAGGTGTTATGAAGAACCCCCTCTCCCAAACTCCACCTCCACAGTTACTTGTTATATCATGTTTGTGAATCAGTATTCTCGCCTTTTCCTAAAGAGAAGCAGGCTGAAATAATGGAAATTTTACTTTAGGTGGAAATTTATTTTTTCTTATCTTTTAAAAGCTGTTTGAGAGAGAGAAAAGTACATATTATTACAAAGTATTTTCTGATCAATATTTATACAGAACATACTTTACATTAAGGGCAATCGGAATTCAATGCAGATTCAGTTTAAAGCCACTACTCTAAGAAATTTTAAAAAGTTTTGTAGCATTTTTTTTACTTTCAGAGCTCAGAAAATATATAAAAAGTTTAAACACATTTAAAAACTTCGTACATTTATTCTGCAGCAATGCCAGTGTAGAAACTTGGCAATTCCATTACTGGAGCTTAAGATCCATTTATTAAAAGTGTGCCCGCTTTACCCATCCATGCCTTTTCTTTTAATGTGCAGAGCTGCCTCATAGAACTTCAAGGAGTATGTGGAACAAACACGCTGACAATCATGTTACACCAGGAAATAATCTTGGGATTCCACTAAAAGACAATTTATGAGATGGTAACTTCTTCTCTTGTTAGACAAATTGCCAAGTTTCAAGAAATAGGAGGGGAAAAAAAATGAGAACATCTAACAACAAAGAATTTTTGGAATTAGGGAGTAATGCTTATTCCTTTCGTTCCTCGTTTGTGAAGCTAGTGTTACATAACTCAGAGGATAGCATTCCACAAAGTCCAAAGGACAACGTATGTCTTAAAATTGTCTCAAGACAAAT
This sequence comes from Ceratotherium simum simum, assembly GCF_057802395.1. Classification (NCBI taxonomy): domain Eukaryota; kingdom Metazoa; phylum Chordata; class Mammalia; order Perissodactyla; family Rhinocerotidae; genus Ceratotherium; species Ceratotherium simum. Next base: position 73,989,931 of record NC_141907.1, on the reverse strand, counting down.
TCACAGGTTTTCAAAATGTCAGCTGGAGTGAGTAGAGACAGTAGCGGTTTCCCTATCAGCGATTTCCTCTGCTAGTTTTTTATGTCATCTAGGCTGGAGGGAAGTTGATGAAATGGTACCAGTATCTTATGTCTTGGATGGTTTTCACTCTTCATCCTGTGTCTGGCCACGCTCTCTCTCTCAAACTCTCCGATTTGGCTCTGGTTGTTTTTTCTCCTGCAGCTGCTTGCTGCCCTCCTCTCATTGGCATCCTCCTCTTCCCACTCTTCTTCGTCTTCCTCCTCCTTTTTTACATTTTGCACTTTCTTCTCGTTCTTCTTCCTCTTGTCTCTGCTGTACATTTTCTGCCACAGGAAATTTTCTAAATTTCTAAAATTTACTTAATGAATTTAAGACTCCGATTCTTTCCACGTTCACAGCATGTTCTATGCATTTGCTGATCTCAATGATCTTCCACTAGCTGCAGTGCCAAGAACTTTACAGATGCGCAATTGGTACCTGGCCTCATGGAGCTCTAAGATGCTCTGTAGGGATCTTAGTCTGCCCATTTTTTTTTTTTTTTGTGAGGAAGATCAGCCCTGAGCTAACATCTGCCAATCCTCCTCTTTTTGCTGAGGAAGACTGGCCCTGGGCTAACATCTGTGCCCATCTTCCTCTACTTTATATGGGATGCCACCACAGCATGGCCTGACAAGCGGTGCGTTGGTGCGCGCCCAGGATCTGAACCTGTGAACCCTGGGCCGACTCAGCGGAGCGCTCGCACTTAACTGCTCCGCCGTGGGGCCGGCCCCTGCCCATTTTTAAAATAGACTACAGAATCAGTTTTCAGATACCAGCCTTGCTCAGATGATATCTACAATGTATTTCTTACATTTAAAAGGATAGGCTCTTTTGTGATACCTGAGAATGCCTTTAGGGTATATAGGTGTGTGTTGCTGATAATGATGTTGTCGTTGTTTTCTCCAACACATCTTACTTTGAGTATACTACATGGGAGGAGGGAAGCCAAAATGATACAGAAATGCAGTTATGGTCTATGTTCATTGCTTCCATTCATTGCAGAGGGTAGAGTTCCTAGTTTGCTGTTAAGAGAGAGCTTTGTAATAGGCTAAAACCCACTGAGGACCTGTCAGTGTGCCAACTGTTGAAAGGAAATAGAATTAGAGTTAGAAACAGAATCATAATTCAAAAGATTTAATGACAAGATTTAGAAAGGGCAATGAAAGTCACATTAAAAAAACATGCACTCTCTGGAGGGTCTTTTAAGTTTTATCCTAGAGAATAATTTCCACACGATTTAGCTGCCTCCTCAGCAGGATAAAAGAGATCTAAACATGTTGGTTAAATAGCAATTCTACAATGGTACAATAGGGGATAAGGTACAGCAAGGAATTGAAAGAGGGTTTAAGACTATGGGAGGCATCTCTGTAGTATATTTCTTATTAACAGCATATTTACTCTGTGACAAATCATGAAAATTATTGCATGTGAATATATCTAAGAAATTAAGATAAAAAAGTACATGTTCTTGACACACATTTGATGTATAAGTAGCAACTAACTGTCTTTGTCAAAGTTTAACATTTTTCTTATCATGTATTATATTACCCGCCTAGCCATCTCAAGTCATTTTTGGAAATGGCTAGGTAGCAGAAATAAATAAATTTTTCCTACATATGTTTTCTGGCAAGTTACTGTCATCTTTAATCCACAGATTTCATATCGATGAAGAAATAGATATGTGGTCCTCTTTATACATACTATGCACAATAAAATGCTTTGGTGGTGATGATGGTGACAGCATAGATAAATGAGGGGAAGTAAATTACAAAAAAAAAAAAAAAAAATTTAGGGACCCACCCAGTGGCACAAGCGGTTAAGTGCGCGTGCTCCGCTGTGGCGGCCCCGGGGTTCGCTGGTTCGGATCCCAGGCACGCACCCGATGCACCACTTGTCAAGCCATGCTGTGGCAGCGTCCCATATAAAGTGGAGGAAGATGGGCATGGATGTTAGCTCTGGGCCAGTCTTCCTCAGCAAAAAGAGGAGGATTGGCAGATGTTAGCTCAGGGCTGATCTTTCTCACACACAAAAAAAAAACTAAAAAAAAAATTTAGAAACTATCTGTAATTGTCTATTTCCTGGTGTTAAGAATCTAATGAGTCAATTTCTTCATTAGTGTCTAAAGTAAGCAAAGTAGAGTGGTATTTATAAGAATACTCCCCCTTGGGTTGGGTCATGTAGTATTTTCACTCTTAACTTGAGTGGACTTGATAGAGTTTTTACTTGAATCTAAAAAATAAGAAATTCCAATAAGTATTTGAATCCAAATTTTTGGATTTGGATTCAAATACACTGAAAAAAACACTGACTCCTAGGTTGTGTCGTGTAGCATTTTCACTGTAATCTTCAGGGGGCTTGATATAAGTATTTATTTGAATCTAACTAATAGGAAAACACATTACAACCAGGATCTGCTATAGACTGATATTTTTAAAACTATGGAAATAATATTTTAAAATACCTAAATATTAACTACATTCAACACTTGGTATCTGAAGAATGTTTTGACTTAAACCTGGGCTTTGACAATTCATGAAGCAATCCATGAAAACAAGTAATAAAAATTCCAAAATTTGGACTTTTTCCAGAGTTTGGGATTGTTTAATTAGGATGTCAGCCCGGAGAAACGAACACTACTTTGTTGTTGTTTTCTTTAAACACAAACACAATGTAGCTCATTGAAGATTCTCACTGAGCTGTGGTAAAAGCTCTCAAGGGAAGGTGCTTTATAACAGTCCTCGGCTTGTGGATGAAACCAGGGTTTGAAACCAGTGGGGCAGCAAACATCTCTGCCTTTGACAGGATAGATCAACCCAGCTTAGTGTACAATCCAGGAAGGCCAGGCCTAGCATTTCTGCTCTAACGTGTACCACACCTGCCTTGCAAGGACAGAGGATAGGCAAACAGTTTTGAATAATAAGGAAAATTTTGCTACCTTGAAAATTGCCCTTGATGAAGACAAAGAATATTACTCAACTAGTTCCTAATGTGAAAACATTCACACTAATAAACCACAGCAATTTTTTAATAAAAGTACCAAGTTGTCTACCCATTTTCTTCAGACTTGCATGAAAAATGCATGATAAAAATCTTGTTTTATGTCTACAAAAAATATGTAATTTATATATATTAAATAGATATATATATTTATATTAGATATATTAGATAAAAACTTTAAGTTATATATATAATATGTATATAACTAACTGAATGGATGTATAAATGTATCATTTATATATCATTATACTTACATTAAAACACAATGATATAATATAAATATATAATATATAAATGATATATTTATATATCATTTAACTGAACTTCTATGAATTAGAAACTCATTTGATTGAGTAAATATATATTTTGGGACATATGAACAACAACAAAAAAATCCACTCTAAGAGGATTAAATATGCTAGTCAACCGAAAATCAGTATGGCTTATTTTATGGACATTTCTTAATGTCCAAGTGATATTAGCTCATTCTTCCAAAATGAGAATTTTGACTGGTGAAAGACAGTAAGAAAGAGCCATTTAGGCACACTTGGATTTGAAATATGAACTTTCTCAGTTCCTGGAATGATTTCAAAGGAGGTAATGGAAGTTTGGTCAGAGGTGCAGAAATAAGACGGGGTGGTTATTAAGGACGCATTTCCCGTTCTCACAGAGCGGCCCATGCCTCTTGCCGTAGTGAATGCCAGCACGACTCTGGATCAAGTATTACAAATGTAACATCTGTCTGTACTGGTTTACTTGACAGCTATTTTTATATATGATTTATCCTGCTAGTCACAAAGTAGGTATTTATTAAATAATTGATGAATGAATGGATAGGATATTCTCAGCAGTAATTAGGGCCTCAGTGTGCTTCAGGGGCTTGCTGGGCAGGAAGGTCTAGTGAGAGAGAAGGCCTCTAGAATTCAATCTACAAAATAACATCCATCAATGTTTGCTGTCTCCATAGGAGAAATCAAGAAAATCTCAGTGCTGTATTTTTACACATGGGTAAGTTTGGTCATGACAATTAGAAATACATTACTAAATTAATTGTCTTACATTATATTGGGTGGATTTTAAAAAAATAGCCAAACAAGATCACAGCAATGTCTCTTTGCTATTAGTGGCAATTTGCCATTTGAGTATTTCTACAAATCCATATAAGAATAAAAAACAATACTAATAATTAAAATTCCAAACACCAAAACATCATTAAATGCTAAATGTTCTCAATTATCTAATTACAAAATCAATTAACTAAATTGTGCATGGAGGTGACAAATATTGTCAAATGATTTGCTTCCTTCTGTTCTGCCAGCATTAGAGAAAAAGCAGTACATTGAAATCACTGGAATCTATGTTGAAAAGTAAATTTGTAAAACAAAAATTCTATTTACTCTATGAGTACTTGAAGAAATAAAATGAAAAACATTTTACATTGTGATGCAATTTTAGGCAAGGACTAAAGAAAATATCAAAACTTCCCAAATATTTTTGAAAATGCACATTTACACATAACAGACCAGAAATTGTCCGTCATCCAGTCTCCACTTCTCAGCATCTAGCTCACACTCTTCCCGGGCAGCCTGAGTCTAGTACTGAGTGAGGCTGGGCTACAAATGCCCAGCTATTTTGGTTCAACTTGAGACATTCCGACGGGCAGTACTAAAGTTAAAAATACTGTATTATATTTTTGAAAGTTGCTAAGAGAGTAGATCTTAAAAGTTCTCATCACATGGAAAAAAATTGTAACTACGTGAGGTGATGGATATTAACTAAATTTACTGTGTAATCATTGCACAATATGTACATATATCAAATCATCACATAGCACACCTCAAACTAAGACAATGTTATATGTTAATTATATCTCAATAAAAAAAAATACTTCACCCTTCCCTGCAGGGTTGGACAAGGTTCGTCAGGCTGCAGTTTGAAATCTTCTCCTACACGATTATTATGAGTTCCATACACGTCATAGTGTGTTCATTCCTTTTATTGCTTGGCAGTCCCCTACTGTACGGAAATACCCGGGGGTTTGCTTAACCATTCATCTGTTGTTGGACCTGTGGGTGGTACTTAGGTTTTGGCTATTACAAACAAATCTCCTATGAACATTCCTGTGCAAGTCTTTGTAAGGACATATGCTTTCAAGTTTTGGCAAATTTGAAAATTTTTCATGTTTCTGCTATTTTCACCTTCAAGATTGGCAATATTTAAAAAATTGTGAGTTTTGTGAGAGTGTGTGGGGGATGAAGAGCAGTCTTTTACATGAGCTAAACAGGATTATCAATTGGTACAAATATTTTCAAGGGCAATTTGATAGTACTTATCAAAATAAAAAAATGCTTATTTTTTGTTCCAGAAATTCTCCATAATTTGCTGTACTATTGGGAAAATTAGTTACCTTCTCTGTTTCCCATCAGTGAAAAGAGGATGATAATATGTAATATGTATCTCATAGGTTTAACACATAATTCATAGGATTATAGTGAGCATTAAATTAATTCATGAAAAATGCTTGCCATACCATAAAAATTTTCATTATTATTTTTACTATTACTTATAAGAATCTATTCTTCAGAAATACTTTGTCGAATATGTAAGGAATGTATGTTTAAGGGTGTTCACTACAATAGTATTGTTATAACAAAACATTGGAGACAATCTAGATGACCTTCCGGAAGAGGTTATTAAATAGATTATGGTACGTCTGTGGGAGGCAATATAGAGAAAGGAGGGAGGTGGGTGCTGGAGAAGACATGGACTGATTCTGAATCCTTCCTCAGTCCTTACTAATTGTGGAGCTTGGTCCATTCCCTAATCTCTCTGTGTCTCAGTTCCTTCAACTATAAAAATGATGATAATAATACTCACTTGACAAGAGTTTTTGTGAGGAATCAATGAGACAGTACATGTAAGTTTCTTAGACAAGGACCAGGGCATCGTGAGCATCCCATAAGCTGTACTATTACTACAGGATATTATGTGCCCTTTATAAGAATACAGCAGGTCTGCGTGTGCTGCTGGAGAAGAGGTTGCTAGAGAAAGGTATGGTTTTTTTCCCCTGGAGATATTGTTTGCTGGAGGCAGGTAAAAGATCCACTTACATATCCTTCAACTTGGGGGTAAATGTTCAAATATTTGTCGATTATTACTTTATCCTCTAATTACAGGAAGAGAACAATAGTCAAGCATATTTCAAATTTCAAATTCAACTTTCTTAATTTTGGTTAGAAATGAAAATTTTAATATATAAAATTGATCAAGTCAACAGTAAAGAGTAAAAATCAAAGTTTAAAAAACACTTAATCTTTGAGTAATTTATTTGAATTTGTGAATTTAGGAAATATATGCTATATATTTATATTCACAGGGAATAACAAAAGTTAAGTGTTTTATTGGAAAGACTACTGTGACTGACAATACTGAGTGATTGCCATTTTATAATGTTGCTTTACATTGAAAAGACTTAACATGAGAAAACAAAAATAGTTATGCTAACAAATGCACTTTGTTTTCTGTTCCACTAAATGTTTTTAGGAACAAGAATCCATCTTATACAGGTTATGCAAGAGATACACAAATAATTTTATGAAATAAACAAACTTAAGCCTTACTCAGGTTAGAAAAGAAGTTGATTTTCATTTTGTGTGGAAAAGCCAAAAACAGAGCAGATGTGCATGCAAAGAGAAATAAAAACACTGGCTTCTTCTCAGTAAAGGTGACAGTCTGCCTTCATACTAATTTATGTTCGGTATAACAAGTAACCACTAAATGTGGTAGCAGGCGGATATTTGGCTGGAATTGTTCCTTTTACAAGTCGCAACCACACTTCCTGCCCGTAATTTAATTCTAGTAAGGCATCTCCAGTCAAAACCCTATCACAGTGTATTTCACTGTTAGTATTTTCGGATTCAAATGCAAGCTTGTCTTTTCCATCAACCACTAAAAATCCAGAGGTATGAGCACTCAACGACTCGATGGTGTACTTAAAAACATACACCCCAAGATAAGGAACTCTGAATTTTCCAGTTCTTGGAGTATATGAAGCTCCATAATTGACATCCAAATTATTAAATAAGATAGGACCAGGTGTAGTCATTCCATATGTATGAGATGCAAAAAATGCCACCATCGGTGCATATCTGTAAGATCCTTTGGAGAAATCTGTTAGAGGAAAAAAATGGAAAGAGTTAATTTTTCATGTTTTTATCTTGTTTTGTTTTTCTTCATATTTTTATCATTTTATCTCAGTTACAAAAAGGGTTAGCAGAAGGAAAAAGGTCATTCATCAGATTTAACAAGCGCACAGTGTCTGGATGCCTGCCTCGTCTCTTGGCTGAATTACCTGAAATCACTTAGCCTCTCTGAGCCTCAGTTTCTCCATTTAGATCAGGATGGAATGATAATTACACTCCATACCTCCCTCACAGAAATGCCTCAAAGATTAATTTACATGTTGCTTTGATCTCTCCAGAGATAAAGGAATTCAAAGCACTCTATGATTATTATGGTATGCTAGAATGTTTTAAAGCCCCTTGCAGGAATTGAAGCTGACGCGGTGTAGAAACAATTTTTCCAGCACCTTGTCAAACAGTTTCCAGAGGGTAAAACGGAAACCAAATGAAGTCATATGCACTACAGAGAAGTAGACAAAAGCAATTTTCTGTGTAATTAATGCCAAATGTACTTACAAAGGCCGAGATTTAAAAAAAGACTAAAAAATGTGTTCTTCACTGTGCAGCATATTATTAAGAAAAGCTTGATTTGAAATATATTTTTTGCTGTCATCAAAGAGAATATATTTTAAACACTGCACATATTTTCTTGTACAAAAATCAGAAATGTTACACTCTTGAAGTAAATTTGTAGCAACCAATACTCATGAAGGTACATAGACAAAAAGGCAGCTTGTTCTACTCAATACATCCGAGCATGTTCTAACAGTCCTCACACAGTCAAAATGGCTTTATTAGCTTAACCTTCATGGAAGACATGTCGCTAAGCACTTATTAAAGCTTCATTTAAATGACCATATCTGATGTGAATCAAAGGTGTATTTCTTTAACAACTTGTTTGAGGAGAAAGAGTTTATACCAGTTGGATATATATATCCATATTCTCTTTTAGGAGGCACAAGAGAAAAAAACTGCTTCTATTGTACCAATAGTGAAAATTTCAACAAGTGTATGTCACTATGAATTTACTTGACAAAAAGACATTTCCAATGTAAACAGAACATGTACATTATTCAACAAGTTTCAGAAGTAAAATGAATTAATCCTCAAGTGAGTCCAGATTAAGCAGGGGTTTAAATATTCATTTGTAAATATTTTTGAAAACTGTTTTTGTTTATGACATTGAGCAAATCCAATGTTGCATGCACTTTCTTACCTGGAGCTACCGCATTTTCTCCCATCAGCTTGACAGTACAGTTGTCACCAGTAAAAGGATGTCGGCAAGCACAGACAAAGCTAGTTCTTCCATTTATACACGTGCCCCCATTCTGGCATGGGGACCTACTACAGTCTGAATACTCCTCTGTTACTGAAAAAGAATCAAGAGAAAAGAGGGTAAAAATGACCTATTTTCCTGTTCATCTCAAATCATAGTTTGCAGCAGAATGGGAAAAACACTGAATTAGAAATAAGAAAAATGGGTTCCCAGGCCAGGTTGGCCACCAGTGTAGTCATGGGACATCATGCAAATCCCTTAACTCTGAGCTCCCTTTCCTGCTTCTTCGAAGAGGGGGTAATTCTATGATCTATTGCATTTATTTGTGTGGAAATGTTAAGATTTTGGTCAACTATATAAAGAATAGAATATCTGGCCAGGGAATCATGTATAATTGGAACTGGTACGTGATAAAGGTAATATTTCAAATCACTGGAGAAGAAAAATGTCTATTCAATACATGGTGCTAAGATAATTGGATATCCATAAAAACATAAATTCCTCATGTACAAAATACGAAATGTAAACAAAACCCCATATGATCACACTACAATAAAAAAAAAAGGAATATCTTTGTAGAGCTTTAAAGTTTCAGAAAACTCTTTCAAAGTAAAACAAAAACCAGAAGCCATAAGAAAAAAATCCTGGTGTTTGACCACCTAAGAATTAAAACTCATTTGCAGTGAAACCACCATTATCAAAGTTCAAAGATAAGTGACAGATTAAGAGAAAAGATTTTTTAACAGACACCACTATCTAATAACTAATATCCATAATATATGAAAAGTTTTGACTAATCCAAAAGAAAGAGAATGTAACCCCTTTTATTTATTTATTTACTTTTTTGTGAGGAAGATCAGCCCTGAGCTAACATCCATGCTAATCCTCCTCTTTTTGCTGAGGAAGACCGGCTCTGAGCTAACATCTGTAACCCCCTTTAAAAAAGTGAAAAACAGGCAAATGATATGAACTGGCAAATCACTGAACAAAAAACACAAAAGCTCCCTAATACTTTTAAAACCTATTTAATCATACTTCTACTTAAAAATAATAAATTACCATCACCAAGATTTTTATATCAGATGGCAACATTTAAAAAGATAGAAATTATTCAGTAATGGTGATATGAGGGAAAATGGGCCTTCTCATACAATGTTTGTTAGAGCTTAAATTGTTAGAACTTTGAATAGGACAATTTGACCACATTTATCAGAACTAAAAAGGTTCACTTGCTTTGAGTCAGAAATTTCTCCTGGCAGAATATATACTCCAGACACACTTGCCTACGTATACAAAGATGATTGCTCCAGAATGTTCTTTATGACGTTATTTGCATTAGTGAAAAATTGTAAGACACCCAAATGACCATGGATGAGGAACTTGTGAAAGGAATTATAATATCTTTTCAGTAAGGAATACTAGACAGCAGTTAAAGAATGAAGTAGATCCCCAACACATTTGATTTACTGAAGACAGCAAGTTCCAGTTCACACATTAGCTACAGAATAGTTTCATTTATTTAGAAAGCCTCAAATTATGAATATGGTTATAAACATAATACATAATTATGCAAATACAGAGAAGGGGTTGGAAGAATAATTACATTACTGGCCACAGTTACTATGGCACCACCTTGTGGCAATAGTGTAAACAGTTTACAATTCACTCATTTCAAATCGTGATTGATGATTTTTAAATTTAGTGTTATTTGCTTTGCTTAACATTTTTCTCAAGAAGGGAGATCTATAAACATTTTATATACGTTCTATTTTATATTTAAATAACTCAAGTTCACATAAAATGTGACTACTAATTTGGAGGAGGGAAATTTCAGTGAGTCACCCTACGTGATGCAATTTGTGTTAATAAAAGAACCCTATAATGCAATTTGTGTTAAAATGTCAATATGCCTAGAGTAAAGTTGACAGAAGGATGGGGTAAATTTTGTTATGTGAAGTCATGGAAGGCTTTTTGTGGTGGGATTTGAACTGGGCTCTGACACTTGGGGTAGATTTAATTAGAAACAGGGAACAGGACTCTAGGAACAGCCTGGGCTGAGTGGCTGAGGCACAGGAGAGAGTGTGGCTTGGCTTGGATTAATGGAGAGATATGGGGGATAAATGTTAATAGGTTGGCTGGATTCAGATTGTGGAAACCCTCAGATGTTTGGATGGGGAGTTGGTACTTATTTCATAAATAATCAGGGAACCATGGAAGATTAATTTAGAGCATGAAATTTTTTGCAAAGAAAACATGTATTACTTATGCAATTAGAAATTGATTTAGGGGCCAGTCCAGTGGCATAGTGCTTAAGTTTGTGTGCTCGACTTCGACGGTCTGGGGTTCGCCAGTTCGGATCCTGGACACGGACGTACACACTGCTCATCAAGCCACACTGAGGTGGCGTCCAGCATAGAGCAACTAGAAGGATGTCCAACTATGACATGCAACTATCTACTGGGGCTTTGGGGAGAAAAAAGGAAAAAAGGAGGAAGATTGGCAACAAATGTTAGCTCAAGGCCAATCTTCCTCAAAAAAAAAAAAAAGAAATTGATTTAAATTATCTTGATATATTCTCTGCAGTATTCCATAAGCTATTTTCCTCATTAAGATACATATGAAAAATATTACATATATGTAATATCTCTTAAGAAATGCTTCAAACTGGCTCACGTTTCTTTAACATAATTTCTCAACCATGCAAATAGGTTATTAAACCCTTCCATTTGCGGTTAACTATCATTCTAAAACCTAGCCTATTACTTGCTAGCTTAAAAAACTTCAGTGATTCTCCATCACCTATACAAATGGAATTCTTTATGTCAAAGCACTGGCTTCATCTGTTTCCACATTCTCTGAATCTAGCTCAGTGACTGACTCACAGGATGGTATTCAATTAGTGTGTTTCACTAGGAATGAATCAATTGTGCAGTGGAGTTGGGAAAACATTGAATTATTTATGTAATCTGATCAGCTCTATAATTCTTATTTCCCCAGATGGGAAAATGCCACTCTCACCTGTAATCTCTGTCCTGTGCATGAATCAGGGATCAAACCTGTTCTAGGCAAGAGAATTTCAGAAACTCTAGAAACGTGTTTCTCTGCATTGCTATTGGCTATACTCTGATTCTACAGGGCCAGGGCCTTTGCCTTCTCTTTAACATCCAGGATGCACATTCCATTTTTCTCCTCCTTCTGTTCCATGACTTACAGGAACAGGGTCTTACCTTGCTCTCCTTCTTTGAGTCATTTCACAGGGTGTCATTTCGCCCTCTATTCTAATTCGTTTGTAGGATCATTCATCTGGAGAAGGGGTCCACGTGAGTCCCGCTGGGGGCCTGCACCTTCTCCTATTGCTGTAGTAGCTCATACTCGCTGAGACTACGCACGGTTTTCCTTCTAGGACATCTCTCCTGCTGCCTAGTGATTATCTGTCAAGGCTGCCTCTCCCCCTGGTCTGTACCTGCTTCTGCAGTGTGCGTTTTAAGTTCCTTTCTTTGCCTTCTTTGATATTTTAGATATCTCTGGTCTCTGAGTCCCTGCCAAAATAATCCACATTACAGGACATGGACTTATGCCCATGGCTCCCAGAACTGGATACGTTGTGAATTGAGTCTAATCCGAGCGGGCTACGGTAACAATCGCCAGTTACCCCTGCTGAAATGATCTTACACTTCTATTAATGCTACATAAGCATTAAGTGTCCATTGTCTCTTTCAGCATCTGTATTATCACTTTATGACATAACATGTCTTCTATGCTCTGATGTCACTGAAGGTCTCTAAAGTTCCATATCCATTTAATTCATTTTAACATGAATTCACAATTATTACTGATACATTTATCTTATTAAACTTGACTCATCTCTGTCCACAGAAACTGTTCTTTGTTTTAATTCTGTATGCAATGTTTCAACCACCTCTCCTGCCTTTGTTATCACTTCTAAATTTATATTTTATGTATTCATCCAAGTCATTGATAAAAATACTTAACCGATCAGCGTCAAGTACAGAACCTGATAACAGACAACTCATGATTGGCTGGCACTGATTTGTCAATTGAAACTATTTGTATTTTGTTATACAATCAGCTACAAGTCTACTTTTTTTACTTCATCTGACTCGTATTTTTCTACTTTATTTCTAAAATACTTAAAAAACAGGTACCTTTGTAAGTTCCTGTACATATTTGTGCTCAATAGGCAATTTGTTCTTGAATTAACAACAAAAATCAGACTCCAACTATGCATCATTTTCTTTTTTGATGTCTTCCCTCCTTCTTGTCCACAAAATTAATTATGTTAATTCCCTTAATTATTGTCTGGAGTTCTCTTGTTGAACTTATACTCTACCTTAATTGCTCGCGTGTCCTTCTTACTTCCAACCAGAGCGTGAGCTTTTGTAAGGTCAAGCTCAATTCTCTATTTCTTGAAGTTTGTGTCACTACTGACGAGTACAGTGTCTGACATATAGAAATGCTAAAATGTCTCCTAAAGATGAATAAACAAATTAAGGAAAGATGACCACATTCTTACCCTAATACTCTCTCTCTTCTTCACACTTTCGCAAAGATCAGGCAGAGTTTGATGTTATGATGTCATCCGCATGTTTTTCTAGAGACATGGAATCATTTCAAGCAAACTTTCCACGACTTCTCACCTACCTTGGGCTTCAGTAGCCTCTTAAACTCTTTCCAGTCCATTTCTTTTCTTTGATGGAGATCAGTACAATTAGTTGAACAGTTCTGCCAACTCAACATTCTACTAACTTGTGTAAACAGTGTAACTAATCTTTCAATACCCATTTCCATGCTCTGAACATGACTAAAATTCATTTGCCACTGTCTTGCAATGTTTCATAAGTCTCAATTTGTTCTGGTCTTTGCTCTCTGGACCCTAATATGTGCTCAAGTTACACTTTCCTATTAATCCTACTTCCATATTTCATAAATGTTTATGTTAAATTTGAGCTGATTGGAGAGCTCCTTACATTTTCAAAGCACTTTGCCTTTGCTAATATTTGCCATTCTTTATTATAATTACCTGCTTAACATATGAGTTCCACGAGAAGAGGGACTGTTGAATTTGTGGCTCTGTCCACTCAATCTTTCTCAGCACTCGGTCACCACTTAATAAGTATTTGATGACTAAAATGAAGGGGCACATTGTATTGACATCTTCTACTTCATTCTTGTTTTCATTTATAGTATACATAATATATTATATGTAATAGGTTTTATATAATGTTTTTACGTTTAATTATTATTTATTTAAATTTATTTTGAATTCTATTTTTTATTGCTTAGTTCTACTTTAGTATTAAGATCTTATTTTTTTATTTCTTCATTTAAACAATAACGTTGCAGAAGGCAGATAACCCTGCTCTCTGGTTGGAGGAGAATGGAGCTTCCAACAGATGAGTGAGGGAACCTCTCATTGCCTCTGGAACAGTTTTGTCATACACAGAGGTAAGCATTATTTAAATGCACTACATAACTCCGCTCTAGGTAATATGCCCACGCAACATTAGAACTATTCTTTACCTTTCATCCTGATTCCAGTGCTCTCTACAATGTTTCCCATCTCATACTTACGGATACATTAGCTTTCAGTGCTAGTCCCTCTCCCCATTTATCAAAATTGTTTCTATCAAATAAGGCTTATCCTTCCATTGCTCTAAGGATATTCATATGCTCTTTTCCAACAACTTCTAGAAAAGTGAATATTTGCTTGCTTATACTATTTTCAAATTCATTATTCTAATTAATTATATTTTGTCAATTGGTGTATAGATGGATGGAAATATTGTTTCCAATCATCTTAACTACTTTTACTTCAAATTTTCAGTTCTTATTTTTGCTTTTTAAATCACATTTGTTGTTCTTGATATTGTTTCTGGCATCTTTCTTCTCAACACTTCAAACATAATTTTAAAACTCATTTAATCATATCAGCAATCTTTACCAAATGTATTAGCTCTGTCCCAGAAGATTTACTCTAACCCTTATCACTAAATTATTATTCTTTTATTTTAAGCCATGACCTGGAAAATTAAATGTTTTTATCTGATATTGTCAACTGTTTTCATCTTTTTCTTCGAAGTCATAACCTTCAATCAAAAGAAGTATAACAAAAATAGCAAATACATTAAAATATGTTCAACATCATTAGTCATTAGGAAAATGCAAAATAAAGCCACAATTAGATACAACTATACACCTGTTAATATGATAAAATAAACAATATCGACATTGCCATGTGCTGACAAGGTTGTGGAGCAATTAGCATTCTCACACATTACTAGTGGAAATGGCAAGTGGTTGGCCATTCCTTATAAAGATAAAACTATACTTATCTTACAACCAAGCTATGCTACTGCTATATATTTAGACAAGAGAAATGAAAGCTTATTGCACACAAAACCTGTATGTGAATGTTTATAGCAGCTTTATTCATAATCACCCCAAGTGTAAACAACCAAAATATCCTTCAACTGGTAAATGTAGTCCATCCATATGGTGGACTCAGTAACAAAAAGGAACATGTGCAACAACATGGATGACTCTCAAACATATTGTATTAAGAGAATGAAGCCAGACTCAAAACCCACACGCACTGTATGATTTCATTTGTAAGATATTCTGGAAAAGATAAAACTGTAAGGGAAGAAAACAGATCACTGGTTGCCAGTGACTGCAAGTGGAGGTAGGGTTTGACTACAAAAATACGTAAGGAAACTCTGGGGGTGATGAAACTGTTCTCTATCTTGATTGTCATGGTGATTCCATGACTACGCATTTGTCCAAACTCACAGACTGCATAATCAATACAGTAAATTTAACTGTACGTAAATTATACCATAAACAAACGAACCAACAAACTTGTCTGCTTCAAGTCCCGTAATTTCCTACCTAGAATTTCAAAATCACTGAAGATATTCCAGGCTGGCTCCTTTTTTTGTTGTTGTTGTTGGTTGTAGTACTTATTGTTGCCCCCACTCGTTGTTTCCAGTTTATCCTCATTAACTTTCCTAGTTGACATTCTTCTTATGTCATTTAGATGATTACAGTAGTTTTAAAATCACTTTGGCTGCCTCTAAACAACCTCTGTCCATACAGCTGTGAAATACCCTTCCCTGACACTCTACAACATAAACACCATTGCCTGTTAAGCTCTTATATTATTAAATTTTTAGATTTTTCAGGCAAACTTTTCACGCAAAGTTAAAGTGTGCATGTGTGTATGTGTACATACACATATTTAACACTCAGACACTTTCATAAATTGTTCTAAGGAGTATAAATTGATAGTCTCTGAAGAGAAATTTGGCAATATTTATCAAATTCTTTAAAAACGTACATGGGCTTTGAACGAGCAATTTTACTTCTTGGGTGTTATCTTAAGGAAATAAAATTAGAGATGTGTGCAAAGATTTCTCTACTAGTGCAGCTTACCTAAAATACAGAGAAATTTGAAAATGCCTTAAAAGTCAAAAGTCAAATACAGGTTAAATAAATGTCAGTACATTCTTTTTTTTTTTTTTTTTTTTTAAAGATTTTATTTATTTATTTCTCCCCCAAAGCCCCAGTAGATAGCTGTGTGTCATAGCTGCACATCCTTCTAGTTGCTGTATGTGGGACGCGGTCTCAGCATGGCCGGAGAAGCAGCGCGTCGGTGCGCGCCCGGGATCCGAACCCGGGTCGCCAGCAGCGGAGCGCGCTCACTTAACCACCAAGCCACGGGGCCGGCCCTCAGTACATTCTTTCATGTAACAGAGAGACAGTGTATCATTTAGAGCATGAGAGGAGATTGATTGCTTGGGTTTGAATCTCAGCTCTGAAATTAATTAGCTCTGCAATTTTATGCAAGTTACTTAACCTGTCTGGACACAATATCTTCATCTGTAAAATGGAAATAATAATAGCACTGCCTATAAAGATTGTTTTGAAACTCAAATATATTAACATATGTAAAGTACTATACATGGTATTATGCCTAGTATGTAGTATGAAAAGAAAATAATTATATGAAAAAATGAGCATTCTGCATAAGAACACTAATCACATAGTAAATGCTTATGATAAATTGTAATTATTATCATTATTGTATAATATGCATAATAAAATATAAAACTAATATTATTTGAGGGCTTACTATATGCCAGCCTATTTTCTTCTTTGTAATTTAGAGAGGTTCCATATTTTCCATAATGAATATACATTACTCATAGAGCCGGAAAAATAAATTAAAAAAAAAAGTCGATATCTTTGTCACAGCTGAAGCATGAGTACACCTTTGCAGAGGGGCATTCAAACAGCCATACCGACTTTCTAATCATGTTTGTCCATAGTCTGTGAGATGGACCTTATGTTCCATTCCAGTCTAGTTATTATTTCCCGGATGTCTCCTCAACATTTTTACTTCTGTTATTTTCTTTGCACAAGTCCCTTGTCTACATCTCTATGTCTTTTTGTCTTTTTCTGTTTTTGGAAAGACTTGGAGTTCCATGACACAGGCCCTTTCCTGATCACTCCTCTTTTTCCCATCAATGATCTCTCTCCCTTTCTCTTTCTCCTGCTCTCTTCAAATATATGAAATCTTCATGTTTCTATCTTCCATTCTCATCTTTTTCTCTAGCTATCTAATTTACTTCTGTGTCCTCAAATAACACCTTTGTGCAAATAATTTCAACTTTTATCTACAAACCCTCTTCTGGTTCCAGACCTACGTCACGAATTGACTTTTGGACTTTTCCGTACAGATGAAAGATCTTTAAACTAACGTATCACAGACTAAACTTCTCTTCCTGTGTACATCTATACTTCCTCCTTAACGTTCCTATTTCCATTAATGGAATGATCAACTTCCCATCACTGATGCTTTATTCAAACTTTGGTGTTTTCTTCACTCTAGGAGTTTATATTTTCAATTAGCTATTTTCTACTAAATATATATTCACATTTAACTACCATTCCCAGCTTCCATTTTATTTCTGTCTCTGTCATCTAGTTGAGGTCTTCATCTATTCATGCCAGGGCTGTTGTAATGATTTTCTGACTGATCTGTCTGAAGAACTCAGAATAAATCTTAATAGTGCACATGCATGTTTATGTCATACTCCTGCTCAAAAATCTTTGTTACCAACAGAATGAATTTAAGCATATTACACTCAACACAAGGTGTAAATGGTTGATTGAACGCCCAGCCCAAATCTACCTCTTCCATGACATTTGCCCAAACACCTGGTTCTGAATAAGACACTAAACGCTTATAATAATGAACTCTTATAACATTCGTTTAGTGCTTAGTATACGTTGCAGTATGTTTCTTTTCTTCCACATTCAAAATAGTTCTATAACAATATAGTCCTCACAAGTATATGGAAAAAATTTTAAAAAACATGAAACATAACAACAACTAAACATCACATTGCTCTCTAGGTACATCTTCTACCATCAGCTTTTGTTAAAATTATAAAGTTTCTGAACCAGGGCCTTGCTTTCTATTTGTTTGTATTCCCAGTTTCTTACAGAGTTCACTATTTTTCCAACAACTGAAGCCTATCCTATCATCTCATTTAAAGATGCTGCGATCTGCTCCCAACACACCCCAGCATGTCCCACAGTGTTCTGATTCCCTTACCTCTCTGCCGTTTCTTTTACGCATAGCATTTACCACCTTTTAATGTACTATGTAATTTATATTTTTATTTATTATGTTTCTTTTTTCCTTTCTCTCTATCCCTGCTAGAGTGTAAACTCCAGGAAGATAGGCATTCTCTTTTAAATGTTGCAATGTATCAAAAGCATCTAGAACAGTACCTGATTCGATTTGGCACTTAATTAATATTTGTTGAATTGAGTTGAAGTTATGATTTATTACTATATCCACATAATAGTAATAATTCTAAAGATAAGTCATTTGATCCTAAGAGAAAAACTGCTTAAATGAGTTTGAGCACAACATTTAGAGCTCACATGACGCTGAATAATAAAAATGATCTTCTACTTTTATTGTACCTTTAATCTAGGGAGGTATTTTTAAAAGATCTTCTTGAAGTAGATCTGCAGTTTGACATTTTCAAGCAAATTTCTTAGTTTACAATATAGTCACTGAGTTTAGGCCCTGTTTGAAAGGCAGTGTTGATGTGTCCTCATTATTACTCAGATAATTACTTGGGTTATTTGAGTATCTTTCATAACTGCTAGCTTAACCTGGAGGTACTGGAAAATAACAGTCAGATGCTAGTGTGTACACACGGTGTGCTCGCTCTGCTGCTTCTTCATTTCTTCTCGAGATTCTCTCCTGAACTCTCTTGAACCACCCCTGAAGAGGCTGCCGTTCCCCTGACTCTGCCCCTATCTCTGGCCTCTCCACAGCATGCATGTGTTCCCTTGGCTTATCTCACCCAAACCCAGAGTTTCGAGATACCATCTTTACGCTGATGTTGCTCAAATCTAAATATCCATGCATATTTTAAAATTTAACACTTGATCAATAGAACGAAGCCTAGAAAAGAATTCTTAAAGGAGTACTGATTAACCATAAAACATGGTTTCCTTTTTTGTAAAGGTAGATGTGTATTTTGGTTCCTATATCGCTCTGGCACAATGAAATTGATAACTTCTTTCACTGATTTCTTTAGTTCTCCAAACACTGTGCAATAATTTATTGGTGATTTGTTTATAGAGGTGAAGAGTCTTGTTTACATCATTCAATAATGACATCAACAGAGTGCCATGTAATATTTTCCTCTACAACAATGATAATCAACATAAATAGATTTCATTAGTTCAAATTAAATCTAGAATAAAATACTTATTATTTCTTTTCCGAGTCACTTTTAAGCTGTGTATAGTAAAATTGGCAATTAAAAACTTTTAAAATGTTTTTCAAACCTCATGTGGAGTTAATATATGGCACAGCTATTCTTTTTATGTTGCAATTTTTTTGTCAAGATGCAAGTATCATATCCATTCATACCACTATGCAAGTTCATAATCTGTGATTTAATAACCCCTGCACTGTCCTTTTCATGTTTGATAATCAATATGACGTGAAATAATACTGCCATATGCAATTTTGAATTTATAGGTTTGCTAATGACCAGTAGAAAGACATCTATTCATTGTGTTTAATTGCAGACCAGTTAATAATCAAATTTGTTTCAAAACTTTTTTGTCAAAGAAAGAGTCTATTGTCGAGACTATCTCCCATGATTCTTATTAGGGAAAGAACCCAAGTAGACACAGTGACTGTGTGTTCTGTCCCATGACCTTTTCATTGTCAGCCCATGTGTTCCAAACTTTGGTTCTGATGTAAGCATTAAACACATGAGTTCTGACTCTTCACCTTAGATTTCATGGCCACTTTATTGCAAGACAAGGTGCAGGGAAGTGCTATCATTTTTGCCAGCATTCTCTCTTCAGCTGTCATCCTTCCATATCAAGGGGAATCCTACGGAAAGCTGGAGGAGTCCTGTCTTCTCCCAGAGAACCATGAACAAAAAGTAGTTCATTTAATATTCTCTCCAACACTGATATATTTTATTGACACAAACTGGGGAGGCTATCCCCAGCAGACAGGCTTCCTAAGCAATTCTGACACAAAGAATATCTTTAAGATCATGAGCAGAAGAGAGATAATATAGCAAGTCTGAGACTGCTGTCTTTAGACAGGTCTGCTTGCAAGGGGTTTGGCCCACTTCTGGGAACTTGGCTTCTCGTCATTCCCTAACTGATAAGTGTCATTCACTGTGCCCAGACTTTGTACAAACAATATGGTTTATGTTGAACATCTGCTTTCCTTCTGGGAGTCTGGAGTTTTGATATGCGCTAGGCAGAGGTTACTTATATGACAAGCCCTGTTATGGACTAAATGTTTTTGTCGCTCCAAAATTCTTATGTTGAAATCCTAACCCCCAATGTAATGGTATTAGGAGGTGGCACCTTTGGGAGGTGACTAGGTCATGACGGTAGAGCCCTCATGAATGGGATTAGTGCTCTTATTAAAGAGAACTCAGAGGGCTTTCTTGTCCTTCCCTTTCTGCCATGTGAGAACACAAGCTGACAGTCTGCAACCAAGAAGACAGTTCTCGCCGGAACCCAACCATGCTGGCCTGATCTCAGACCTCCAGCTTCCAGAACCGTGGGAAACAAATTTCTGTTGTTTTATAAGCTACCCCATCTACGACACTTTGTTATAGCAGCCAGAACTGACTGAGACAAGCCCCAATAAAACCCTTGGATGCTGAATATCTGATGGACTGCTCTGGGCAGAAATATTGCACACACGTTACTGCATTTTCGGGAGGCTAGAAAAGAGACCACCCACAAGTGTCCTCCCTCATGGGAGAGAGAGAGCATAAGAAAGCCTGTGCGTGGATTTCTCCAGACTCTGCCTGTGTCCTTTCCTCTTGCTGATCCTACCTTGTATCATTTAACTGCAACAAACCTTAGCTGTATATATAACTACATGCTGAATCCCATGAGCGCATCTACCACAGCACCAAACTTGTGTGTGGTTTCAGAGACCTTATAAAGCACATCATAAACCCTAAATTCAAGCAGACATCCTTCAAAATTTAATTAGCTTATATTCAACCATTTTGGCCAGAAGTCAACTTAGTTACCTTGAGGTATATTTGAAAATGTTAATTTTTTATAGCATGGAAAAGCATACAAAGAGTAGAAAATACCTTGGGAAAAAACATTATTAAAACTTGCAGATATTTTTTAGTGCTTGTCAATGCACATGAATTTTAATACGGCTAAACCTTTGTATTTTGTATCCTATTCTTTCTGATTTATCATTATATGATAAGCATAAGCTCAGTTATAAAGAAATGTTGAGTTTAAAATAGTGTGACTTATAAAAGCAAAGATGGAACCGTGGAATATCATGAGTCTTTACATTGATGCATGGAAATAATCACATATCAAATATTAAGTAAATATGTTAGAGAAAATAAAATACAAACACTGAATACAGCTAAGAAAATTGCATCATATAGTCATGATGAAATTAATAATATACCTTATGCAGGTTATTTCCTTGACCCTCAAAATAAACTAGTAAGATGGGTATGTTATTCTGATTTTATAAATTAGGAAAGCAAGGTTTATAAAAATAAATTAAATGACTTATTACAAATAAATACGTTGGCCAGGCAGGACTTGACCCCTGGTTTCCTGATTTCAAATTTGGTGCTCCTTAGTCATCACAGCTGCCTCTATGCAGAGTCACAGAACTTAGAAATGGTTTTAAAGGGATACAAAGCAGTTAAATAGTCACTAGGCTCTTATTTTTCTCTTTTAAATTGCTTATATTCACAGCAGTGATAATTTTAAAAAGTTGTATTTTGTACACTATCAAATCTTTTATAGAATGTAATCTTTCTTAACAGGAGTAGTTAAAGGGGTAATTATGAATAAAAGAGGTTTTTAGGGAGAGCTGAATACATTTGATAAACATTGGTGAAATGGTTAAAATAAAACGTTGGTCTCACAAGCGGGAGGGCGCTTCCTCAGCAATGTGGTCGCTGACGTTACATTACGGGAGGACTCAGCTCCTCTTGGAAGGCAAGCAGCCAAACTCTCTCTGCAGGGACAAGTCTGCCAATTGCTGTACAAATAAATCTTCAAAGATGAAATGAACCCCTCTCGGTGTCTATTGTTTAGAAACAAATCAAATATTTAGCAATTCAGCTGGAACAGCTTATCAGCATTGGCCTAGGAGGAATCACAATTAGCCTAACTGAATGGCTCAAAAGGAAATGACAGGGCTGAGTACTCTGAATTTTGCCCTTCTACTGCATCAGTCAAAAGAAGATCTTGTGAATAATTGATGGTGACTTTCAACGACAACTGCCCACTGACCACATCACTGAAAGCCAAGCTGAAAAGAAGCACCTTACTTCATTCTGGTTGATGTAGAAACACGTGGCAGTATTTGGATTCTCAAGAAAAGAGACTCCCTGGGACTATCAAATCTGGCTGTATGGAGTAGTCCAGTATGGCCCGATTCTGGCATAGATATGATGCTTCTAACAGAAACAGAAGGAAGACGAAGGTGGGTGAATGTACTCTACAATCTCTGTGAGTCCACAGACCAAGGGTCAGGCTCTATCACTTACCAGGTGCATGACCTGAGCAGCATGCTTTAGTTCATCTCTCTGGGGGTTAGTTTACTCATCTTCAAAATAAGAATAAGGATAGCGACCTCATAGGTATTGTTAAATGAAGTAACATACAGTATAATTTGTGCAGTGCCTGGGATATATAGTAAGTGTTAATAAACAGTATTCAATATGATATTGTTTTAGTATTACTAATATTAGGCTTCAAAGGAAGTGATCATTTATTAAAATTAAGATTAAATTTTAAAAACTATGCTTATATATTTTTTCTTTCTACAAACTGCACTTATTATTCTGCAAATGATAGCAGCTATAATCTGAATAATATTATTGTGAGATTCATAAGATGATGAGAAGGTATCTTCTGGTGTTAGTTATACAGGGGAGCAATGTGGCTACATGATATTTATAATATAGTAGCAAAGGTTAAGCAAATAGCCAAATGTAGCCAGTGTGTCTGTGTGTCCCACCCCTGGTGTAAAACAGGGTATCAAAGGAAGTAGTTTATTTTGCAGTTGGTTTATTCTCACGGAGAACTTAGCCTGAGTCCTCTGGTTTCATCACCTTGCATAGACTTTCCTTGCTCAGCTGTCCAATGAATGCCATCAGTTTTATGCTCCACAGAAGCAGGGCTGGCTTAAAGAGCATGTGTGTCTATGCACGTGTTTAAAAGGGCCGCACACGTTATGTTGCTGGTCCTGCATAAAGTAAATATCTATCCCACACATGAAATTAGGCCAACGTATCTTTATTGCCCTGATATTGTTATTGGTTATCTTTACTGAGATAAAATAAAGAACTTTTAATTATTAATTTTGGTAGATATGCCTATAAAAAATTCTACTTACAGTAAATAAAGGAATAGAAAGAAATTTTATCAAGGCATCATTGGAAAAGGAAAATCAGAACTGAATTAATTATTAGCCCATTAGGCCCAATTTTGAGTCCACTGCTATATAAATATCTAAATAGAATTTTTATAAGCTCCTAACATGCATTCTTTATACTTTAAAAGTGTATTAGTTCTATGATCTATTAAACCCTTTACTTCAATTATTTTGAAGACATTTAAATTTTCTACTTACTATATAGATGACCCAGGTATTTTTTGGTTTAAGAAAAAAAATGACGTATTTTGCCTGGTCTATGAACACACATCCTGTAGAGCTTACATGAAACTCATTTGCAGTGTCCACAGGAAGACCAAGGATTGAAATCATGTGGAAAAAAAACTCATTATTTTTCCTAAAATTATTATTATAAGAACATCTTGTACTGAAATACTACCTTTCTCTTGGAAAAATGAAAGTCTAAATAGTTTGTTCTGTGATCTCACAGTGCAAGGTTAGTCCTCCTGGGTCAGATTAATTTGGAGGGAGTCATAAATAAATACAATAATGTAAATAGTCAAGAGACAATTCAACTGTGTATTATTCTGTTATTTTTAATATTACCAAAATCTTCATAAATTAAGTATAGGCAGTTATATTATGTTAGAATAATGATCACCCTTTTGTAATTAAAAAGCAACAAAATACAAAATTTATCCCAATGGGCATACAATTTAACAGCAGACTCATATGAGAGGAACACTGCCTTTTCTTTCCTTTTTTTTTTTTTTTTGGTGAGGAAGATTAGCCCTGTGCTAACATCTGTTGCCAATCCTCCTCTTTTTGCTGAGGAAGATTGGCCCTGGGCTAACATCTGTGCCCATCTTCCTCTACTTTATACATAGGATGCCTGCCGCAGAATGGCTTGATGAGCGGTGCATAGGTCTGCGCCCGGGATCTGAACCTGCGAACCCCGGGCCACTGACGCTGAGGACACGAACTTAACCACTACACCACTGGACTGGCCCCTGCCATTTCTTTTAGTAAGGATCAGTAGCTGTTCTTTTCATTGTGAAAAGATTATTTAATATTGCTCATATGCCAAACATACTCATAAAACACTTCATTCATACAGAAAGACTATTAAGTAGTTTATATGCACCACACTGAATTTCTCCTTCCTTCTAAATTTATGCTCCTCCTCTGGTGTTTACAACATCTGTTAATGGTACTGTGACCCTCTCATTTCCCAAATTCAAAACCTCAAAACCTACAATATTCTAGGTCTCTCTCTTCCCCAAGGGCCATGCATTCAGGCTGTGAACAGCTCACGTTTTTTACAGCGATGCAGTCTGCAACATAGTTCTGCTAATGAGCTCAGCAAAATACCTATGGCAATCCCGTCACTTAAAAGGAAGACACTGAGATGGAGGGAGGTGAACTTACCTCAGGCTACACAAACATTTGCTGAAACGACTAGGACCACAATCAAAATTTGTTGTTCCTCGGATCATTACTTTACGTGCTCTCTTGTTTCTATTGACTTTACTTTTACAACATTTCTCGCATCTGTCTCCTCTGTTTCAATGACAGATCTGCTCTTAGATCTGCTCTTCTTTTTCTTGTCAATATTCATTCAATAATGTCCTAATTGATATCCCTAATTTCATTCTCTGCTGTCATGCTGCACACTACTGCTAGCTTCATGCTTCTGAGACACAGTTCTTACTACATCCAACCCTCTGCTCCAAATTTTCAAAAGCCACTCTTAACAAAACTGTGTCTAAATGCCTTAGTGCTATGGTCTGAATGTGTCCCCCCAAAATTCATATGTTGAAATCCTAACCCCCAAAGTTGATGATATTAGGAGATGGGGCCTTTGGGAAGCACTTAGGTCATGAGAGTAGAGCCCTCATAAATGGGATTAGTGTTCCTGTACAAGAGAACCCAGAAAGATCACTCTCCCCTTCCACCCTGTGAGAAGGCTATGGCTATGAACCAGGAGGAGGGCTCCCACCAAAACCTGACCATGCTGGAGCCTAGATCTGGGACTTCCCAGCCTTCTTATGAGAAATAAATTTCTGTTGTTCATAAGCCACCCAGTCCGTGGTATTTTGTTATAGCAGCCTGAACAGACTAAAACACTGAGGTTGGCATTCATGGCCTTCTGCCACCTACGCAAATCTAATTTCTGCTCACTTACACATTCATTCAGTCAGACAGCCTTTCAACAGATACTTATTGAGTTTCTTATTGCATAGACTGAACATTTCCAGGTGATGCCAAAACCAGTAAGACTCAGTCTGGTCTTATTCATCAAGGAGCTCTTTGTCTAATAGCTTTTGTTAATTATGTATGCAAGGAAAAATGTTCCACAGGGGCAGATTTGATGGTTTTATAGGGGTTTTGTCACAAAAAAGTTAAAAAACATGTAGACAAATATTTACACTCTAAGTACTTGTTTCACATTGATGCCTAATTTACATAGGATAGACTCAGATCCAAATAATACATCAGGGATCTTCAAATTACTTGACTATCTACCCAAGTTCAAGTAGGCACCTTTTATACCTTATGGACTTACTAAGCCATACAGATCTACTAAATATCATTTAAATTAAAGGAGCGATTGAAAGTTATTTTTTGGCAGTAGCTTACCAGGAAATACAACGTTGTCTGTGTTTCTTTGGGCCCGGCCTATGAGGACAGTGGTAAGATTCACTGCTGGTTTCTTAAGTGTATTGGCTTTCTTCTGCAATGGTTTTACTTGCTTCTGAGGCTTGACAACATTTGCAAGACCACCAGACAGTGATCGATTTATATACCGAGTTAAATTAGATAGGGCAATTTGAGTTTTTATTTCAATTATTGATTCCACAAATTCTGTCAGATCTTTCCGAAGAAGCTGACTATCTGGTAGGGACCCTTTTATCCACTTAGGTATGGAAGCATTCAGTTCTGATATACTTGTAGAAGTATTATGACACCTTGTTAAATCTTCGTAGAGAGTTTTGTTAAGCAAAGAGAAGTTAATTGAAAGATGGATAGATTTTGCTTCCAGTGCCTTAAATCTGGAATTTAATACCTGCAGTTGAAGAGCCTGGTCTCTCTCATTTATAGCTACACTGCCTTTTTTAAGTGAAATATAATACGGCATGAGCATCTTGCTTACTTTAGACTCAATGTCTTGCAAGCGAGTTTCAAAATTTTTGGACATCTTTGTGGCTGAGAGTATTTTTTCTTCCAAATGACTCATATTTTGCTGGTATTTTATCACTTGGGGTGTGCTTTCATTGAACATTTGATAAAGCTTTTGAAAGTCGGACTGATTTAATTTTTCATCTTTAGGAAAATCTGCAAGGGCCTTGGCAACTTGCAAAACAAAGTTATATCTCTGATCGTCACTGACCAAAATCTGAATAGAATCATTTAAACGTTGGAATTGAGGAATAAACGTCAAAATAGTTTCCATATTTTGGGTACATTTATCATGGACCTCAGGATTACACTTTATTGTACTTAAAGTCTCTTTTAACATGTAGTTATCTTGAATGAAATCAATGGCATTATTTATAATAGTCATGGTCTTATTTAGGCCATCTTCCATTTCTATGGCATATTCATTGATACGTCTGTCTAAAGCATCACCACGACTCTGTACTTCATTTCTAAGTAAGTTGTGTCTTTTTGAAAGTTCTCTGATAAGAAGATTTAGACCGTTGACAGCACTAATCAGATTTTCTACCTTTTTCTTTGTAGCTACTGCTTCCTTTGGTTGTTCATATGTCGCTGTCTCTCTAACTGATGCTCCCCGCTCAAGCAAAGGTTGAAGTATCTCCATATCATAAGTCAAATCATTTAGTTGCTCATTCATTTTATCCACCTTATTGTCCATTGGAAAGAGAACTTCAGTCAATGTTTGGTTTAACACTTGTAAATTCTCTTCTGTGTCCTTAATTTGAAATTTAAAATCATTTCTGCACTTAGATAACATGTCTTCACATTCAACCCTGACAGATTTTTTCTCTATCTCCAAAGCAATGGTGAGATTGGTAATCTTGCTGTCTTGGATGTGCAAATCATCAAACATTTGCAGCATCATCACGCCTTGCTTCTTTATTTTCTCATGTAGAGTAGACATGTACTCAGTGACATTACTGTTTACTGAGTCAGCAGCTGGAATACTCTTCTGATCTGATATTTGTTCAGGTGATAAAAGCTGCTCCTGTACTTCCTTCATTTTAGACAGTGTCTTGTTGAAGGATTCATAATACAGAAAACTCCGTAAGTGTTCTTGTTCTAGAGCACCTTCTAAATGAGTCTGCTTTGCTTCTAGTTCTTTGATAGGCTTCTCACATGTAAAGGTCATTTCTTGCCTTATATTCACAATGCGATTTTTTAGATCTAGTATATCAGTCAAAGTCGGCCTATTTTCTTGCATTAAAACAGACTTTTGCTGGACCACTATTGAAACCACAGATTCGTTAACTTGTTGAATTATTTGTCTAGTGTTTTCAAGTTCCTTTGACAGACTCGATACAGTCTTGAAGAGCTGCGCTACGTTCTCTTGCATGTCATTCTGAAAAACTTTAAATTGTTCTCTTACTATATCCTTTACCAGGTCATTAATGCTTTTGGATTTTAGACCTAAAGAAAGAAATAATAAATAACAATAAATGATACATGATTTTAATTATATAAACTTTAGATGTCTCTAAAAAGATAAAAAAGTTTGAGGTTAAACAATAACATGTAATAATAAAAAACATTTTGACTACATTTACTTATAAAATTTTTTAAATTACCATAGTTTCCAGAAGGTGATCACCTTCTTAACTGACAAGCCTGAGGGGAGAAGTCAGTTGTGGTGTAGAACATACTAGAACCATAAAGCTAAGGCTCTCTGGACAAAAGACATGAAGGAACTACTATGGACTTTAGTTAACTGGCCTTGAATACAATGAGTCTAGGTCTACTCTTTGTCTGGTATGAAAATAAATGGCTTTGGACTTTCTGCCTTAGTAAATACTACCTGGTGTTAGCTCATGTCTGTGTTATTAGGTTTCTAGTAAACAGGTTTCAGAGCTTGTGTTTTGAGCTTACAAGAAGTAATAAATTGACTGCAGAGAAGAAATTTAATGAGATTCCCAAATGAAGAACAATATGAATAGTCACAAGATTCAGCAATACTTTATAATAATAATAAATAATAATAACGAGATATTTGGGAATCACAAAACTAAGTCAAATGAAAACAGGAATTTAAGATATACATTAATTATCATAATATGACATTAATTCTTAACAAAAAGAGAAAAAGAAACTTGCCACTATTGAAGCGCATACTAATATCTCCAGTATTAGAAGCATGGACGGGTCATAAGCTAGAATTATTGTCAGTTCTAAAAGTAGCGTTAAAAAAAAAAAGGAAAGGAAAAGGAAAAGGGTGGTGAACTATTCAGAACTATTTAGAATAGGAAATAAATATTTTAGAATGTAAAAAAAAAACAACACAAGCAAACAAAAAGACCTGTTACGTACAAAAACAGAAAATACGAAAAAATAAAACATATGCTTGAGGCATATTTACAGTACACAGCTATGAAGTGCATATAAATGAAAGACATGTCCATTCAAATCCAAAATGTAGTCAATGACTACAATATAAAAATACAGACAACATAATATAAAGCATTTCAAACAGGAAGGTTGGCACAATGGGGTATTGTGAAATGAGTTATGGCTACAATGAAGCCTATTCGAGAAAGATGTTTATAGGATAGGGTCCAGCCCAGTGGCCTAGTGGTTAAATTCACAGACTGCCCTTCAACAGCCTGGGGTTTGTGGGTTTGGATCCCGGGTGCAGACCTACACACTGCTCATCAAGCCATGCTGTGGCAGCGTCCCACGTATAAAATAGAGGAAGATTGGCACAGATGTTAGCTCAGGGACCATCTTCCTCAAGGAAAAAGAGGAAGATTGGCAACAGATGTTAGCTCAGGGCCAATCTTCCTCACCAAAAGAAACAAAAAAAAAAGAAAGATGATTGTAGGATAGAAATATCTGTAATAGAAATATATAGCCTCTACACGTCTCTATTTTGTAAGCGAGTTTTTAAAAGTATTTAAGATGCATGAGAGACTTACATAAAAAGTATTGTGACAGAACTATTACACCAAATAGAATGATGCATTGCTTAAGCATCTTGATATTCATTAATCTGGTATAAAGACAAAGCTGTAAATGTTGTTTACATGGATAAATATCTCCCTGGAAACGCTAGATCCTATGTTGTTAAATGAAGAAAGAGGAAAAAATTTTATTTTCTATTTCTAAACCTAGTGGAAACAAATAAATTTAAAAGTCCAAAAAACATAAGTAAGTGAAAATCAATTTGTACTTCATAGAAAAAGAAAAAAAAAACAAGTGAAGTATGGACTAGTAATCAGTGACACACAGCACCAAAGCACTGAGGAAAGGCTAAATTAATTAGAAAAGATTAAATAGCCACAGTTAAGATAAATTATACTGAAACATTCCTAGCTTTTGTATTTAATAACATGAAGAATCACATGAGAAAGGTTTTAAAGTATTTTTATTTTCTAAATTTTACTTAGCATTTAACTAGTCACCCATTTATACACATCTTCACTGAGTACATTCTATATGCTAGACTGAAAATGAAATTTGGAAAATTAGATTTCTGATTTAAAAATAGCATATGTTAGCTTCACTGAGTAAGGTGCTACTCAACAGCAAAGTTATTTTTATTGAACTTTCTAGAGGATCATTCAGTCATCTCCTGTTAGTTAAAACTGTCTTTAATTCTCATGACAGCAACAACTTGACGAAATACAATAAAATATTTAAGGTTAAGAATCAGACTTTCTTGGAATTTACAACCTTATCATTTTGGCTTTAAAAGGTTTTCAAGATTGAAATGGGAAAATAAAACCTAAGTGTAATTAAATTAATTAATTAATTGTAGACAATAACAATAGATGTTTAGCTTCAGGTAGTGAAAAACTACGTGATCTGAAAGTCAAAACAAGAATGGTAGTAGGTAAAAACACTGTAAATAGGTAAGTACAGTACAGAATCTTGGCCAAAGGAATTAGGAAAAAAAGCAAACAACGGAAATGAAAATCAGGAGGTGTTTTAGCTGTTATGCTTTAGAGCTTTAATGGAAAAATACACTGAGTAAAGGGTAAAATCACAGCAGTGTCTGAAAAGAAATCAGATTTCTAGGTTAAATACTTGTTTCAGGATACGGAGCTTTTCAGATAACATTTCTATCATTTGTTACTAAAACATCTGCGCAGAAATATGTCAAAGTGCTTTGTGCCAATATCTGAGTGGGCACTTCATTTTAACTCTGATTCTGTTTCACGTGACTCACGTGCTTCTACTTCCTAAAAAAGATGATATTGTACGTATTTGGTGACTTAGATGTATTTGCTATCAGAC
Organism: Ceratotherium simum simum; assembly: GCF_057802395.1. Classification (NCBI taxonomy): domain Eukaryota; kingdom Metazoa; phylum Chordata; class Mammalia; order Perissodactyla; family Rhinocerotidae; genus Ceratotherium; species Ceratotherium simum. The sequence continues at coordinate 73,958,985 of NC_141907.1, read as the reverse complement.
ACCCTGGCATGTCCCTCTGAGACTGTGAATGTGGGGCCGACTCATAACATTCAGATAACTCTTAGGGAGTTGGGGCATTTGATTTGGAACAGTTTCTATGGCTAATGGCAGAGAAAGCAGTGTTTCTCACCGTGGATGTAAAGAAAGCCAGAGAAGAGGCTGTGGTTTTGCTAAGCGAGCGCAGTACCTTGGGGCCTTGGGGGTGAGTTTAGTTCTTGTTGTGTGACGAACATTAACTACAAGCCCTCTGGTTCTCCTAACTGCTAGTGCTCAGTACACAATTAATGCCTCCATTTGGGGAGGGAATTTTGTTGTTGCTGTTGTTATGAGTGTGTGTTTTTTCCTACATCAGTGCCAGGATTTTTGTTAGGAGTTTCACAAAATGCAGCTGACAGGCCTAATCCTCTCAAGTCATGATAACCAAATTTTGCTAAACAGATTTCATTACAGTGGTTATAGTCAATTATACACTGTTTCTATTTGACTTCCTTCTCATGCTGTCACTTCAGGGAAAATACATTCCTCTCTCACGCTTGCCATCAGTAAGTTTTGGCCACTGGGGACATGCCGGATTTGTCGGACAAGGTCTTTCTTTCAGTGGCTTAATAGCACCGGTTATATACATGATTTAAAAAAATCATGGTTGCTACTGTAGTGTAGATGATATAGAAACCTCGACCTTTTTCTCTTTTACCTGTGAACCGCAATAGAGAAAAAATAACTTGTGATGATAGAAATGGGATTGTAGGGTGAGTATTTTTTAAATGTATAAAACAAAGTGAAAAGGACAAGTAATCTTGAAACTTGGAAACATACAGTAAACCCAATGAATTGAGACACTCCTATTAACCAAACTACTTCCCTAGAAATATCTATGCCCTACCTAAAACCCCTTTGCCTGATTAACTCCTCCTGGTCCATCACTTATCAGTTGAGATGGTTTCTCTTCAAAGAAGCCTTCCTTGGTCCCTCTAGACTGGATTTGTTGAAATTATCAAGCAGTCCAATTGTACCCTGTGCATAACACTACCATAGTAATTTCTCATTATATATAAATCTCTGAGGCAGGCAGAATATTGCTGCCTCTCCCAAGATGTCCACACTCTAATTCCCTGAACCTAAGAATATGTTACCTTACGTGGCAAAAGGGCCTTGGCAGATGTGATTAAGGTTAGGACCCTTGAGATGAGGAGATTATCCCGGATTATCCAGCTGGGTCCACTGTAATCACAAGAGTCCTTAAAAGAGGAAGAAGAAGGCAGAAGAGTCTGGGAGACACCATGAGGACTCCACAGCTGTTATTGGCTTTTCAAGATGGAGAAGAAGGCCATAGCCAAGAAATGCTGTAGCCTCTAGAAGCTGGGAACAAGCTTCAGTTTATAGCCATCAGGAAAACGGGGCCTCAGTCCTACAACTGCAAGAAAATGCGTTCTGATAGCAACATGAAACGGATTATCCTGTCGAGCCTCCAGAAAAGAACACAGCCTGCTGTTTTAAGAGAACAAAATTCAGGCAAAACTGGTTCACACTGATCAAGAAATTATTTCTCTGAGCTGAGATATTTTAGGATATATTTTATTGATTATACTCCATGATATACATAACTTCTGGGATAGTAATGCATTTAGATTTATCCTCAGTCTCTCCATCAATATTATTGAGACAACCATGCAGCTGCCTTAATAATCATCCCTTAGCCTCATCTTTTTCTTGAACTTAAAACCACAATGGAAGTAAATTCAATATTGCTCATTTCAACTATAAAGAAATACAAGTTAGGCTGTAAGTAGTACATAATGTCAATAAATCAGATGAAATATTCAGTCAAAGATTTGACTATACAGTAAAAAATATTTAGATGTTTCAAATTATTTCAGAAATTGAGTGATTTAAAAATATCTGATTCAAAAAATATCTGTCTTAGCTTTCCATACCACCCAATCTAAAGCAAAGATCCCAAAGTGACATGAGAAAAGATAAATGAGTCATTTGCCTTTTGTCTTAACTGAAGGAATAATTTATTTTATTTTACTTTTACCTTTTAGAAAAGATTGAAATTCCCTGCCTTTATCTTCCTTGATTTTCCCTTCTAGGGAAGAGTACATGTTCCTTACATCACTCACAGCCAAAGAAACATTGTCAATCTTCTTCTGCAGAAGGGTCAATTTCATTGCCTGGTGGTTCAGCTGGTCAGCCATTTTTTGTGTCACTGCTGCATGCAGAAGAAGAGACAATTGGAAACATTTAAAAATATGTATATATTTAAAACCACTCAAATTTTACGATTGGTTTAAAGGGAATTCAAATGAACCATGTTTGCATTATTTATTTGAAAGTATAGACTACACACACTTAGCAAATGGCAGCCTGAATTTTACACTCCTTAGGGGTAGAAATTAGTAAAAAGTACTGTAATACCTTAGATTTCTAAAATGTTTTAACTCTTCCCAGACTTTTCAGTCTTTTTTTTTTCCAACCTCAAGGCCTTATTGTTACATTCTCAGTAGATAAAGAAGCTGCGAGTCAGAAAACCAAAACGATTTGCTCCAGGTTGCAGAGCTAATGCCGCGTCTTCTGTTTTCAAATCCAGCATGAAATATGCGTGTCTGTATATATGTATGCAGTTGATCTACATTCTGAGAACCTTATTCTTTACCGACATACTCTTTAATGAGACATGAAGAGATTCGGAATTTAGTTTGAATGACTTTGTATAGCAATGATCCTTTCCATGCCTTTACATATGCACTTCAATCATTCAAGGAGGATTTTATGGTATCTTATGGATACACTGAATTCCAGTCCCTTAAAAAAATTAGAGTACAGTTTCTAAGATATATTCACCTGCACTCTTAAGAAGATCCCCTTAAGTCATATTTCTCAATTTGAGTGCCTTACTCTGTGTGACTAGAACTATGCCAAACACAGTGAAGAGATGTTTTTAGTAGTAACCAACCTTATGTTTCTGAGAGAGAAAGCTAAGCCCAAAAGAAATGGGGAAATATTAATGATTAGAAAGACGAGAAAATACGTGACACGCCAACTTTGGATCAACATGAGGTTCTTGTTGATCACAATTTTTTAGTCACAATTTTTTTCCCTGGTCAGTGATCAACATCCCTTAGTGATCTCTTATCAACCAACGGAAGGGAGATTCTTAGCTCCCTTAAAATGATCGTCGTTCTTTCCATGTCAAGATTTCTTCCATGATTGCATACTTTGGTGGAAAAGAGTTTGATTTTATTTTGGAAACCTGTGATTTCCTTACAACCTAACATGACAGCATTTTAATTCTCCCTCTGTGTTTGCACACAGAGCTTCAATAATTATGCGTGACCCCTTCAGGCTGGGAACCTGCAGCTCATCCACAGTGTCTCCCAACATGCAGCATCAACAGAAAAGGATTGAGAGGTATGTTAATGCGTCACCACCAGATATTTGACAGCCAAGTGATTTCTTGTTTGGAAGTTGTCATCAATAGTGTTGACAATAATTGGGTTAGGGAACATAGTAATTCCAATCTGTAACCTGGGTCACCACAGTCTTGCTGCTGCTGTTGCTGCTCGGCTGTCCCTCTGCCAACAGCTGTGTGACTCTCAGCCTGGTTGCTGTGTATCAAGTGCTGCTGTTCCTGGGCTAGAGAGGAGCAAAAAAGAGAAGAGAGAGAGTTAAGCTTCGGGACTGCCTCATTTTTTCCTGTCCTGAGTAATAATGTGGCTGACATTCATTTTCCTGTGTGCTGAAGCATGATGGTCTGCGACGATTGCAGAGTAAGCTGCTCTCCTCCACCCACAGAGCCATGTGCTACCATGTTGGTGTTAGAAGTGCAGGACTCTAATTCTGTTTGAAAAAAATAAAATTATTCCGATCTCCTTTTAGGCGAAAATGGATGATAGTTTGTGGAAGCTGTGTAAACTGGCCGACATAACCTGCCTGCATAATTTAGGGGACTTTAAAAATCAGCTGTGTTAAAGCTATAGCAGCTTTATAAGTGGATGGCCACAATGTCTGCTTGTTTAACAATGTAATTTCCAACTGGTGTCTACTTGGAAATAAGGGAGAGCTACAGGTTCCTTACTGAAAGAATATCTGTGTAAGTAATAGTGCCACTTAAATGGGTTGTGCCCAGATTTTTAAGAAATACATAGGCTCAAAACATAAGGATTCCAAGTAGAAGTAAACGATTACAGGGCACATTGCAAGGGAATCAACCTGTAAAATCAGTGAAATTTCAGAAAAACTGGAAATTCTTATATGGTAAATCTATTCTGTTAAAGAACTGCTTCCCATTTCACATGAATCAAGTTAATATTTTAAATGGCAATACGATTTTTCATTGGGGAAAACAATTTAGAGGAAAGATTTATTAAAAATATTGAACACATCAAGTAACATATGTCTGTAATTTGCTGACTTCTAATGAACACATTTATTTATTGCAGTCTGCCTATCAGACATGAGAAAACAAGTGTTTGGTGTCTGACTGTGCTTCTTCCCATGTGAAATTACGTACCAATGAAACTGCACCTCTGGCACATGTTAATTATGCTCCCGAAGGCACATGTGGCTGTGACAATAATACTAAAACATCTCTACTCCATAGAAAGCGTAATATATTTGGCACTAATTTGAGTTAGTCTGTATTGTTAGATTGAATTTTGCATTGCTTTTCTTCTGGGCATTGAGCTAAAATAATGAATTTCCATTCATTTCCAAGGTTTTTGTTTTGATTATGTTTCTTTTTTTTCCTCAACTATATTATATAAATCCGATGTAATTGTTGATTTATTTGGTGGAAGAAAGCAATCTGCAGCTTGGGGAAAAATGTACTCATTTGGGGGTTGCAGTAGGTGGTGAAAAGTGTTAATTTTCTGTTAAGTCCTAGCAATAAAATTCTTATAGTCTAAATTCAAATTAATTCACACAAATACATCTATTAAATAATTGCACAAATTTTTTTTATCAAGGTTCCTCGTTAGGTGATATAACAAAGCATTTTTCTGGCAGCTAAAATCGAAGTCTACCCCAGAGGGCAGCTAGAGAATGAAGCAAAGGTTCTCAAACCAGGCTACCTAGATCAGCAGTATCAGCATCACCCAGGAACTTTTAAAAATGCAGCTTCTAGATCCCACCCTAGATGTGCTAATTTAAGAAATACTGGAGTGGGGCAGTAATCTGTGTTTTATAACAAGCTCTCCAGGTGATTCCAATGGACACTGAAGTTTGAGAACCACTGGAGTAAAGCATCAAGATTAACCTTCCTCCACAACTTCCCACCACATTACCATCCCCGTTTTTCTTAGCAGTGAAAGAGTCTGCGTAATACAGATCTGTAACTATTTACAGCAAAAGGAATAGATGGGATTAACAGGATAACACATGGTCTTTTCATTTTCTTACTGCTTACCTTTTTGAGCTAGATATAGGAAAACAAAAAGAGGCAGACCATAGTTAGTAGGCAGAGGATGCTTTGTTAGGAAGCAATGCATAATTATAGTAAAAAACAAAGAGTATATTGTTTTGCGGCATACAAACAAGGTTATTATTCACATTTCCTTTTCTATTATTAACCTTTAACACATATTATGGTTTTTAAATATTTCTTTAGAGGGGCTGGCCTGGTGGCACAAGCGATTAAGTGCACGCGCTCTGCTGTGGCGGCCCGGGGTTCGCCGGTTCGGATCCCAGACGCACACCGACACACCACTTGGCAAGCCGTGTTGTGGTGGTGTCCCATATAAAGTGGAGGAAGATGGGCACGGATGTTAGCCCAGGGCCAGTTTTCCTTGGCAAAAAAAGAGGAGGATTGGCAGATGTTAGCACAGGGCTGATCTTCCTCACACACACACACACAAAATTAAATATTTCTTTAGAATAGTAGTTTCTCATCATGGATGGAAATCAGAAGCATCTATAAATTTTGAAACACTAAAAGTGTCCAGGTTCTTTCCATTCCTCACCTGAAGATTCTGATTCAGCACATCTGTTCTGGGGAATTGAGCATGTGTGTATCTATATTTTAAAACTCTACAGGTGATTTTGATGTGTGACCCTGGTTAAGAAGCACTAATTTGGAACAAATTGCAAAATTTTCTAATTCTAATAAATAAATTCATTGTTACAAGGCAGAAAATGCCATACATTTTCATATTAAAATTGCAATCCAGAAATCATGCTTCATAATTTTTTTTTGCTGACGAAGATTCCCCCGGAGCTAACATCTATTGCCAATCTTCCCCTTTTTGTATTCACAAAAAGTGGCATGCTGTTACAGTATGGCCACTGACAGATGAGTGGTGTAGGTCTGCACCCAGGAACCTAACCTGGGTCACCGAAGTGGAGCACAACAAACTTAACCACTAGGCCACTGGGACTGGCCCCATAAATTTTTAAACAACCACACAAGAGGAGGCAGGGGGTATTTTAAGTCTTCTAGGATCATGTCTGAGTGACATACTTCGTCTAGTCATAGTTCTTTCTGTGCCACCAGTCCAGGCAAGTTTCTGAATGTGCAAGAAGTGAAAACAACCTGGCTAGGAGGTAAAGGGTCGGGAATAGAAAGGAGATAAATGAAGAGCACACAAGTCTAATTTTCTATTGACCTTAGGGTCAAAAGAATTTCAGATTAATATCATTCATGTGATCTGGAAAAATGCTACTGCATTTTTGTAAATAAGGAAATACAAAGTGACATACTACAGAAAATCAGCAGATTAGAAATAAAAACTAAAAAGATAAGAAAAAAATCTTAAAATCAGTGACAAGTGAGAGGAGAGAAAGTAAATAAAGAAAGCCTTCAGAAAGAAAAAAAGAGAAATTGAAAGGGATAAAGAATAATACATAGAAGTATCGAGTGAAAATCTTTAGTTTTCTTATGTACTTATCTTTGGTGAATCACTCATTATGTGGAAACATAATATGTATGAAATAAGTAAAATTAGATTTTCTCCATATTTTTGTGAAGTTTTAAATAGACTAATTTGAAAGAAAAAGGAATTGGAAAAATACTTTTAATTTCAAAATACTTTGAATGACAAAAACTAATGTGATTGCATGTGTGTACATGCGCAGGTGCATAAAACTTCCCATTTGCTCTCAGCTATAGTTATTTAAAAATGAATTGTTTAAGGAGAAAATAGGTGGGGAAATTATAGCAAAGTAAAAGAAGTAAAAGAAACAACTATTAAGCATCACACGAGATCTTTGAGATCCAATTGTCATATGAACCTCTTTTCTCAGCAATTCATTGGATGAGGTCCCTGCCAAGGCTGTTAAAAACTTGAAATGCCTGTTTAACAAATTCAATAGTTTGTGTTATCTTTTCCTAGCTCTGTTTGTTGACCGGTGTTCAATACTTGCATTCATCCCAATTTATCACACGGGAGTTAGCCAGAGAAGTGCTGATAGGGTCTCTGATAAGAGAGGAGTCAGTTACTCTCCTGTGATAAAGTTCCTGGTTGGTCGATGCTCTTTTATTTTTTCATTTAGTGATCTTTCTGTCTTCCCAAATGTATTCCCTACCACCAGGACTGCCAGGAATTCTCGGTTTTCCAGGCAATCCATCTTATCTTGCACTTAAGCACAGACCTTCGCTTTATTCCATAGGGTGCAGATTTCTAAGTCTCTTTTTCTTGATGCTTTCTAAGAGGTGCAAGGACAGAGGGCATTTATTTAAATCAATTATCTTTTAAAGATCTTTATGCACTTCAGATTTTAAAAAAATGCAATATATTTTAAAAATTGGATTCCTTTTTTTCTTTTCTCCCAATACAATTACTCTTTTTTTCCTCCACTGGGAACTCTGACCTTGGTGGATCAAGGACTTGGAGAAGCAAGGTCGGCAAGTGTCAAGAGCAACAGCTTCCTTTTTAGGGGCTTTTTTAATTAGACAGGTGTTTTTTGTGAGTGTTTTTTTTTTTCTCCAGGCCTTGGAGGCACATGGAGGAAGTCATTAACGGCAACTCAGTAACAAGGAAGCTTGCTCTTTCCCCCTTAGAACCAGAAACCTTCCTGTGTGGCTTGACAAGACTGGTTTCCAGCTGATCCTGGAATGTGAAACGTGAATACTTGCATGGTGACATTCAGTACATAGACAAGGATTTACTGAGATTTAGTAGTTAAATAGAAGAAGGCAATTTTGTACAACAAGAACTCACGGTACATGGTATCTTTTGACTAACTGTATCATAATTTTATTGAGCAAGATGCTTACAGAAGGTAATGTTCTTTCTCAAAGAGGAAAGCATTAATCACCACTGGGAAGAATTAGATATGCAAAAATAAAAGAAATATAGTTTTTTCCTATTTTAAATATTATAACTTTTATTTCATATTAATTGAAGTAATATTTTTAAATAATCTTCTTGGAGAAGCCCCATATTTAAAATGTTAGTTACAATAGCTCTTAAATAACTTGTTGAATTATTTCACAGCATTTATGAAATAAAATATTTTCATCTATTCATAACATATGGTAGGGGTCAGTTTATTCCAATAACTGCATAATTTCAGTTTTTCAGCATTCATAATATCTGAGATAGATTTTATAAAACATAATTTTATAAAATACTGTTTTCCTATATAGAGGATGTCACTAAAGCTGACTGGGTGTTTTTTTTTTTAACAGATTTACAAAGAAGTTTTTCTTTCTTCTTCTCTAAGTTAACATTATTTGAACTTAAATTCCTGTCCTTTGTGTCATTAGAGCAAGCCACAATTTCCTTGCTCTCCTTGGGAACATTTTAGAGACATCTGCTGGAGAAGTGCATTATTGCAAATTTTATAAAATTGGTTTAAAAAGCATGTTGTTACTGACATTTCAAAAATATGTCTTGGATACCAGATCACAAAATTAGATCCCTGTCTGAAGACAAACTGTGACCCTCAAAAAGGTAGAACAAAGGTAAAATATATCAGAACTATTACTTTGCTGTTGAATTCAATGCTCCTTTCTTTTAAAAGATTCTAGTCAAAGTTCTATTCACTTAGACTTTTTAAAAATTGGTTCCCTCTTGATAGTATGACTAATATTTTTAATAAGCTAATCTAGAATTATTTTCAGAATTTTGATGATCTGAGTTGCAGCAAAAGAGCCTGTGTGGAGGTTCAGTAATGTTATAAACAGCAGATCGTAGAATAAGACAATGGGAAGAATTGCCCCATGGATTAGAACCACAACATCCCATCCTAACAGGTTGGGGATGGATCTATAGAGAGAGAGAGGGAGAAAGAAAAAGAGAGGGAGGTAGAAAAGTGGAGTAAAAGAGAGGACAGTTGCCTGCAGTTCCATTTTATTCCTGATCTATTGATCTTTCTTGTATATTTAAAAAGCTCTCCCTTTTTAAGGTAAAGCTGCAATCTATATTAAAAGGAAATCATAGGGGCTGGCCTGGTGGTGCAAGCTGTTAAGTGCGCGCGCTCCGCTGTGGCGGCCCGGGGTTTGCCAGTTCGGATCCCCGGCCCGCAGCGAAACACTGCTTGTCAAGCCATGCTGTGGCGGTGTCCCATATAAAGTAGAGGAAGATGGGCATTGGATGTTAGCCCAGGGTCAGTCTTCCTCAGCAAAAAAGAGGAGGATGGGCATTGGATGTTAGCTCAGGGCTGGTCCTTCTCACACACACACACACACAAAAAGGAAATGATTACTTTTGTGTGATGAAATTTATTTTGTTTGTGGGGAGGAAACTTGTTGGAGAAGCAGGGATTTGTGAAATTTATGTAGTATTTTACAAATATTCTATGAATGAAATAATCTTGTGATATTGTGAAGGACTAGCACTGAAGTAATTATCATGGTAGCTACATAACCAAGTTATTCCACACCCTTGAGGGCTCCGAAGAGGTTTAAAGAATGGATCAGCCACGCTGATTATTCTTGCCGTATTTGGGGCTGCTTGTCATATGAGAGAGCGTGGAGAGTGTTGTCAAAGGAAACGTGACAATCTTCTCTTTCATATAAGAATAAAAGACTGTTGGCGCATATACACAGTGTGATAAAAAGGGGTGGGGGAACTTGGCATGTAATTGGGTAGGAATCACAAGGGAAAAATGTGCGACTCCCCCCGCCCTTCCCGGGATAGATAAGATAATGAAGAATGGTTCAAGGGACAAAGTGACACAGTAGTTCTTGACACTACCAGTACATCAATTGCACTAACAAAAAATTCAACAGCTTTTATGTACTGCAATAAAAGTGAAGGGTAGGATGGTCAGAATATTGTAGGGAGCAACAGTAGGTTCTTTTGGAATCACAGTTATAGCAGAATTGATTGTATGACAACATGGCACAGTGGGTATATCTGCCATCAGAAAATTATTCCTACCATAGGTTTCAACAGAAAGAAGCCCTTACCACAGCAGTTTAATCAGCAGATCTCTGCATTATGAGTAATTCTAATTATAGTATTGTGACAGAAGGTCATAGTCAGAACCATTCTGGGACATTTTTGCTAATGGGGATTCAAAATAACGATTTGTAAATCTAGTATTCAAGATATCCACAGGTTGCCTCCAATTAGAATATAAGGTTTCATTAAACAATCAAAGCTAAACTATTTGAATTCAATTTAAATATTTCATATAATACTTTGAAAAAAATAGGGAATGACAGTACATAGCAGATATTCAAAACTGTCGACTAGTCTCTGTTTTTTTTGTGTGTAGTTATAACGACGGAATTCTGTGTTTTTCCATCCCAAGTGCATATAGTCCACCATGGTGGTTAATAATCGATTAGTAGGTATACAAGGATGAAACGTGAAGCAATAGCAGTCCTCATCAGCTGGAGTCAGCGACGTCCTTTACCATTTACGTTTTACTTCCTGCCGCATATCTACATTCAGCCCTTATGTGCAATAGGGGATGTAACGAGATTCTAAATTTCTAGAAAGTTATGCTGTGAACAAACACTTGAATCTTTAAGAAATAAAAATGGAATTAATATTCCTAGGATATCCTTCTTCATATGAAAAGAGATATATAAAAACTAATCTTAGACTTTAGAAATATAATTCTAAATACTGTCCAGAACGTTTAACCATCTGCCATATAGACTAGAAACAAACACGTTTTACCACTGTGAGTATTTCTGTGCCCCTCATGAAAATCACAAGTCCTTTGAAAGCAGGATAATATTTGGATTTTTTAGAATATGCTTAGTTAACTTGTTTCCAAATATTTTTGGTGTAGATGATATTTTGTTTCAAAGTACATTTCACCTGATTATAAACACACTACATATTCCTGCTACACTCTGAAAATGAATTGAATTTTTATAACTTCTCTGAAATTCAAGCCAGATCCAAAACAAATAGCATTACAGTGAAATTTGCCTACAGATTCTCATTGAATGGTCTAGAAGGGCCATATATAATACCCCCAACTAAGCTGCAAGGTTCCTGGAGCCTTTGTATTACAACTTTTTTTCTTAATGTGAATCATAATGGTTTCTCCACACTTACATTAATTTTTAATTACAATCTCTTGACACTGCTGATTGAATTCCCCACCACTGCTAATGGCCTTTCCGGTAATATTCATTCATGTAAAATATGTATGCTGATGTCATGTCTTATTTTTCAAAGGAAACCTGTTTAAAGCCAAAAGCAAAATAATAGTCACATGAATGTTAGGCCACAGCAGGTTACCATGTGTTTGATCAGCTTTGCCACCAGAAAATCCTTAAAATCTCAGCTGAAAAAAAATGGCTCCAGGGCCAACCCCGTGGCTCAGCGGTTAAGTGCGCGCACTCCACTGCTGGTGGCCGGGGTTCGGATCCCAGGCGCGCACCAACCTACCGCTTCTCCAGCCATGCTGAGGCCGTGTCCCACGTACAGCAACTAGAGGGACGTGCAACTATGACATACAACTATCTACTGGGGCTTTGGGGGAAAAAAAAAAAAGAGGAGGATTGGCAATGGATGTTAGCTCAGGGCTGATCTTCCTCACACACACACACACACACACACACACAAAAATGGCTCCATTAGGATAAAAAAAAAGCAGAGTTATTCATGCCATATTTGTACATTCTTTAAAATTGAATTTAATTCATAAACACAATATTATTCCAAATAATTGAACTGGAACAAAAGTAGAGGGTAGTCTTATTTTTACATAGGGTCACTTCTAAGGATAATTTATTTAAAATATAAAATTAGGATTTCTGATATTTTAATAAGGCATGTCTCTATAGCACATAGTTAAGAACAAGTAAGATATTTAGGCGGCTCTCCATTTACTCATCATGTAAAACCAGCATAAAAATGGGGGGAGAAATTAAAGGACAGCTTGTGAGATTTTAGGCTGCTACAATAGTTACCAAGTTAGGAAGTTCTGAAAAGGCAACAGTCTTAATGGTTTGGCTACATGTTAATTAACCTTGGTTCAAAATGGAAAATGTAATTCTTTTCTTCATTGGAATCAGTTGCTTATTCTTCAGAAGTTTTATGCTTCTAATTGTTATTATGAAATTAATATTAGAATGTACCTTTTAGCTGACATTTAGCTCCACTGAAGCCAGGACAGCACTTCCATTCCAACGAGGTAACAATTTTATGTTGCATCCTGTAGACAGCATTTGATATCTTCTGAGACCTAGAGAGGAGAGCAATTGGGGAAAATAGATTATTTATCTCATTAAATTATCAGTTGGAATAATAAATATAAAGTGTTTATATTTAAAGTACTTATATTTAAAGTGTTTGGGACAATGCCTGAAATATAATAAGCATTCAGTGAGTGTTATCTATTATTACTATTATAATCTTCATCATCAATATTATTGTCAAACTTAGATTTCCTTAAATACATTTAAAAAGCACTAGGGGTTATACTATTTGGTATTTTAAATTTATACCCATCATTACATTTTCTAAAGATACTATAGCTTTTCCTTTGTTAATAGTCTTCACTAAATCAATGTTAAAATTTATTTTAATTCCAGTTTTTAATTAGTTTACAGGGATAAGTTATTTCAATTCTTATTATTTAATATATTGTTATAGTTAAAAGGACATGTTTTCCTTCTGATCAATATCAAACAACTTAGAACAAATTGGATATTAGTGATCTAATTGAAATTATTATTTTTAAACCTGCATTTCCTCATCTCCAAAGTTTTTAAATCACACTATTATTTCTTTCGTATAGTATTTCTCTCTGAGAGAGAGAAAAAAAGAGAGAAAGAGAGAGAGAAAGGGATCTAAAATGAAAAAATATTATTTCTGAGAGGAAACCATGGAAGGGAAATGAAGAAACCATAACATTTCAACTAAACAATCAATATAAATAGTAGATGATACTAAATTGCTCTGTGTATGTAAATCATAAATAAAATTTGGCCATGTTATTCTCATCCCTATGACTTCCATATTTAGCTAATATTTATCAAATGGGCCTATGAAATGGGTTTATATCATCTTGTTGAATCCACAAATTAGTTGCACAAGGAAAGCATTATTATTATTCTGATTTGGTGATAAGGAACCTGAGGAACAGAGAGATTAAATAAATTGCTTGAAGTCCCATATCTAAGAATGATTGAGCTGGGATTGTAACCCATGCTGTGTGGGTTAACCTCCCCTGTTATTATCTAGAGTTTGTCTCATACAACTATGTGGAGACAACAGTAGTAACTTTTATGGGTAAATCCTAATTATGCGGAGGAAACACATAATAACAGCCTGGGCTTTGGGAGACCTGGGTTTTAGTTTCTGCCATAACTTGACAGATAATTCAATATGCGTGAGGTTATTCCTCAATTTTAAAATGAGCTATAAGATTGTTTCCATCTCTAAAAGTAGGCTAATCATTTATCTGTGTTTATTTCAGTCAATTATATTCAGTAAATAACCCTGACCAATGAAATATCATCTCCAGTCTAGTAGCTAAAGCCAAATAGGAAGTGAGGCAGTTTGGAAAAGGACTCTTTAGAGGTTATTAGGGTGAACTTAAGCAATTAGTTGCATTTTGTTGGGGTCAATGTTCTTGCTTTGGCAAACTGGATCTCTGGTATACATGGCTCAGATATAACAAACGAAAAAGTGACAAACGTTGCATAAATAACTGAAATAGTGAATGAATGGAGAGACTCATTCAAAGGTAGAGAAAGATAAGAGATGAGACTAAAGATATATATTCTGGTTTGTTTAAAGGGAAAAAAATAACGCTCACCTTGAACTCAGAAGGGCAGTATGATAGGGGTTACTGTGGTAATATTGTCATTACTAAAGAATTAGCAATGCATTCTTTGTATCTCCTGTTGACAAGGAAATTGTCACAAAGGGAGTAAATGTTGAAAGCAGAACTGGAGCTCAGCTCTCCCAAATCCCTAAGATGTGCTTAGCTCTCTGGACCATGAACCTTAGCTATTCCTCAAAGGACTAAGAAACACCTTGATTTTATGTATCCTTACTGTGCACTGTTCCAGATTGCCGATGTGTCAGATTCATTGCCTGAATTATTTCCATGACAATTTGCATAACATTAGCCATCATGGCCTGAATAACAATTTTAGTTTTTATTGTAGCCTCTTCAGAAATACCCCCAGCTGAGCTACTGTGACTGTATGAATTCAGAGAATTTGTCAATTACACAGCCCCACATTTTAGGACAATTATATAGATTTTTTAAAAATGAAAACCAACTAACGTGAGTCATTAAAATAGACACAGGAAGCTGCCTTACAATGCATAATGGCAATTAGTGGCTTGCCAAATTATAGACTTCTCTCTGACCTAGTATGAAAGGGAAATTATCAATAAACCTTTAAAACTATGTATGAATTTCATAAGGAATTAAAGGACCGGATTGTTGATCAGGTCATAGAATAAAAGTAATAGTAATAGTAAAAATGGAAACAAGCATGAGAGTTAACATTTACTGAAGATTCACAAAGTACCAGGCACTAGTCTAAGTATATTACTGCATTATCTCACATATTCTAAAAACAACCATATGAGCCAAGTATTATTAGTATCTGCATTTTAACTTACTCAAGACCATACATCTAGTTTTATGTGATAACTCTTCCCTGACCCTGATGTACATATATACCTGGGATGATTAACTTTCTCTATATATTCCAGGCCATACATGTCATGATTATGGTGCAACCAGCAGCTATTTTTAAGAATGATTACACACCTCTGAGGACAAGATCCACTGGTCCAGCCACAGGGCTCTCTCCCATTTGGAACATAAGTGACTTGGTTGTCCAGTATCACTGTGGGTGATAATCTGGTATGTACATAAGCACACCAATTCCTAAGGAAGAGATAATTTTTGTTAGAAAAAAGTCATTGTCAAGAAGAATTCTTTTCATCAAAGTTATTTTCATAGACCTGTATCTACTACTGCCAGTATTGTAGATCAGATACCTTGAAAAATTGATATCCAGCTTTAAAATATCTAGAGATGAGAGAAAATATACTTGTTACTGCATTGTTGTACTCACGGAAAGTAAAGAAACACTACAAGATCAAAGTAAATTAAGAACACATCAGAGCTAAGACCAGAACTATATTCCTTAGCTGTAAGCTAAGTCAAAATCCAAGATTGTCTTTACGGCAAATATCAATATTAGCACTGAGATAGGAGACTCAGACGTAGGCTCATTACTTCTATTGAACAATGTGCAGTAAGACAAAAGTAAAAAAATAAATGATATAAGGATCAGAAAAGAGGAAAGAAATAACTGTTATTAGCAGCAGATGATAGGATTGTGAATAAAGAAGACATGCAAATGATTATAGTTAATTAGTTCAGCAATGTAGTAAAGATCAATATAAAATTTTTTTATAATTAATAAAAACGTTTAGCCACATGGTTAAGATCAGTTACAATTTGATGTACCAACAACAAATCTAAAAAAGGTACTATTTACCGTAGCAAAAATAACAACAGTATTCTTGTTAAATCCAACAAAAGAAGAGTAAGATTTAATATACAAAATTTTTAAGTGTCAATGAAAGGCTTAAAAGAAAATCCAATAAATCACATTAATTGATGGGAAGAGCCAATGTGATTCTTGAGAAAAAGGAAATACATGATGTGAGATCACATTCAATCTAGTTTTCTGCCTGGAAACGATTTTCAAACTACATCACAGAGGGGTGGACCCCAAAGAAAGAGAACACTGGGTGAAGGAAACAGAGATCTGTGTTTGGGGCTGCTGAGGTGGTTAGAATACGTGGGAAAGGGGGCTGGCCCAGTGGCGTAGCAGTTGAGTTTGCAAGTTCTGCTTCAGCAGCCCAGGGTTGGCGGGTTCAGATCCTGGGCGCAGACCTATGCACCGCTCATCAAGCCATGCTGAGGTGGGCGTCCCACATAGAGCAACTAGAAGGATGTCCAACTATGACATACAACTATCTACTGGGACTTTGGGGAGAAAAAAGGAAAAAAGAAGGAAGATTGGCAACAGCTCAGGGCCAATCTTCCTCAAAAAAAAAAAAAAGAATATGTGGGAAAGGTTAATGAAGTGAGGGGGCTGGACAGAGATATCATTTCAAAAGTCAACGTAGGAGTCCCCTTGAATCTTGGGCAGAACAATATACTATGCTTGCAAAGAGTGAGTCTTTGCAAGATTGGCAGAGAACAAGGATTGGGAGCTGCATGACCTGAATGGAGATCCCAGATGTCACTCAGTAGTGGAGGGTTCTGACCAGCAAGAGAGGAGAGTTCTTATTAAACATTCAGCATTCAGGTGAAACCTAAGAATGGTTGCATCCAATAGGGTAAAGCTAACGTAGACACATTTTAACAAAACCTTAAAAAAAAATCCTTAACATAAATAACTTCATGCCAGAACAGAAATCAATGCTCTTTAATGAAAGACAACAAAATGCAGACTCTCTAATAACATAGCATCCACAATGCTCAGCATAAACAACAAACAAAAAAACTAGATATGTGAAGAAGCAGGAAAATAGGACCAATACATAGGTAAATCCAGTAAATAGAAAGAAAACAAACAAAACAGAGATGACATAGACATTGAATTAGCAACCAATGACTTTAAAATAGTTATTGTAAATCTGTCCAAGATTGTAAAGGAAAAATTGAGCATACTGAATAAACTGATGCCAAATCTCAGAAAAAAAAATGAAATCATTAAATAGAACAAAAACATACAATGTATGATTTAAAACTTGGATAGGCCTAACAGAAGTTTGAACACTGTGGAAATGAAGGTCAGTGAACTTGAAGACTGGGCAAAAGAAACCGTCCAAACTGAAGTACAGGGGAAAAAATATCGAAACATAAATGATTAGAAACTCAAGTGGTCTAAAATATACGTAGTTAGAGTTCTAGAAGAGTAGGACAGAGAGATCAAAATAGAATAAATGTTTGAAGAATCAGGGCTGAAATTTTTAAAAATTTGATAAAAGCATATCAAACCTCAGATCTTAGAAGCTCAACAAATTCCAAGAGAATAAACACACAGTAAAACATCATTTAAGCACATCATAGACAAATACCAGAAAACAAAATATAAAAAGAAAAAAAGAAAAGCAGACAGAAATTAAGCAAATTAGGAACTGAAAGGAACTATGCTGACTTGATAAGGGACATCTACGCGAAATCCACAGCTAACATGGTACTAAATGGTCAAAGAATGAAAGCTTTCCCCTGAGATCAAGAGCAAAACAAAAATGTCTGCTCTTATAACTTCTATTTAACATTCTACTGGAGATTCTAGTTAGGGCAATTGAGGAAGAGGAAGAAATAAAAGGCATCCATATTGGAAAGGAAGAAGTAAAACTGTATTCATATATATGTATTTATAGATACATATTTCTTGTATGTGGAAAATTCTTAGGAATCCACAAAAACACCACTAACGCGAATAAGCAAGTACAGCAAGTTTGCAATATACAAAAAGGAATTATATTTCCGCATACTAACAATGAACTATTCAAAAATGAGATTAAGAAAACAATTCATTTTACAATAGCATCAAAAATAATAATATACTCAGAAACAAATTTAACAATAAAAGTGCAAAAATTACAAAATGTCATTGAAAGAAATTAAAAGTGACCTAAATAAGTGGAAAGTGTTCACAGATTGGAAGATTTAATATTATCAAGATGGCAATACTTCCCCAATTGATCTATAGCTTCAAGAGAATCCTGATCAAAATCCCAGTCGCCTTTTTTGCAGAAATTTAAAGCTATTCTTGAAATTCATGCAGAAATGCATGAAACTCAGAATTGCCAAAGCAATATTGGGGAAAAAAAGAGGAGGACTCAGGACTTAAACTGTCCAATTTTAAAGCTTACTACAAAGCCACTTAACTGGCGTAATGATAGAGATATAGATTAATGAAATAGAATTTAGAGTCCAGAAATAAACCTTTATATTTATGACCAATCGATTTTTGACAAGGATGCTAAGCAATTCAATGGGGAAAGAATATTCTTTTCAACAAATGATGGTAAGACAACTGGACAGTCACATGAAAATGAATGGAGTTGGACTCCTATCTCATACCAGATATAAAAACTAACTCAAAAATGGATCAAAGACTTAAAAATAAGAGCTAAAATTGTAAAATTCTTAGAAGAAAGTATAGGCATATATCGGCATGACCTTGGATTGTCATTCCAGTGTATTAAGGCAAGAACGAGAAATAGTCATACAGACTGGAAATTAATAAGTAAAATTATATTTATTTGCAGAAAGCATGAGCTTTATGTGTAAGATAATAATGAAACTACAAAAAAAAAACTATTAGAGGAAGTAAGTGAATTTAGCAAGGTTGCAAGACATAAGGCCAATCAATGTATTAACTAAAATACATGAATATATAAAGTTTAAGTACTTTTGTTCATGTAAAGACATCAGAATTAATTTGAAAAGAAAAGCTACAAATTAGGAGAAAATATGTGGCACACACGAAAAGGATTAGTATCCATAAAACAACAAATTCCTACCTATAAGTAAGATAAAGACAAGAAAAAAAAAGAATAAAAAAATGGGCAAACTACTTGAACAAGCATTTTATACAAGAGAAAATACCAGTGGTCATTAAACATATAAAACGAAGGTCAAGTTTGTTAGTATCAAGAAAATACAAATGAAGATCACAATGGAATAATATTTTTTACCCCAAATAAATAAACACTGAGAATTTGATAATCTCAAAAATTCAGGGCTGGCCCGGTGGCTTAGTGGTTTAAGTGCGCGTGCTCAGTTACTGGCGGCCTGGGCTCGGATCCTGGGCTCGCACCGACGCACTGCTTCTCTGGCCATGCTGAGGCCGCATTCCACATACAGCAACTAGAAGGATGTGCAACTATGACATACAACTATCTACTGGGGCTTTGGGGGAAAAAAAAGGAGGAGGATTGGCAATAGATGTTAGCTCAGAGCTGGTCTTCCTCAGCAAAAAGAGGAGGATTAGCACAGATGTTAGCTCAGGGCTGTTCTTCATCACCAAAAAAAGAAAAAAAAAAAAAGTTCAGAGGGTAGGGAGAATTGGAATCTTTTATATACTGTTGGGGAAACTATAAATTTGTACAACCACTTTGTAAAACAATTTGTTAACAGCATGTAAAATTGAACATGCATATACTCTCTGGCCCAGTGGTTACACTTCTAGGTATATATTTTAGAGAAATTATTGTACATGTGTACCAGGAATCATGTACCTGAATATAGCAGCAAGCATTATTCATAATTACCAAAATCTGAAAGTAACTCAAATGTCCATTTATCATACAATGGAGAAATACATTCTGAAATATTTACAGAATAGACATTATTCACCAATAAAAGAGAATGAACTCGAATATCATCCAATAACCCAAATTTAACTTATAACAAACTTATGTGATGAAAGCAAGTTACAGAAGAAATACAATATGATGCTTTTTTGTTGTATAAAGCTAAAAAATAAAAGTGAATGATATGTTGTTTAGGGATACATACATAACAGGGTAAAAATATATTTAATAACATATCTTTTTGTATGTATCAAATATAACAAAATTTAAAACATTATGATTAAGAAAAAATAAGTAAATCCTGTCTTCTAGAAAGATTCAGCTGACTTGCTGTTCTGATCTCCATGTCTTATCAATTAGAACATATTGTATCCATAACTTTTCTCAAGTCAGTTTTTAAAAAACTTCATTTAAATCTATCCATGTATGCTTATTTTCTTCAACATAAGATAGGATAGGAATATGAATCTACCATGCTCTAATGAAGCTGAGAAACTTTAACAGCATCAGAGTCATTTGCCACAAAAGTATCATGATCAGACAAAAATAGCCTTTATTAAAGTGTCTGTTATTAGATGATATTCTGGTGGAAGCCATTCAAAATGATAAAGATATTTAAAGATATTCTTTACCTCAAGGAATTTTAAGTTGAAAATATACATTAATGTTATAAATGGAGTTGTAGGGAATAAAGAGATTTAAATATTAACTATTAAATAAGTGCCAACACAAAAAAAGTAATTATTTGCAATTGCATAAAAAATAAATAATTAAACTAAAATTGCATGACAAAGTAAATTGTCTAACACAAATGGGTAAAACCTAGTTGCTATAGGTAGAAGTCTGGCAAATGTTTTTATTGTGCTTGTAAGATGTGACATAAATTACTTCTCTAATTTTTAAAGGTAGACAGTAGAATACATAGACACTGTTTAGGAAAAGAAGGATCAGCCTCATTTCTGATTGCAATACCACTTATTCTATAATAAAAGATCCTACACCAAAGAATAGAAAGTCCTTAATAACTATAGGTTAATTGAATGATTAGATTATATATATTTTTGTTTTCCTTACTTTTATATTTCTATTTTTTTTTTTCCTACTGAGAATATGTTTCTTGTTAAGTTTAATTTATACTCTTCCCTCTTATTTGTGACTGAGGTTTTTTTTGGGGGGAGTGAAGGGCGGGGATGATTTGCAAAATATAGTATTGAAGGAAATATTATATGACTGTGAAATCAAATCACTACAAGTTCAAATCAGTATGAGATGTATGCTTCTATACCAGTAGAATGTAAGAAATCTATTAGGTTTAACATTTTTAAAAAATAATTTAAATAATGTAAAAATCAACCTAAATGTTAAAGGGACCAAAGAGGGAACACATTTTTTCCCAGAGTAGAGCCATTGAAGTTAGTAAACATCTGCTTTGGAATATTTAGGCTTTTTAGGACCAAATGTTCTACAAATAAAGTTGACTCAGCCATTCATCTGTCTAAGGCAGATAAATTGAGCCCCATACAGCTTATTGTACAAAGTTCTTCTGAAGAGACGTTTAAAAGTTCAGTTCCATAAAGACATAAAAAGACACTCTGGCACATTTTGCTAAGAATGGTGATATTTGAGGCAAAATAAAGTGAAATAAAGAACTGGCAAAAGCAAGAAATAAGAAAGATTTAAAACTAAGAGGACCACAATAAAGGGATATCTTTAAAGAATTAATTAGATTCCTCATGCAAATCCACTGATTATCCTGATTACAGATAGTGACTAACTTCAACAGCAGCACAGTTAAATTTTCACAGGAACACTGGCTGAATGACTATGGAGGGTGAAGTATGAGGTAGGAAAAAGAAAACTGCCACCGTCCCTAGATACTATGGGTTTTGAAAAAAGAGATTGATTGACTGATGGATTGATAGGTAGATATTGTTTGTGAGACTAAATCACAGTGTCACCTGAAGAAATTTTTAAAAATCCTAAACAGTAAAAAGAATCTCATGACTAAAATAGTTGAGGAGGCAAAAAGCAGATGGGCAGATTGCTCAGGGCCCAGCAATCTTTGATCCAGCGTAAATTGGAAGATCTATCCACAGCCAAAGAGCCCCCGGTGTGACTCGTAATTAGGTTTATACTACTGATGAAATAAGCTCATTAAAGGATTTTAAAAATGTAAATATAATTTTAAAACGAACTTATCTGAATATATAAGTTTAAAAATAGAAAATGAAGCATGGTAAAATGGTGACAGACAGCATAAAGGCAAATGTAATGACCTCAGACAAGCATTTTTCTTAAATCTAGAAATCCTTTGTATCTTTCCAGACTGATTATGGTGGATGGAGAGCAGCTACATTGATATGTTTAGCTTTCTTTGGGGTCGTAGCCCTCCAAACAGCAGACTGCATTTTCGATTCTCTTTAAGGGTAAGAACTCTGTTGCTTTTGTGCAGCAACATGCACTGAAAAAAGCTTGTATTGATTCTTTGGATTTTCCAAGTTAATAAGTAAAAGGTTTGTTATAGGGAAAAGCAGACATCTTTGGTTACTTATGAACAAGAGCCTAGCTTTTGGAACACGCGAAATAAAAGATTTGACTTATACAACTTGAAGTCTTGTGGCTAATAACTAAGAGAAGCATTGTAAATAAACAATCTACTGTAATTTGATTGAAAGGTTTTAGAAACCCAGTCTTCCAGAGAGCCAGTGAAAAGATTAAAGTAAAAAAAAATTCCATTAATTGGTCATTTGCCATTTGAAGTGTATCCTGACCAAACCGTGACTCAATCATATCCATTCTTATCCTGAACTGAGAGTGGACTGAAGCAACAAAGGACGCATTTAAATAATGCCCACAATGAATATTTTCCTTAAGAAATAAAAGACAACAATCTAAGAAGTAACATTGTTTGGTTTTACTAGTCCTTAGAACTCAGATTGGTAAATTGCTTGTCATTCCTTCATAAAAGGCTGAATGTTTAAACTTTCATATTGATAAGCTGTGCCTTGAATTGACACAATAGCATTAAAATTCTAGGTCTTGAGAATATTCCCTAGAAATCAGGGTAAACCAGCAAAATCCCTGCTATAAACTAGCCAATGGTATGTAATTTTCTCTTGGAAGTTGGAGAAAATTTTGTGTTTAGGGGAGACTTTATGGATTGAGGGTCTTTATGAATTTGTTTCCTGTCATTCCCTTACTGAGATGAACTTAGGGATTCAAAAAGGAACAAAAGGAAACTGAAACAAAACAAGGCAGACAAGACTACTTCTAAAAATTAACTCATTCTTGAAGAAAGAGGATTATCTGGTGACTCTCCTATCAGCCTCCCACACCTCACCCAGCCTCCACCCACACCTCCCTCATTTGGGAAAGTGTGAGATCTCAAATGACCATTTCTTTACATTGTACCTAAAGATGACTACAAATTACAAATGACAACAATATGTACATGTGCTAATGAATTCATAAATGCCTCAGGAAAAGGACTGTCTCCCATGGGATTTAATTTAGAGAGAAAAATATTAATTAATCCTCATAAGAAAAGAATTCATTCATATTGTCACTAATTTATCTCATGAGGAACACCATTGTCTTTATAAGACCACTATTGCATGAAAATGCATCCCAACAAAAACTTACCTGAGCTAAGTCTGACCATTACTGACAGCACAATTATGAAATTACAGCATTGCACATCATTGTACACTAAAACCCTCAAGTGTATAGGAATAAAATCGCCACCAAATTCAATGATGACAAGTGAGATAAACATTTCCTAAACATATCCAAGGTAGTCATGTGTTTTTAATGACAAGTGTCTACTATGTTTTGTAAATCCAACCTGCTCATTTCTTTCTAAACTCCACAAGAAGTCTGACATATGCAGTCAAGTCCTTCTCTTTTGTGTGTGTGTAAATTAGTAAAAAGTAATTTGTTTTAAGAGGATGATAAATTTTTAAAGGGAAGATTATAGCCTAACAAACTTAATTTTGTTGACATAAATAATTAGGGAAAAAAACATTCAAATAAAGCCCCATTTGGTTCAATAGTTCAATTACTGAGTCCATGAGGATGAATGTGTGTTCCAAGTTTCTAAAGAGAATGGATTTCAGATAACACCACCAGTCAGGGTGAATGTTCTCTCTGGAATACTATCCTAATGTAAGAGCATCATTAAACTATCATAGATAACAATAGCCAAAAGGTGGAAGCAACCCGTGTCCATTGACAGATGAATGGATAAACAAAATGTGATATCTATCTTTGTGTCTATGTATCTTTGTATCTACATATCTATGTATCTATCTATCCATCATCTATCTATCTATCTATTTATCTATCTATCTATCTACAATGGAATATTATTCAGCTTTAAAAAGGAAGGAAATTCTGTTACATGCTACAATATGGATGGGGGAACTTTGAAGACATTATGCTAAGTGAAATAAGTCAGTCATAAAAGGACCAATATTACATGATTCCACTTATATGAGGTACCTAGATTAGTTGAATTCATAGAGACAGAGAGTAGAGTGGTGGGGGAGGGGAGAGGAGGGAGGAATGGGAGTTACTATCTAATGGGTACGGAGTTTCAGTTTGGGAAGATGAAAAAGTTCTGAAGACGAATGGTTGTGATGGCTGCAGAACAGTGTAAATGTACTTAATGCCACAGAACTGCACAGTTAAAAATGGTTAAAATGGTAAATTTTATGTTATGAAAATTTTACCACAAGAAAAGTAAATAAATACAAACATACTGAAAACATTGTCATGGAAAGCTGTGAGTAATTTTGCATGCCTCTTGCCAAAATGAGAGGGAGTTGAAGAAGAAAAAGAGGAAGAAATAAATACAGGAAAGAAAGAAAAGATAGAAGGGACAAAAGAGAGTAGAAAAGAGAAAAAGAAGGAAAGGGAAGAGAAGGGAAATGAAGGTTTCTCTCAACTTCATAGCTGTCATGAACACACGCTCTTTCCACCTCTTAAGTCAGAGCTAGAAGGTCGGTTCTGATGCTGCAGCCCTGCCTGCAGAACAAGATTTTTGTTCTCTTTTTTTTTCTCCACGCAGGGGGGCAAATGAAGAAGAGAGTCCATTTCTGTGCCTGGAGGTATTTTCTTTTTTCTATGGTTGAATTAAAAGGGAGGGGAGGAGCAGGTGCAGGGATACCTGCATAAGTGAAACAAAATCACAAAGAATATTTTCCCTGAGTAGAGAGGCATGTACTGTAGCAGTTCCCTTGTGGAGGCTGGAGCCAGACTGCCTGCTTTTAGATCTTGACTCTGCAGCTCATTAGCCGTTAGTTGTCCACTAAATGTGGCTTCCTCCTCCACACAATAAGTATAATATTATTACCTACCTCACAGGATTGCTGTGAGACTAAATGACTTAATATAATATGTGTATACACTTGCCGTGCTGATAATGAGTAAATGAGTCAGAGAGTTCAGTGGGTTTTCAAGCAGGGAATCGATATCTACTATATCTATATATTTATATATCTCCCAATTCTTTTTGCCTCATATGCAAGTGGAGCCATGGCTCCTTTTTTGCTTCTTTACTGACCTGATAAATTCCTCTTACCCATAATTGCTTATATATATATCAGGTCAATAATTATTTCCAGAAAACCATTACAGAAATCTATCATCATTTATGTTCAATTCGTATGATAAAGCTTAGCCTTCAGAAGAAATATATTCAAAATGCCTCTATAGTCTTCAGAAGTTATGAACATAAATACTTCCCAAGTGTTATGAAATCTATGTTTTTTCAATCAAACTAAAAAGGGAAGACCTTTATCAAATTTTTGGTTTGAGAGACTAGAATTTACACGTAGTTCGCCAGTCATAAACGAGAAAGTAGTCCAAAGGGAATATACACATTATGAAAGAAGAAATAATAAAAATCAGAAGTAAGAATTTAAATTTAGTAAGAAGATTCTTGATATGTAAATCACACATAAATAAAGCATTAGACTTTTTATATTTAGTTTTGGCTAATAGTCCAAAAGACAAATTCATGTTGATACTAATCTCTTTAAGAAAATGACTATTTAAAAAAAAAATTTATGTCTGTAGTTCATTTTACTTTAGTGTAAGTACTTTTATATAGTCCATCCTTTTTCAAAATTCTACATAATATTTAAACTGGGATAGAAGTATTAGTTTTATAAAAAAATCATGGTAATAAATCTTTGAAACAAATTTTGAAAGGCAATCATGCAAAACTCAGATCATGGGGAATTTCTGATACTTTAATTTTCTAGTTAATTTAGGTTTTAAGAAGAAATCTCTTTTTATATATCAACTTTTACAATTAAAGTCTTGTCAGGCATCATTAATTTGCCTTCCGTAGTGGGCACAGTATGGTGAATATAATTGAGTTTTTGATGATAGATGACTGTACAGTGCCTCAGAGTCACAAATTACTGAGTATATACAATATTCTCAGTGTAAAATTTCAGGAGACTGAGCTGAATGTGTCCCCATGCCAGGATAAGTTTGCTTTTTGGATCCAACCTGTTTTCTAAGTTTTAAAGCCATTTTAAAGTACATTTTTAAGAGATACATTAAATTATATATATAAAATGTATTTTTTATAAGTAACAATTCTGAAGCTTACTTTAATATAACTTTTTCATAAATTTGTTTTATTTAACCTAATTTTATTTTTTTGTTTCTTTTCCCCCACACTGTGACTTCAGCACGTTCAGGGACATTGTAAATTTTTTCTGTTCCAGTAGGTGTCAGGCTTTCCCAGGGTGCAGACCACAAATCCTCGGGAAAGGCAGGCAGACAGATGTCGTGATGCTTAATTCTACACTTAATCCAGTTGTTCCTGTAAACTGATTCTTTTAGTATTTCCCCCTAAATAATAAATTTTTAAAATAATATTTTCATATTTAAAAAACAGAGGGTGAGGAGATACAAAAATTTCTCATTTAATCACCTGGATTATATAAACAATCGTTAAATTCTAGCCTGTATAATAAAATATATGTTGGTGTATTCAGCGGTAATTTAGTGAGTAGAAATATCAAAGGAATGAAATAAAAGGAAACAATTCATGAGAAAAAATTGAGATATATAATATATTTTATTTAGTATTACTTTTCACTGGCAGTAATGTAGTAGATGCATTTATTTCCCAAGAAAATAAAAATACTCTTTAATATAATGGTATGTTTTTCGTTAGAATTTTACAGCATGTGAGAATAATCTCCTTTGTATGCTATTAGGCCTAATAATAACTTTGCAAACTACATATGGTATAGATTGAATGTTTGTGTTCCCCCCAAAATTTATATGTTGAAATCCAAATGCCCAATATGGTAGTATTGAGAGGAGGGGCCTTTGGGAGACGATTAGGTCATGAGGGCAGTGCCCTTTTGATGGGATTAGTGCCCTTACAAAAGAGGCCTTACAGAGATCCCTCACTCCTTCTGCCATGTGAGGATACAATGAGAAGCCTGTAAGCAGGAAAAGGGCCTTCGCCTGACCATGTTGGCAACCCGGTCTTGGACTTCCAGCCTCCAGAACTGTGAGAAATACATTCCTGTTGTTTATAAGCCACCTAGTCTGTGGTACCTTGTTATAGCAGCCCAAATAGACTAAGACAACACATGAATTTAATTGATTGGATTTTTCACTTGTAATTCACAGATATAAGCAGAAAAATGCATATTATGATAGACAGTAGAATTAATTTAATGGTTAGTTTTTGTAATTTTAAAACACTAACTTTTTTTTTTTTTTTTGCTGAGGAAGGTTGGTCCTGGGCTAACATCCATGCCCATTTCCTCCACTTTACATGGGACACCGCCGCAGCATGGCCTGACAAGCGGTGCGTTGGTGCACACCCAGGATCCGAACCTGTGAACCCCAGGCTGCCGAAGTGGAGCATGTGCACTTAACCGATTGCACCACTGGGTGGCCCCTTAAAACATTAATTTTAAAAATGTGGTATTTAAATTTTCTATCTACAAGTGGTTTAATAAAAGACTTGCAGAACTTATCACTTTAGACATTATATTAGAAGTCGTAATTCATTTAACTTAAGCCACCTGTTTGTATATAAAGCTTATGTAGCTTATAGAAGTAGAATAAACAAATGAAATTCTAAAAGAAATCAGGGGCCGGCCCAGTGAACCTGGCTGGGAGCCCGGGTTCAGATCCCGGGCATGCACCAACACACCACTTATCAAGCCATGCTGTGGCAGCCTCCCATACAAAGTGGAGGAAGATGGGCACAGATATTAGCCCAGGGCCAGTCTTCCTCAGCAAAAAAGAGGAAGATTGGCATGGATGTTAGTTCAGGGCTGAGATTCCTCACAAAACAATAAGTAAATAAAAGAAATCAAATAAAATATTTGTCTTTTTTCATATTCAACTTTTATTTCCCTTCTGACCCTTTTCATTAATATTTTACCATATTTATGACCATTCTCTATACAAAATAAAATAACTTGGAAAACTCTCTGGACTAGCCCTGTTTCTGCCCTATCCCTCTCCTCTCTTTCATAAAAAACAATCCTCCTCAGTCAAGTGTCCATATATCTAATATTTTCCATATTTCCCCAATTTATATCTTTAGTCTTGATCTCGGCTCTGAACTCCAAACCCATCCAATAACCAGTCATTGTTCCACAGAGTTTTATTGAGGTCTTTCTATGTGCCTGGCACTGTTGCAGGCAGTGAATAGAGGAGTAAATAAGAAAAGCAAGTTTCCTCTTTTCATGGGATGTAGGTTCTATTGTGGAAAGACATAAAATACACAACTACCTACATAAATTGATCCAATAATTTCAAATAAATGCTATGATGAAAAAAATCAGCGTGATAAGGATGGCAACTTTACACTGAGTAGTCAGAGAAGGTCTCTGTGAGGAGGGACATGCACGAGGAGAAAGAGTCTCTCATGCTACACACTGAAGGAAGAGTATTCGAGCAAGAGCAAACGGGAAGTTACCTTCAGATGCATGTCAACTTGACACGTTCAATAACCAGAAAGAAGGCCAGTGTGGCTGGAGGAAATAAGTGGAGTGAGCTTGGAGCACGATGGAAGATGAGATCATAAAGATAGGCAGGGGTTATACCAAGGAAGACCTTGTGGGCCCTGGTGAGGATTTAGGATTTTATTCTAAATTTAGTGGAAAGCTACTGAGTGATTTTGAGCATGTGAGCAAAATACCAAATTCCACAGATTTTAAGACACATCTCTGAAATCAAGAATATATTTTTTAAATCAATGGTATCTTTCAGTCACTATTGGTCAGACAATAGTTATTGCCATTGTCTTGGAAATACCTTAACCAGTTTCATTTTTAATATTCAAAAGAGTGATATATAATTTAAAAAATTTCCAACAAAGTCTGAGAGAGAAATAAATCAAAAAATTCTGAGAAATAATGATGTCATATTTTCTTATTAATATGTAAAATAATGTATCATTTACAATAGATGAGGTCTTATCCAATGAAATGCATTAACCTGATTTAAATGTTTAAACACCTAAAATTTACACAATGTTATATGTCAAATTTAATCAACAAAAAAACGGGTTAAAAGATGTCTCATTTGTGTGGAGCAAGGATTCTAGCAGGCAAGAGTGGAAACATGTGGACAAGCTGGGAGACTAGTGGTAGATAACGGTGGCTAGGACCAGGATGGTGTAGCGAAGGTGGAGAGAAGTTGAGGGATTTGGGAGTTACTGGAGGGGCCACCAAGAAGACTTCCTGATAGATTAGATGAAGCTAGGAGGGAAAAAAAAATGTGAAGGATATATCCAAGATATCTGGTTATGGAACTAGCCACTCACTGGGATGGTGAAGACTCCAGGACACGTGTGCAGGGGTTGGATTGGG
Source organism: Ceratotherium simum simum (assembly GCF_057802395.1). Lineage (NCBI taxonomy): Eukaryota > Metazoa > Chordata > Mammalia > Perissodactyla > Rhinocerotidae > Ceratotherium > Ceratotherium simum. Next base: position 73,929,395 of record NC_141907.1, on the reverse strand, counting down.
GAAGAAGTTAAGCAGGCAGTTGACGTCTATTAACACCTCATTTCACCTATTATCCCCTCAGAGAAGGCTTGCTAACCTCCAGGGTAGGCCATTCACCCTGTTATATACTCTCAGAAGCTTCATTCAGAATGCTTTTCACCATTTTTATTTAACATCAGCATTTGTGATTCACTATTTTTCCTCCTAATGTCCTTCCCACTGCACTATAGACTCCATGAGGGCAGGACAGGGGGTAGTTTTTGTTCACTGTTTTACCCTCAGCACAAGCACAGTGTTGGGGACAGATTAGGTGCTCAGTAAATACTTGTTCAATGCATAAATAGGTTCATCCTAATTCCTTCTTTTTATCCTGCCTATTTCAAAGTGCTTCGTCACTGACCAACACCCACTCTGACAGACAGGAAACCACAGGTATGGCATAGCCAGGAGTTCCTGCGGTACTAAGATGAGAGAAAGTACAAGATGAAACAAAAATATACTAGAAAAATCCTATAGGTATAAGTATTCCTTTTACTTAGAATCACTATAAAATTCCAAGACCAGTAGGAAATAAAAAACCTTAAAATAAAGTAAAATCTCAACCAGGTTTTATCATAGACAAATAAGAATATTTCTTTGAGAACGATTCGTCTTTATGTTTACATATAGATCCATAAATTTTAATTCAGTTTGTTAAATATTTTATTTGTGTACCTACTATAACCCAGAGACTTTGCTAGAACTGAAAATATGTCCCTATACACTAGGAGATCACAAGTTCACTATAATTAAATACACTATTATAAGTGCAGTGATAGATGAACTAAAGAGAGCTGTATGAACACTTAGAAGGGCCCTCCAGGAGGAGGTGTTGGGTGTACAGGAAGTAGGTGATGGGAAAAGAAGACCATGCCAGCCAGAGGACAAACAGGGAACAGACAGGTTTAACAGCATATTGTGGACTAGAGAACTACAAATTTTAATGTTCAGGAAGTCACAGAAATGAGGCTGGGGAGGTAAGCAGGAGCCAGATCAAGGCTGGCCTTGTATGACCAACTGGGTAAGGAATCTGGACTTTATTCTGGGGGCGAAGAACAGCCTCTGAAGGCTCATAAGCGAGGAAGTAAACTGGTCACTCTTATTTTCCCACCTGGGATAACAGACTCTACCTGCTGAAGGAGTATATTGTAGGGGTTGGGAGCTATGTCTCTACAGCCAGCCAGCCTAGGTTTGAATATTTGCCCTGAGATCAACAGGCTAAGCGATCTTAATTAAGTTACTTAACCTCTCTGTAAAGAAACAAGGACAGAATCTTCTTCATGGAGTTATGGTAATAATTAAACGATTGAAAAAATATATATATAATACATATTCACACAGAGCAGTACAGTACTAGGAAAAAATGTCACAAAGTGTTTGCTATTATTATTATTATTTGCTAATCAATTGAAAATATGAAAGACCTGTTTTGACCTTATCAAGTCTTCTTTGCATCAGCAGTGTGGCCATAAGAGACAGACCTAAGTTTTCTCTAATACCATTACCAATTGCATGGCCTAATGAGTAAGGAGTCTTGGACTTTACAGAAAGGATTACCCAAAGAAAACCTCAGGATCTCGAGGACCTTAGGCTGTAGAATTGCTAAGTACAGTTGGTACTTTTCTCTAGAAATAATTTAAGGGTATTTTCATTGGAAAATTTATGAGATGAAGTTCTGTTCAGCAGGTTACACCTTTAATATCTTGTTTCCTCCTAACACATATTGAATTTTAGAAAATCTGATAGATATGTTGGTGATTACTTTTTTTTTTTTTTTGGTTGTTCAGATTGTTCCAGCTTTTTTTTTTTTTTTTTTTTGTGAGGAAGATCAGCCTTGAGCTAACATCTGCCAATCCTCCTCTTTTTGCTGAGGAAGACTGGCTATGAGCTAACATCTATTGCCAATCCTCCTCCTTTTTTTTTCCCCCAAAGCCCCAGTAGATAGTTGTATGTCATAGTTGCACATCCTTCTAGTTGCTGTATGTGGGACATGGCCCCAGCATGGCCGAAGAAGCGGTGCGTTGGTGCGTGCCCGGGATCCGAACCCGGGCCACCAGTAGCGGAGCGCGCACTTAACCGCTAAGCCACGGGGCCAGCCCTGGTAATTACTTTTTATAAGACATTCCCTGGAGGCAGGAATTATTCTTATTTAAAAAATTCTGTGTATCTCCAGAGACAAGCACTGTCTTAGGCGCTTAATAAGCAAAGTATAAACAATCCTCAAATAAGTAAAGGTTCGCAAGATTTGCAAATGAGGTCCTTGGATAAAACAGCTAGCATTTATTTAAAAACTAGTATTCATCAAATTAACAATTACTAGTTCTAATTTTGAAACAATTATATGCCACTTTCTATATGCCATATAAAATTTAATTGATATTTTAATTAGAATTATCCCCTTCTTCTTTTGATTATATTTCCTATTCTATTGAAAAATCTCTCGATGACAGCATCTCTAAAAAGTTCACAATCATTTCTTATGAGTGCCTAAGAGTTATACATAATTGATTTAAAAATTAAATTAGGGTCTAACAAAATATGATTAATATAAATGATCATGCAAGCGACTTAGAAAAGGCTCTCAATAAATAGCATTTGTTATTATTATTTAATAGACCACATTTTGTTGTCCCTAAACATGAGAAAGATTAATATATATCTGTTAAAATGTCTGTTATAGACAAAATCTACCCATCTCAAGTTGAATATTTTGTAATCTGTAGCATGTGTTTTATAGGAAATTGAGATTGTTCCAAATTCTACCAAGTTAATAAGTTTTTAATTAAAATCGGATTTACTTATATATTTTTAAAAATTCTATAACCTTTGAAACAGTGAAGAAATGGATTTGACTAATAAAGAATACATAAATACAAATCTATCGGCTTGTATTCTCCTTGGCTTGTGTCTCCTCATCTTTGTATCAACAACAGCTTTAACTCGATGCCTTTCACATAGCAGGTGTAACCTACTGTCATTAACTTGAATTGTGTTATGTTGTTAGTAAGGTGTTTAACTCAACTAAGCTCCCAAGGCATTATTTGGTGTCTTGAAATTATTTTATTATAGATAAAAGGTATTTGAAAAGGTTTAGTTTCATAACACTAAACTTGCAGTATTTCAAACTACAACATACAGATAACTCTGAACATTAAATGAATAAAACAGTGACCTGCATTTTTCACAGGAGTTTTGTTTGTTGGTTGGTTTGGTTTGGGATTTTATTTTGGTCCTTTTGAAAGTCTTCTTTAACAATACTCTTTCAAGCTTTGTTTTATTATTTTACTTCAACACTTCAAATTGAATTTGCTCTAACTTTAAATCAAAATCAACTTGAAAAATTGTCTCTTCTTTTCATCATATTCATGATGATGGCATAACGCAATATAACAATACCGGTCAAAATTTGTTGAGCACCTACTGTGTGAGAAGCGTGCATTATTAATCTGAATATCACATGATAACCTTGCAAAGTTGGATTTTTATCTGTACTCCCTGTACCATATCTGTATTTTAAATATGAAGCAACTGAGGTTCAGAGAGATCAATGGACTTGCTCAAAGTCACAGGTCCAGACGGTACTGGAGCCAGGATTCCAAGCCACCTCTGCTTGGTTTGGTCTTGATAACTGGATACTTTCCACAGCACCAGGCTGTTTCCATTTTTAAATCTGTTCACATCCCAACTGCACTGACATTTTTTCTTTCACGTTGTGGGTGTAGTTCTGAGTACAACCAACATCCCCTTGAGTTGTTAACTCAACTAAACTCTCAGTCACTGTGGTGTTACATTGTTAGTGACTATCCCCAGTACAAGTATTCCTATAGGTGACTTTGACCACTGCAATTAAAACAAACTTGCCTCATTTTGTTTGTCCACCTTTTCCCCATTGGATAAGGTAACAATTATCTTAGCTAACTAAAATACGATTCAATTCCATCCTGAACATGAAATCATTTTCTGGGAATGAGATAGATTTAACTGTTAGCTTGCAATCTTATAGACCTTATAGTTAGAAAAAAGAGAAAAGAACGTTTCTTACTTTCCTCTAGTTGTTTCAAAACTTGATTTTTGAGAGTTGTTTCTTTGGCTTCCACTGCTGTCCCCTCTGCTGAGGTATGTTTCCCGTGGGGATCGATTTCCCAGGCCTCCAAGTGACTTGAGAGGAATCGCTTGTTGATTCGACTTTCTGGTAAAGCTCTGAAGAAATTCCAGCGTAGAGTCTGAAAGGACCACTGACTCTGCTCCAGGACTCGACTTGATGCTAGATTTGGTCCGGAGGGCAGGAGTGTGTAACTTCAGCACCCCTTCTCCTGTCGTCTCTGTGGATGTGCGAGTTTGGTTTCTCACACCCTCAGGAGATGCACTTGTCTCCGAGGGAAGCAGTGTTGATTTTAGAAGACTCTCTTCAGAGGTTCTTGTCCCAGGAGTCGTGGCTAGCTCGGCTGACACGATCTGAGTGGTGGGCCGCATTTGCAGACTTCGTATTTTACTTAGGGAAACCAAAGCAGCAGTCATATTACTCTGGGGGTTTTCATCCTCAGGTGTAGTCCAAGCACGCTTAGTGTTGCTAAGCCCAAAACCCCCACTCCATAAACTAGAGAGTAGAACAAATAGCCTTGCTCCCTTCATCTCAGTAGTTTGAAGCAAGAAAGCTCATGTGAAATTGGGGGATAAAGTCCTTGTAGCCTTTTCGACAGCTGCTTCCACACTGATTCTGCTAAGACAGAGCTTTGCCAATTTGAGATATGTAGAGGAAACAGGTTTCTGTGTTTTGTAGTGGACTCAGGAAGTTTGATTTCCTGTTTCTGAAGGTTTTGTGTGATCTGTGACCTTTGGTAGGATGGATCTATGGAAGCGGTGAAGGGTCTCTGACGAAGCTACGGGTAAATGGGAAAGCACAGACAATTATTACCAGGAAAACCCATGAGAAAAACATGAAGTAACTTTCCTTTCCTAGTACATTCATGTTTCACGTGTTGCTGATTTTGAAGAGAAACTTTACGTGTCCAGTGGGGAGTATGAAATTTTGTTTGGATGAGCTGAATCAAGGAGCTTAACATTTTGTTCTACTGCACAAGGAAGTTGAGAAAAAGTTTTATGACGCTTCCTTGCCACAGTGCCCCATCCAAAGAGCCACATTCTGTTCAAGTACTCATACGCATGCACACACATAAACAAAAACTCATTTACAATGACTCTGTCCTTTCACACATCACAGGCTGAATTATGAAAAAATACATATATATATATATGTAACCCTATTTTTATAAATACACTTCAGCAGTAGCATTACTTGAAGTTACTCTCAATGATCACATGCAATAAAAAAAAGAAAAGCATAAATAATCAAATTATACAGGTATACAAGGAACTCACTTTAAATTTTGCTCTCCGAGCTTTTATCAGAACTAATTAATGGAATGAATAATCAGAATTTTACTTCCTCTGTTTTCTAATCCTGATCTTCTAGTAGTTGGGGGTAATCAGTATTTTACCACTAACGAATGTATGAAGAAAAAGTAGAATCACATGAATATAAATTAAAATGGGATTATATATAATGCTTTTGTACTTTTACTGTAGTACAAAAGTATACTAGTTGCACATATTAGAGAACCAAGTAGATCCCTTTTCTATGGTCATTTTCCTAGTAGAGAAACTTCATGGGATTTAGGATTTCACTATTCTGGCAAATCTCTGACTCTTAGACTTCAATTAAACCCTCTCATCTGTAAAAAATTCTATAGCAGACTCTTTGGACATATAAATAACAAGTCATAACAGTTCATTCATTCATTCCTTCATTCATTCAGTAATTACCCAAACCCTCAGTTGGCTTCAGCAAGGTACTCTCTTAGGTTCTGAGATGATAAAGGAAAGCAAGAATATTCTTGGTTCTTAATTCGTTTATGGACTCTAATATGTTATTTGAAGGCTAGATCCACGTGTAATTAATCTTTCTGTCAACTTCTGTGCCAGGCATTAGGCTCTCGCTAAATATTCAGTCATGCAATGTTTTCTCTCAGAATTGGAAAATTGGAAACTTCATGCCTGTTTGGTTATATATATTGTAGATATATACTCTTGTCCCTAATCCTGGATACAGGAAACCAGGATTTTAAAAAAGGCCTAATTTTTCTCTGAACTACTAACTACTTGGTCTTAACAGTTTTTCTCCCCTTAATCTTTGCCATTCATTTCCATGAGCATATTGTTGACATATTAGAAAGTATATAATATGAGGTTATTTAAACTAGGGCACACATTACTCAGCAGCAACCCCAATTGACTTTGATATGGAGAACAAAGCATTTGTCTCTCGGGTACACCTCAGAACAATCCCGTAAACCTTGCATTAGGAAAAGAGCAGAAAGGTCAGCACACACAATTCGGGCAGCAACTAGTTACTAACAAAAGCAATGAAACTGCATAATTTTCACAACACAAACATGGCTTTCAGCACTAAGAAAAAGACATCACAACTTCTTTATCTGGGAAAGACATGAGCAACTGGCTTTGGCTTAGAGCAGAACAGTAATTCAGAAAAATCCAAGTAAAATTTTTCTATTTAGTGTACAATTTTAAATCCATTTCCTTAGATTTAGTAAAAGTAGATGAATAGACTGTCTTGAAATTTTAAGAAACAACCAGAATAATGGCACTCATGGATTTTTTTGCTTCTACGGTTTGAAAGAAACATCTTGATCCTATTGAGAAAAAGTGAACTTTAGTGGTAAAGTGTCACTCATTGGATCTATAACTGATAACAAATAGCTCTCAAATGGTAATGAAAACTGAACTGAGCTAAGCAATTCATTTCACCTCTTGTAAGGGATTCGCCAATAATGACTTTTGGTTACGCCCCTCCTAGCTTACAAGTGACCTTGTGATCAAAAGGCTAAAGGTTCTATATCTCATTATCAACCCACTAAGCCATCTTGGGCTGTAACTCCCCAGAGACTCCCAGCTCATTTGATGGTTTTAGGTGTATGGATCATCCCTTAATTGGAGACATAAAATATCTGTACTGCAGAAACTGTCAGAGGCCTAACCTCAAATTCTGCTTTCTGAGACTCATTAATTCTCATCAAATAACAATTAAGAAAAATAATATTCCTGGGATTACTGCCTGAAGAATACTTAATCCATTCTTCTAACTGCTCTAAATACTATCCCTGGATTAAACTATACCATCAGAGTTTTGTATACTGGACCACATCGTTCTGCCATATCCCCAATGCCCATTGTTTATATTAAGTTATGTTTTACCCTATTGCCATTCATTCACCTTGAGTAATTTTATAATAAAGAAACTATGAAATTTGTTATATTAGGGGCTATCAAGAGATTTTTATGTTGTTTTTTATCGTATCATAAACTTGGGATTGAATATCTATTGCAAATTGGGTTCTCTCTAGCTGATGAGACAATGGGTTTATTTTATTTTTCTTTTTTCCCTTATAATACATATGAATTAATTTTCTAACCACAAGAAAAAGCAAAAATGTTTAAGTTGAAACAAAATACAAATGTGTGTTAAAAGAGAATCTTAGATTGAAGAGTTCATTGTAGATTGTGCTAATGTATTATTTAAAGCCATTTTTATGGCTGCAAGAGTTATTATTCTTTGTATAATGTTAGGAGTATGGAATAACTTCCACTAGATTAATAGAATTTTTTAGCAGCTTCTTTCTTTCCTTTTCACATGAGAAATTCTTATTTTCTTAAAATAGTTTAAACATGTAAAATAGATTTCATTATAGTCCTCTTCTATAAATTGGCACTGTCAAAAGATAATTGCAGAAAACAAAGTTCTGAGCCTTTTTCAATGTTATGTTGGTTGAAAAGCAACAAAAACCTGTTAAATTTATGTGTGGATAAAGGGAGTCATGAGCATACAGTAAAAGGGCCGGGGGAAGAAGAGAAACAATTTACATGTGATTGTGATGAGCCAAACAATGTGCTAGGTAAGTTAAATTTGGCATATTATTTAATTCTCCCAGTCATGCTAGGTAAGTATTCTACTCTTATTTTACTGATAGAAAATTAAGCTTAAAGAAGTTAAATAACGTCCTAGAGTAACACACAGGCAATTGATAGAACAGATGTTTATGTCCAATTCAGATTCTTTCTACCACCTAATAATACCCCCCCAAAGAAATAGTAAACACCTAAGTTCACAGATATTCAGAGAAAATAATCTTCAAACTGTCTTAAATTCATTTTCTGAATTGTTTTTAACTTCTTTATTTTTTGCTTTTATCTCACAGCTAAAATATATATTAAGATACTGCTAATAATCTAATGATTTCTATTAGTTTGAATTTATGGAATTAGAGGGGAAAATTTGTTTTTATAAGTTTGCTTTTAGTCTACTCTTTACTGTTTTTTTTCTCTTTGGTTGGGTGCCTTTTTCAATTCCTGTGCAACATGGTAAGAGATAACCGCCTTATCCTTGACAGCACGGATAACGTATTCCTTTCATTTGCTAAAATGGAACCTCTAGCAGACCAGAAGACTGCTACACCCCCAGCATCTAGAACAGTGTTTGGTAGGCATTCAATAAACATTTGTTGAATAAATTAATGAATAGCTGAAACTATGAATGTACATCTATATACAGTACTAGCACCTGTCAGAGGGTTAGGAAGGGGGATCTGTTTCCCCAACTCATAGCCACACAAAAGAAAAAAAAAGCAATCTAAGTAAATCCAATGTACTCACTCTATGAATACAGCTTCAAAAGTCTCCTAGAATACCCTTTCAATCAGATTGCCTCTTGTAAGTCCTTTCTAAATAAAATTTAAAGAGCCTATTGTACTACCTCATCTGTTTTCAAAATTAATTTGAGATAGTTTATTTTGAAACCATCACAGGCACGTGAGAATCATAAAGCAAAGAATAACAGCTGTGTAATAAGGCATAATTAAGCAGTAGTAATGCCAGAAAAATTTAAGATATGCAAATGAATTGAAATTAAGAACAAAATTTAGGTCTGAGTGGGCTGGTAGGAAAGAGAATATGGAAGTATAATGAGTTACATAATTCCTAATATTAAATGAGAGAAGCATATTAGTTTGCCAGAAAAAAAAAACCCCATATTTTGTCCTAACATTAAATTTTTAACTTTATGATTAAGAACATAATGAACACATTGATAAAAGATGATCAAATATCCTTCATAAGGAAATGTAAATATTGATAGGTTGCAGAACTTTGCCCTTGTTTATTTTATATTTCCCATTTAAGTAGAACAGTACACTTGAAAAGAAAGAGTTAATTAAAAAAAGTCTTTAAGACTAACTTCTTTTGAACATTTTAGAAATAACAGTTTTTAATTTCCTTAATGGAAATCTATGTCTGGCCATTGAGTGACTATCACTAGTGACTTACACTCCTGGAAATACGGAATAGATGTATTTTTCCTTATGCCTCTTGCTAGGTACATCTAAAAATCCTGGACTCTGTATTTAAAACAAACATAAGAAGACTGTGAAAGGTGGAGGAAAGAAGACAGACTGCCTAGGGGACCCGAGGAACAACACAGCATTGAGTTCTCTGGATTTTATTTTTGCCTCGTATCTCCCTCTTTGGGTGCTGGAGAATTTGGCAAAATAAAAACATCAATGGTACAAACAATAAAAGCCCCAAGAAAAGCCAAAGGACCAGAAAATGGTAAGTGTAGAAAGACAGAAAACTTTTTAGACAATAACTGCTCTACTCCCACCAAACACCACACAAAAAATCTGTGGTCCTACCCCTACCCCTGCCAGCAAAGGCTAAGTGGAGAGCTTAGACTTCCTCCCTCACAAGGTTGTAACAAGGTGTCTCAGCTCCCATCACTCCTTGAGGTAGTGTCAGAGAAGGCCAACAGGGGAGCTAGAAATTTCATCTTCAAGAAGGCTTCACTGAGTCACTGCCACAGCTCTTCAAAGGCTGGATAAAGGGCAAAAGACCCCCCCAAAAAAAATAGCTTTGAGGCATGCCAGGCTTTCCCTGAGTATACTTCAACGTTCCTCCAAAGGTTGAAGATAAGGCAAATGGTTGGAGAGTTATTTTACACAGTTTAGAAGTCCAAGGGTGGGTCTGGGAAAAAAGAGAACTCACCAGAGATTTTTAAACAATGATTTTTTTACTGTAAAGTAGATGTCCCACAATGTTTCAATCACCTCCTCTTCACCCCACTGGTGAGGGAGGAATTCCTACCCCAGGGTTATGGGGATGGCTGAACACATGACGCCTGACACTGAATGGATGAGATTGCCAGTAGTTTATACATATACCCACAGCCCTGAAGAGGAGGACTCACACAGCACACAGGGCCACACAGGGGTTGTACTCAGGAACAGAGTGAACAACCAGGGGCTGTAGGAGGCAGGTTTTGTAATATCAAGAGTGTGGGCTGCCCTGTGGCTCCCCCGGGAGAACGCAATTGGCTTGTTTGAATAATTCTACAGGCTGGCAGGGAACTGAAACCCACTACTCATGGATAAGCAGGAACTGTGCCTGGTCCCCTTGATAAGGAAGATTGTTTGGCTAGGGGACCTTATCCACTGGAGCAGAGTGAGGAAGAGAACTTGTGGTTAGGCCATCTGAGGCCCTGCAGTTTTCACATGTCAAGGCAGCACATAACATTGCATCTTAATTTTAGGCCTTATACCCACAAAGATCAGAGAACTTTTTTCTGTATTGTAAAGAATAATGAACTCTCCAGAGCTTTGCCAGTGGACAGATTCCCAAGCTTAGTTGAAAGGAAAATCCTGATCATGATATCGAAGTATTTAGACTCACTGTGGTGAGGTGAAACTAGTTAAAGCTGCAACAACTTTAGTTTAGATTAGACCTAGTTCAATTACAAATTGGTGTGACTCAGCCCCCACACTAGAGGCCTGACAGGAGAAGGAGTATGCCTTTCTCTGAGGTAAATATTATTTACTACAATTCTTTTACACATAATGACTCTCATATAAGCAAAAGTTATGAGACAAATGAAGAAATTAAAAAATGAAACCTATAGTCAAGAAGGAAAACATCGATAGAAAAAGATCCAGAAAAGGCTCAGATATTAGAAGTAGCAGACAGACAATTTAAAATAACTATGATAGAATGTGGTAGAGAATGTGGGCAACATGTCTGAACATGAAGGGAATTTCAACAGAGATGAAAATTATTAAAAAAAAAATTAAATGGAAATGATGGAAATAAAAATATATCAGAAATAAGGAATTTATTTGATAAGCTTAATAGCACACTAGAAATATCAAAGAAAGCTATCAATCAATTTGAAGACAGGTCAAAAAGAAATTATCCAAACTAAAACACAAAAAACATAAATGTGTAGACAAAAGGAGCAATGATGAGGTCTGTGAGGCACTTTTGTATGGTTTAATGTACACATAATTGGAGTAAATAAAGGAGAAAGAGAAAGGAGAAAAGAAAGAGAATAGGACAAAAGATAAACTTTAAAAGATAATAGATAAGAATTTACCAAAGTTGACAAAACACAACAACCCGAACACTGAACTTCAGAAAACCCCAAGAAGGAAATTATGCCTGGGCATGTTGTAGGTAAAATCCTTAAACACAAAGATAAAAAGAAAATACTGAAAGCACTCAATTAAAAAAAAAAATCTTTTCAAAGCCATATTACTTAAAGGGTACAACAATTATGGCTGATTTTTCATTAACTACAATGAATGAGAGAAGACAATGGAATGACATCTTTGGTGTACTCAAAGGAAAACATATTCTGTTAAGTTAGAATTCTATCCCTAGTAAAAATATCCTTCAAAGTAAAGGGGAAATAAAGACATCTTCAATAGGCAAAACCTGAAAAAAATTGTCTCCAGAAGACCCACATGCTGATATATTTGACAATTTAAGTGAAAGAGATATATTCTTTTATTAAAAAACTTACTAAAATTGATAGAAAGAGACATAAAAAATCTAAAAAGCCCCATTCACAATAAAAACTTTCCAACAAAGAAAACTCCAGGCCAAGATGGCTTAGCTAGTAAATTCTATCAAACATTTAAGACAGAAATATCACCAGTCTTCATGAACTCTTTTCAAACATAAAAGAGATAATACATCCCAACTCAATTTATGAGGGCAGAAAAACACTAATACCACATATTACAAAACTAAATACTTCAAGAAAAACAAAACCACAGACTAATATCCTTCACAGACATGAAAACAAAAATACTATAACTAAACAATAGCACTATATAAAAGGCTAATATATCATGAGCACATGGGAATTATTCCAGGAATTCAAGGTTGGTTTACATTCAGAAATCAAGTAATGTAATTCCCCATATTAGCTAAAGAAAAAAAATTTATGTGTATATGTCTAAATAGACACAGTAAAAGCATTTGACAGTTAAACATGAGTTCATATTAAAATCTGTCTGCATACTAGGAATAGAAAGCCATCAAAAAATATATACAGATAACAACTTTATTAATGACAAGACATTGAATGCTTTTCCCCTAATATAAAGAACAAGCAAAAATGTTTGCTCTTACACCTTCTGCTCACTGTTGTATTGGAAGTCCCAGCCAGTGCAACAAGGCAAACAGAGGAAATGAGAAGCAGAGTGACAGGAAAGGAAAAAGTAAAATGTTGTTATGTAGAGACGACATACCCACGTACATAGAATCTCTAAGTAATCCTCAAAAACTAAAAAAATAACACCCTACTAATTAGTGAATTTAGGCAAGTTCACAATTCAATCCATCTAAAACAGTCAAGCAATCTTCATAAAAAACTAAAAAGAATGGCTCACACTACTTCAAGACTTCATCTATAGTAATCAGAACTGTGTAATATTGATGTTCCTAATAATGTAAGGCTAAGAGAGTTTTCCCTAAAAATAGAACACTGGAAGACAATAGTGACTCCAGATATCAATCTACATTGATTTTGGACAAAAGCGACAAGTCAGTTCAATGATAAAAAAATCTTATTAACAAAAGATATTAGAGCAAATAAATATGTAAATTTTAAAAAAGATCGGTCACCTCTAATGTACTTCAAACCCAAAATTAATTTAAGATGGATCATACACTAAATATAAAAACTAAACCATAACCTTGAATAAGCAAATATAAGAGAATATCTTCATGATCTTGGCATAGAGACAGATTTCTTTGATAAGACAGAGAAAGCATGTACCATAAAAAAAATGATACATTGAACCTCGTCAAAGTTAGAAACTTCAGCTCATCAAAGGACACAATTAAGAAAATGAATAGCAAGCCCCACATTGGAGAATAATGATAAGAATTTAGATATTTGAATAAATTACCCATCCAGAATATAAAATGAATTCCTATAAATCAATAATAAAAAGATAATCCAATTAGTAAATTGGCAAAAGCCTTGAACAGACATATAACAAAAGAAGATATAAATGACCAACATACACATGAAAAGGTACCCAGCATTTTTAGTTATCAGAGCAAAGCAAAGTGATTAAAACTATAATTAGATACCATTTCACAGCCATTCGAAGAACTAAAATTAAAAAGACTCACAACATCAAATGTTAGAAGGGAGGAAAGCAATCAGAAACCTCGTATTTCCAATGGAAGTGTCATGGTACCACCACTTTGGAGAACTGTGTGGTGATTACAAAGTGGAATGTATATCTCACCCTTGATAAAGGAATTTTACACTGAGGTGTTTACCCAGGAGAAATAAAAACATGTCCACAAAAAGACTTGTACAATAATATTCATAACAACTTTATTCATAATAGTAGCTCCAAACTGAAAATAATCCAAATGTCCATCAAGAGAAGAAAATATAAATGAAGAGTGGAACGTTCATACAATGGAATACTACTCTGCAATAAAAAGGAACAAAATACTGACATATGCAGTAACATGGATGAATCTCAAAATCAATATGTTGAGTGAGATATTTGAGACAGAAAAGAATACCTATGTTACAGCCTATTTATATGAAGTCCAATAACAGGAAATACTAATTTATTGTGGTAGAAATCAGAAAGTAGTTTCCTCTGGGGTGGGAGGGTTTACTGGAAGAGGATATGAGAGGTCTTTTGGGGATGATGAAAATAGTCACATTTTGCTTTGGCTTGTGGGTACTGAGTACACACAATTGTCAAAATCATTGAATGAAAACCTTAAGAGCTGTGCATTTTAGTGTATGCAATTTACACATTGATCTTTTAAAGTGAAAGAAAAAGTATTTAATAAGCTTAAAATCAAGAATATCTGCCCCTCACTAGAAGTGTACTGATCTTTCCTAAATCAAGTGCATAATCTTTCCTTTACCAAATACAACAAATCTTGTATTTATATTCGTCTGTAGAGCAGAGATGACCTACAGGGAAGGACATCAACTTGAATTGAATTGAAATTTACCAAAAATTTAATATGTCTAGAACATGAAATGGAGGGAAAGGATACAGTGGGACACTAAGAAGACTTCACTGTTAGAATCAGGACTAAAATCCAGGTTTTCTAAAACCGAGTCAGTAGTATTTCTATACTTAACTCTGTCTTCATACACAGTCGCTTAAAATCATCTAAACTTAGTTAAATTTAGACCTTAGAAGATTTATTCTAATTTTATTAAAGAGGGAAAAATGTTAAGTTCTGTTTCTAACAACATATGTATTTGTATATTTACTGTGAAGCCAAAATAATATTGATAAAAGTGGTTCAATATCAGGAATATGGATTTACAAAAAGACAACAACAAAAACCTAATAATAAATTGTTGAATAGCATTCCAACAATTGTTTTTTTCACCCACTTAAGTGACTTAAGTGACAAAACCCACTTAAGATAGAAAAATGAAGAGCCAATAAGATCCTCCCCCATCTTATAGGAATTAAATTAAAGAAGTATGGTCATTCTGTTGACACCTGATTGTCACACATAGATGTCACCAAAATACAAAAGTAATCTTTCTGAGAGGGTTACTTTTCTTAAGCAGCAGGAAAGTGGCTAATATAATACCCTAATTTAAATAAACAGCTTAAATTTAGAGATATCCTGGCTGCCTGCAAACTGTCATTAGTGATAAATTTAGGAAATGACCAGATGTTGTAAACAAGTGTTATAATCAGAACAAAAATAGCTCACAAAGTGCTTTACATTCATCTGCAGTATTCTCAGTAATTGTGATGCATAACTTATTATACTCAACTCCTTCATTAGGTGTATCGTTACTGTTCAGTTCTCAAAAGCTAAATTATACATTGAAAGGCACACCAGCAGAAGTGGATTCAGTATACAACTTGCCACAATACATCAATGGCTTGAAGAAGGTGTGTGGTACTTAACTGGGTAAAAATGCAAATCAGTGCTAGGTAAGCCATTACTAGAGTTGTAGGAACAGTGCTGATTAGCATAAGGCATTTTACATTCACCATGGGCACTTTGACAAACACAAAACATCTTTAATTAACATTCCTGTCTCAGTCCTTCATTAAAAAAAAAGAAAGCGAGGGGCCAGCCCCATGGCATAGCGGTTAAGTGCGCGCGCTCCGCTGCTCCGCCCTGGGTTCAGATCCCAGGCGTGCACCAACACACTGCTTGTCAAGCCGTGCTGTGGCGGTGTCCCATATAAAGTGGAGGAAGATGGGCACGGATGTTAGCCCAGGGCCAGTCATCCTCGGCAAAAAGAGGAGGATTGGCAGATGTTAGCTCAGGGCTGATCTTCCTCACAAAAAAAAAAAAATAAAGAAAAGGCATATAATTCACTCATATACACATTAGCATTCACATAAAATGAGAACACTTGCTTTCACAGTTAGAGGAAGTAATTTTAATGAAACAAGTACATCCAATGCTAATTCTCAAATTTTGGAGATTTCATATGTCATGACTAGAAAACAGCATCATTCCCATTGAGTTCTTTAATACCTTAGAACAAGCAGTTCCTAGATTGAAGAGATGTGTTGTTACAAATGTGTCTGCTTCAAACTTAGAAATGAAATTTTAGTTTTGAAGTATGTATTTGGCAGATTGGAATTTAAACTTAACAAGATGCTAACATGCACTCCAACCAAGTTAAGAAATTGGCGGTTACAGTTTGTTGCTTATCCTACTGTACGCAAATCTATGTAGAACTGGCTAAATTAAAAAAACAGTAAAGGAAATCATCCACTCAACACATTCCTATGAATATAGGCAAAGGAATTCTACAGATTTGCATTGAAGCAGCCAACAGATGTCTTTCCCTTACCTTTATCAGTGCTTCTGCTCCTAAATCCAGGCAGATAATACTCTTTCTCTTGAATACGGTACATCTACTGGACCCTAATAAAACACAGCCTTTTTCTCATATTTTCATAATCGTGAATTATTTCTTTTAAAACCATATTCAGCACAGTGTAGAAAGAAGGCAGCGAGGCAAATAGTATCAAGTTGGAACCTGAGATCTTTTTTCCCATTCCTGCTCTGTCACATACTGCTGCATGATCTTAGACATGTCCGTTGACTTCACCAACATTCAGTTGTCCCCTCTGTATTCTTCCCATGATTACACGGCTCATCGCATATGAGACTGTTTTATACAATGTAAAGTAATATATTGGCAAAAGTTGGGATATTATTACATCAAGAAAACAGAGCTAGGGGCCGGCACTCTCGCGTATTGGTTAAGTTCTTGCACTCCGCTTCCGTGGCGGCCCAGGGTTCACAGGCCCAGATCCTCGGCAAGGACCTAGGCACCACTTGTCAAGCCATGCTGTGGCGGCATCCCACGTATAGAGTAAGATGGGCACAGATGTTAGCCCAGGGCCAATCTCCCTCAGCAAAAAAGAGGAGGATTGGCAACAGATGTTAGCTCAGGGCTTATCTTCTTCACCAAAAAAGAAAGAAAGAAAGAAAGAAACCAGAGCTATACTTGATTAATTCTATGCTTAATTTCCATTATATTTTCTCTCCTCTTGCCATGGCAAGAGCCTGGACCCAGCTATCCTTGAATTTCTTTGATCTTTAAGGCAGAGTTATTCTTACTCTAAGCCTTCTGTATGGTTCCTGTGTTCTATAAATTCTCATTGGACAGATTATAAATTGTCTGAGTTTTTCCTTCTTGTGCCAGTAGAAGGACAGATTAAAACTGATTTACCAGGGTACCTTGGTGGAGCAAGCAGTTAAGTGCGTGCGCTCCACTGTGGCGGCCCAGGGTTCGCTGGTTCAGATCCTGGGGGCACACTGACGCGCTGCTTGGCAAGCCATGCTGTGGCGGCGTCCCATATAAAGTAGAGGAAGATGGGTATGGATGTTAGCCCAGGGCCAGTCTTCCTCAGCAACAAAAGAGGAGGATTGGCAGATGTTAGCTCAGGGCCAGATCTTCCTCACAAAAAAAACAAACAAAAAACCGATTTACCTTCTCCTGATAATAATAATAATTGTTAGTTCATTCCACACTGATTCTGTGCTAAGCATTATATTAAGTGGCACATAAAATGTATTATTTTACTTAATTTCTCTAACAACATGTGACATTGCGATTCATAATCCCCATTTTACCAAGAAGTCAAGTAACTGCCGAAGGTACAGCAGCTGAAAAGTGACAGAACTGGGCCGGCCCCGTGGCTTGGCGGTTGAGTGCTCGCGCTCTGCTGCTGGCGGCCCGGGTTCGGATCCCGGGCGTGCACTGACACACTGCTTCTCCGGCCATGCTGGGGCCGCGTCCCACATGCAGCGACTAGAAGGATGTGCAGCTATGACATGCAACTATCTACTGGGGCTTTGGGGGAAAAATAAATAAATAAAAATTAAAAAAAAAAAAAAAAAAGTGACAGAACTGCCATTTGAACCCAGGTCCTTTAACTCTGGGGCTTAAACTAACCCCCCACCCCCAGGTTAATCTGACCTCATGTATTAATTTAGATTCTTGGTTTTTGTTGACACATAGAAGATAATTTCTGTTACATTAGAAAACTGACAGAAACAGCAAACACAGAGCTTGGTTTCAAATGAAAAGAAAGCAGTTGTATTTGCAAATACACCAATTGTCCTCCCCCATGGTTTCTGTACCCAGAGCAATCAGAATTTCTGTAAAATTAAAGCAGCAATATACTCTGTCCAAAAGATTAACAGTCTCACAGTACAAAATCTGTTGATTTAGTAGCTGATTATCAACTAAAGGAATAGCTAAATAATTGACTGTGCCATCAGCGATAGTAACAAGTTTTCAAAATAAATGCTTTTCTTCAGGCTATTTTCATAGATATTGTTAAATTCTGCCAGATTTTCCCTACACACATTCCTACTGGATTATGATGCGTCACACATGTTTAAGGAAAAAGGAAAATTAATGTTTTTTAAAAAATATTCTTTGTATGTTCCACAAACTGCTAACACTATTAATACTCAAAATAGACCTGTAATCTCACTAGAAGCAACAATAACAAGCTTCTATTTTTTTAATTCTGTCAAGCAGAATGTTAATTTAAAAAATATCTTTAGTAGCTCTTACCTTAACATTCTCTGTCCATGGATAGAAACTAGATGCTAAAGTGTGGAAAGCCCTGCTGGCCTCTCTTTAGGCTCTCTCCAAATAGTCACGGATTTTCAGAACCAGAGAAACAGGAGCTCAAGAGGGGCAGGGGGAAAAAACGACCCTTAAAGTGGCCCTGCCATTATTCTCTGTGTGACTGCTTAGCAACAGAAGCCCAGAGGCCAAGAAACTAAGATGCCTGAGGGCGCTGACCCCCAGCCCGCCTCGCGCTCTTGCGCCCTTTCAGTGTCACATGTGATCCTAGAGCTCTGACTAGGAAGTGTCACCCAACCTGAAGGTGTAGTAGCCATTGTGATTAAAACGGTCTGAATAATGTGAGGCTAAGAGAGTTTTCTCAGAAATCTTGATGACATTGTATTTTCTTAATAATATTTAAGCCAGTACTGAAAGCAAGCATAATATATAAATCTTATATAGTAAGATTTAGACTTAATTCTACTCCATTCAGAAAAAAGAAAAAAAAAATGATGGAAGCCAGGGTAATCTGCTGTAGCTTTTTGATTAACACAGTTCCGGCAGCCCTGGGTTGCATTCCTGAGAGCATTGCATAGTCAGCCACACCTCACTGGAAAAATCTACCCCAATTCCTTGCTAAAGCATTTCATAGTCCTCACACAGGTCCTGTAAGTGGATGGGAAATGAGTTCTTGGGAGTCTGCGTCTCAGACAGAATTGTTCTACAGCATAGAGAAATTTCAGGCAGCTGAATCCTTTTACACGTCGCTTCTGCCTCTGTTTAGCATTTGTCACACTTCTTCTGGGGAGTAAACAAATCTTCCTGCGCAAGTTGGCAGAAAGGCCCTGTGCTTTGTGGTCTTCTTAACACCTCAGGCCCAATCTTGCACATGATCGGTGCTCAATAAATATGTGGTATTTGTTTCTGTAGCTCAAAGGAGTGGAAGCTTTCACAGAAGTTTGAGTTCTTCCCTCTTCCCCACGCATGTTTTCTCCCTCAGACATTTTTCCCTCTGATCAGCTGAGACTCCTCAACTAAGGCGCACTGTTCATTGTTGAAAAAGTCTTCAGATTTTAGCACATTCAGATCTCTGTCGGAAACACTTTCGAAAGTTTAGAAGCTTTTGTGTGGAAGTGTCATTGTACCTAAATTCCAATGAGTTTTTAGTGTTCTGCTTTTGAAAGACAAAAATCAACAACTAGAACACTAGTTGTTTTTTTTTTAATGAGGCAGGCCTTCCATAGCTACCCTGCTTTTGTGAAACGGGTAGAAGCATCACATGCTATCATAAATCTCTCACATGAAATAATTCAAATTCTGTGAAAATACAATGTACAGACATCACGAAGAGCACTGCATTCAGCTCTCCTCTGTGATCCCCTAGCCCATCCTATTTAAAGTCAGGGTAGAAAACTTCTGAATTGCTTACAAATATATTATTCCATCACAAACAGAATGAATTAAATAATGAGTCATAAGTAAATAAAAATATTTTTTCTCTGACACTATTTGACTTGAACATTACATTTTAAAATAAGAAATTATGCTTGGATAAATATGATTTCACATAAAGTAGAAAAAGAGGCAAAGATATTTAAAACAGCAATTGTTCACTGAAATAAAAATATAAAATTATCTTCATAGAAATATATAAACAGAAATATGTGAAGTCAGCAGAGAACTTTGTGTGGGCATGGTGCACACTATTAGACATGACAAAATTAAGATTATACTGTACATGCTATTCTAGTAAAGTTAGTATCTTTACTCAAATATTTTAAAAAACATGAAAACTCTTAATATTAATGCATAATTTAGTATACAGCATATTATATATACCTATGTAGTATTACATATGTACTGTATATAGTTATATGCATAATGTATACAAACATAATATATACACATATATACATAATATACATGTATACAATGTAGAATATATACATAATTTAGTATATATATATGTATATATGTGTGTAAATATATATATCCCAAATAACTCCAATACAAGGTAAAGAAATGAGCACCTTAAAGAACCAAAAGAAAATAAACACAGAGCTACAGGAGTTATCAGAGGTTACTTTTCTTCCATTCATTTTCATAAATTTGTGTGTGTGTGTTTCTGGAGCAAGAGAGAGAATCTCCTTGTGGAAAATAAGTTTCATGAGGCAAAAAACTTCGTTTTTTTATCTCATCACCGTATCTCCAGAATGTGGCACATTTATGTTTATTAAATAATTGTTGAAAGAAATTCTCAAAACTTATGTCAAGTTTTCTGAAGCCTTTTCTTTCTTTCTTTTTTTTTTTTTGTGTGAGGAAGATCAGCCCTGAGCTAACATCCATGCTAATCCTCCTCTTTTTGCTGAGGAAGACGGGCTCTGAGCCAACATCTATTGCCAATCCTCCTCCTTTTTTTTTTTCCCCAAAGCCCCAGTAGATAGTTGTATGTCATAGTTGCACATCCTTCTAGTTGCTGTATGTGGGACGCAGCCTCAGCGTGGCCGGAGAAGTAGTGCGTCGGTGCGCGCACGGGATCGAACCCGGGCCACCAGTAGCGGAGCGCGCGCACTTAACCGCTAAAGCCACGGGGCAGGTCCTCTGAAGACTTTTCAATCCCCAAATATCCCTTTCTCTACTGCAGCCAGAGGTAATTTATGTAAAATGTCAGTCAGATTACGTACGCTTCCATGTGTGTTAAATTCTTATTTTTCCCATTATGCCTAAAACGCAACCCAGGTTCTTAGGCACTGAAGGATCTTCTTACCACTCCAATCTCGTCTCACACCACTCTCTTCTTTACTCCCTATGTTCCAGTCACGCTGGCATTCTTTCAGTGCTCAAACTTGTCATTTCGTCATTGAGCATTTTGGACCCCCTGCCTAGAAATCTGTCTTCCCTTTCTTCCCAAGGCTGCTTCCTTCTCAGCATCAGTTCTTAGCTTATATAGTTATGTACTCCCTATGAGTATCTCCTTCACATGTGTATTTCACAATTAGTCATTCACTTACTGTTTATTTCCTTCCTACCATGTGTCAGAATTAGCTATTTCACTTATTTACTTGTTTTTAATCATTCTCCCAGATGACTCACTAAATTCCATGATGGCAAAGGAGCATGTTCATCATATTCATTTGTTTTATCATACTGCCTAGCCTAGTACCTAACACTCAATAGGTGCTTAATAAGAATTATAAATGAGTGGATGAAAAGTAACTTCTAAATGCCTATAGCTCTTTGTTTGTATTTCTCTTTAAACACTTAGTCCTTTCTCCCTTGTGTTAGAGCTATTTGGAATGTAACTGGAATAGAAGGTCCTCATGTGTCCAGGGAAAGATGTGCTTTGAACTTCCTCTTTTATCCTCCATAGCCCAGTACTGCTAGCAGTCTGCTGTGGTAGATGCTGTGATGTGCTACTTCAGGGATGAAGAATTTATTCCCCTAGCTGCTGGCAGACAACCCTCAACTGTCAGCCTCCTTTGGGAATTGCCTCAGCTGAAGAGAACGGTCTTGCCCAGTGCCGTGCCTCCCTCCAGCAGCAGCCTGCAACAAGTGACCGAAGTTGAAATACGAAGACTCAGCCTCCTCACTCAGACCAGGAGCAATTCTGATGGGATTGGCTTAGGTCCTTATTGGGACTGCAGAGCAGCTGAACTTCTCCCTCTACTCACAACTACTCTCTTCCTCAACCTTCCATGAGTGTTGATCTCAAGAATACTCCCTAATAAATTTCCTTGGATGTAATCACCATCTCAGAATCTCCTCCCCAGGGAACTTGAACTGCAACATCTACAAATCTTTATTTCCCCCTTTTCCATAGTAATAGAATCCCTTATTGTTAGCGGCATCACCCATAATGAAGGCCACATTTCCTGGTTTTCTCTGCAGTCAGCTGTGGCCATGCCACTACCTTCAGTGGGTTGTAAGCAGAAATTGTGTGTCCAACTGCCTTAAAGGAAAAAAATACATTCACATCTTTCTTTGCCCCTTCCTTTTTTTTACTGGATGGAGTATCTGGAGTTCTGGCAGTCACCTTGAATCATGAGAATAACTTGGAATCAAAATCCATGCAGGGCAAAGCACTAGGATGGAAAAGCCTGAGTCCTGGACATTGTGACCTATCACTCCAATGCTGGACCGACCATGTCCAGATTTCCTGAGTATCAGAGAGCAGTAAACTTCTATCCAGTTTAAGCCACAGTTATGGGGATTTCCAGTGATTGGCATCTAACCCAAATGCTAACTAACTGACACAGAGCTTCAAACATTGTAGATTGTCTTTGAAAAAAATTTTGAAAGTTGAATCAAAAAATGAATAAATAATTATAGTAAACTTACCATTTTGAGGGAAATTTTCACTATAAGTATGATTAAGAGATAATGGGAGAACAGAAGATGACAAAGATAACAATGGGACTATTTCTTGAATGGCACTTTGACAATTTATATTTGAAGGAAGAAAAAAAAAGCAATATAGATCATTATGTTTTGTTTTAAATGACCTTGGATAGGACTCTAAAAAGTATCCTCTTCTCAGTGCCCCAATTCCTCTTTGCTTGAATCTCTACCACAAATATAATTTTATACTTTCTTAGATATATTTGGTAAGGTCTAAGAAAAATAGTGTGTTCTACACAATTCTCTAAGAGCAAATACTATTAAAATGACTCAACTTCAAAGAGAATAAATCAAAACTAAAAAAGGTTGACATTTTTCTCTGCACTTGGTGAAAATCAATTGGTTCCGAAGACACTAGTGTGCTAGTAAAATATAACTGAATTTAACTTTTCATCTGACAATGCAAGAAAAATAAAACTTGGTACTACGTATAAAAGTGATTTTATTTATATTAGAAATTTCATTGTGTTAAAATATGTCATTCAAGGAAAGAAAGAATAGTCCTGGGTGTTGACTCTGGAGACAGGCAAATCTGAGTTCAAATCCTGACTCGATCATTTATTTGCTATATGATCTTAGGCAAGCTTCTTCAGGTACCTAGATCTTGGTTTTTCCTTATCTCTTAAATGGGGATGTACACAAAAATGCTTTCTTTACATATTAATAAGCCTGTAATAAGTTGACTTGGATCTTTCAATCTTTCGTAATTCTTGACATCATACTACTTATTTTAAAAATAATACGATTGGCATGACTCATCTTATCACCTTTATTTTTGTCCTCAGGAGCCTAAACTCTCCTCTCCAGTCAGCCTAGAATACCCAGTATCTCCCCATCTTTTGCATCTACTTGTATTCCTACGTGACTCCAAAACACAAAGGCATGGAGAATGTCTTCATCTTTTTTTCTTGTTGTTTACGGGTTTGGAATATCTCCCAATTTAAAAAAAATGAAATATAGTTCACAGGCTATAAAATTCATCCTTTGGAAGTCTACAGTTTAGTGGTTTTTAGTATATTCACAAGGTTGTATAACTATCACCACTATCTAATTCCGTAGTATTTTCATCATCCCATAAAGAAACCCCATACCCAGTCTCCCCTCCCCTGAGCCTGTAGCAACCACTAGTCTACTTTCTGTCACTATGCATTTGCCTATTCTGTACATTTCCTACAAATGGAATCATATAACATGTGGCCTTTAGTGTCTGGCTTCTTTCACTTAGCATAATGTTTTCTAGGTCTATTCCTATTGTAGTATGTAGCAGCATTTCATTCTTTTTTTTAGTGGCTAAATAATATTCGATTGTATGTATATACAGATGTCCCGAGGTATTCAAAGGAGATTGATTCCAGGACCGTCCCCACCGCCATGGAGACTAAAATCCACAGATGCTCAAGTCCCTTATATAAACTGGCACAGTATTTGCATATAACCTACACACGTCCTCCTGCATACTTTAAATCATCTCTAGATTACTTATAGCACCTAATACAATGTAAATGCTATGTAAATAGTTGTTACACTGTGTTGCTTAGGGAATAATGACAAGAAAAAAAGTCTGTACATATTCAGTAAAGACGCAATCACTGTAGGGCCTTTTGATTGATTAACAAACATTTGGTCCTGTCCAAAACGTCCATAACATATTTTGTCCACAGGACGTTTGGTTCATAAGACATCTGGTTCACGCCAAAAGGTCCTTAATATTTAGTACTGTCGAAAACGTCCATGAGCATATCTGGTCCAGCCAAATGATTTTGGACAGGACCAGATAGCAAAGATCTTTTGGCGTGGACGGAATGTTTTATGGACCTTTTGGACAGGACCAAAAGTTCTGCAAGGCTTTCGATCCACGTTTGGCTGAATCCACAGATGTGAGACCTGTGGATATGGAGGGCCGACTGTACTACATTTTGTTTATCCATGCATCAGTTGATGGACATTTGGGTTGTTTCTTCTTTTTGACTATAATAAATAGTGCTGCTAAGAGCATTTGTGTATAAATTTTTGTGTAGACGTATGTTTCAATTCACCTAGGAGTGGAATTGCTAGGTCATAAAGTAGCTCTACATTTAGCTTTTTGAAAAACTGTCAGACTTTTTCAAAGTGATTGCAGGATTTTACATACACACCAGCAACGTATGAGGGTTCCATTTTCTCCACATCCTCAACAACACCTATTATTGTATGTTTTTATGACTGTAGTCATCTTAGTGGGCGAGGAGCTTCATTGTTTTTGTATTCCTGCTCTTAAACATATAACACAACAGGAGTCAAGAAAAGTATTTTTAATTGAGTTGTTACTAAATTTCTCTCAAGTTTCCTTCTCTCTTCTGAGGATTTTCGTTCCCATCTTACATGCCTTTCCAGATTCTATGCATGCTCCTCATTTCCTGCTCTTATAGAGGACAACTAATGATTCTGGCTCTCAGTTTTCTTTCCTGCCCTAAACATTATGGCACATATTATCTACACTGCCCATTTACTTACTATTTTCCTTTATTATCTTCTTAATGTATACTTCTTATTTTCCCAATTCTATCTGTATGTTGTTTGATGTATAGAACCACGCCTCATACTTATGAGTGTCCTCTATAGCACTTAGTATATTCCCAAATATAAATATATATAGTAGGGCCAAAATAAAAGCCTTTGGACATTGCTTTATTATTAATTTGGGAATATCATGTTTCCCTGATCTTCTCTTGGCTTTTGTCTTCTCTTTACCTAATTTTCTAAATCCTGTAAGCATTATTTTAGCATCAAAATTTAGGTACTCAACCTAAAATATTTATGATCACATTTTTTCATTCTATAGTCTTTTAGCATGTAAAAACAAAACTTTTTTTTGATAAGATGAAGTCTTTCTTTAAAGTAAATTGTTCAGCACTTTAAAATTTCTGTCTACTCTAAAACCATTTTTTAATAACCTAAGTAGTTTTGATGAAATTTGGTGCGTTACTATCAAGATTACTTGCCATTTGATTTGTGTTTCAGTGAGCCATTGGTTATGGCAGCTAAAACAAATAAAATAAAAAATTTAAATGTTGGCAAAATCACATATTGCTTTTTTAAATGGATTTCTGTGTCGATGTGACTATGGTAAAAAAAGAGAAAAAAATCCTTCCTAAACTCCATGCTTTCAGACATAACTCCATTTCTCTGTTCTTCTTTACAGAAAACCAGTGGACTATGTACTCTTTGTGCCCTCTTTCTCATGCTCTAGTCTCTCCACACCTGCAAGGAAGATTTTCATTGCTTCTTACTCCACTTGCATCCGTTATTCTCAAGATCTCCTTGATCTGGCTCCATAGTGACCTCTTTCTTGCCAAATACTAATGGTCAATTCTCAGGCCTCATCTTATTCCAGTTATCAGCAGCATTTGACATGGTTGTTGAACTCATCTTTCTAGAAACACTTTCTTCAAGACTGTCCGGCATTTTCATCTCATCTCATTGGCCACTCTTTCTCAGTCTCTTTTTCTTACTCCTACTCTCCCCAACCTTAAAGGTAGAATGCCCTATAGCTTAGTACATGGCCTTCTTGCGTTCCCTATCTCCTCTTAGTTCCTAAAGGGTCATCTCATATCCAGAGATTTTAAATACCATCTGTGAGTAGATGACTCCAAAATTTATGTCTCTAACCCAATATTCTCTGTTGAACTCCCCAGAGCCATAGAAAATTGCCTACTTGGAGTCTCCATTTAGGTGTCTAATGGTTAAGTTCAAAACTGAGCTTTTTACTTCCCTATGCCTATATTAAAACAAACAAACAAACAAAACACCTCTCCTCTAGCTGTCTCACTCATAGCAATGACCATAACTCATCCAGTTGCTTACTCTCACAACGCACATCCACTACACAAACAAAAGCAACACCTCTACTTTCAAATTATATCTGGAGTCTAACTCATTCCTATGATCTCCACTATTTCCAATTTAGTTTAATCTATTATGTTCTCTCTCCTAGACTATGTTATTCTCACTTCTACTCCGGTTTCCCTATGATCAATACTGCACGCAGTCAGAGTAAATTTTTGAAATGTAAGTCATATTATAAAACTGCTTCTCAAAACCACCCAGTGACTTCCTATTACACTCACTATGAAATCCAAATTCTTTGTCGTAATCTTCAAGGCTTCCCATGACTCCCTGCCTGATCTCATTGCCTGTGACTATCCACCTGGCTTACTCCTCTTAACCAGACCAATGTTCTTCCTGCTCCAAAAACACATCAAGCTAATTCCGAGTTCAAGACTTTTTATTTACAGTTTTCTCTGTTTTCATCTCTGTGTGCTTTGCCCCTTTACATTTCCGTCTTTGCTTGCATATTACCTTTTCCAAGTGTCCGTTTGTGACCAACCTATTGCATCTACCCCTGTGTATCATCATAGTTCTTAATTGTAAACTATAAAACTCACAACGTGCAATTTAAGAAGCAAGAAATATATTAAAAGATATTAAGTAACACATATCACACCAAAGCCAAACTCATACCAGTGATGCTAGGACGCCATTCACACCAGTGTTTTGGGGGACTAAATACCAGAATTTGCCAGTACTGTTCCTGAAGACCTGGACTCTTCTACTACCATGTCTATCAAGAAACTCAATGTCCTGAACGAAACAAATGTTTTCATGATGTTCAGTTCCATGTTGAAATCTTGTGTTAGTGTGTCTGTTTGGCAGAACCCAAGATATTGCCTGCACCCTGGATGAAAGGTGGCTGGAAAAGTAAGTTTTCTATTTTTCATTTTGGGAATGGTCAAAACTCATAATGTAGAAAATTATCAAAACGTAATGTGAGTGCTCAAAAATATTGGTTGTCCTTAAATGACATGTTCATTGTACACTGCTTTTATTTTTTTATTGCACTATCACTCTCTGATATTATAAGATATACTATTTATCGCCATCGTCTTCCCATTAAAATAGAAGCTCCCTGAGAGCAAAAACTTTGTCTGCTTGTACCACTGTACATTCAATTCCCAATCTGACAATCTACAACATTCTATGATTCTGTTAGCACGTAGATGGCCATACTAATACATTTCAACCTGGAGTTGAACATTAAGAAAGCTATTTTTCATTTAGGACACTAAGTTTCTTGAAAGATAGAGGAGTCTATGTCTCCAGGAGCAGTGTGAGCAAGGTATCTGACATCCAAGTTAATCTAACTTTCCAATCCTCAGTTGCCTCATCTGTAAGGTGGGGATCACAATAGCACCTGCTTTATAGGATTGTTGTGAGGTATAAATGAAATAACCTAGGACTTAGCAAAAGGTCTTCCATCTAGAAAATGTTCAATACATATTAAAGTTATTATCAATAATAACATTTATTTTATCTATATTTTTGTATATAACTAAGTAACGTCTCCAGCCTATGAGGGAGAATTAAACCATCCATTTGAGAGAGACATTCTTTAGTGAACATGATGACTCATTTTTGTATTTAAGGTATAACTTAGTTGAAAGCAAAGATTTTATCGATTAAATAATCCATAGAATACTTTTACAGAAAAGGATCCAGGGGCCACACTGGACCACTGGGAAGAAAAAAAAAATAAAACTACCAAAAGTTAAGTGACAAAACATACTTATAATTAAAATTTATCTGTAAAAGTAGAAAAACACAATATTTTACATTTAAAGCATATCTATGAAGGTAGAAAGGCAATTCTAGCTGTGGGAAGTTGATGTTATAATACCCAATGTCAGTCAGAGATCAATGTATATTTTGAAAGCTTTACATGGTGACTTGAATACCTCAGAGTTTTCGAATTTTTCCCTCTCCCTCAAACTTGAAGGATGTGAATAAATTTACCATCAGTCAGCAAATAATTGTTGGAAAAGGAGGAGACGATGATTAATTAAGGTTGAGTCTCTTTTGCTCAGTTCAGGTTAGTAACATGCACGGGAAAAATCACACAAAGTCATGTTTTTCTGTTGGTTGATAAATGGGGTCATTGGCATCAAATCATTTTCTACATTCTCTACGCCAAGTGGTTTGCTATTGAAGAGTGTTTAATAAAGGAAGGCCAAACTCAACACATACATGAAGAGAAAGAGAGATGCTTCCATTGATTTTAGGTTAAAAAGGGAGAGAAATTTTTAATTTTTATAAAAACCTTTAGGGAAATACATGAAGGAAAAATTGAAAGCTTTGTAAAAATTCTGACAGATTTTATTGCGAAGACTTCATATAACTTAAATCAAATGCTGCTTTGTAAATGTATTATAGTGATGTTGGAACTAAGACCTAACATTCTTAATTGTAAGATGTGGAATAAACGCTTATTTGAAAGACCCTGGGCCTCCACTTATCCCTACTGGGGCCATCGTCATTTTTTATGCTGTTATCACCTGGGCTGCTTTTTCTATTTTCTTTTCTTTAGCTATTTCATGTAAAGTTTAGATGTATCTAAGCTATATGTATGTAAGCTAATCCCTCTGTGATTTAAAAAAATAATAAAACAGCAGGTCTGATTTAAGTGATAGTATAATGAATTAATTGTATTAGTTTGTTGTTAGTGCCATCGAGTAGATTGTGACTCCTAGTGGCCCTGTGAACAGCAGAGCAGAACCCTGCCTGGTCTTTTTGCACCATCCTTTCACCTTCCAGCACGATATCAGACAATGTGCCGCTGCTATTCACAGGGTTTTCATGGACAGTTTTTTCAGAAGTGGATGGCCAGGTCCTTCTTCCTTGTCTGTCTCAGTCTGGAAGCTCTGCTTAAACCTGTCCACCAGGGGTGACGCTTGCTGGTATTTGAAATATTGGTGGCAAAGCTTTCAGCGTTAGAGTAACATGCAGCCACCCCAGCATGACAACTGACAGACGGGTGATGTGGTTTCCTGATGGGGAAACAAACCCAGGCCACGGCAGTGAGAGTGTTGAATCTTAACCACTGGACCACCAGGGCTGGATGGTTATATTAGTAATGACAGTAATAAAAATAATACCAATGCATTACTTTTGAGCATCTTCATATGAAGTCACATGGAATGTAGAATTTAGGATGCTTATTAACTGCTCAATTCTCTCTCTGATTTAGTACCCAAGATTAAAATATTTTAAAAATAATATAGACTCAATGCAAGACTACGTGGATAGTAAAATTGTCGTTACCCTTAAAGAAGCGCCATTGAGTTTGGATATTGGTGCAAAGAAACCAATTGCAAAAAGATTTGAAAAATCAGAGAAATTTGGTTAAGGACTGGGTGTGAGGTAAACAGATAATCTGATATAGTTACATGTGATAGTGGTTTTGTAGTTGCATAAGACTTTGGCTCTATTTTTAGAGATGCAGACCAAGGGGCAGGGGTGCAATGACTAGATCTGCAATTGCTTTAAAATATTTCAGCAAAGGAAAAAAAGAATAAAAAACACAGTTTTGTCAAAATCTTGATACTTTCATCTGGATATAGGGCATATGGGAGTTCATTTTATTATTTTCTTTTTTTCTAATACATTTTTTAAAGGAAGACTGAGTGCAAAAGCAATGGAAAATTGCTTAGAAGTGCATAAAAAAAGAAATATTCTGATAGTTTTTGAAATGCCATCCATTTTGTTTATTTACATTACTGCTCTTGCAGAAGGAGATTTAGACAGAAGGATCCCTCCATAGGGATTTTGATGTGTGTCATTGTCTCTAGACCACTTGATTACCTTTATAGAATGGCACATAAGGCCATGCAGCTCTGCCCGACCGCATCAGACCATGACTCTCCCCTTGCTCACTGTGAGCTTCACACTGGCTTCCTTGGATGCTCTGGCTTCAAGGCCTTTGCACAGGCTGTTTCTTCTGCTAGGAGCACTCTTGTTCCTTCAGGTCCCTCCTTAGTTGTCACTTCATTGAGGCTTTCCCTGATTATTTAATGTTATTTATTTATTTTTATTATTATTATTTTTAAATAATATAATTGAGAAATAAAATTTAAGATATTTAAAGTGTAAATGTGTCTGATATATGTATCCATTGTGAAAGGATTCCCCCATTGAGTTAATTAATAAATCCATCACCTCACATATTTACCTTTTTGTGCATGTGAGAACATTTAAGTTCTACTCTGTTAGCAAATTTCAATTATACAATACAGTGCTATCAACTATAGTCACCATGTTATACATTTAATCTGATTATTTTATTTAAAACATCAACGTCCGCATGCCCTGCCCCAATATTCTGTATCCATTCCCTGCTTCATTTTTCTTACAGCACTTACTATCTCATATACTACACAATGTACTTGCAGTTGTGTATGTTGTCTCTCCCTCCCCACAAGAATGTAAACTCTTTGAAGGCAGAATTTTGTTCCTCCTTTAGTCACTGCAATATTTCCAGTACTTGCTAAATAAATTAATAGGGCAGATTTTGAAAGGTCAAAGAGTAAAAATACAGTAATCGTTATATTTCTACCTGTGATTACTAGGCAAGGATTTGGAGAATGGGAGAGGGAATTGAAAGGAAAAGGGCAGTGTTGAAGTGTGGCTCATTCCAGATAGGCCAGGAAAACAGAAACATTCTCCTTGTTCAAAAATATCTCAGACAACTTTTCAAACCATAGATTCCATTTAGGTCAAGAGTTATTGTTTAAAATAATCTCTTTGGAAAATTAAACGTTTTATTTTTTTGTACTTCTTGATGAATTTCTTAGATAAGATCTAAATATGGTGACAATCAAGAAATGATGAATGTTTTCATGAGAAAATGATGATTGTTGAGGTCTTTTTGAAAAATATACCAGATAAGGTGGAGCGCTTTAGACACACAGGCCTGTGGGAGACAGAGAGGACAAAAGTGGGTATGGGTTCCCAAGTATGTATAATATTGATATTTTAATCAGTTCTATTTTATCTATAAATGTAAAAATTATAAATGTCAAAATATGATTGATATTTATTTATAGTATAAATATAATGTCTATGAATATAAAAATATAAATTTTTATAACAAAATGCTGCAGTTAAGAAATTGATAGTTTTTTAAGATATGTCTAAAGTCTGAAATCAGAATCTTTATCCTATTTTTAAGTGTTATTGAGTGTTTAATAAACATATAATCTTGTACTTTACAGAAATATTCTCTGAATGAAATATCCTTATTTCTTTAAGATTCTTCATATTTTCTGAAATTGTTTCCTCTGAATCTATGCTTGGATTGGCTTGCACCTAGATGCTGCGACAGGATTTTAATCATATATAATTTTACATGACCTGGTTGGGCACCCATTTCAATAAACATCAGAGTCAGAAACAGTTCCTAAATAAGAGAAGTTCAATAGAAAAAGAATATAGTGTACAAGAAGAGAAAGCAACAAAATAAAAAAAAAAATTTACTAAATGAAGACGATTATAGTCGTTTAAAGAACTCTCTTATTTCGGCTTTCCAAACCGCTTTTGTACTACTTTAGCAATGTGCTTTGGGTAAGTAACTGGGCCTCAGTTTCCTTAGGTATAAACTACACAGGCTCAGCTAACGATCCCTAAAGTCAGTGGTGGTCACATGTTTAACAACCGGCTCTCTAGTGGAAGGAGGGGAGAGGTTTGACTTGTGTCATTTGCCAGTTTCCATTGCATAAATACTCCCGCTGTGCCTACCTTGGTGGGAGTATTAAGCTACCAACATGGTGTTACTG
Organism: Ceratotherium simum simum; assembly: GCF_057802395.1. Classification (NCBI taxonomy): domain Eukaryota; kingdom Metazoa; phylum Chordata; class Mammalia; order Perissodactyla; family Rhinocerotidae; genus Ceratotherium; species Ceratotherium simum. The sequence continues at coordinate 73,896,863 of NC_141907.1, read as the reverse complement.
AATGCAGATTTGCTTTCACAAGTGGTGTGAGCTGGCTCCAGCACACCACTGGGGTTCTCACCAAATCTAAATTACGTGACTCTGTCTAGATGAACGTGGATATACCCCCAAACTCCGGTGGTACCTCTAGTTTCTGGTTAGGTGATTCCCTTAAAGGCACCTTTCCCTTTGAACGCTTTAAATAGATATTGAATATAATTAAAGTGTTTTAGACTCATTTGTACAATAGTTTTCCTACATCTGTGGATCTGATCTTTATAATCTAGTTTGGTTTACCTTTACTGAGTGAATTTTTTAAGGTAGGAATTAGAGTACGCTTATGTAGCCATGAATTTAGAAATATTTTTGAGAACTCCAAGGCATGGAGTCCAAGTCAATTTAATGCCAAGCAAATAGAAAAAGTGGCAAATTCAATTTACTTGCCTTCACTTTTTAATAAATTGAAGCACCTTCACCATACAATAAACTGCACGTGCTTGAGCTGTATAATTTGGTAAATTCAACATCTGTATACATCCATGAAACTATCACTTCAATCAAGATGATGAACATATTTATCACCCCCAGAACTTTCTGCATGCCCTTTGTAATTGTTCCCTCCCAGCCTGCCCATACCCCATCCGCATGTGAATACTGATGATATTTCTGTCACTATAGGTGAGTTTTCATTTTCTAGAATTTCATGAGTGAAAGTATACTATATGCATTCTCTGATGTCCGGTTTCTCTAGGTCAGCATAATTGTTTTTATAATCATCCAGGTTGTTGCATGTATCAATAGTTTATGTTTACTGCTGAGTAGAATTTCATTGCATAGATATACTCCAATTTGTTTATCTACTCATCTGTTGATACACATATAGATTGTTTCCAGTTCTTTTGGCTATTACAAATAAAGCTGCTATGAACATTCATGTACAAGTTTTTGTATAAACATATGCATTCATTTTTCTTGGGAAAATACCCAGGAGTGGAATGGCTAGCTCATGTGGCAGGCGTATATTTAATTTTTAAAGAAACTGCCAGACTATTTTCCATACTGGTTGCATCATTTCACACTTTCATCAGAAGTTCATGAGAGTTCCAGTTGCTACACATTCTTGACTACACCTGATGGTAGGCCTTTTTAAATTATAGACATTCTTAAATATCATAAAGTATAAAAAATTTGATTATATTTTTAGAAATATTTGTTTAAAATTTTTACATGTATGTTTAATTTAGCTTTTTTTATAGTATATTTGTCTGCTTTTGGTATCAGAGTAGCAGTGGGTTCATAGAGATGGGAAGTATTCACATCTGTTCAATTTTCTGGATAAGTCTGTATAGCATAGGTATTATTTCTTTCTTAAATAATTTGTAGAATTCATCTGTGCCTGGAGTTCTTTGTGGGAAAGTTTTTAAAACTGTAACTTCAATTCAATTTCTTTAATTAATATAGGGCAATTCAGGTTATCTATTCATTTCTTTTTGAGGGATCTTTGATAGTTGGTGTCTGTAAGGAATTAGTCCATTTAATCTAAGTTGTTGAAATTATTGACAGGAAGTTGTTCAAAATATTTTATTATTATTCACTTTATATCTGTAAACTCTGTAGTTATTTCATCTCTTTTATTCCTGAAATTTGTTCTTCTATTTTCTACTTCCTTGATTTCCACTCTGATCTTTATTATTTCTTTTGCTTACTTAGTCTGGGTTTTATTTGTTCTATTTTCTTAGTTTTTTTTTTTTTCTTTTCTAATATAGGATTTTAGTGCTGGAAATGTCCCTAGTTCATTTATATATCCCAAATTTTTATATGCTGTGTCTTCATTTTCATTCAGTTGGAAATATTTTGAATTTCACTTTTTGTTTTTTCTTTGACCCATGTGTTATTCAGAAGTGTATTATTTAGTTACTAAACATTTAGGAATTTTTTGGAGGACCTTTCTGTCATTGATTTTTTAATTTAATTCCATTTGCTCAGACACCATAATTTTTAGGAATTGAATCTTTTAAACATTTATTGGGACTTCGCTTATGGCCCAAGATATGATCTATCTTGTTAGATGTTCAGTATGCACTTGAAAATAGTGTGTATTCTGCTGATATTGGGTGAAATGTTCTAAAAGTATCAATTAGATCAAGTTGATTGATATGTTATTTAAGTCCTTTATATCCTTACTGAATTTCTGTCTACTTATTTTATAATTTATTGAAAGGAGTGTTGCAATCTGTAACTACAATTATGGATTTGCCTATTACTCCTTACTATTTTATTAATGTTGGCTTCATGTATTCTGAAGTTCTTTTACTAGGTACATGTGATAGGCAGAATTCTAAGATGGTCCCCAGGATCTTGCCCCATGGTGTATATGCCCTGTATAATCCTTGGAGATTATCCTTGGTGGACCTGGCCTAATCAGGTAAGCCTTTAAAAGGGACAAGGGTCCTAGTGAAAAAGATTCAAAGTATGAAAGGAGTTCTATGTGAGACAGATTCCTTGTTCCTGGCTTTGAAGATGGAGGGGGCAGTGTGGCAATGAATACAGATGAACTCTGGAAACTAAGCATCACCTCTGGCTGACATCCAGCAAAGAAAAGAGACTTCAATCCTATAGATGCAGGAAGGGAACTCTGCCACAATCATGTAAGCTTGGACTAGCACCCTGACCTCCAGATTAGAATATAGCCCAGCAGACACCTTGATTTTAGCCTTGTGAAACTGAGTAAAGGGAACTGTGCCCAGACTTTGACCCACAGAACTGTGAGAGAATAAATAGGTTTTTTTAAGCCACTAAGTTTGTGGTAATTGATTATGCAGCAACAGTGAACGGATACACTGCATAAACATTTAAGGTTGCTATGTCCTTATAATTAATTGAACCCTTTCTTATTATGAAATAACCTTCTTTATCACTGGTAATATTCTTTGATCTGAAATCTACATTTTCTCCACCTTTTTTTTTTTTCTTTTTGCTTGAGGAAGATTAGACCTGAGCTAACATCTGTGCCAATCTTCCCATATTTTGTGTGTGGGTCACCACCACAGCATGGCTGACAAGTGGTGTAGGTCTGCACACAGGATCCGAACACGTGAACCTGGGCTGCTGAAGCGGAGTGTGCTGGACCTAACCACCACACCACAGGGCCGGACCCACTCCACCTTTCTTTTGATAAATGTTAGCATAGACTATCTTTTGCTATCATTTTACTTGTAACCTATTTGTGTTTTTATATTTAATTTGATTTATTGTAGGCAGCCTGTAGTTGGGTTTTGCTGTTTTATCTAATCTGAAGTTGTCTACCCTTTACATGGGATATTTAGATCTTTACATTATTGTGACTTGTCATATGTGATTGTTATATGATTGGATTTAAATCTATCATCTTGCTATTTGTCTTTTTTTTTTTTTTGAGGAAGATTGGCCCTGTGCTAACATCTGTTGCCAATCTTCCTCTCTTTTTTTCTCCCAAAGCCCCAGTACTTTTAGTGGTGTATCATAGTTGTAGAGTTGTAGCTCTTCTATGTGGGATGCTGCCTCAGTATGGCTTGATGAGCGGTGAATATGTCCGTGCCCAGGATCCGAACTGGTAAACTCCGGGCACCGAAGCAGAACGCATGAACTTAACCACTACCCCACTGGGCTAGTCCTGCTATTTGTCTTCTATTCATTTCATCTGTTCCTTGTCCCCTCTCACCATCTTTTTTTCCACCTTTCTCAGCCTTCTTTTGAATTAATCAAGTATGTTTTATAATACTCTTTATGATTTTCCTTTGTTGCCTTATTAGTTCTAACTCTTCATACTCTCATTTTAGTTTCTGTAGGGTGTATAGTATTCATCTTTAACATCACTGCTTTCCTTCAGGTGATATTATGCTACTTCTTGTAAAGTATAAGAACCTTACAAAATTATACTTCCTTTTCTAGTCTTCCAGAATTTGTGCTATTGTTTTCATACATTTTTCTTCTACATATGTTATAAACATTACTATTAATTTTTGAATTAACAATTATCTTTTAAGGAGATTTATATAATAAGAAAAAGAGCCTTTATATTTCCTCGTGTAGTTACCATTTCTGGTGGTCTTTATTCCTTTGTACAGATCCATATTTTCATCTATCATTTTCCTTCTGCTTGAAGAACTTCCTTTAACATTTCCTGTAGTGCAGATATGCTGCTGATGAGTTCTTTCAGTGTTTGTATGTCTGACAAAGCCTTATTTCACTATTATTTTTGAAAGATATTTTGGCTGGGTGAAGAATTCTAGGTTAAGAGTTTTTTCTTTCAATACTGTAAAGATGTTACTTCCAAGTCCTCTAGCTTGCATTGTTTCAGGAAAAAAAAAAAGAAAAGAAAAGAAAAGAAAAGAGGAGGCTGGCCCAGTGGCACAGTGATTAAGTTTGCGCATTCTGCTTTGGCAGCCTGGGGCTCACCAGTTCGGATCCTGAGCTCAGACCTACACACCACTCATCAAGCCATGCTGAGGTAGCATCCCACATAGAAGAACTAGAAGGACCTACAACTAGGATATGCAACTATGTACTGGGGCTTTGGGGAGAAAAAAGAGGAAGACTGGCAACAGATGTTAGCTCAGGGCCAATCTTCCTCAAAAAAAAAAAGAAAAGAAAAAAATCTACTGACATCCATCTTTTTTCCACTGTACAGACTGCATCTTTATTCTCTGGCTGCTTTTAAGAGTTTTTCTTTATTCACTGATTTGATAATGATGTGCATTGCTGTATTTTTCATTTTTCTTGTGCTTGCAGTTCTTGGATCTGTGGGTTTAAAGTTTTCATCAAATTTGCGGAAAATAATGACCATTTATTTCTTCAAATATATATATAATTATATATACATTTTCTTCCCCCAATTTGATGATTCCAATTACACATATAAATTGTAAGTTGAATTTATCCCAGCTATAGTTCATTGACGCTTGGTTAATTTTTTTAAAATTGTTTTTCACTCTGTGCTTCATTATGGATAATTTCTGATACTATGTCTTCAAGTTAACTAATCTTTTCTTACGCAGTGTCTTATCTGCCATTAATCCAATCTAGTGTATTTTCCATCTTAGATATTGTTTGACTTGGGTTTTTTTCATATCTTCTATGTCTATACTTACCATGTTTAACCTTACCTCTAGCTCATTGACCATACGGAATACAGTTAAAGGTGTTCAATATCCTTGTCTACTAAATTTATCTTCTGTGTCATTTCAGGGTTGTTTTTAATTGATTTATTTTTCTCCTTGTTATGGGTTGTTTTTTCCTCTATCTTTGCATGTCTGTCAAATTTCAGTAGTATGCCAGATGTGAAATTTTCCTTGCTGAGTGCTGGATATTCTTGTATTCCTTTAAATATTCTTAAGTGTTGTTCTGAGATACGATTAAGTTACTTGGAAACAGTGTGCTCATTTCAGCTCTTGCTTTTAATCTTTGTTAGGCAGAATCAGAGAAGTAGTTAGTTAAGGGCTAATTTTTCTTGATTACTGAGGCAAGACAATTCCTAGTCTCTGATGTCTTCTGAAATATGTGCTTTTCCGCCCTGGGTATTCCATCCTGGCCCTATGTGATCTTAAGGTCCCTCTAAATCTTCTGCATGGTTCTTCCACTGGCCTCAGATTGTTTCCTTATATCTAGATACTCAGCAATACTCCATTAAATACTTGAGAATGACCCTCTGCAGAACTCTGGAATTTTCTCTCTGTGCAACTTTCTTCTCTCCAGTACCCTGCTCTGCAAGTGCTAGCCACTTTTGCTTCCCCAGCTTCCCAATTCTATCCACTTAACTCAAAGAGAACCCTCAGCTCTGCTTAGGATCCCCTCCCTGTGCCATGGCCTGGACACATCCTCCAGTCAGTAACCTGGGGCAACCATAGGGCCCACCTCATTTGTTTCTTATGTGTCAGTGATCGCTGTTGCCTAATATCCAGTGTCCAGAAAGCCATTGTTCTATGTATTTTTTCTGGGGTTTTAGTTGTATCAAGCAAGATGATAAAGCCAATCCCTATTATTCCATTTTGGACAGAAGCAGAAGTCTGCTAATTCCACTTCCTTTGGGGTTTATATCTACTTGAGAGATATAAGATTGAAGACTTGTTTAAATATTTGTATTCACATACTGATTTGTCAGTATTTTAGAGTATTTAATTAACTAATAATACTTAATATTTTAGAGTATTTATACTTAAAATGCTCTAAAATAAATTCATTACTGTGAATAGGTTATTACTAATGAATCTCATATAGGGTTCAACATAAGAGAAGAAAATAATCTTCATGAAATCATTCCTTATGTAAGATATCAATAGTGTCAAAGAGATGAACGTATTTCTTCATTCTGGAAAAAATTGGGAATCTTCCATTTTTTTAAATTTAAGAACACTCTTAGAATAACTATAGAGAAGAATCTAATTCTAAAAAGTAGTTTTACAATAACGCTTGCAAATTTAATAACATGGGAAGAGACTCTGACTCAAGCTAAGTTGAAACGACCTGCTATGGAATGTTAAACTACCTCTGTGAACAACACAAAGTGATTTGAAATGTAGCACAGACTAATCATCTTTTTGTAACATCACAAACCTAAATTGTCCAGAACTTTCCTGGGTTTCCTTTTATCTGTTAGTATGTTAATAAATTTCTTATACCAGCAAATCTTTCTGACAAACTCGGGAGTGAAGGTGACAGAGATGAAGCAATGAATAATTTATATACACAGAATATTGGCTGATTATGAAAGAGAAAATGAAATAGAGGGTTTAAAACATTTCTTTGGAATTTTGCTTTTATTTAACCAAGATATAGAGCCTACTCTAGAATTGTTTTATTTTTTAACATACTGAAATAGACTCAGGATTTTTAGTAATAAATAATCACAGACAATAATCATGTATGATTTGAATTTTCTTTTTTCTTCTTGAATAGCAACATTTATTTAATAAGTTGATTTTGCTATTATCAATACTTGAGATCTTCTGGCAAAGTAAAAACAAAAACTATAGCAATTAACAAATAATCCAAAGCTTTTTCTTCTATCATCCAAATAACTAAGAATATATTTATATATTTTGATAAAAAGTTATTTTACATAAAAAGCTCCAAATAAATATATTTTGTGAATCAAAAAAAGTATTCTTTTAGTTTTGTCTGTATTTGCAAGATTAATTACATAGAGTATCTGAAAATTTCTAAGATATTTTATTTAACCAAAGAGGAAATTTTATAATTCACATTATTAAACAAGTCGAATATTTTAAAATATTAACTTTATTCTTCCAAGTCTAAAGTATGTATTTATGTGTTGCTATAGTTCCATGTTCATTCATAGGTGATTATCTTCATTGCTCAGAGCAAACAACCATTCTCATCTTTAACATTTATATACAAATTAAGGTCCATTATCTTTTGAAACTGAAAGTATCCTTATTATCTCCTATATTTACTGTTTTACTTTTCATTTTTAAGCATAATCTGAACTAAGCATCTTGTTTAATAGTTGCTAACTTTTAAGTAGATACTTATGCAATATTTATATTTATAACAATTTCAAAGCTATGACACATTACCCAATGTAAAAGAAATGACACATGTGCTTGTATCCAAATTCAGAAATATAGCATGAATAAGGCACTATATCTTTCTCTTTCTCTCTTTTTAATTTTGATGAGGAAGATTAGTCCTGAGCTAACACATTGCCAATCCTCCTCTTTTTGCTGAGCTAATATCCTTGCCTCTCTTCTTCTATTTTATATGTGGGATGCCTGCCACAGCATGGCTTGATAAGTGGCAGGTAAGTCCATGCCTGGGATGTGAACCTGCAAACCCCGGGCTGCTGAAGCAGAGTGTGGGAACTTAACCACTACGCCACTGGGCTGGCCCTTTCTCTTTTTTTAATGTATTGATAACATGGGCTAAATTAGTCCTATACTATTTCTTCTTGAAAATTAGCAGAGAAAGAAATTGTAGCTTTAAAGTACATGCAATTTTGTTTCTAAACAACAGATGGCAGTATCAAATTCCAGATTCACTTTACAATTTTTTTTCCTTTTTTTTTAAATCTTTTTTTTTTAAATCATAATGACTGTCTTAGCCTCAGAAACACAATTAGCTTTAATTGGGGAATTACAGTTTTATTGACATTCAGTCTTGAAAAGAAATGTTTGCAGTATTTTGAACAAAATACTGTTTTTTCAGAATTAATATCTAACAGTAGTTGAAAAGCCAACTGATCAAATTTTAGAGGCATTAACATCAAAACAAATGAAATCAAGCTCATAATCAAATTGATTTACACTAATAGCACTGGAAGGTTCTACTTTAAAACCAAGATAATGTCCTCTGAGCATCAGTAGGGATGAGGGTGGTCTGGGAGGGAAAGGCCTGCACTGAAGGACGCTGGAACTAAGGGCCACTGGGAAGCCCAGGACCTGACAGTCACATAGATTTTAAAAGGTAAAAATAAAGTTTGCCAAATTGTCTTTTTCTTTCCCTCAAGAACTATAGGGTAGAACATAAGGGGAAAGAGCTGAGGAGAATGAAGAAAGATAAAAGAAAAAAAAAATAGATTTGTTCTCAGAGAAGAGACATCCTCCAGACTGGCAGGGAGAGCAGATTCATTTATTGTAGGATTTTGCCGTGAGCATGAGTTCTTTGGTAGGAGAATTTAGAGTCAGCAACTTTATCCTAATGACTCCCCTATTCTGGTCCATCCTGGAGCTGACCGGTAGGGCTGGAAGCATGGTTGCCAACTTCAGCTGCTCTTTGTTCATGAGTTCTAGTACATCTCACTTTCACTGATCAGAGTGGTATAGCATTCTGTTGTGCCAAGTGTTTTCCTTAGAACAGCATTTTGGAAATTTAGCCTGAAATATTCTCTTGATCTGTCATTATTCCATTTTTTTTTGTTTATATCCTTTTTCTTTTAAAACATTCTTTTCCTCTTAGTATTCTTTACCACTTGAGTGAACTATCATATATCTTTGTTCTCATCACTTAGCAAAGTATTAATAATTTATCCTTTTCCATATTTCCTACCTCATTCTTTTCAAATTCTCATTATGCTTGACAAAATAGATTTTGAATATAATGAAACTGTTTTAATCTCATTTAATATATTTTTTCTATTTCAGAATATCTCTGCATGCGTATACACTCTGCAGTTTATACACTATTTCCACTTCTCCACTGAATTTATATACATGGCTTGTTCAATTATTTCGACTTTACTATAAACAGTGTACATGTGTTCTGCTGATTTAGTAACATCAAGAGTAAGATTTAAGTGTCTTTATCTATTTTCCCAGGACTGAAAAACAAAAAACCTTAAGTAAATCGCTCCCCATTCCTGGTTGTGCAGAACTCCAGGGTGTTATTATCTTGGGATGCAATGATGTTTTCAAAAACAAACAAACAAACCGACAAACCAAGACAAAACTCAGTTGCACCTAAGGAGGATTGAGAGCTCTGATGGGGGCTCAGATGAGGGGAGGGCTGACAGCACTGACAGCTGCTGGCATCTCGTTAACAATCTAGAGTCCACCAAGAGACTAAGAGCAGTAACAATAGGAAACTCAAATGCTCACAGTTGACAGATAAGAATGAACATGAGTGAAGGAAGATCAGCTTTTCTTGAAAAATATAGATCTCTAGTGCTATCTTTCCTATTTCCACTTTTCATAGAGATGTGGCACATTAGGGTTAGTTTCAAATGCAAACAATAGTAAAGTACAAAATAACAATGGCTTAAATAAAATAGAAATAATTTCTCTCTTGTGGAGAAATTCAGAGATAGTAAAGCGCTTGGGATGGCAACTCTGTTCCAGAAAGTTCTCAAAGACCAAAGCTACATCTAATCTACTGCTCTACCATCTCTGGTATATGTCCCATGTCCTCCAGGTCCAAAATGACATTAAGAGCTCTCCCCATCATATCTGTGTTTCAGGAAGTAGAATGAAGAAATATATCAAGAAGAAAAGGAGACAAAACGGTGTGCATGAGCTATCTTTTAAGGAAGATTCCAGAAGCCATCATATGACACCTATGTTAACATTTCATTGGCCAAAACTTAATCCCATATCATGCCAAGCTGCAAGATATGATAGAAAATGTACCTTTCTCCACTCTACCTCGACATCCCAGAGCATCTCTCAACACAGAGACCTATGTAACCAATATCAAAAATATAGGACACAAACATAGTCCTTTACATTTGAGTGGAAACAAATGCTGTATTAATTGTTTCGCTCTCACTTTTGGTTGTGGCAATCAAATCCAAACAAATCTGATTGAAACTAAAACAAAGGAAAATGCATTACACTCTGTTGTTATGGTAACTGGAATGGTGTAAATGTGTGCATTATTTTCACAGCATAAATGATACATTGCTAGCTATGTATTTTAAAAAATTGCTGCAGGATTTGCTTAATAGCCAGAGCATAAAAGAATATTTGTTTCTCAGTCTGCAAAAAACAGTTTTCACTAATTTGACAAATTTTTAGCAGCTCTGTAATTTATTTGATTTAATTAAATTTTCATCTTGTTTTCACAATGAGTAATTGGAAATAAAATTTAAAGGTCTAAAGATGAGAAATTTAAATTTGAATTTATTGGTTGAACTGCTTATAATTTTCATTTACAATTCACTAACAGAATAAAAAGTCATTTCACTGGATATGAGCCATCTCAAAACTAACACGGCTAATTGCAATGTCATTAGGGATTTAAAGTAACCTACAGATTAAGGCTATGTTCTTATAGTTCATAAAATGTTACAGTCCATCTATTTGGAAAAACAATAGTTTGTTCACAACATGTGCACGTCTGAGATGCGCATATGGATAAATGGATATAAAGTTGTGAAAGATAAGGCAAGTTTTAAACTTTTGACCACAGTTGCAACTTTCATATTTCAAAAACAAAATTTTAAATATTCAGTTTTTTGATAAATGTACCATAGTTATATTAGCTGCTAACATTAGGGGAAATTGAAAGAAAGATATACAGGAACTCTGTCCTTTACAACTCTTTTGTAAATCTCATATTATTTCAAAATAAAAAATGTAAAAAATGTCCAGCCTTGAAATATATTAGAAACGTTTATTCAGTTTTATTGGTGTTAGGGCTAATATATTAATAATATTACATATAGAAAGACAGAGAGTGAAAATAATTAGTTTGAATATGGCTGTCATTTTAAGTCACTCACATTCAGCCTTATCAACTTTACCTCCAGTCGGTCCATATCACCTCCCACTTCAGACATATGGTTACACCCAGCATTTTAAGTAAATAGCAGGGGCATTGAGATATCAAGATTGACCATGTGTCAAGAAATGATCAAGTGCCACCCCTCTCAGCACCTGTGCCAGGCTGTCTTAGAGAAAGCACATCTTTCCTTCACCAAGGGTGATCTACGGCTTGAAACGCAAGTGTGGGAGTATTTATCCCAGCGATTCATTAAAATGTCGAAAAAAGAAAAATGAATTCAGCTTTCCTCATAACCCAAGTTTTTTCCTACCTTCTTTTTCACAATTAAAACTACACCATTTTCCCAGACCCCCAAAAGAAAAAATTAACTCAGGAATGTACAATTTTGGTTGCTGAGATACAGGTTTTGTAGTTTGTATTCAACCCCTCCTTTCCCAGTACCTTCCAGTTCAGCTTGCTCTCGTTCTGGACAGTTTGGCATCTGCTCCCGCATAGTCTCTGCCTTTTATTATTACTCACACAATTCCTTCCATGAAGCACCATCAGCTTTTCTAGTGCACATCAATATCTCTGGGCCTTCCCTCATGCACCCCCACCCCCACACATACACATACACACAGATATATTCAAAGATTTTAAGGCTCAATACTAAAGTCCAGTATTCAGTTCTATTCAGCTCAGCAAATCAAAAGCATATTTTACTCCAGGCTATGGATGAAACATTTTTATTCACAAAGAATTAAGACCAAATTCCTGCACTTGAGAAAACAGCAGGGGAATTGGCCATCTAACATTATACTCTTTCCTATTGTCCAAATTTAGTCTATTTTGGTAAAAATGGACTATGGGTTGTCTAAATCTGCTCTACACACCTCTTTTCCTTTCACATAAAATGCCTACTCTTTCTCCATTATTTTCTTTCCAATTATCCATAAAGATCTATTGGAAGCATCTCTATTGTGAATTTTTCCCTAAACCATGCAGCAACAAATGTCTCCTCATTTCCTTTTAAAGAAAACTTATTCACACAATTCATAGATGCCTATTAAGTTCCAGGATACAAGAGACATTTAAAAAATGATGAGATTTGATTATATAACAATTTAAATTTTTATAAATCAAAGACTGCATAAACAAAGTTTAATAACAGTAAGTTTTGGAATTATTTACATATGGAAAAGCCTTCCTGATACATGCTTAGCACATTCTACTTATTATTAATATCATCCTTGTATGTGCTTTTCATCCTCTACTAGTTTGTAAGCTTCCTGAGGAAGCAAGACTATCCTTTAACTTTTTTTGTAATACTCCCCATGCATACCACATACAGCCATATGGTGAATCTTGTCTGTTGAATGCATCATAATCTACTTACGAACCCCAAAAATAGATTAAAAGTAGGCAACATGTTGAGAGATAATTCTCCATAGGTCTCTTACCTTTCTGCATGTCTTGGAAGCAGATGCACTCACTGCCTTTGTTCTAGAATATACTTTCAGGGATATTTGTATGGGGAACAGCCTTATAAGAGGTGATAGTGTCTCCCTCCAGAGCAGAGGGCAGGTGTTATTACAGCATTGGAAGATGGTTGTAGTGTCTTATTCTAGGGTAAAGGGCAGACATGCACGTTCTCCATTATAAAAGATTCGCATTCCTTAGTACAAGTGTTCCCCTCCTGTGATGCAAAGGCAACATCTGGTCCTCTTTGAGCTGTCCTGTGGGAACTGGGGCACGGGAAACTGGAGCAGATGCTGACACTCTGGCTCCTGCTATTACTGTGAGTAAGAAACTGTCTTTCAGCTCTGAGCTGGGAATCCTCTGTCTTTTGCCAGCATTCATGAAACTGTGGGGGGCTAACTTGTTAGCTGTGAGGAGGATCAAATCTCAGACCCTTCACAATTCTTGACGCAGTATTTTGAGAAGCACAGAAAATTGGAATTATGAGAACTGAAGTACACATCATAGTAATGCTCTCCAGACTAGTCAAAGTCAAAAAGGACAAAAATATCAAGTATTGACAACTTTCAAACACTACTGATAGGAGTGCAAACTGATAGAACTGTTTTGAAAAACTAGCAATATCTACTAAATCTGAATATATGGATATCTTATTGCCAGCAATTCCACCTCAGAATAAGGGCCCCATAAAGACGTCCACTTCCTAATCCCTGGGACCTGTGAATATGTTACCTCACATGTCACAAGGGACTTTGCAGATATGATTAAGGTTAAAGACCTTGGGATAAGGAAATTATTCTGGATTATCCAGGTGTGCCCAATCTGATCGCGTGAGTCCTTAATTATGTAGAGCATTTCCTGGCTGTAGTGAGAGGGAGATATGACTATATGGAACAATGATCCAAGTGAGGCAGCATCACTAGCTTTGAAGATGGAGGACGGGGGCCATAAACCAAGGACTGTGGGTGGCCTTTAGAAGAAGGAAGAGGCAAGGAAACAGATTCTCCCCTAGATCCTCCAGAAAGGTAGCAGCCAGCTGATCCCTTAATTTTAGCCCAGTGAGACCTGCGTTGGACTTCTAAACTACAGAACCGTAACATAGTAAATTTATATTGTGTTAGGCCACTAAAATTGTGGTAATGTGTTATATCAACAATGGAACTAATACAACACCCAAAAAAATGTGTATCTATGTATATGTGTGTATATATGTATGTGTGTGTGATTAAATTTATATAAAAAATAAAAATGGTAAAAAGAATCTATGCTCTTGGAAGTCAGGAATGTGGTTACCCTCCTTGGGGCTGATAACTAAGAGAACACATAGTGGGGCTTTTGGGGTCATGATAATCATCTCTTGATCTGGGTGCTGGTTACATGGGTGTGTTAGGTTTGTAAAAATACATCAAGGATGTGCGCATTTTTTCTATATGTATATTATGCTTCAAATAAAAAGTTTAAAATGTAACAATACACAAAATCACAGTACTGAATGATTTGCATTAACCAAGGGAATTTGAGCAAGCCACTTCACCTTTTTATCTTTCTGAGCCTCAGTTTTCCTAATTGCAAAAGGATGATGATAATAAAAATAATACTGTACTGGATTGAATAGTGTCCCCCCAAATTCGTGTCTACCCACAACCTCAGAATATGACCTTATTTAGAAATAGTGTTTTTGTAGATGTAATCAAATTAAGATGAGGTCATCCTTTATTAGAATAGCCCTTAAATCCAATAATTGGTGTCTTTATAAGAGAAAGGATGGGGAGATTTGGATACAGAGACACAGACACACAGAGGGAAGACAGCCACGTGAAAACAGAAGCAGAAGCTGGAGTGACGTGTCTACAAGCCAAGGAATGCCAAGGATTGCCTGCAACCACCAGAAAGGAGGAAGAGGCAGGGAAGGATTCTTCCCCAGAGCCTTCAAAAGGAGCATGGCCTTGTGGACACCTTGATTTCAGACTTCTAGCTTCCAGAACTGTGAGAGAATAAATTTCTGTTGTTTTAAGCCATCCAGTTTGTGGTGCTTTGTTATGGCAGCCCTAGGAAACTAATATAACTATTTATCTCACAGGTTTTTGAGATAGGTTGATAATATAATTTATATGACAGTGTTTGAAAAGTAGTATACATTGTTTAATCTCAGTATTCTCATGGGAATCAGTCTCAACGTAATATGTATTCCTCTTATCTACACAACTAAATAATGGATTAATTCTTCCGTCTGAGAAAAAAAAAGGGAATGAGTTGATAAGAAGAGAAATATTTTAAAAATTCACTTGACTGGAACTTTTTTTATCCTTTTGGTTTCCAATTTTCTCTTTTTTTATCTTCCCATATAAAAAGTTTTATATTTATGGGTTATATTTAAAAGTTTTACATATGGGAGAACGTACATCAAGGTGGGTCCTAGTGCCTAAGTGGGCCCAACATATAGCACTGCTTTTCTCTATCTAGATTCTGAACCTGTTGAAAAGAAGGCAAAAGAGAAGAATACAGAGAGGAAATAAAAATATTACCTTCTATTAGTACTGAAGGCTAAGTTAGAAGATGTAGCTCAATTTAACAAATACGCCACTAAGTGAGACTCAGAACTCAACGAATTTACCCCTTCAATCCTCAGTAGCACTAAACTAAAACAAGCTTCCTCCCAGGGCTTACCAGGGGAAATTTAGGGCAGAGCACCAGGGTGTGCTGGGCTCCTGTCTATAGAAAAATTAATTTAGAAATGTACTACAAAATGCATAGGTCCATATGTGGTATAGTAATTTATTGATGAAGTTTAGAATAGAGAAGAGGCACAGGGTTTTTTCTTATTGTCCAATTAATACATGTGAAGATTTTTCACAGTATCAGGCATCTTTCTTCCTGTTCAGATCCAGGAACTATGTCTCCATGTTTATTGTCAAAAGCATGGTTCCTGACCAATTTCATATCTCCCACCTTGAGAAAAAGGTGACAACGTTTGTTATTCAGAATCCATTTGTCCTGAAATGTTGTGGATCATCTTGCCTCTGCAGTTCCCTAATACCATTTATTTAATGCTACTGACAGAACTACCCACGATGTTGCACCATTCACCATGCCGCCTGTGAATACTAACTCCTAAACACTCTCAAGGGTTGTTACTATGCTTTGTTGATGACGACCACACATACAACAAAGTCTTAGAAATTGCAGGAAAATGCAAATAACAATTGTTTTTCACCCTCATGTTAAACTTACTGTTTGGAATTTAAATTGTGAACTTAGAACCACACGTCTTTCAGTTATGTCTTCTCTTGAAGTCTTTAGGATCTAATCACTAAATGTCCAGAGTGTGATCTTCTTCAATGTTGACCTCGCCTTACCTCTCACACATCACCACCAGTGGGGAATGTAGGAGAGGGGCCAGAGACAGACCAAGAATAGCAGTCACATTTGTGTAAAAATGACCATTCCCACCTCCAGCACAGTTTAAGACCGACGCATGAGAACATGACTTCGATTTCACCACACTAAGGAGAAGCAAGAGAGGACATCAGTCAGAGAGACCCGTAAGTGACGTAGAGCAACCGTCTTCAAAGCCCTCAGAGGAGATAGGTGCAGCTATCCCTGTAGGTTTGCCTGGTGGGTGACTCAGAGCCTGCAGAGCGAGTGGCATAATGGCTGTGGGGCTCACAGGACAAAAGATGTCTTCTAGCACTTCTGCCTCTTGTAGCGCTGTAAACCAGAGGTGGCACCCTGAAGGAAACACAGACAGGAGAGAGTGCATGCAAGAGCTCAGACCTATAGCTCAAGCCCCTAGGGCCAGCAATAGTTGATAGCTAGCCCAGAGCCTTGAACTTGTCCTGTGTCCAACCTGAGTGGGTCACCTAAATAGGCGTGTCAGCAAGCTTCTGACTGCCCAATCACATAGTCTCACTAAAGAAATACTTCTTCAGCCAACGGGAAGAGATCCACTGACCAGGCTACTGTCCTGGACCTGTCCATAGAGTCCCAGAACAAATCTACAGACATGAGCCATGAGGTTAATTGGAGCATCTGGTTGGCTCCATATGGAATGGGAATAGGGCATCAGAGAGTAGGAAAAGGGTTGTGGAAATCCTGTTCTAGGCTGGTAGTGTCCCTTCTGGAAAGCTCTACGGACTTGGCAATTTCCAGCCATTGAGAGAGGAGGATTTAGAGAATTTTGAGGCAGTCACTTCAAAGTGCGTCAGGGTCAGAGGTACAAACTTCTGTCATGAGGAAACAGAAGGAAAACAGCTTTTCACCAAGTGGTAACAGGAAGAAGTTGAGCCAAGCCTAATAATGTATTCTTCTCAGTTTTACCCATCGTTTAAATTATACCCTCTCCCTTGGAGTAGAGTAAGTGTTAGGGAAAGAATTCAGGGAATTTAGGGAAAATCCCTCCTTATGGAAATCCAAGAAATATGGGCAAACTGTTTTTCCCTAACAGTGGAAATAGCTACCTTTTTCTTCAGTCACCAAAACGAAATTTAGCAAGTTCATACACTTGTACTCTCACCTGCCAGCACCTTGGTCCCTATTATCTGAACTGAACCTCAGAGCAATATGTATATGAGGAAGTGTTTCTTTCATGCTCCCCACTTTTCAATCTTTGTTTTGTTTTCTGATTATCTTATAAAGAATGCGTAAGAAACTGGCTTAAGTTACAACTTTAGCTCCCGTGAGGCTCATTTGAAGGTACAGATACCTCAGTTGTGCGTGTTCACCTCTTATGTCAACAGAGTGTGTAGTGCATATGAAAAGGGATCTAACTAAAAACCACCTGGAAAAGGCTAAATTCTACTTTACTGCTTCTAGTGACCTCTGTTCTATGACCGATTTCAGCCACAAACCTCCCCTGACTTGTGAGAAGACGGTAGCCTTCAAACTGAAGTTTGGGGCCTTGTCATATATTCCTGAGAGACAGCTCCCCACTCCCCGTTTGGGATCTGTACCACAAAGCCCATAAACAGGGATTTACACAAGGCTCTATTATTGTCTAGGGAACAAATTGTGGACCGTGAAATGAAATACCCAGTGCTGTTTAAATATACAAATGCACACAGCAACAAAATGGGCTTTTCATGGCATTAACAATGTGTTGTTACACTGTGATACTGCCCAAAAGACCTGATGTTTCAAAGCCGGGAACATTAGCGCTAGAAAAGGAGCAGCAGCCCTAGGTGTGTCCAGGATCCCTTTGTGAATATGCTGTCTGCTTCATTGCCTAAAGGAGAACAGCAGAGCGTGTGGAAAAGAAGACTCTGCATCAGCCCAATCTTAGTCCTTCGCCCCAATCCGTGGCCTGTGTGATTCTGTTTCCTTATCTGTGAAGTGAATATCACTAATACCCAACACAGTCCAGAGGACTGAAGGAGGTTCGTTAACTTCAAGCATTTAGGTCACTGCCTGAACCATAACAGGGTATCAATAAACACTCACTGTTGGTGTTGGCAATCTTTATGTCACTGGTGTGATGGAATGAGAGTAGGTTTATAACTTACACATTCACAGGATTAATATAAGGAAAAACTTATTTTCATCAAATAGTCTAAGGTGCTAAAAGAAATTGAAAGTAAAGTAGTAAAATTGTAATTTACTTCAGCTTGCGTGTAGCGGACGCCAGCCATCTGGACATTTCCATCGGGTGAGTTCAGTGGTTCTCCTAGTGTGGTTCCCAGGCCAGCGGCACCAGCTTCACCCGGGGAACAACTTAGAAAGGCACAGTCTTGGGCCCCATCCCAGGCCCACTGAGAACCACTGTTTAGAGGGAAATCAACCAAAAGACTTTTCTTAGCATCATGTAGGGAAAAAAAGGAATCTGGTATCCATCAGTACTTTCTTTACCTTTAAATGTTTCTTCTTATAGAAACCAGATCCGATCATATTGTTAAAAAATATAGTTGTAAATTTTTTCACAATGCACTTCCTGTATTGTGTTCTATGTTTAGGGAAATGCTTATCCCTGAACCCAAAAGTACACTGAGATCAGCCCGTTTTCTACCTATATATCTCTCCCCTCACCTTATCCCCTTGGACCCCTAGTCTCCTCCCAGCCTTCACAGAGCTCTTTTCCCTGGAGCCCTCAGCCCGTTCTGCTTTACACTTCCATCCACATTTGCTCACCAGTACACAACTCTTCTCTTTCCCAATCCAAACAGCTGGAGCCTCCGTTGCTACCAGAGAACCCAGAGAAGCCCAGAATCCTATTATCCACAAAACAAAGTTTTTGTAAGGAATGGAAGATTCTCTGTCGTTGCAGTGGTGGCTCTGTGTGCAGACTGTTTCTTCTGCCTAGAACAGTATTTCTTCATATTTTCATGTCTTCACTCCACCTCTTCAGTAGAGTCTCTGTTAAGATATTACCTTCTCAGGAGTCCTTCTCTGAACACTCTATCAATAAGAGCCACTCCTGAGGCTGGCCTGGTGGCATGGCGGTTAAATTCATGTGTTCTGCTTTGGTGGCCCAGGGTTTGTGGGTTTGGATCCTCGGTGCAGACCTATTCACCGCTCATCAAACTATGCTGTGGCAGTGTCCCATATACAAAGTAGAGGAAAATTGGCACAAATGTTGGCTCAGGGCCACTCTTCCTCAAGCAAAAAGAAGAAGATTGGCAACAGATGTTAGCTCAGGGCCACTCTTTCTCACCAAAAAAAAGAGCCAATCCCCCCCCTCCAAGACTCTCCAAGCAATGCCTCTGTTTTACTCATTTTCAAATTAATTACCTCTACCTTATATTATATAATATTTTTTATTGACTGCGTCTGACACCAGGCTGTATGCAGGTCTTTGCTTCAAAACAATACACGGCACATAATAGGCACAGTGAACACCAGCATTCTAATTTAAAACTTGGAAATGCCTTTTTCTGCAAAAATAGCGTGTATATGTTTGCTTTCTTCAATTCACAAATATTTATTGAGTGCCTAATGCCTTCTAGGCATTTGACAAAAGACTTCATAGAAAGAATAATAGGATGTGCTCCCTGCCTTGGAATAGTGTGACCCAAATAGTCTTAGGGATAGTGACAGAAGGGAGTATGCAGTGGCAGGTGAATGCTAAAGCCAACTTCACAGATCAGGAAAGGCTTTTCAGCGGGAATTATAAAAAACTGAATCTATTTTAAACTTCTAAATATGTTTTCAAAAGGCAATAAATGTTCATACGTTCTATAAATATTACAAATAGCACGCTTTATTCAAATTAGTTCAGATCACATTTTCGATAGCAAAATAGATTTGTCTCATTTATTGTTTCTTTTAAACAAAACATTCTTTAAGTTGAGAAGGAGGGTCCAAGATGGCAGCTTAAAAGTATTACCAAATATGTCTTGGAGCCATCTTCTTGTTGGAGTCCCTTAACATCCTCACATACTTCCAATGCAGAAATCAGAAAGCCGTTTTGACTTCTCCCTCGCCTTCAGTTCTCACCTCCAAGCTATCCTTGAATCATATCATTGCATCTTCTACGTTTCCCAAATCTACTTTCTCCCTTTATATCCCCATTGCAGTGCCTTCTCTTTATCTTTCATAATTCCTTTCTAGATCATTATAACAATATCCTAATTGGTTTCCCTGAGTGTAGCTTTCATCCCCTCCAAACATCTACAGGATAACATCAGAGTGTGCTCTTTAAGTAAAATGAATCAGATCACACTTTGCTGTTGTTTAAACCCTTTATCATTCTCCCTATCACTAGAATAAACATAGATCCATTTGTCCAGATGCAGACAGTCTAGTTGTACATCTGCTGTCCTAGTGTGATTATTTGTAGTGCCTCCTTTCACTCTTACAAGTGCCTGGTTTGAATAAGAAATTATATAGCTACCCTTCTCATTGCCTTCATTATTAAGTTTGAATTTTATAATTTTACAATCAAAATCTTCGTTCACAATATGGGTGCTGCTGTTAAGAGAGGCAATATTGAGCTCACATCTTGCTTCCCTGCTGCAAAATCTGAGTGCATCAAAATCTTAGATTGTGTCTTAAACATATTTGTACCTTTACTATTCAACACTATCTCTGGCATTGAGTAGGTACTTAATTATGATTATTGAATTTTGAATAGTTGCACTTAAAATTAAAGTTTTTGTTATTAATGATATTCTATGTGTATCATCCTTAGATTACTCGGTATAGCCATATGGTTTTTGACATTCTTTTTCGCACATTCATTTACTTACTTAACAAACTTCCATTGATCAGCTACTAGATGCTAGTAGAGCAATGTCCTGGCAATGCTTGGAGCCAGAGAAAGTGAAAAAACAGACCTGCAGCCAAGTAAGGGCACAAGTGTTACAAGTAGATGCTGGAATTAGATTCAAGATACCGTGAGGGCACAAAGGAGGAAGTGATCAAGTCTCAGGGGGATGGAAGGGAAACAACAGTTTTATGAAAAAACGACTCTTGAGCTGAGTCCTAGAAGATGAGCAGTTGTTTCTCTGACAGACAGTTTGAGGGAGGCCAATCGAGGCTGGCCGTGAAGGTATGAAATAACTATGCACGTTCAGGATGGTGCAACTATTCAGTAGAATTGGAGGAGGACATAAGAGGAGCCATGGATGAGGCTAGACAGATACATATGGGCCAGAGCCCAGAAAGGATTATTGGCCAGTCCCTGTAAAGAACGGTGAGTCTCTGACCCATGCTGGATGAGGGAAGGGCTTGAGCAGTATAGAAATTCAGGAAGATGAGCCTGGTAGAAGTGTGGTGGACACATTGAATGAGGGAGATACTTGCCCTTGGGCAACAAAGATTATTTCAGCTGTCCAGAAAAGTAGAACACGGTGCAAATTTAGACTCCATTATGGAAAATGGGAGAGCAATGACGGACAGCACATTAAGGACATAGATTTGAAGGACTTGTCAACTGATTGGATATGAAAGGTGAAGGAAGAGATAACCATAGGATAAATTACAGGTTTTTGTTTTGGAGAATTTAGTGTGGTGCTGCCATTCACCAAAAGTAGAACATCAGTATGAGAAGCAATTTTTAGAGGAGTAGTGAATAGACAGAGAAAGAGTCTATATAGAAGACTATGAAAAAATACAAAGGCAAGAAAAAAATCAGAAAAGAACCATGTTGTAGAAATTTAGGGTTGAGAATTTCAAACTGTAGAGGATTATCAAGAGTAAAAAATGCTACAGGCCAGTCTAGGATTGTACAGGCTGAAAGAATAAGAAATATATTCAGATATAGGCACCTGAGTTTGAAAATGCCCTGACAAAACCATGGCATAATGTGTAAAAGTTTATTCAGTTACATCCCACATTTATTGGAGCCAGTTCTTTTAAGTTTCAGGTTCTGGGCTAGGAACCGTGAATACTGGCACCAACAGGACCCAGCTCTGCCTCAAGGACTCAGGGCTGCAGAAGGACAAGGCAAACATGTGAGCCAAGGTGGCCACTTTCCTGAGCAGCCTCACCTGGACTGGATGGAAACATGAAGCTTTTTAAATCTTCTTTCTTGCCTTTAACCATACTATGTTCACTTTCTCTTTCCTATCCCTTAACAGAATCTGGGTAGAAATTACAACTTTCTGACAAATTTCAGTTACTGAATTTAGTCCAGGAAATGTTAAAGTTTCACTAGCACAACCAATTCAAAACTTCGTCTTCCCTCACGTTAGGCAGACCTGTAGCTTGAAAGATGTGAAGTGAGGAGCGGGAGTGTGGTGTCTCTGGAGATACCATCTCCCTCCCCCTCCCATTGGAGTAAGCAAAGATGACTGGTTGCCTGTGCACGGTGTGAGAACATCCCCGGCCTCGGTTTGCTTTGTTGTGATTCCATCAATAGCCAGTAGCCTTTGCTGATACATGGCTCTCTGTGTTGTGTTTGTGGGCAGCGTTACTCTCTCCTGGTCTCTTGTTCCTCATGGAGTAATAGCGTCGTCCCTCACCAGAGGTTTGCACATGATAGCTCTGCTCCAGGTGCCTCACTAGTGACTCTCTGAGGAACCCTAAAGCTCCCTCTGGCAACCTCTGTTCTCCTTCACTGCAGGCACAGGAGGTACTAGAGTATGGTCACACATGCTCTCGGGATGCAGGGAACTGTAATGGAGAGATGCTCATCCAGGTCTTCTCAGGCGCACACTAATACAGTCCCTTCAAGGACTTCAGGTAACGTGTGGCTTCTACTTTCAGAAATCAATAGATCAGAAACCGGCTCCAGTTCTATGACTATATCCCTCTTTTAACTCAAAGGGATCCATGTCAAAACTCAATTTTGTTCATCAGGTTAGGCAAGCCTGTAGATTCTGCAGTTTAGCAACCATTCAACCAGGGCGATGGACACGGTCTCTACTTCCAAACATCCTACCACTATGAATGATTTTCTTGGAACAAGCTCCAACTTAGCTGTCTAGACCTTTCCTTATCTGAAAGGTAGAGAATGTAAAAGAAATAGTTTTGTCTTTAAGTGAATTCTGGGGAAAGGCATCTCACCCCAATTGTTGATGAACCTCTTTTGAATGTGGGTGCTTGTACTATTTATTCCTCAGTTTTGAGTCTTTGACAAAATTCTGGGAATAAGGGAAAGTCACATTCAGCAACTTGTTAAATAAATAATAGTAGAATAATATGTTCTATATAATTATTATGAGAAGTATAAGTACATACAATTGATTGAGAATGATACTGAGGAGGGGGTAATTAAAAAGAGAGGAAACAAGAGGAAAAGAATTATGCAAATCAGCATAAGCTTCCCAACAAAAGTCAAGTCTAAGTTGGGATTTCAAGAATGAATAGGAATTCATTAAGGAGATCATGTTTCTGTTAAGAATATTCTTTTAATAATCCATTCAGGCTACCCCATGTACAGTAGAATTTACATATGCAGGATAATACTGCATAACCTTGTTCTGGGAAGTATAAATGGGTCCATGAATTTGAGAAAGTCATTGGGCAGCTATGCTCTGTCACTCTCATTCCCTCTCTGGGGCCAAATGGCTTTTTTCCTTTGGTTCTTCACTCCTCTCTCTGTAACTTGGCTTCTTTGCTTACTCAATCTGTTTGGCCATGACTAATCATGGTTACCTCAACAGAAAAATTAGACTGACCTCCAGTTCAGCTCCCCAAAGACAACTGACTAGCCAGTTGTTCTATCTCTACCATTCCCTGAAGAGAGGTGCTGAGTAGCTGAACAAATGTCATGAATCCACTCCTAATCCAATTACATAAGGCCAGAGTGTGACCAGAAAGGGGCACAAAGCCATGCATGGGAGGAGGCTGTGGAGAGAGAAGAGTCTCTGCTGTGGGGTGTAAATGGAAAGGAAATGGCCATGCTTCTCTCATACAAGGAGACCAGAAACTTCAGACTAACAAATAATTTGGGTTTAGGTACAGGTTTAACGACATTCATTGTATGTTGTTTGGGGAATGCCAAGTCATTTTTTTTAATTGTTGGAGCATAAATTGTCAGGTTGGAGGTAGATGAGATAAGAAAAGGCACAAGTTATGCTCTAAAACTCTGTTTCTCATTTTGAAATTATGCTTGTGTATTTATGATGTAATGAGGACTGATTCTATTAATAGGCAAAATAAGTAACTGTTTATACAGTATAATTTGAGAGTGTGCACCAATGGTAGCAGTTAGACAGCGTTTAATTGCCAAAGGAAACTTATGGGACCCAAAATGATAATATTTACAAATTTATGTTTTATTGCAGAAGAGTGATACAATATAGCAACAATGTTAAAGTAAGTATACGCATCAGAGCCAAAGACTGTCTCTCAACCAGGGGTCCAGAGAGGTCAGGTGTGCGCTTTTATTGTCCTCCCTCTGAACCAGTGAACACAAACAAACAGGGAGCATGAGAGTCACTAAACCTCACGAAAAAATATTTACAAACACTCTAGTCCAATGATGACTAATCCCAGTGACCCTGGAATTGGCGTTAGTTGTACTAGAGTAAGAGGTCTACCTGCATGTCTCTGACACCTGGTCAAGGCAAGAAACAAACTGATTAATAGTGTTGCTCTGTAACCATGAGTCTGAGGTAAGTTTCAGGGAAGTTTGTATCAGCTTGTCAGCATTGTCTGTTAATAACTGTGAGATCAATGATTTCCACCTAGCCTCTGTGAGACCAACATACAACGGAGAGTTATGCCATTGCGATGGTCACATAACCAGAATATGCCTACCTACGTGGCCAGCAGAGTATAAGAAACCTGACCTAGACTCCATTTTACACTCCTTGGTTCAGACAGAGGAATTCTGTGTACATGTCAATTGTTCCTAATCCAAGAGAGGAAGTTAACAGAACTTACAGAAGGGAGGACAGTAGGAGTCCACACCTGCCCTCTCTGGACTCCTTGTTGGGAGATAGTCCTTGGCTATAATGCATATACTTATTCTAATATTGTTGCTACATTGTATCACTTTTCTGCAATCAAACATAAATGTGTAAATATTATCATTTTGGGTCTTGTAATAATTTTCTGACAGCTACAGTTGGTGATAATACTGAATTTAACTGTAGTAGCAACAGTTCAGCTATTCTAAACATGTACATGTTTATGTTACCTAAGGCATCATAAAGCTTTCCAATAGTGTGTAAATTTTTAAGGTTGGTTGATAAACTGGTCTGGGCTGGCCCTAATCCTAAGAGCATAATATGCTGGAGGGTCAACGTCAAATGGATATGGGGCTTGGGGAAGAAGGCGTTTGGAGATGGGGGAAGAGATACTTCCTGATCCTGAGTGATGACACCATCACGGAGGTCTTGAGCCAGCTGTCTTACACAGAGTTATTTCTTTGGGGGGAAAAAATCCTATTTTAACCACTTGAAACGTTATTCTTCTTTCTTGTGAACATTCCGTATTTACTGAGAAAGTTGCTGGAAGAGGCCATTTGTCATTTTGATCCCTTTAAATCTAGCATTATGAATTCAATACTTCTACTGCTAGTTCCTCTGAATTCAGCATACTCCCTGGATAGAAACCGTCTGGCACTTTGTCCTGTGGGAATGCCTCATATTTTAAGTAAACACTGAGTGTTAATGCATGGCAAATTTCCTCTAGCCATTTTGAGATTTTTAACACCTGATAGCTATGAAAGTTAAAATGTTACATCAGATGAAAAACAGTGCAATATTTTAAAAATTTAAATGTCAAAGAATTGAAGACCTAGTTAAGAATTTTGTAAGTTCAAATGTTTTGTCAATAAATAAAAAGAGTAATTTGTTATTTTAAAGAACAACAAAGAATGTCTGAGATAATTGAAGCATTCAGGCAACGGCTCTATTAAATTACTAAAATGAGTTCAAAGAAACATACGATCTACATATTAGTATACCTGACTGTTTCTGAAAGAATATGAGTTAAAATTTTTCTCAACAAATGATACTAAACAAAATGTTTGTTTAGACACAAATGAGAATTTAATTTGGTATTCTTAATTAAAATCACGTACTTTCATTTAGACTGTATGCCAATTAAAAAAAGCAAATGGATCTACTGTAAGACTGACCATTTTAGAAACTAATATAGGTGATGAAAATTATGGCTGTTGTTATGAATTCCTACTGATCACTGAGGTGACTATAAATACGTGTACATACATACATACCCATGAATTTAAAAAAACGTAACTATACATTAGCAAGAAAGCAGCTCTTGAACTTCTCATGATTTTAAATTCAAACATTTGAGAAATGAATGAGGGGGGAAGGTAGAGGTGGAGAAGGAGCTGGAGATGGAGAAAGGCGGGAATTAGAGGTGGGATATGGGAAATACCCCTTGGATAAACACTGTGAGAAATTGGTGCATTCTAAAATGTTCTGTAATAGAGAAGTACAACATGTTGGCAACTAGAGAGTTGACTCGTTCTTTCATATAATGACTGTATTAAGTACCAACTAGGTTAGGAATGCATTTACAGACAATGCACAGGGATTGGAGGCAGGAGATTGGGTGAAAATCTGGGACAGACTCTTAAAGCTCTCTAAACACTCAGTTTCCTCATGTTGCAAGTGAAAGGGAGAAAGTGACTAATGAGTCATACCTCAAAAGTTAATGTGACAACTAAATGCTATATGACACAATTAGCACATTGCCTGCTGCAAGTTAGCGTTCAAGAAATAACCTCCCTTTTCTTTTCACCTATGGGAGGTGATGATTTTTGGATCTTTGTATATTTTCTTATTTGTTTTACATACAAGTAGGGAAAGGCAAGACACTATCTTGAGTTTTTTTAATCTGTGATTTGGAGAAAACACATTTTCAATCAAATTATCATTGTCCATCGACTCGCTATACTAGATAGAGTGTTTGTTTGCAGACTTTGGTGCAGCAATAGTAAAATAGAATTCTATACATCCATAAGTTGAAGCAGAATTTCCACTGTGGAATTCTAAAAGAAATAAATTGCTCTTATTCATATCCTTCTAATTCAAATTTTTAAATCAGTTACTGAGGTAGAGACTAAAATTTACTTTTTCTTGCCTTATTAAAAGAACTACAAAAATAACATTGAAAAAAACTAGAAATATTATTGTACATTTGATTAATTACTATGTTTATTATTAATCATTTTAGGTATTAAATAAGACTAATAATCTAAAAGCTCTGTTTATTCAATCTGTTTTTTATGTTCTTAAGATAAACTTTTGCAAACTATTCTATAACTTTACTTTTATTAGTTCAGAATAGTCTTAACTTTCTTTTATCCAAATCACTGAGTATATCAATAAAGTTTTAGTCAGGAAAACAGAAACAATAGGAAGGTTTTCAACAGAGATAGTTTAATATAAGACTTGGTTATATTGTATTGAAGGACTGAAAAAGGACCTAATGGGATGACACACAGATTAACAAGTACCAGAAGCAGGTATCACCTTTAAGACTGGGGCAACAAAGGCCAAAGGCCGAGGTTATCAGAACCTAAGATGTTAAAGCAGGACTCCTGTAGAGGTGGCATTCACCTTCTGGGGACAGTGTGTCCTAGGCTCGCGCTGGCATCTCAGGAGCTCAGGGCTGCAATCAGACCCATGAGGAAGGTGCACTGCCTAGATTGCTGGTGCTGGTGTCTCAGAAGTCCGAGAGAAGAGTCCCTCATCGTTGGGCCTCAGATATCTGAGGAGAGGGTGCTGTTCTTCTGGTCCTGGAAACCCTGAGAGCAGCAACAAGATTGCTTCTGGAAATGTAGAAAGCAGCTAGATGCTGGAACCAATTGCTGCTGCTGAAATGAGGGAAGATGGCTCAAGTCGGATGACACTGACAATAACAGCCATCAAATAAGAATCAGATCCCTTCTCCCCTGCCTTCCTCTACGCCTCTAAGGGCCTCAATTGGCAGAATCTAACAGAAGGCCAGCTGGCAGAGGAACATGGTTTGTGGACCCCAGCCCCAGCACCAGAGAGAAAAGAAAGGAAAAACAGACTGGGACTTAGGAGAAGCAGCTTTGTGTCTGGCACAGCGACGTTTTGTAAGTTCAGCAAAATCGTTCTCATCATCAGTTTTGTTCAGCAAATTCACTTATTCAGATATCAATGTGTGCTTATTTTGTGATAATCCACAAAGAATTGAGTATCTGGTGTTCATGAAAAGCAAACTAGCATCTTAGTATAATTTTCAATTTGATGTTAAATGTCTTGATTTAAACACAATCAGAGAACTGTTGAATTATCATCATCTGTTGGATTACCCAAATATGAGGATCTAGTTGTAAAATTGGCATTAATGCCATAAATTACTGCTTTTTATCAAAACTTTAAATAGTCATTAGTAAGATATATCTTCTACTCTAGGACTCTATACAAATGAACAATAGTTTGTTACTGTTATTATTATTATTTTTTACTGCACAAATACCTTGCTGTGGTATTTATTCATACAACAGTATCCTGTATCCTGAATCTGCCCAGCATTGAAGTCAAGCTCCTCTATTTTCTGCGTCCAGTGGTGAAAAATGTGACCATAATTTGATTAGGCGCATAAATATTTGTTCTTAGTATACAAAGGAGACCAACCCTTCATATTGCCAAAATTTTTCCTGCTCATGTAAAGATCTCTATTCCTGGTGCTCCTTTTCAGCACCTATGAGCCTGCGTTTATTTTCAAGTTCCACTTGAATCACAATCTCGTCACTGACTATACACAGCAGGACACAAAGCACATTCTATTGCAGTTGGATGGACAGGAAATTTGAGGAATATGGTATAAAACTAACATGATAACCAGAGTAGTCTAATGTTTCCCAAAGGATCCGTGAATCTACACTCTACTGGATGACAGCTCTCAAGTTTTCATTTTCTTTGCAGAATCTCCAATAGCTCTGTCTTTGAAAAGTGTTTCTGCCAGGATTGATCATTTCAGCACTGAGTCTGGGAAATAATTCAACTCCAGGTAAAAAGAATGGAAAGAGATGAGTGAGTTTTTCAAAGTTATTCTTTCTTATTCTGATAAGTTTCTTCACCCTATCAAAATAAATAATTATACTGTCTGGATAAATTTGTCTCATTAATAGGAGAGTAAGAATAATAAAATTAGTAAAGGTGGAAACTGTGAGTAAGAAAAAGGAAAGAATTAAAATGCCTTAACCAACCTTATTCTAATGAAAATACCAAATGGCTAAACCAGAATAATACAACAATATTTTGAATAACATTTTGAATCAAAATCAAGATAACCTTTGAATCTTTTCACAGATGCAGTAACCTGAATTTAGGAAGCTTTAGAGCAAATTGCCAGGTTCTAAACATAAGGTCTGTCAAGGTCCAACTAGGACCCCAGTCCTCACAGGGGTCCCTTGAGCCAGTAGACAGTTTCCCACAATAGCAAACGACGGAACCAAAGGAGAGCCTGAGTCCTGTAAACTGGAGATCAGTGGGTGAAGAAGTGCTTGGAACCCCCTGGTGCTTTCTCTGGGCACAGGCCATGCACTGAAGTTATAGAGAAATGTGTGGCCCTCAATTGTTGAATAAATAGCCATTGATTTGAACTGAATATTTAGTAACACATTGATCCACAATCAGAATTTCAAAGCCCAAAAAAGCACATTTAAAAGGTCAATCCCTTAGAATATAAGCGATATTTTTTATAGTCTCTACCTTATTTATCAATCAACATGTACACTTTCTACAGAGTTGTCTGGGCATTTTAGAGTAGAAAGCCCTCCAGGGTAGGAAGTTCAAGAATTAATAATGGATGCCTTTGATCTTCCAGCTGGTTATCCATAAGGGTGGTAAAATCAGACAACACATTCTTCATAACCTGATTATAATTCAGTTCTTTAAATTCTCAGTCCTAAACTTTGTTTATTACATTGATGATTTTTTTTTTTTTTTTGGTGAGGAGATCAGCCCTGTGTTAACATCTGCCAATCTTCTTTTTTTTCCTGAGGAAGACTGGCCCTGGGCTAACAACCGTGCCCATCTTCCTCCACTTTATATGGGATGCCGCCACAGCATGGCTTTCCAAGCAGTGAGTCAGTGCGCGCCCGGGATCCGAACCGGCGAACTCTGGGCCACCGCCGTGGAGTGTGCGCACTTAAGCACTTGCGCCACCAGGCGGGCCGCTACACTGATGATTTTTTAGGTTAACATTTCCAAGCCCACCTTTTTAGAGAATGAGAGTTGAAATGATAACAGTCATCTGATATTGATGAGGCTAGTTTTAGAACCTTAAATTCAAGCTTCAGAACTTTATTTTTAGTTGTGCATATTTATTTTAAAATATTCATAGTGCCAGCTTTTGTTCTTTACCCCCAGATTTTGTTCTCCACCCTCTGAAAGCTGCAGAGTACAAAACAAGCACTTTTAAAGAGAAAATCAGATGGTGCTAATTCTATGTATTTTATACCCTGGCATATTTGATTATGAGAGAGTGGTCAAAGGGGTTAGTATATACAGTAAAAATATGGCCTCCACATCATCCACTGGTGTGACACCGGTTGGTTAATCTTGGGCCAGTCACATAAGTTCTACAAACTTTGGATTCCCTGGACAAAGTATGATGACAAGGCTCATCGTGTTTTTATTTGAAAATGTATCTATTCCCCTGATGTATTAGTTCTCCAGGGCTACCATAACAAAGTACCACAGAATTGGTGGCTTAAACAACGGAACTTATTTCTCATTATTCTGAGGCTAGAAGTCCAAGACCAACACGTCAGCGGGGTTGGTTCCTTCTAAGATCTCTCTCTTTAGCTTGTAGATGCCATCTTCCTCCAATGTCTTCGCATTGCCTTCTCTGTGTGTGTCTGAGTCCTAATCTCAGTCATATTGGATTAGGCTCACCCCAATGACCTCTTTTAAACTTAACTGCCCCTTTAAAGACGCTATCTCCCCAAACAGTCACTTTCTGAGGTGCTGGAGGTTACGACTTTAGCATATGAATTTGGGAGGGACACGATTCGGCCCATAACACTTGAATGTTAACTTATTGGCTATTAGTGCCTTGATAAATGAGTGTGTCTACTACTTAAATCAAGACCAATATTTTAGAAGGAGAAAGTCATGAGAAATCAAGGGAAAGACTGAAAGAAGAAAGATAAAGTGAAAGAGGGAAGGAAAAATCCTGGCTAAATGAGAGGCCCCTTAATTATGTGAAACGTCTAAATTCTATCCTCTGTGTATTCAGAGTGGTTTCTATTTTGCTCTTTACCTTCATTAAAAGTCTCAATACGTCAATCAAAATACACAATTCACATCTGAGAAATTTTCTCATAATGTCTTCTCTAAATCCATAGAAAAAAATAAATTTGCACATTTGGCAAATGTGCAAAAGCTCAACACCATTCCAACGCGGACAGAACAATTCGAAAGGACTTTTGATGAAACTTGTCATGTTATTACGGGCTCTAATTGGCACTCTAAAAGGTATAACTTTCCTTCTATGCAATTAAGTTCTACTTGGAAAGGTGTTAAATTCATTTTTTTCTTGGGGAAAAGGAAGATGTGGAAGAAATCTTGAGTAGTAAGAGTATAGTGATCACGAGGGTATAAATCATCTAGGCCAAATAACCAGTGCTTCAATAGAGAAAAATGTCATGTAGAAAATAATTCCATGGATGTTGCTAGCTAATTACTGTAAGCGGAAATCAATAGAACACATGTTCTGCAATGTTCTCTTGTTTGGGTAGGAATTAAAGAGCATGCATCCTTTCTCTGATAGGGACAAGTGACTCCATCTAGTCTTTCCTCCTTGGAGAGCAGTCTCTGAGATGCTGACTCTTTCCACGATGGAGAGGAGCACATGCCCTGTTTCACGAC
Source organism: Ceratotherium simum simum (assembly GCF_057802395.1). NCBI lineage: Eukaryota > Metazoa > Chordata > Mammalia > Perissodactyla > Rhinocerotidae > Ceratotherium > Ceratotherium simum. The sequence goes on along the minus strand of NC_141907.1, from coordinate 73,865,007 downwards.
TTCTCTCCTTGTTCACTCTGCTAGGTCATTTTTAGGCACACAAGATGACTGTGAGCCTCTACTCATCTTCAGATAAGTCTCTATGTACCACTGCAAGATGCGTTCTGCAGGTTTGTAAGAAAGATCAGGGAACCTCACCATGTGCAATATTCTCAGTCAAGGTTCTAAACCTCTTGAAGAAAAACAGTACATTTTTAAATACATATGCTAAACAACTCTTTTAATTGCATACATATATACGGTTATTAACTAAAGGTGTATATATAAAAACAAAGTTGAAAGCTCTTCAACTATTTCCATTGGTGACTCCCAAGTACACCTTGCAGTACAGATACAATCTGATAGATTTTTTGCAACTATTCTACTAGAGCTGCCTTTAATGACAGGGAAGGGAAGAGAATTGTTTTAGACAGAAGAATTTTTAATGTTTTCAAATATTTTCCTCTCTGATTTAACTTTTGGCTCTTCTAATTTGTTTCAAATTTTGACTTGCTTAGATTTCTAGTTTAAAACATGATAGCATAGGCTATATGTTGCAAATCGTGGACTCTACCTCCTTCAGCTTCACATCCTGACGCCAATTACTTCCTAAGGAGTTTTAATTCTATAGACAATAAAACTGAATGGTTTTAAACAAACTATTTTGAGAAACTAGTAACAAATACAAGATACACTTGGGCCAAATCTCCTTTGCTTCTAAGTAGAATATATTTGACGCGTGACCTTTGTTTTGGTGTTTTTCTGCCTAAATGGGAAAGTTTTTATAACCTCACTTTCTTTTCATCCAGTTAGTACCTCTTCTATGTCCAGAACCAAATCCATCCTTTACTTGTGCAAACATTATTTCATTATATGCTGCATTCGTCTCAAAAAAAGAACAGTAAAATGATTATCCTTCTTGTTTTTTCCCCTAAAATACGCTTTATAAGTAGAATCAGCTCTTTCACATACCGTCATAATAGTTACTTATACACATTAGCTCAATCCATTTTCACAAATTTATGAGGCAGAGATAGCTAACCTTTATCTCTTAAAGAGCAGAGAGCAAGTGGAGAAAAAGATCAATTGCAAGTATTTGGAGCTGCACTGTGTGCTGCTTAGGAAGAAAGAATATGGAGACAGCACGCCTCATCGTTTACCAATTGTGTCATACGTCACATAGAGAGTAAGTGGCCTTAGATAAGAGCCTGATCAGAAATTCAACTTGGAAAATTACTAAGGTAAAAACTTTTTATGGAGAATCCAGGAGAATTCTTACAATTGTATAAAACAACATAAAATACATTTCTTTGAGTGTATGACATTATTTTCTTAGAATATACTTCTAGAAGTGAAATTGCTCAGTCAACAGGTATGGACATCTCAAATGTCTTTGATACATATTTTCAAATGTTCTTTTAGAAAAGGTAATTTTTAATAAGAGACACAACAGGTTATATCATGTTTCTGAACACTGATATTTTATATTTTTTCTTTTTTCTTATAGGCATTTACTTAGTTTTCTTTAATGAGTGTATACTATTTGTGTAACAACAAAAGATAAGGGAGAATTATTTTTATAGAATATCATTTCAGTCTGTCCTGTCATAGAAATCCACTTTGACTTTCAACATATCTTGAGAGTGTTATTTTAACTATTTAAATGTTCCCTAAAAGTTAAGACTGTAATCCAAGATGATTAAGGAGATTGAACTCTCATTTAATTGATTGTTGCTGTAGACACTCACGCAGAGAAAAACTAAGCCATTAAACACAAGTTCCTTTTACATTTGAAAAGACTTGGCAATTTATTTCACTACTATACTTTCTTTACCGTACATGCCATTTGCATTATGTGTATGTGTGTGTATTATATTCTTTTGTCTACATCTTGATGATCTTGTAGGTATATGCTATTTCCTTACTTGAAAATCTGCTGCACACATTTGAGTAACATCGGTGAGATTTTTCATATGAATCAGTTTTTCCTTTTGATGATTACATTATGTGAAGATGTTTGAATGCTAATTTTTCTTTGTTATACATGTATTTAAAGACATATCTGTGAAACGTCTAGTTAGATTTCCTATAGGAATTAGAGATTTACATACTTAAACAGATCTATTTCTGCACTTTAAATTTTGATAATGTAACATAAAAATATACAACTTTATTTTATTTTTTAAAATTTTTATTTTTGGTGAGGAAGATTAGCCCTGAGCTAACATCTGTTGCAAATCCTTCTCTTTTTTGCTGAAGAAGATTGGCCCTTGGCTAACATCCATGCCCATCTTCCTCTATACAACTTTACTTTTTAACCATTCTCAAATCTTTAATAGCCACTACTATCAAAAAATCCTTCTTGTTGGTAATCTGATTACTTGGAGTTTCTTCTCATTCTGATCTAAAAACAAAAAACAAGTTTTAGTCCAATATTTTAACGAGGAAAGTTAAAGAGAATTTAAATAGAAATGGACTCAGAAAAGAATCCATGAGACTTAAAGAATGATCATTGTTTACCATAGAGAAGTTGATTTAAGAGGAACTTATTCATAATAATTAAATATATATGAAGAATTATTAGGCTGAGTATATGGATAAGCTTTTCCCCACTCTTGTGAAGACAATGGAAGAGAAATTGAACTCATGATGCTTAAAAAGTTAAAAATAAAAATAAATTAAAAATAGATGATTGATTAAATACATGATACCTTGTAGTGTTTTTTAGTCAAAATGATGTTACAAATCTGTATTTATTGACAAGGATATGTTTTGATGTTATTTATCAAGTAACCATTAAGAAATAATTTCTTCTTTGACTAATTTCCTTTTCTTAATCTCTTAATATAAATTTATAATTTTAGGTGGGATAACAAGCTTTCAAAACACTAATGAAGCACTTTTTTATATAGCATTGAAGAAAATTTCTTAAATGCCACTTCATGCTGTCAAATTATCTACAGAGGAAATTATATTAGATGCCTGGATAATTTTGTTATTGTAAGAAACATGCTCATTTTATTAATTTCTCTGTTTATGAAGGCATTATAACTTTCTTTCAAAACACTACACAAAACATAAATTCCCCTGAAATAGTTTTTCCTCCATTTATTTCCTGTCTCTTTGAACACAAATGGGCTGAAAAGTGGAAGTAGATCTGTCACTGTCTTATCAGTCTGTCCATTCTTCACTCACCTGGAAGATTAGAGGCTGAGTTTATCTCTAAATTGGATATTCGTTCTGAAGCCTTTCAAAGCTGCTGTCACAACAAGTCTGGTAAACTTGGAACACCATTTGTTGTATCATTTAATTTTTCTCCCTTGGCAAATCAACATAACTCATACATAGCTCCACTACCGCCACTTTGAAGAAACCACGTCCAAAGAATGTAAAACTGTCAGTAAAGATAGTGAAATGTTAATTCTATCACTATTACTATATTTCTTCACCTGCTGAAGCAAATTGCTGTGAGTGATGTTGTTATTGCAATCCACACATTAAGGAGAGAAAAGAGACATTGGCAGATTTTTAAATGAACGACCCCTATCAACACTCCCTAACTACCCCCATCCTGTGTCCCCACAACTTCCATCCCTGGTTGGAAATTTTTTACTTAGCATAGTAAGCTAAAGTTATTGATGGGGAGGCATCGGATACTAGAGGTGTGTTAACAGTGGGACGGGAGGTTGTTGAGGGCTGGGAATAATGTTTAAAACTACTGTAAGGAAAAAAGTGTTTCCTAGGGCACCCTAAAACATGGGGGCTAGATATTAATAATGGGTACTTGTATTGAGAGATTCCACTGTGCTTGGTTCTTTACTAAGAACCATATTATTTATTCCTTACAACAACCACACAATACAAATAAAATATCACCCCCATTTTATAGATGAGAAGACTAGAGATTAGAGAGGTTGGATGCTTGCTCTCAGTAACTGCTACCAAGTAGTAGAGCCTTGTTAAGTCCCTGCATTTAACTTCTACCCAGTACCCCAACTCTCAGAAGTCTCCCACGCTCACCAGGGTTTAGTGCATTTTTTGAGCTCGTAAATATGTTTTTCCTTCTAATACTAAAGTCATTTGAATGTTTTAGATCCTAAAACATTTAAATATCTTTTGTATCTGGCTTTAAAGTCTTTCACCTTGGAATCTTGCATTATCTTCATATTCTTAGTACCACAAAAACCACAGGGATATTTAAAATGATATCCAATTGAATTTCACATATTTCACATTACATACTTCTTGTAGTCACAATATATAGTCATTCTACATTGTTGAGACTATACTACAGTATTAGTAAATATGATAAATTACTTTGTGCTGGAATAAATGTCTATTATTTTTTCTGCCTATAGTATTGTAGAAACAATATGAAGTGCCCATAGGGTCAAATTAGAGAATATTCTTTGAAAACAATACTCCCTCTTCATTGCTCTTCATTTCTCTTTGGGGTAACCCTATTGCCCTGTTTCAAGCTTAACTGCTTTCCAAAATCATACACAATGCTATCCCAACTGTGCATTAAGCTTTCCCTTCTGTGTCCATTATGAAAGTACAAGAGAAGCCTACGAAGATCTCTCTACCGCATGTTTCTCATACATTTGCAGAAGATGAGAGGAAGGTTCAGATAGAGAACAAGAAACAGGTGGCCCAAGAATCAACATTGCCCCTTGTGTTCACAACGAATACGGAATATTATCCAAAGATAGTAAAGATTGTATTTTCCTCACTTAAACACATTAAATCAGTTCTTCCCCTCTCTTAAATCACTTGGTCATGGACAGCTTCATTATTTTTCACACCATTCCGTTCTGCAGCAGAAGCTTACCGCATGGCACGCGTCAAAAATCAATTATTTTACGGAGAAGAAAGACAAAGACGCATTTCATAGAATGTTAATCATGCATTTCATAGAATGTTAATCTATAGCTAAATTACTATTTTAAACCCAGATAAAACGATAGTATTGAAGAGCAGCAAAATATGTATATTTCATTTATCAAAATGAAAACCAAACATGTATATAGCAATTATTAACAAAATGTGAACATCAGTAATACTTCCCAGTAAGTTATTCTTCCATCCTCCTCGTGAGGTACAGGCCATTCAATGAGATTAAACTTCAAAGTCATATTCAGAGGATTAAAACTGTACTCAAGGCCATGCTGTCAATCAATGATGACAAGAAAAAAAATATTTATTAACTTCCAATTCCCTTCTTTGTTCTTGAGTAGTTCTGTCTCCTTAAGAATACAGAGCTAAGAAACTGCAGGTAGAACATAAGAAATGTTGCTATTAATACTATCAGTAATTAAAAGTTTATTGAATGCTTGTTGTGTGCAAGGCACTTTGAGGTGTGAAAAGAAGAGTAAAACAGAATTATAATTCAAAATGACAAAAGTTGTTTCACAATTCTTTCTTTTTTTTTGGATGGTGAGAAATCATCTTCCCCTACTGAGAATTACCAATATAGAAAAGGCAAAATTTCAAATATGAATGTACTGTTTTATAATAACATAAATTCTTCATTTTCATTGTCACATCCAAATTCGAAAACTATTTCTAATACAACTGGGTCCCACTTTTTCCCTCTCATCCTATACTACACCCAATCAGTAAGGTTCCAGAGAGTAACCGCCAATTCAGAAGACAATTGTGCCTTTTGGAACAGTTCCTGCTAGATTATCTCAGCTCTGCCACTCAAGAGCTGTTATCAAAATTCTTTGAGCCTCAGATTCCCTGTCTATAAAAGATACCTAATAAAACTTATCTTACCCACTTGTTGTGATTAAATGGTATAGTACATTAGTCCTTTACCAAGCGTAAAGGTGTGGAATTGTGCAATGCTATAAGAAGCACAAAAAGTAACAACCGCTTCAAAATAAGTCTCTCTTTGGTCTGCAGTGGGGCTTAAAATATCTGTCCTTTTATTTGCCCCTTTGATTTAAAGCACTAGGTCTCAAGAAGGTCTCTGTTAAACTATAAATATGTTACATGAAATAATTAAATAATTGTCATAATAATCTATCAAGGTACATATTTGTGACGGGTCACAGAGGAAAACATTTGTTATTAGTAGCAATAAAAAGAAACAAACTACTGATACATGCAGCAACATGAATGAACTTCACAAATATTATGCTGAGTGAAAGAAGCCAGACAGATACGAGAAAAGTTCATACTATATGATTCCATTTTTATGAAATTCTAGAATATGCACAACTACGACAGCACAAGGGAACTTTCAGGGATGATGAAAACGTTCTAGATCTTCAGAATGGTGTGGGTTACACTGTTGCACGGATTTTTCAAAACTCGTTTAAAAGAACACTTATGATCTAAGTATTTTACTATACATAAATTATATTTCAATTTTTAAAAGGACCATCTAAAAGTTATTGTCATTATTTTAAAATAGTTCTTATGTTTTACGGATGCATGCCTAAATATTTGCAGATGAAAAGATATATGTAGTTCTTGGGATTTAGTGAAAAAGAATGGAGAGAGGGCAGTGATAAGAAATGGGGAATGGGTGGGCATATAGATAAGACATGATCAGCCATACATTAAAAAATCATGGATGTTAAGTGACATTCACATGAGAGTCCTTTACTCTCTACTTTTGGATATGTTTGAACATTTTCCATAATAAAAAGTTGAACAGAGAGGGGTCATCTTGGTTCCTCTCCTTTTACAAAGAAAACGGAACAGGAGGACATAACTTGTTCAAGGTCTCAAAGCCAGACAGCAAACCAGCTCCCAGTTTAACCTTCTTCCTCTGATCCCAAGGAAACAAAATACAGTCTGAGCATTTTGGAAAGGCTACTTGTAAAAAGGGCAGACAATAGTGCAAGGAGTTGTTAAGCAATATAGACAGTTGCTTTCTGCCCCTTTTGGTTTCAAACGGTTTTGTAGATTTAAATTGCATTTTACTCAAATTTCAGAACCCAAGTGAGTGCAAGGATCAGGGACAACATTTTTTTTCCTAAGAAAAATAAACACAAAACAAATGAAAACATACAGCAAAGACTTGTTTTTCCCTTCCAGGGCTAAAATCATCCTCCCAATCCAGGCAAAGAAAGCAAAGGCATTCTGTTAGAGGGAGGAGCTTGGTTCTCCATTCTGGTGTGATCCAGGAACAGCTGTTTTCCCTCCAGCTCTGAAAGAGGTGAAAATATGTTAAGCAATGCAAAAATTTTCTTGAAGCCCGCGCGCGCGTTTGCCCGTATGTCTGTGTGTGGGATGGGGTTAGGTGTCAGCTCCGAGGGCAACGTGAATCAGAAGTCAGAAAGGTGAGCGGTGTGTAGAATCTCCCTTTCAAAAGGGATGGAAGAAGGAATTGGATATGACGGTTCGGGAAAATAAACCACGCTGGATTTGTCTCCTCCATCCAGGCACTTGAATATGAAAAGTAAATTCCGTTTCGAGAAGGAAAAGCTGTATATAGCTGCTTGGTTTCGACGGCTGGGGAATATTTATTCCTTGTTCCGCTGATGGGAAAAATCGCCGTCTGGCAGCCGCTGATTGGTGGAAAAGAAAATGGTGATAGTGGGGTGGGAAGAGGATTTGACGAGCCTCCTCCTGCCTTCTCAACCTGTAACTCATCCTTGCTACTCTCCTCCCCACCCGCGGGACCCCGTCGGGATCATGAGAGGTTAAGAGCAAACGAAAATCTGGCAGATATTTAAACAAAAGCACCTTTAACGTTGTCTCCTACGACCATTAATCAAATTTCAGCGATCCGAGGGAAACGTGCTCTTGGCGATGCCGATGTGAGCATCCTTCCTGAGCTGCCTGCCGTCTTCAGCAGCTCCCCGAGAGACTGGCTCTATCTTTGGCGGTCCATCCCTCAGGCCCCCACTCCCCCAGGTTGGCTCTGACGTGGGGGTCCCCGTGAGGAACCAGAGGGAAAGGCGGAGACAGGGAAGGAGGGGGGATGGGAAAGAGAGAGCCATCAGCCCAAGCCTAACCGCTCCCGATCCCCGCAAGAGTCCCCGTGACCCTGAACTTGCAGTGAAGCGCAAGACACCCCATTTCCCGCCTCCCAGGACCAGGCGGGCGGCTGGAGTTGGAGGTACAGCCTTCTCCCCACCCCCTCCCCATCCGAGAAGAGGAGTGAAGTGCACGCGGCAGGGAAAGCAGCGAGCGCCGGGCGAGGGGCGGGGAGAGGCGCTGACAAATCAGCTGCGGGGGCGGCGAGCGGAGGAGCGGGAGGAGGAGGAAGGGGAGGAGGAGGACCACGACGACGGGAAGGGGACCCGAGAGGGGGCGAGCGACCGAGCGCGGCGACGCGGGGTGAGGTGTGTGCTGGTCTTAGAGCAGACCCGGGGACCGAGCCTTGCCCTTAGCATCCTTCGCGCTCTCTCCCCGCCTTCCCCTCCCACCCTCTGTCTCTTTCTCTCGGATCCTCCCGTGCGGGGGACGAGGAGTGGCAATTCGACGACAGTTCGCGGGTTCGCCTCCCACGCCCCCAGCCTCTCCTTGCCGGGTTGTGCTGACAGCAGCCTCCTCTGGGGACAATCCCTCTCCTGGTACCGCCTCCGCCCTTCCTGTCCGCTCCTTATCCTCCCTCTTCCCATTTAAATAATATTTGGAAATTGTTTAAATTTGTTTTTAAAGAGGGGGGTGGGGTGGGGAATCGGAGTTCTGAGGAGCGGAGCGACTCAGGTAAGTACCTGTGGATCTAAACTGGCAGCTTTGGAAATCCTGGAGAAAACCTGGTGGGAGAGGAGTCATTGTGGACGCCTGGGGGCGGGGGTGGGGTGGGGGGAGGGGGCTGCAGTGAGGACCCGCTGTGTCAAGCCTCGCAGGTGGAGGAGGTTCTTATCCCTTTGGTGAGCTTGAGGAAAGTAAGTTGCCCTGGCTTTCCTCCTGTTCCGATATTTCACTCTTCTCGTCCTCAGAGGCTGAGAGGTCAGGCTTCTCCCGGATACGCTTTTCCTTTGGGAAACGCGAGGATGCTAGATGGAGCGAGAGCGTCCAACTTTTATTTCTCTCTTACTTGAAATCCCAGTCCGCCCTCTCGGTTCTCTTTGTAAAGTAAACAAGCTGTGTTTAGCAGATAATTAAATGGAAGTGCAGAGAGGGCAAGTCAACAGGTGGTAAGGGGTTAACAGGTGCAGGTTCGCGTGGGTAGCGGGTTCACGTGCGCTGAGAACGCCCCCTCGGGCGGCTGGCGCGCGTCTGGAGACGGCCGGCGGGTGTGAACTAGCGCCTGCTCAGAGCAGATAGCTGCGGGCGGGGATGGATGGTCGGGTGGATTAGAGCGAGGGCGGGTGGGCTGCAGTTGGCCTGAGGTGCAGCCACACCCAGAGTGAGTAGTTCTCTTCCCTCCCTTCTCCATGATCAACCTGTTAGCCCTTTTCTGGGATTCGTTTTAAGAGTGCCCCTGACCCCATGCCTCCAGCTCCCTTTCTTTTCCTGTGATGTGTCTTTTAAACGTACTTCTAACTTGTAATGTCACCATTTGGACCCTGGCAAGTTGAAAGAGGGGGTCCATCTTTTCATGCAACTCACTCAGGAAATGCAAAATTAGAACAGCTCCGGTGATTCATTCTAATCCGTGTTTAGGGGACTAGACTTTTACCAGCCAAGATGGATGGGGGATGCTAAATTTTTAATGCAAAAGCTAAAAAAGGCTTCTTTGTCCAATGGCTGAAGTAAGGGTGCACTTAAAAGAGTCTCGAACTTTTGTTCTACTGATCTTTCCGTGGGTTTCACCTTGGGTACTTCTAATTTCGTTTTGTTTTACGCAAGAATTCTCGTTCAAAGTGTATTTTGTATTCTCCAGTGTGGTGTGGTGTAAAGGAATTCATTAGCCATGGATGTAATCAAGAAGGGACTTTCAAAGGCCAAGGAAGGAGTTGTGGCTGCTGCTGAAAAAACCAAACAGGGTGTGGCAGAGGCAGCAGGAAAGACCAAAGAGGGCGTTCTCTATGTAGGTAGGTAAGCCCCAAATGTCATTTTCATGTTTATTTATGGCTGATGGGTTAGGATGATTGATACTCTAAATGCTGGTATTTCTCCCTTGATTCACTTTTGTATTATCACTTGTCAAAAAGATGGACTGAGTCAGAGGTATGTGTGGGTAGGTGAATGTGTATATTTGAGCTAATAGTAAAAAGTGGGGCTAATCTTTTGTTTTTCCAGATTAATTTTGCAGTAATACTTAGGACTTTGTTTTTTTAATAAATGTTTCTGTGCTAAGTGACTATATTTCAAAGGACACTTTTTAGAACTCAATCTTTTAAAAATAATCAAGACTATTCTTAATCAAAATCGTGCATGAGCCTTTGTTTTTTTTTTGTCCTCATGAATAATATTTGATAATTTTAGTGTATTCTTATTTTAAACTTTGGTATGGCCCTGGGATATGTAAAAAGAGACCTACTGTGACCCTATAAAGGAAAGAACAGAAAAGTCTTTGGTGGAGTTACTTCTTGTGACCACTTGGTACGCTGGGGTCTAAGAGCTCAAGAAAGTGATTGAAGGCTGCTACTAATATCTCGGAGACATTTATATAGCTCCTTTATTAAATGACACACACAATAAATAATGAGATTGATGCTTATCCTTTCTACTTGTTCCTAAATTCCCACGTGGGGGTATTCATGCAGACCCTGACTATCTTTTCTTTATCTTGAACTGTGTTAGGTTGGATGTTATTTTACAAACCACTTCAAATTCTTTAGCGAAGAAATAGACAAACAGATATACACACGCTCTCCACAAGGATACACTCACACACACTCACCCACTGCCTATTCTGCCTCTCCTATTTCTTCCTGCTCCTCTGAGCTCTGCCAGGTTCTCTGGTGGCAGCTGTAGCAGCAGCAGCCACCGGATGAGCAGGAAGGTGCAGGAGGGGCACGTTGGGTACCATAGGGTGCTATGCCCACGTCTGTGGGGTGAAAGGAAGCTACACTCTCTCTCCACCGTAGATGGGCAGGAGAAAGGGTATACTTGGAATGATTTTTATGAATGCTTCTTGTATTGTTTTGTTCTCACTGTTCATAGACTCTTTTTAGGTTGACTTGATCTTACAAATCTTCAGTTAGATTACTCTTTCTCTATCTTAAAACATTTTTTCAGAAAATCATCAAAGTGTTTTACAAGAGGAAGAAAATTGATGAGTTAATTTCAAGTGTTTTTGTGAAGTGTGAATGATAACTTTTTAGATGGAATTTGAACTACTGAATCAGTGACATGCAGATAATCTATATCTTTATATTTGTCCTGTTTTCCATGTTGTGCAAGTGTGTGCTTGCAACTATTCTTTGATTTCAGTTACTTTATAACTTAGTAACTTTAAAGATTTTTTTAGGATGCTGATATTCATTTCATTAGTTTGTGCTAAGTCCAGAAATTCCTTATATTAATTTAATACACTGCTCTTTTCCAGGGAATAAACAGATTTTATGTCTGGAAAACTTTTTCTTTTCATTGTCAATTATGAGTTTGGGCAAATAAAATGATTTTATTTTTCAGAGGTTATTTCTCTCTGCTCTGAGATTATTATATAAAATTGTAATTTGTTCATGTGTCACATTTTTAAAAAATCATCTTCAATATCTATCATGGTATTTAACATACAGTATGTTCTATAAATTATTTATTGGTTATGTTCTGACGTCTAATTAAAAGTTGAACTCAGACGCAGGATTTAGGGTAAGTGACAGTGAGAAGACGCTGTGATAGTTCAGGTGTTGGCAGACTTTCTGTAAAGGGCTAGGCAGTAAGTATTTTAGGCCATGATGTCTTTGTCTCAGCTGCTCAGCTCTGCTTCTGCAGTGTGAAAGCAGCCAGAGACAGTAGTAGTGTGACTGTGCTTCAGTGAAACTTTATTTATTTATTTTTGTGAGGGAGATCAGCCCTGAGCTAACATCCATGCTAATCCTCCTCTTTTTGCTGAGGAAGACTGGCTCTGAGCTAACATCTATTGCCAATCCTCCTCCTTTTTTTTTCCCCAAAGCCAAAGTAGATAGTTGTATGTCATAGTTGCACATCCTTCTGGGCCGGCCCCAATGAAACTTTATTTACCAAGACAGGAGGTGAGTTGATTTGACCCATAAGCTGTAGTTTGCTGACTCCTGGAAAATTAGAAAGAACATACACTTAATGTCAGACAAACCTAAATTCTAGCCCAGGCTGCACCACTCATGACCTCTGTGATACTGGGGAAATTACTTAACATCTCTGAGCATCACTTCCCTCATTTGTAAAAATATGCTTTAGATAAATGCAACTACCTTGCAGAGTTTTTGTGAGAATGTCATAATAAAACAGAACATATGAGTCATAAAACACAGTTTAAAAAAAATTTAAGTGCTTTATTTTTTAGAGCAGTTTTAGGATGACAGGAAAATTGAGAGGAAATTACAGAGGTTTTCCGTTTACTCCCTGTCCCCACACATGCACAGCCTCCCACATTGTTAACATCCCCCACCAGAGTGGTACAATAGTTACAATTGATGAACCCACAGTGGCACATCATAATCACCCAAGTACATAGTTTACCTTAGGGTTCATTCTTGGTGTTGTACAATCTATAGGTTTGGCATGTCATAATGGCATGTTTCCATCATTATAGCATCGTACAGAATATTTGCAGCATCCTAAAAATCCTCTGTGCTCTGCCTCTTCATCCTCCTCCCCCAGCCCCTGGTAACCACTGATCTTTTTACAGTCTCCGTAGGTTTGCCTTTTCCAGAATGTCCGATAGTTCGAATCATACAGGATGTAGCCTATTCAGATTGAGTTCTTTTCCTTAGTCATATGCATTTAAGGTTCTTCCATGTCTTCTCATGGCTTGACAGCACATTTCTTTTTAGCATTGAATAATATTCTATTGTCTGGATGTACCACAGTTTATCTGTTCACCTATTGAAGGACATCTTAGTTGATTCCAAGTTTTGGCAATTATGAATAAAGCCACTATAAACATCCATGTGCAAGTTTTTGTGTAGACATTAAGGTTTCAACTCCTTCGGATAAATACCAAGGAGCACAATTGCTGGATCCTGTGGTAAGAATATGTTTAGTTTTGTAAGGAACTGCCAAACTGTCTTCCAAAGTGGCTGTGCCATTTTGCTTTCCCACCAGCAATGAATGAGTGTTCCTGTTGTTCCACATCCTCACTGGCATTTGATGTTGTCTGTGTTCCAGATTTTGGCCATTCTAATAGGCGTGTAGTGATATCTCATTGCTGTTTTAGTTCGCATTTTCCTGATGAAATATGATGTGGAGCATCTTTTCATATGCTTATTTGCCATCTGTATTTCTTCTTTGGTGAGGTGTCTGTTAAGGTCTTTTGCCCATTTTTTAATTAAATTGTTTTCTTATTGTTGAGTTTGAGAGTTCATTGTGTATTTTGTGTAACAATCCCTTTTCAGATGTATCTTTTGTAAACATTTTCTCGCAGTCTGTAGCTTGTTTTCTCATTCCCTTGATATTGTCCTTCACAGAGCAGAAATTTTTAGTTTTAATGAAGTCCCGCCTATTGATTCTTTCTTTCATGGATGGTGCCTTCGTGTTGTATCTAAAAACACATTGCCATACTCAAGATCATGTAGGTTTTTTCCTATGTTATCTTCTAGGAGTTTTACAGTTTTGCATTTTACATTTAGGGCTGTGATCCCTTTTGAGTTTTTCTTTTTGTGAAGAGTGTAAGGTCTGTGTCTAGATGATGATTCTTTTTTTTTTTTTTTTTGCATGTGGACGTCCAGTTGTTCCAGCACCATTTGTTGAAAGGGCTATCTTTGCTCCATTGTATTGCCTTTGCTCCTTTGTCAAAGATCAGTTGACTATATTTATGTGGTTCTATTTCTGGGCTCTCTACTCTGTTCCATTGATCTATTTGTCTATTCTTTTGTCAATACCATACTGTCTTGATTACTGTAGATTTATAGTAAGTCTTGAAGTCAGATAGTGTCAGTACTTCAATTTCGTTCTTAGCCTTCAATATTGTGTTGACTATTCTGGGCCTTTTGCCTCTCCATGTAAACTGTCTGTCACTATTCACAAAATAACTTGCTGGGCTTTTGATTGAGATGGCATTGAAATATAAATCAAGTTGGGAAGAACTGACATCTTGACAATATTGAGTCTTCCTATCTGTGATCACAGATATCGCTCTATTTAGTTCATCAATTTTGTTCATCAGAGCTTTGTAGTTTTCCTCATATAGATTTTGTATATGTTCTGTTAAATTATACCTAAGTATTTCATTTTTTTTTGATAATGTAAATGGCATTGTGTTTCAATTTCAAATTCCACTCGTTCGTTGCTAGTATATAGGAAAGTGACTGACTTTTGTTTATTAACCTTGTATACTGCAGCCTTGCTACAATTGTTTATTCGTTCCAGGAGATTTTTGTCAATGCTTTTGAATTTTCCACGTAGATGATCATGTCTTCTGTGAATGAAGGCAGTTTTATTTCTTCTTTTCCAATCTGTGTACTTGTTATTTCCTTTTCTTGTTTTATTGCATTAGCTAGGACTTTCAGTATGATGTTGAAAAGGAGTAGTAAGAGAGAACATTCTTGCCTTGTTCCTGATCTTAGTAGGAAAGCTTCTAGTTTCTTGCCATAAAAAAGGGTGTTAGCTATAGGTTTTTTGTAGATATTCTTTACCAGATTGAGGAATTTCCCCTTTAGTTCCATTTTACTGGGGGTTTCTTTTTTTTTTATTATGAATAGGTGTTGGATGTGACGGTTTACTTTAATTTTCGAATGTTGAACCAGCCTTGCATACCTGAGATTAATCCCACTAGATCATGGTGTATAATTCTTCTTATACATTGTTGGATTTGATTCACTAATATTTTATTGAGAATTTTTATAAAGCACACTTTTATATATAGGAGCCATGGTTATTATTATCAAATAAACTTTCCAACAGAATAATTACTTTTTGAACATATTTTCTTTTTATCTTTCACCCTTCATTACAAAACTATTATCAGTGACTAGTTTGAAAGATTGGAAGTGACTAAAGAAAATTTTCCAGTTTTACTATGGCTGAAAAAGTTGGACACACTGTTTTCATAAACTTAGTAAGAAAAGTAATCTCATTCATTTATAATATAGTTTTGGCAACTATCTTTTAACTGATTGAAGAACTACCATAAGAATCAGTGTTGTTTTTATGATTTTTTTCTCCTTTTGTGATATGTTTGTACACAAATTTTCAATCAATATACTTCAATTTAATAGACAAAGATATTCTCAATCAAATGGCTCAGAAATTATAAATTTAGTCAAATTTAAAAGCAGGAAAAATTTAGTTCTCTTTGTATAATGGCAAGTATTATAACAGTAAAGGAGGAAAATGATCTTCAAAACTCTTCCAATGCCACTTTGCCTAATAGGCAGCAGTGGTCACAGGCATGGATTGATATCAAACTCGCGAGTCACAGTATACTTCACCTGCACCAAGTTGAGAAAGTCGACAGAACACACACAACAACAGTATAATTGAGTTCTTGCCACTCCCTGGCGTTACTTCCAGCCTTCACTCTGCCACTTTGTGAAGTCATGAGAGATTAGATGGGAGGCCTCTGGGCCACCTCAGCTCAGGGAAGCCATCAGTTCTGGTGTTCCTTCGGCTTTTATATCTTACTAGTCGCAAAGCCACTTTGGCACCTATTTTGTAGCTATATCTTTTCCATTACAGATTACTCATCAATTAAAGGTTAATCATTAATTACAAATACTAATAAACAATTGATGGCAAACAACAGGCAATTGGTTTGATAAAAAGCAACCATGTCAAGACCCTCTTTTATCTTTGATTCAAGATACATTCCATGATTTAGCCAAAGGTTGAATTCTCAGGTACTACTGAGGCAGAGAGGAAAGAACTGTTAAACATTTCTTTCTCCTAGTGATTTTTTAAAATATGGGGTACAAGGATTGGCAAGTGGGTAGGGATAAGAAATATTCTCTCAAATACAGGCTGTCCTCACTTCACATAGTTCCAACAAATTTTGGTTACCACAATTAGTTAAATAACACCAGTCCCTAACAACACAATTCAAATTTCTGTACTACAATACATAAACTGTGAGTTACTGCATAAAGTACAAACTTTGCTCTTAGTTCTTCAGCCCACAAATCACTACATAAGTAACAGCAATCCATTGTAATCCATGATCAGATCACATCACTTCTTTCAAAGTTTGTTGGTGATTGGTCACTGCACGTGGGTCATTCATTTCATACAGACAGCAAAGCCCGTAGTTGTGTTGCCTCCATTTCTCGCAGTGGTAAACCCACGTGATATTTTACAATAAAGCATAACTGAAAGAGGAAATTGGCCAAAAAAGATGAAAGCGCAGCAAAAAAATGAAGCGAAAAATGCTGGAAGTAAAATCTGAATCAAACATAGATTTATTTATAGAAGAAATAGCTGACTGTGGGAATGTTGACTTTGCTACAGTTCAGGAGACTCTAGATATGCAGCCAGAGGAACTTATTGAAGGTGAAGGTGTCAATATACACGGAAAACGTGGTTGTGATGAATAAGGTGAAGATGTCCTAGAGGAAGTGGTGCTGAAAAACCACCTCCCCTTAAAGGAACTGTCAGAGATATATCATGACATTAAAAGTGCAAAGTGCAACATTTTGGAAACTGATCCAAATTTACAAAGGAGTATGACAAGTTGCTAAGACAGAAAAGAAGCTCGCCCCATTCAGGAAGTTATACGATGAGAACAAGAAGACAAGCGCTGTTTAAACGACTCGATAAGTTTTTTACAAAGAAATAAAGCACTTAAATTCTCAATGTTTTAAATTATAGTATACTAAGTAAATATTTTACTAATTTTTTTCAATTCCCTCTACATTTATAAATGACTAAGAGAAAGTTTAATGTTTTGACAAAAAATTTTAAAGGTCATGGAACAATCATAATTTTTACTGCTGATTAATCATAATTTTCCTCATTGATTGTTAAGATCACTTTCCGCAGTTTCAGCTCAGCTTGTGCCGCAGTCGTTTCATGATCCCGCAGTACTACGCAAAGTGAGCGTGCACACACACACACACGCACACACACACATCATATATATAAAATACTACCTTGTATCCTTTAACGTGTTAAAACAACTACACAATTTCATTTATATGAATTTATGATTTGGTGATTTGTCCTGTGTTTTGTTTTTTTGTGTGTGTGAGGAAGATCAGCCCTGAGCTAACATCCAATGCCAATCCTCCTCTTTTTGCCAAGGAAGCTTGGCCCTGGGCTAACATCCATGCCCATCTTCCTCTACTTTATATGGGACGCCGCCACAGCATGGCTTGACAAGCAGTGCGTCGGTGCACACCCGGGATCCGAACCTGTTAACCCTCAGGCCACCGAAGTGGAGTGCGCCCACTTAACCACTATGCCAGCGGGCTGGCGCCTGTCCTGTGTTTTAAACTGAAAATCATTTTACAAATATTATATCCAAAGAATAATAACTTCTAAATCACTAAGTATTTAATATGTACTAAACACTGTTTGAAGACTTCTATACATATTACTTCCTTTGATCTTCATGTTGATCGAATGGTGTATATTTAATTATTATGTGGTAAAGTGAAAATTTAAATCCAGAAAATCTGAATTCAGAACCTGCATTCTTAACTACAAAAGTTATAGTTTATTTTATGTTTTTGTATTGGAAGTCCTTAAATATATTCAAATTGGAAGTTCTTAAATATATTAAATTGTTTTATTAAATGTAGAAACTTTCCCTGATCGTTTTGTAAAATGTAAATTTAAATATGATGCATGCAAATTTCACTTAATGCCATATTTGTATATCTTCATAAAAATATTCAATGAACATTTTAATATGGTTCTGTATATTTATTTAGATCATCTTATTGATCACCATGTTATTTAAATCATAGATATGTACTTTTAAATTTTAAATAAGTTTAGAACTAGAAACTGCCTCAGACCGGTGTTTGTCAAATTTGATCCATGAATTGCCTGCATTAGATCATGAGGGTTATTAAAAATGTGAATATCTCTACCTGATATTTACTGACTATCTGAGGTGCTGACTCAGTAGTCAGCCTTTTTAACCTCACTCTACCAATTGATTCTGCTGCGCTCTCCAGTTAAAGAACCAGCTTCTTAGAGATTATTTAATCTTATGTATTAATTTTACTGATAAGGAATCTGAGGGTCCCTTACACTTTTTTCCTTTGTTTTAAAATGTGTTTACAGTTATTTCTAGTATACTCAGTAAGAGTTTATAAAACAGTGCATTTTTAAACTGGAGATTGGTAACTATCTTAATATCCAAATATAGGTTTAAATTATTCCCCAGTTTTTATGTCCTCATTTCCTTATGTTCTTCTACATCTGATAGAACTACATTATTTACATATAGAGTATATTACATATAGGGTAGTTTTCAAATGGATCTCTAATCCATGGTTATTTTCTCCAAAAACATTTTATTAAAAGACTGGTATGAGTTACACTGAAAAATGCAACATTAGAGAACTTATGAATAAAATTGTTAACCCACTTAGTTTTAATGACATATTAATAAATTACTTGTATAAAGGCTTAGTAACGGTCAAGATGTGAGAGAAATTCCTGTCTTACCGCTTCTTGAAATTAGCATTAGTAACACTTGAATGATAAAATACTGCATTCCTTCTAAAGGTTTGCCTGGCTTAGTGGAAAGAGTATGAGTTTAGGGTCATAGAAACCTTAACTTGAATGTACTTGTAACCAGTTATAACCTGTGCAACTTTAGGTAAATCATTTAACTTTGATTTGCAATTTCATCATATATAAAATGGGCTTGATACACCTATATGAAATGGATGTTAACAAGATCAAAGGAGATGAGATGTAAAATGGCTTTTACATAATAGGTGTTTAACAAATGTTAATTCCTTCCTTCCCTCCCTCTTCTATTTGTGTTTCATGGGTTAACTAATCTCTCTGTTGTGCTGTACTTTAGTAAGGCTTCTACATTCTGAATCCAAAGTCATCTTCCCACCCAGCCCCAGTGTTATCTCACCTTTTTTTCCCTCTGTAAGTTGATATGTGAAGTGGAACACAAGAGGATGAAAAGTCATCATTTTGTGCTAAAATATTAATTGTAGAGAACCTCCTCATAGCTTTGCTTTCTTCTATTTGTTGTAGTGATTACTGGATTTGCTTGTTTTAGCCTTTTTGCCCCCTGAGACTGTATTTATATATGGGCTCTGAAGATGGCAATTTTTTGATTAGTTGTATTTAAAATGAGCTAATCAGCAATATAAGGCCGTTTGAGACTTATGCTTTGAATTTGTTTGTTTCTATAGGCTCCAAAACCAAGGAAGGAGTGGTTCACGGTGTGACCACAGGTAAGCTCTCTGGGGATTCTATCCAGGGATGTTATTGAAAATATCCAGGAAGCAGTGTAGCCCCAGCCTTGATCATTTGGAATGTAATTGTAATCAACCACTGTGCCTGTAGAGGAGCATTCTAGGGGAACAGCAGCTTTATTTAACCTTAATTCTGTATAAAATATTTAAAAATAGGTAAATATGTATTATAAATAAATAAAATACAATATATTTAACTGTCAAGAATGATGACTCTGAATTGACCAGCTGTATTTAATTTGTACTAGTGTAGAATTTGAGTGCTCTAACTTAATGTTCTGGCAAACTGCTAGTATAAATAACACATAAGGATTGCCATTTTTCAAAGGATTAAGGTGAAATTTTCTGTGGAGTACAATAAAATATTCTGACACTAAATTGTACTAATTATAACATTTCCTCAATGATTCAGAAGACATTTTGGGAAACACCCTTGGGATGATGATTAAATTATTTATTGTATTTATCTCTATTTGTCTTGATTTCACCAAGAATTTGAATAGGTCTATAAGAAGATTATAATAAAGAAATGACAAAAAGGATGGAAATTGTGGTGGTTTTGATGATGATGAGGAAGATGATAGTGATAGAAATAGAAAAATCAAAGGAGAACTGAAATTTAACGACCTTAGGAGCCCACAGATTTGCTATAATTGAGTTTTATGTTAATCTGCTTCAAACTTCCTGACAGGCGTAGTAAAACAAGAGATATAATCGGAAATATAATTCATATGATCAGAAAGCAGTAAAAATAATAGTACCTCAGAGAAATAACACATCCTATTACTGCATTATAAACTAGAAATAGGGAAAATCAAAAGGGATTATTAATAATACAGTATTGTGGTTAAGACCATGAACACTGGAGCCAGAACTACTTGGTTCAAATTTCTGCTTACCCCTTACCAGCTGTGTAATTTTCTGCAAAATTCATAGCTTCCATGTGACTTTGTTTCCTCATCTGTAAAAGAATTAAGTGAATCAATGTACACAAAACACCTAGAATACGGAAGGTAAATAATATGTATTATATAGGTGTTACTTATTATCACTTTCAAGTATATCTATCTTGAGCAACATTTTTATAGCTAGTGGAGAAAAGTATTTCATACGACTATTTTATACATATTTTGATAAAAAATTAGAGTGTGAAATTAAAACAGAACCCTTTGAAACTGATTCTGTTAGAAGCTAAGTTAAAGCACGCAGGTTACGTTTGCTCTGTTGCAATCCACTATGTAATGCTGAGAACTAGGCAAGCAAATTGTGTTGCCTTCTGGTGACTTTCTATAAATATGATGTTATTAAGCGTGATTTTAATAAGAACTGAATGGCGGACAGTTGGAGGCTGTATTATCTGAAGGGCCTACCTAGATTAATGGTGTTCCTTCCGTTTGGTAGTTGAAGAACCCATGTGGTTTAGAAAGCAGATAAGCATGTGGCAAGATTTGGAGTCTGTGGTAAGAGTTAAAGAACACGACTAATACTGTCATCTAATGGAGGGGATATGTTGACCAAGTCAGAATTTTTGCATCTTCTCCATAATGACAGAATCGTCAGTTGTGTGTGTGTGTGTGACTGAAGTTTGTACAATAAGACAACATTTTACGGTTTCTGAAAAACCGTAGCCCCCCAGCTTATGTTTCCATGGTTTGATAATATTTAGTAACTTTGCATATCGTGTCTTTCTTTTAGCATATGAAAGAATCTGAGATGTCCTACTTAAAGAAATTTGCATAATTTAGTTTAACCCAGGGTTTCTCAGATTTATTTGACCTTCTTTCCATATTACTGGAATTAATTAAACTAGTGTTCCACAGAACACTGTGCGAATGCTGCTAAGCGGCAAGGCCGTGAAGATTTTGGTATGTGCGATATTTACAGCCATTGCACCAATCAGCAACTCTGGCAGTAGTAAAATATAAAAATGTTGTCATAAATAGTCTGGCTATGAGAATTGCATTGGGATAAATCAACTGCAGTAAGTAGCATCCCTTTCCCGTATCAGATAAATGAATTACTTAATTTGTTTAATAGAGTTATTTAATATAAAATTCCAAATTCAAATTATGAGGATAGGGCCGGCCCCGTGGCTTAGCGGTTAAGTGCGCGCTCTCCGATGTTGGCGGCCCGGGTTCAGATCCCGGGCGTGCACCCAAGCGCCGCTTCTCCGGCCATGCTGAGGCCGCGTCCCACATACAGCAACTAGAAGGATGTGCAGCTATGACATACAACTATCTACTGGGGCTTTGGGGGGAAAATAAATAAATAAATCTTAAAAAAAAAAAAAAATTATGAGGATAAATAAGTTTGAGATAATTACCTCAGTGGTTTAAGAGAGAGAGAATTGGTCACTTATACTTGGTCTAAAATGTTTATTATTGGTTAGCATTTATGCTAAATAAATGTTATTTATTATTGTTATTAGTCTTAGAGCAGGGAAGCGAGAAACTATTGTGTAATACATAACATTGTCAGCTAATGTTAAAAGAAAAATTTCCCCACGGTCCATCCTATTAGCAGAAATATAGACTATTTTTGCAGAAATATAGACTTCAGTAAACTTAGGCCAGCAGTTTTCTAGCTATAAAATCCAAGGAAAATAAATTTTCCTAGTTAGATAATCTCAAGGTAAAATCCGGAAAACTCTATCTTAAACCCTAGCTTTTGATCTCAGGACATTATTATTTCAGTTGTTAACTTACTGCATCACATTATGGGAAAAGATGAGAGTGTATTTAATCTGGATTTACTGAATGGCATGTCTTTGAAAGTGCTTTAAAAAATAATTTATGGGGCCGGCCCAGTGCCATAGTGGTTAAGTTTGCACGCTGCACTTTGGTGGCCTGGGGTTTGCAGGTTTGGATCCGTGCCTCGCACCTACGCCTCATCAAGCCATGCTGTGGCGGCATCCCATATGTAAAGTAGAGGACGATGGGCACAGATGGTAGCTCAGAGCTAATCTTCCTCAGCAAAGGGAGGAAGAGTGGCAACGGATGTTAGCTCAGGGTCAATCTTCCTCACAACAAATAAATAAATAAATGAAAATAAAAATAAATAATTTATGATATAAGCTTACATATTTTTTTCTTATAAAAGTATGATGTAAAGAAATTCCTATTATTGGAGATTTTTTGAAGGTTTTCATTGTTATAAACTTAAATTTATTACGTGGTAATGAACACAACTAATTTTCAACATGTTAAAATTTAAATTTCCTTATTAAATTGTTTTATAATACAAACTTATTTTCCTCACATCTATAATTTGTATGCCAATTCAAAACTACATCTTCTTAATTTTGTAGTTTTGTTTAATGTCAAAGACTAGATTTATTATATCTATTCTAAAAGTTGGTGCTACGTTTTCTTTCTGGAATTTTATTTTTAACTTAATGAAAGTCAAATATAAATCTAATTATTGAAATGAATGTATAAATTAAATTACAGATATACGCAAAATTCCCTTTGCTGCATTTAAAATTATTTATTGAGTATCTATGGTAAAATAGTAAAAAGAAACATAAAACAGGATCTCTGATTTTAATGAACTCAAAATACACTGGTGGAGGTCAACAGACAGACTAGTGGGAAATGTATAATTATAGCACAATGTGAAAAGTTCAATAGTAGAGAGATATCTAAAATTTTATGGGGTCACCTGAGGAGGAGAGGTTTTTAACGTGGAATTTGACATTTGAGGTGAGTTTCAACACCAGCTTGAATTTGCTGAGTAAACAAATAGAGGGATATCTGAGAGGGATGGAGGCTTCTGGCCAGAGGGGTCTGTTTGAACCAAAATGGGAAGGACCAGCACATTTGGGGGAAAACAGAAGTGAGTTAAAATATACTATCAATTGGTTGGGAGGAAAGTATCCTTTTGATCTTGGTTATGCAGTCTTTTCCCTTAAAAATAAATACCATTTATTAGATGCAAAATATTAATTTGAGTGTGTCTCCTTTCCTTTTGTTTTGTCATCCTTTTGTTTGGAATGTCAACCAGCAGAGAAACAGTGTACAAGGCCTTAATAGGGGAAAACAGGGGTTCAGGGTCAGTGGATAATCCACTAGATAAATCAGATCTTTTACAGAAATCTTTTAAAATGTGTCTATTATTGCTACATGTACACTGTCACTTTGTAATGTAATTTACTTATTTTTACAGTGATGAAACCTAATGAAATTATGATAGAGTACAAAGTACATTTTACTGTGCAGCTTCTGTGCACTAAAAACAGATTAAAGTTCATATATATATAAAGAATTATCTTGATATTGTAAAAATAAGCTTTCACGGCTGGCAGAAAAATTATGAGTTTGTAAAAATGTCAAAATTTATTTTTGTCTTTGAGATTTTATAAGAAAATGTTCATTTTCAAGCAAAATTTTCTATTCATGTTCTTAGAAAAGAAAAAAATGACAACTTAAAGCCCATAACTCACTATTTTTAAAGTATCAACATTCTGGAAATGTTTAAAAGCATGAAATTTCCAGTATAGCTTTTCATTGGCATTTAAATTGAACTTTGCGTTGTGAATAGCCGTTACTCGTTAGGAGGCATCAGCCATGTCCCCAGAAGTGGCAACAGGCAAATATGGAGCAGTACCTGCTGTGCCCTCTTCCTGGTTTCAGACTCTAGGGCCCCTTCTGCTTCCCCACGTTGCCCCGGACAGCGGAGTAAGCCTCTTTGTCCTTACAGACTACCTTAGTGTCCATGACCTACACACTCGATTCAAAACCCAATTGCTTTCTTTGTCCACACTGTTTAACAATGGCCTCTCCCAACTGGTGACATGAAATCTGTACAATAATCATGTGACTAGCACTTAACACTTACCAGCTGATGTAGTGTAACTCCTCAGGTTCCTCAGACTGGGACTTATCTGGAGAGGATGTGTATAAGCATAAAGCATAACAAGAAAATGTGTCTCTGTCTGCTTAGGAGAGAGCCTGAGGAAGAATATCACTCAAAACTAAAAATTCCCGAAACTTAAGGAAAAAGCAGACAAAAAATGAGTTTGAGGGGCAAAAAGAAAATAAGGCAAATATCACATAGATATAGATAAGAGATGCAAGACCTAGGCTTTTATGAGCATAAATGTTGTAAGGTTTAGAAGGAAAAGGAGTTTTATTTCTCTATTGGCCTTGAAATTGTTAAAAGAGTAGAATCTCTTGTCTTATGACGTTTTTTCATAGAACTCTTCATTTAACTGAGACAAACGTTTTCATTGGAGCTTACTTTATGTGGTAATTACATGGAAGTCAAATAGAAAGATTAATTCAGCAATTATATCAGATATAGTCCTGGAAAATTTTTGATATGAGATTAAATCTTTGCCTCTAAATCCAATCCCAAACTATTTGCACTGTCTTCTCTAAATTTTTAACTCATTTTTAAAAATCGGCTGAGTCACTGTATCGTATTTTGTTGTATGAAAAGAAATTGTAAGCATGCTCAACAAACCTGTTCATTTTCATACTTTACTTAATGTCTAACTTTTGTTCCCACTAAAATTATTGAAAATTAATCTTATTAAAAACCCTTCTCTTTCAACTACCTGAACTTTTACAAAAGGATCCAAGTTCCTTTGTAACCATCCCTTACTCTGTTGTTCATTTCCAACAGTAACACGCACGAGTGCATATGTGTTGTGTGACTCAGAAGGTGGAGTGAAAATGAACAAGCTGAGTGAGATCAAAGAATCGGCACTGAAATTGAAATAAATAAATTTCATGCCGAGTCTGATGCAACTATACCTGCACCTGTAAGCATTGCTTTCTGTAAACTTTCCTTAATAAAATGTAAACCAAACCCAAATCGCTCAAAGCTCTAAATTTGTGATCATTAAACTTGAAACACCTTTTCATATCTGCATGGTTACAACAAAATATCTTGGCAAAGATTCAATGTTTGGCTAACCCACGCTCACTTAGAAATCTTTGTAGGTTTTTTTTCTTCTAACTCTTCAATTATTTAGGGAATGTGTAAACATAGGTCTTTAGAAGTGAAATTACTTTAAGTCGCTGTCATTCCACCATCCCTTAATCTGTTGTTCTTGATTTATCCCAGTGGCTGAGAAGACCAAAGAGCAAGTGACAAATGTTGGAGAGGCGGTGGTGACAGGGGTGACAGCAGTAGCACAGAAGACAGTGGAGGGAGCAGGGAGCATTGCAGCTGCTACAGGCTTTGGCAAAAAGGATCAGTTGGGCAAGGTATGGTTGCATACATTTTATATTATATTCGTAAGCTTGCGAGATCACGGTGCATTTTTATGCAAGGCGCGAGGCAGGAATAAGATGCTTCCTGGGGGATGGCTGACCGACCTTCCTCTTGTAAAAATGTGCTACCTTTATCTGTATATTCTTTTGGAGGTATTAACACAGATAAATGCCATGAAAATTGTACAATAATCATGATTGTTTCATTTTCGGGAAGAAAGTTAATGTAATAACCAATGCAATAAATGCCAAAAAGAACAGTGACATTTCAGAAAGAATGGGGGCTTTCATGTTAGCTATGAATCTCGGAATTTTTCCTTGTTGGAATATAACAAATGCTTTGTGCCCAATCTCTAAATTTTCAAAATGAAGTTCTTTTACTTGATTTCTTTATAATGACATCATCTCTTATTAAATGGCATATTTCCTTATCGTATATCAGTTCATTGCCAAATATATGTTTGTGGGAACTGAGAGACTTACACTGCATACCAACCAGAGATCATGGTTTGGGGTGATTTTAAAATTCTCAGAAGAATTTTGACCATATTTTTTGACAAATATGAGACTCTAGTAAGATTATACAAAAGATTTTATTAATTTCATTTTAAACAGGTAAGTAGTAGAAAATGAGGGGTTGACTGGAAGATGAAATTTTACAAATTTTATACCCATAGCAGCAGAATGATTTTTGCTTTTTCCCTGCCACAATGGCCTCCTTGCTATTCCTTGAACAAATCAAGCACACCCTTGCCCTGGCTCCTCCCTCTGTCTGGAAAGCTCTTCCTCAAGATCATATACTCGGCTCACTCCCTCATTTCCTCAGGTCTTTGTTAAAGGACACCTTCTCAGTGAGGCCTGCCCTGAATTCTTCAACATTGGAACCAATCTCCTCACCTCTGGTGTTTCTAATCTCCCTACTCTTTATTTTTTTCCTTTTTTGCCAAAGCATTTATCACCTTTAAAAATAATAAATAATTTACTTATTTTTTATGGATGTTTGTTTTATTTCTCCCCTTCTAGAATATAAGCACCATGAGGGTAGAATATATTTATTTTGTTCACTGATACTTCAAAAGTGTCTAGAAGAGTGCCTGACACATAGGAGACATTTAAGGAATATTTGTTAAATTAAGGAGGAAAGGAAGGAAGGAAATAAGTGAATAAGCAGAGTGACTTTTATTTCTGTGTCTTTAATAATTATATGTGTAGTATAGCAACTGTGGCTATTCAACCATCCAAAGTTATAAAACAAATAGTTTTGGAATAGATATCCTGAAAACTGTAAGAAAGTAGCTTAATTTCTGGAAAACTGCTGTGGATTTTTTTCCACTCCATGCAATCCTATGTAGAAGGCCTACCTTGATGGATCATTAACACATGATAATAAAAAAGTATGACTGAAAACCTGTGACATATTGAGATTTTATCACACGCAGTGACATCATCTGGGGCAATTGATGCCAATTATGGAAAATCTGGACTGGGCTCTACTGAATTTCTTCAGCTAACACTTGCATGTATGGTTGATGATAGTAGTATTCCTTCGTGCAGAATATGCTTTTCAAATAATCTTATTACTCATGCTAATAATTATACTAATTCCTATTTTTCATCTGAAATTATAATTATACTGATAGCTTTATTCTATTTCAAAAGTTAGGAGGGACCTCACATATTAGTACAGAGGCAATTAACCTGTTTTGTGTCCCAGATCCTTGTGCCAATCTTCCCAGAAAAAGGTACACTCACATACACACACCAAAGGGCTTAGTGGGATCTTGGAAGCCCATCAGCAAACAGAGCCATGATTTAGACCAATCTCCTGATTGTACAGATGAGGAAAGTGAAGTCTGCAGAGGGGAAGTAAAGAGTCCAAGGTCACACAGCCAATTGTAACAGACGGGATACCAGTAGAGCTTTCCCATCCACGTTGTCACTTCCCCAACCACTTCCTCAAAACCTGCCTTTCTTTGGGGTTTTCATAAACTGAATTATAGATAACCCAACTTAACTGGAAAAATTTTTTGCTTCAGAATATTAAGAAACCAGGGAAATGTATCATCCCCTGCTCACTCTCATTTAAGGTACACAATGTAGGGCCGGCCCCGTGGCTTAGCAGTTAAGTGCGCAGCTCCGCTGCTGGCGGCCCGGGTTCGGATCCCGGACGCACACTGACACACCGCTTCTCCGGCCATGCTGAGGCACGTCCCACACACAGCAACTAGAAGGATGTGCAGCTATGACATACAACTATCTACTGGGGCTCTGGGGGAAAAAAGTAAATAAATAAAAATTATTAAAAAAAAAGGTACTCAATGTAAATTGCAAATAAGGCATGAAAGTACTTCATTTCTTACAAAATTGGACTTGTTTTTTACCTTTCTAAAAATATTGCTATTTATTTTAATATTTTAAAGCATAAATCTAAAGGATGTGACAAAGTCAACCATTTGGAGATATTTCTCTTATGGGTACTTAAAAGTTCTTCCAAATTTCTAACATGAAGATGAAGCCTTAAAACCTAGAAATTGCAGCATAGCTATAGCAAAAAAACATTGAGCTGGGAGTTTACATAGTTGATTTTCATCCCTGCTCTGTCACCAACAGGCTGGATGACCTTTTGAAGATCTCCTAAGACTCTTTCTCATATAATGAGGGAACTATACTAGAAAATTGTCAAAGCCCAATTTGGCAATAAAGTTCTGAGTTTCTATAACTTAAGGAAGACACTAATAAACTTTCATTGTGGCTACATCTATGGGAAGCCAAAAATTCTAGAGAGTTTAAAGAAAATCATTGAATTTGTTCATCATGAAATGTGAAATAATTTAATTTAATCATTCAAACTCTGATCAAAGTGATTCTGGAGAATGGAAATAAGCAATTTATTGTTGCTTTAACCATTTGTTAATGACCCCATCGAGACACTCATTCTTCATTCAAGAAATAATACTTGCTCACTACGTGTCAGAAACTTTGCTAGATATTGAGGCTAAAATGATGAGAAAAACCATACACTGTTTTTCTCCTCATTGAGCTGATAGTCTAATGACAAAGATCAATAATAATCATGTAATCAGCACACTTTAAGTGTGTAGTTATAAACTCTGATAAATACTGTGGAATATATAATGCCAAGAATATCTAAAACGGGACTTGACCCAGCTAGTGTAAGGTTGGGGTAAGGGAGGGCATAACAAAGGCATCCCTGAGGAAGTGATGTTTGAGCTGAGATCTAAAAAAATGACTGGCAATTAATAAACAGTGGGAGTTGGAGGAAAAGCATTCCAGGCAAAAGTAACAATGTGAGGAAATCTCATGTAGGAGGAGGAAACCATGGCAAATCAAAGATGACTGCAGCTAGAACCAGAGAAAATGAGGAGGAAGAGGCCGGAGAGGTATGCGGGAGCCACGGTTGGCCATGTTAAGAATGTTGTAAGAATAAAGGAACCTGTTAAAGCATTTTAAGCAAGGATGTCAGGTTATAGGTTTGCGTGTTGAAAAGATGTCTCTGCCTGCAAGGCGGGAAACAGATTAAAGGGAGGGAAGAGTGGAAACCAGGGACCAGCTAGTGGGCTATGATAGAAAGAGGAGATGATTGTGTCTATCAAGGTGTTGGTGGGAGAAGAAGAAAGAAATGGCTTAATTCAAAGACCATGTAGGAGGTGATACCAACAAGATTTGGTGTTGCATTTGACAAGGCTTGGGGGAGGAGGGTTGTGATGGGCAGAGCTACGAGATGTTAGCTTGTTGAAGTGGATTAATGGCAGTGCCATTCTCTTGGTGGTTGGTGCCTCTCTTGAATATCAGGAATGCCGCAAGAGGAGAGGCTGCATTGGTGTTTAGCCCTCGAACCCTTTAAGGATATTTGGCCCATCACTCCCTGATTGATGAGGGGACAAATCTTTCCTTCCTTCTTTCCTTTCTTCCTTCCTTCCTCCCTCCCTCCCTCCCTTCCTTCTTTTCTTTCTTTCCCCCGTTTTGTGTTTTCTTGGTTTGCTTTTTTGAAACCAAGAGCTCTAGTAGCTCATTTTTATTTTTTTCTTTTTATTTGCTAAATTTATCTCTTTAGGAATGTTTGTTTTGGTGTACTCTATCTCCTTTTGATGTTAACAGAGAGATATGAACACAGATACCTAAGTGGTTTTGTGAATTAGATCATATGAATGAAGCCATGCTTAGTAATAATTTCTAAGTATAAGACATTAGATTAAAGGACACATAGGATGTCTTGAATTTTAAGAATTTGTTTTATCAACTATTATTAGCTTCTATATTTAATACATCAGAATAATACATCTACTGATGTATATTTTTACCTGTGTGCACACAAGAGGTTATCAGCCATACAATTAATTTGCCAAAGCTCATTCATTTGATTGGCACAGTAGAAACAGGCTACAAATGCATTGGCAGGGGTATTCAAGTTTGAAGTTTAAACAAACAGTGATGTTATATAGAAAAAAATTATTTTCCACTTCTATTGAGAATAAATGATCTGCTTGTACCAAGAATATTACACAAGAAAGTACCTTGGGTAAGAGTTGTTTTGTGGTGCTTCTGTGTGTACAATATACAGCTAGTCACTAGAACATTCACTCTATCCTGACCCCTCAACAGTGCTTTGCATGTAGTTACTGCTCAAATAAATCCTTGCTGAACAAATGAATGTTTCTTTAATGCTATCTGGAATGCCCTAGAAGAGTTGGATCCTCGGTGCCCCGGAGGTCGATATTTTGGTAATTTTCTGGATTTATAGAGAGTGAAAGTTCTGAATAAACTATAAAGCCACTGCCTGACAAATAGTA
This sequence comes from Ceratotherium simum simum, assembly GCF_057802395.1. Classification (NCBI taxonomy): domain Eukaryota; kingdom Metazoa; phylum Chordata; class Mammalia; order Perissodactyla; family Rhinocerotidae; genus Ceratotherium; species Ceratotherium simum. Next base: position 73,834,617 of record NC_141907.1, on the reverse strand, counting down.
CAGCAGTCACCTTCATTACCACATGCCATTTAGGCACTGACCTATCTACATGGAGATTATTAGGTTTTGTTTAAGAAATAAGCTTGAAATATTTATAGTCTCAGATAGTTGAAATATTCAGGTTCATCTGTTTATTTTTCTTTTCAGAATCAGAATGAAGTTCCTAAACAGTGCCATTTTGGAAAAATTAGATCAGATTATAAACAATTTTTGCTATCCCCAGCACAGTTATCCCGAAAATGTTGATTTCAAATGAATGGAAGCATGCATACTCTGTAATCCTGCCTTAATTCCTAAGAGGATAGCCAACCAAGTGTGTGCTAGATAAATGAAACAAAGCAGGAATAGAAAATGTCAGGTCTGACATTATAATCTATAACATTTAAGTGTCCGTCTACTTATTTCCTTTGACTTACTAGAGCTAACATGTTTAGCTTGATGCAAATTTATTTTTAAACACTTGAGTGTTGTGGGCATTCTAAATAAATGATTATTCAGATGATAGATGTTGCCATCAATTAACTCACTTAATGCTGATTTCACAGATAAGCCAAAGGTCACAGGCGACCTTTCAGATTTCTTTGAAGAAGCATACATCTATCATAGGCATAATCTTAATATTTATAAGAAGGTAATAATAAGAGATGTCAAGATTAGTGAAATATTTTAATTTATAGTAAACTTTCTACTTAAACGGTTAATAATGGTTGATGTAATATATTGTCTCAAATAATTAGCAGTTTGAGGCTTGCCTTTGTGCTTGACCTCAGAGAAAACCAACATGACTATGAGTTATATTTAAACCTAAACTGAAAGCTTTGTGGCACAATGAATTGCCTGATTTGTATTTGTGGTGGGAGCCACGTATGCTATTAACAGCATTGTAATCTTAGATTAAAGCGTAATGTGGTAATTAAAGAAAAAACCTAATTGACCTAATTGATTTGTTTCAAAATGTATATAATCAATAATATTTTGCAATGTGGTGTGTAAAAATCAATATTTTATTCTCATGTGAAAGTCTACTAATGTGGCATAAACTGTTTTCCACTTAGAAACACATCTGTTATGATGGGCTTGCTTTATATCTAATAACATTTCACTGGATTCAGGGTGGATGAATCATGATTCCTAATGACTCTTGATCTTACAGGGTTGTAAATGGGAAAGTACACTATAATTATATATAAAGTCATAAGGAACATAGACTTACGGTTATGTTTTCATTAAAATTCAATAGCATTCAGTCATTTATTGGGTACTTTGTGTGTGCCGGACACTCAGCTGGGCACTGGGGAATGGCTGGAACACGTCTGTCTCCTGCCTTCAAGAAATGTGCAGTCCAGGCAGGGCAACTGACATATTTACCCCTGGAAAAAAGGAGCATCACTGGTCTGTGAGTAGATTTATACACGTATTACGTATTAGGTATATATTTGTAACAGGTATATATCCATCATAGGAAAAAAAATGCTTTTTCTTAGAAATGAGAGAGACCCATTCTCTCAATAAATATTATACCTTAAATTTTGTTTTGTCAGTAGACTGTGAAATTACCACACAGCCATAGAGACAAGAGCCACCATATTGTAGCTGTTTAGACACAGGAACATAAAAATACTTCCACCTGAGTCCTAGGACTAGTGCTTGATAATCTGTAAGCATTACAACCCGGCAATATATACATGACTACAAATCCAATTTCAGTCTTTAAAGAACTGATTGTGATGATAGTTTTGATTGTTAGAGAAATGTATTACAGGAAGAGTGTGACAGAACTGCTTCAAGGCACACTAACGAACAGCTTTAAATTATATTTGTGCAATTGGCTTATTTCTTCATAAATGCTTAACATGGATTTAAATTCTACTGCATGCAATGTGAGAGTCATGACCGTACTTTCATGAACCCATCTTCATTATGCATGTGGTAACATCTATTGCTAACGTTCTTTGGCATGCAAAGATGATATGATATTTTTGGTAGTGTCTCGTTAATCAGATACTATTATAGGTAGGATGATTTCAAACTTAGTTTTTTTTAAACTTCTATTACCATCTGAGCCATATTTCCACCTTGTAATTCAATGGAAAACCTGGAAAAATAACATCAGTATGTTTAGATAATAGGAATAAAGGGAATAAGTTGTGTTTATTTATTATGACATATAATAGTCTTATCTCAAACTTCAATGATACTTGTTTGTGCCTAAAAAGTAAGAATAATTTGATTTTTGTCCCTTCAAATAAGGCTTTTAGTTTTCTAATTTTCAGGAAGACTTTTGATGATGATGTTTGCTTTATCAAGAGAAAATAGAAGAAGGTTCTATGTTTCTCAAAATATTCAAAATACACAGAAATCTAGGACAAAATATGTTTACTTGAATTCAAAGAAACGGAAATAAGGTAAATGTGATGCCAATTGTGTTTTGCATGCAAATACATAATTATGGGAACTAGAGTTGGATGATAGATCTCATCAATCTAATTGTTCTTCTGTGAAGGGAAAATGAGTAGTTTGTCAACTCGGATATGAGGTAATTCTTTTATAAAGAAGTTTATTAAAACTTTGCCAAACATTTGAATATTTAAGTTACAATTTAAATATTTCTCTTTACCAGGTGATTCTGGAATCAGTAAACAGATATTTTGAAAATTCCAAAGGTAGTATTTGATTCTTATTAAGGCTATAGTGTACATTATTACAAAGAACACTGAGCCAGAAATTATATTTGTTGAGTAAATAAACAATTGAATGAATAAATAAAAGATAGAAAGGAGGAATATATATTTTATCCTCCTGATTAGAGGTGGAAACTATTGTACTCTTCTTTTGTGTTCTTCACACTAACACGGTATGATAAATCTGTTTGGAACTCAGTTCATAAGAATGAATTCAATTGCAGCTTTGTGGGTTGTGAAGAATAATGTGAACTTTTAACTTAAGGAAATCAAATAGAGTTTAACTGTCTGTGCTTACAAGGGGATGACATAAGTCTGACAAGCCAGAATAGCAAATCATCTCCAATTCACATGTGTACACACATTATTCTGATTGTTGGGAATCCTCAAAAAAGTAGACAATTGCCCCTTCAATATATGCTGTACTATTTCATGCTACATGGGTCTTCTGAGCATGTACATGTGGCTTTGCCTAAGGCCCAGTTTTTGCCAGTGGATTGGGTATTATTTGCTATTTCTAGGGGAACTGGAGAAGGCATGTGCTTCCTACTTATGTCACTGAGTTTAGGGATTAATATAATGGCATTAAAAATAACTTCATCTTTAATTTATAACATTATGACATTTGTAAAGTAGGCACCTTTAAAAAATAATCTCCACTAAATACTATTAAGTACTTGTAGTAACAATCCTCTTCCTTGTGTTTTTTCTGCAAAGGGAGACGAGCATTTGTGAGTTTGAGACAAAGGCAGGTCACAAGTGTTCTAACTAAAGCTGCTCTGTATCTGTTGTTTGACCCACCATGACAGCCAACTGGCCTTTATCTTTGTACTGGGTTCCTGGTTTACCTACCTACACCATTTGATTTGGTCATATATAGGAAGAGCGTGACTTAGTATAGAGGGCATGAGCTCTACATCAGGGAACATGGAGTTGGTTTTTTCTCTCTCCCTATGCTATATGATGTCATCTCACCTCTCTGAGCATGGATTTTCTCATCTGTGTAATAAAAGTGTTGGATTAAATGAGTTCAGAATGTTTTGAGTCTGTGTTTAATGGCTTGAATTTTAGGCCAGTTTCTTCAATTATGCATTGCCAGACCTCTGGCAACTCGTTTAACCTTTCTAAACCCAAGCTACTCGTCTGTAACTGGCCAGCCACTGCACAGAGTCGGAGTGTGAATGAAATGAGATAATGCAGACAAAAGATAAACAACCAACTGTCGTGCATTATACAGTTACAACATTTTGCTCAGAAGAGCCTGCATTTTCTCTAAGAGTTGTGTTAGATATATAATTATAGAAGGTCTCTTCCATATTTGTTTATAGTTTGATGATATTTAGTAAACAAATTGTAAACAAAAAAAGGAGAAAAACCATTCACTGAACATTCTACTTTGTTTAGCTTAATAAAAGGAAGTCAAACTACTATTATTTTTCCTTAGATTCTCCCAGCGTGGTTCCACTGAATATTACACACATGTTATAATTAGAAAGAAATAATTTTGGGAAACATTGGAGTAAACAAAGTTAAAAAGTTTCTCTTTTAAACTGAAGAAAATCTCAGAGCCCTCATATCTTATGTGAGGGGTATAGTTGCTGTCTTTCCTAATGCCTTTTTGATGCCAAACCCATGGAGAGTCGTGCTGGGTGTTCAGTGGAACACAGGTTTGAGGTGCTCCAGGCTAAGGGAAACTGCCCCACTCACTCTTTTCCTCCTTTTCTTAACAAGGCTGCTTTTTAGGTCCTGGATTAGAAATATTTAGAGAGATTATCAGACTCTGCATCCCACATCCAAATCCTATTTGTTTATAGCCATTTTCTGTGAGATCCCTTGGGACAAGGCCAAAGAAACGACTCTCTTCGTTCATATGAAGCTTTTGTATAAATCCTGATGAAGCTCCCTGCTGACCTAGATGGGGGCAGGTCTAAGTAGTTTGTCACTGTGAAAATTGGCTGAGGTATCTTCTTGGCCCCTTTCCCTTCTACTCAAAGGCAGGGAAGTTCATTAAAGGGAAGGAGGCCAGAGAGTTTCTCCTCAAGCTAATTTTCCATGCCAGAACTTTCTAGAATGGGAGCAGTTTCAGGGGAGGAACAACTCCAAGCTCATCTAACTTTGACACTTCCATACTAAGCACTATGGCCTGGTTTATAATCTTTAAGGCCTTGTATTTAATCTTATTTTAGTTATTTCCAGTATAAAACAGACTCATTATATAAATATTCAATGAAATTCAAGATTTATTTGTTGTCAGAGCTTAACAGGAGCTCATAGTGCCCTCTCCCTAAGTTCAGTTGAAAATGCGACGGTATGTCTGCAAGGAGGAAAGGAGGAGGGATAGGAACAGGAATATCCTTGCTCTTGATGGGGTCTGGTTTTCATTCCACACAGTTACTAATGACTCCGATGTGGTACATTATATGGTCTAAATGTGCCTGGCTGGTCCCCTCCTAACCTCAGGGGTCTCGGACAACCATGCTCTCCTGTCATTCACTGCCTCTATCCTCTACATTTTGGCCAGCCAGCCCCTGCATACACTTATTTCCAAGGCCTCTTCTAGGCCCCGGGAGACCTAGGAATTCCTACCACACCAGCCTGAACTCTCAGGAATCAGGGTATGTGGGGATGAGGAGCAGTGAGCTTAAACTCTCCATCTTGGTATGTCAGCCCCCACGTCTGTGTGGTTGTTTGCTTATACTCTGTTGGCAGTGGGAGAGCTCAGCAGGTCCTGCTCCTAGGGCAGCATCCCACCAGGGAGTGAGCCTCGCCTGCTCACAGACATCTGCAACCCCATGAGTTCACTTGCCTCCAGAGAGGAGGGTTCAGGGGAAAACACAGACTCTAATGCTCCACTAAGACTTTCCTTCCAATCTATATCCCTGAAAATCTCTTCTCTTTCTTTCTTTTTATACTTTACTGACGGAAAAATCATGAAAGGGTCTGGCACTTGAACTTTTGTAACTAGTTTCATTGTCTCAACTGTGAGCTTATTTTACAGTACTCCTTGCACCTTCTACCTAGATGTGGGACAGGGAAGGGACCAGCTGTTACCCAGGGTCATAGTTTCCTCAGCTGGTGTTTCACATTTTCAGCAACTGTATGTTGAAGATGTCTATTCAATCACCAACAATGTGGTTGGAGAATAAATTGATACAAATAATTTCTGAAGACCTGTTGGAAATCTGTGTTAAAAGCATTGAAATTATGCATATTGTTTGAATTAACAATTTCACTTCTAAGAATTTAAATGATCATAAATTTAAATATAAGGATGTTCATCTTAGCATTGATTATAACATAAAACTGAAGAAAAATGCTAAAAGTTTGACAATAGGGACTTAGTTAAATAAATGCATTATGGTTGATCCATACACTGGTGTGGGGCAGCCATTCAAATGTTGGTATAGAAGAATAATTAATAGAGTGAAGGATGGTCTTGCTGCATTAAGTGAAAAAAACAGATTACAAAACAATATGAACAGTTTGTATAGTAAAACCTCTTTTTAGTAAAAAACTTGTATGTGCTATACGTATGTATAAAGACCTAGAGTAAATGCATCAGGCTCTCAGTTTTTCTCAATGAAGCACTCGTTGCATCTCCAGCTCGATAATTCCTTGCTCTGGGGAACCGTCTCATTCACTATAAGATGTTTCCCAGCCTGGGCCTTATTTGTTACACACCAGTAGTGCTCCCCAGGCATTGCAACAACCACAAAAGCCCTCCCACATTGTCCTTGAGGAAACGCTGCAACTGAGTGACTATTTCTGGGTCATGGATCACAGTCATTTTATTGTCTCCCTTTGCTTACTTAAATTTTCTTCAATTTCCTTTAATAAGTATGTATTAGATTCATAACAAAAGCATAATAAATGGTATTTATAATATTCCACACTACTCAACATTTACGTGACTAAGCATTCTGCTGCTTTAACCACAATTAGAACTTCAAGAGGTTAATTTTCCTTCTTAGTGTCCCAGTTCCCGCTTACATTTGTTCGACTGATTCAAAAAAATCATCTTAGCTTCATGGGTACTTAAAAATACAGTTATAGCTACAGTATTTGCTATTCATCTGATCCATATTTGTTAAAGTCATGCTATGTATAAAATACTATGCAGGCATCATCTGAAGTATAGTGATATATATGACCAATTTTTTGCTCTCTAAGCATTGACATCTACTTGTTAATCACAACAAGTATATGTAGGAGTCTGTTAGTCTATTAATATCATGCACCGTGCTTGAAGATTTCTTCCCCAGCCTTCTTCTCTTCCCTTCAAGTTTGAAGGAGGGCCGTCTCTGAGTGAGGTATCATAGCGCTCGTAGTCTTTTATTATTTCCCAAAAACTCTGGTTATAGTACACTTCTTTCATTATTCCTCTTGGTCCCAGTTATCGAATCAAATTAAAATACCATTTCAGCAATTCTCTTTTTGCTATCTAGTAGTACTGGGTACCACATCCAAATTTCAAGATAAATTGTAACAAAGATTTTCGAGGAGTAATGGGTTGTACTTCCCGAATGAGTTGACTAATTTATTTGCTCTTCCCTTTTTGGCAAGTGTATCTCATCATTTGGGGCGTTAGTCACAATTGGACTTTGCAAAAGCTTGCTATCAATCCTTTGGGTTCTGAGAAAACTGTCATCCTCTTATATTCATGTATCCTCAAAACTTTGCCTTTCTTATTTCAATATGCTTTATCCACAGCATGCCCAAACCCTAAACTGACAAATAACCTCCCAGTGTTTCTGTTAACCTGTCTGATAATGTGCGGGAAGTTGTAAAAGTACACTTTTTTTGTAGACTTTTTACTGTAGTCAGTTTATTTCTATTGCAGTTAGATAACCCCAGCCACAGTGTATCATTGGCTTTACATAAGAACAAAGGCCTTGTACCTGGGCCTTTGTATTCTTTAGCCCTCCCTATAACCTCTGAGTATCATCTCCTTAATAGGTACTGTCTTTTGTTAATAGTGACTAGCAGGTCTGATCATCCCAAATGTCTAGTGTTGCATTTTAAAATAAGTTATATTTTTGGACCTAAGAGTTTATTGAAATACAACAAGGATTGAACCATTGATGTATATATTTGGAAGTAGAATTGCAAGTTGCAAATAGAAATTAGTTTTTCAGATTTAAAACATATAGTCAACTACGTATTAAAAAATGAAGGCTTTAGAGGAAAAAAAATCCCAAAAGTGCCTATTTTTTATGTGATAAATATTTTGGACCTATTTGAGAAAAAAAAAGTATATTTCTTATATCTAACAAATATTTGCATTTTCATTCTTTATTTGGAGACTGAAATTTCCTCCCTCCTTCACACATTCTTCTTTCTTATTTGAAACAAATTTATGTCTTTATGAAAAGAAACTGCAAAAGACTCACTTTTGATGGGGTGTGATACTGGTTTATGTTATGACTGGTGTGTGTGTGTGTGTATGTATATATAGGAGTGTAGGTGTGTGATGTGTGTGTGTAAATGGAATTTATGGTAGCATTTTCTTTGGAAATCTGCTTGATTTTCTCAAGAGTTGGACCATTTTATAAATGCATCTACATTGATCTTTATCTTTGAAATTCATGAAATGGCTATTGGCAGTACTTCCTTTAACATAGTATGCTGGAAATTTGGAAGTTACTGGCCAGATTAGTTCTAGAAAATTAGCCAGTGGCTGTCTACTGTAGAATCAAGCCCCAAGGCCTAATCCTGTTATTCAAGACCCTATTTTATCCAACCTCCTTTTCTTTTCAACCATATATTTCACAATTACTAGCAAAACTCTTCAGTCTAGGCAGATAAGTGTCTTCAGAATACCTCCCAGTTACCTAACACAATATGTAACTTTTAACTCTGCCTCACCTTTGAGAAGGCTTTTTTCCCTCCTGTCTGAATTTTATCAAGGCTAAAAAGTCCAGCTCAAGCCTCCAGAACCCCAAAAAGCTTTCCCTAACTGCTGAAATGCATAGTCATTTCACCTCACTTAGCTCTCACAGCATTTGCAAATATATCATACATATTTGGTTGCTTGGGTCAAGACCTTGGAAGTACCCTGGATTCTTTTCCTTTCACTTCCTCCATCCAGTCCTTTAGCTAATCAATTTACCTGTATTTCAGAATATATCCCTGATCTTACCACATCTCCTTCTCCACTGGACCATGCCTCCATCGTTTCTCACCAGACTCCTTACCTCGCCTCCTAACTGATCTCCCTGCCTCCACTCATACAACCTGGTGGTCTGTTCTCCACCAGTCAGAGTAATTCTTTTGAAACAGAAACCAACTCATGCCTCCCTGCTCTCAGCCTTCCAATGGCCTCCTATCTGGCATAGAAAGAAATCCCAATCCTCACTGTGGTTTACAGGCCCTGCGTTATCTGAGCCTCATTAGGTTCTGTTTCCTCTCCCTTTTCTCCTTGCACACTGCCCCCCAGCTATGCTGGCCCCTTGCTGTTCTTCACACTTGCCAAGTGCATTTCCAATACTCAAGAAATACGTATGAAATGAGTTTCATTCATTTAAAGGTCGACTGTTTCCTTCTTTGGAAAGCAAAGACAAGTGATGTAGTGTTTTTCCAAAAAACTGACTACCCAGAATTTTTTATCCTAATTTTAAAAAGACAGACTGCAAGAATGTGTAAAATGGCAAAGATATCATTCTCTACTTCAGATTTCTATGTGATTTTGGTGCATATTAGTAATTTAGTATATCGTGGAATGTGAGCCTATTCTCATGAAATGACTTGTATCTCTCATACTTATCACAAAAGTTCTTGCTTTTTCCCACTTTTATAACAACTTTAGTTGATTGTACATGGATACATGAAACTATCTTTCTCCTTAAGAACAAATCAGCCATTTCACTCATAAGATAAATCTTGGAAATTTAAAAACTGCTTGTCACTATACATTATTCATGTTCCATTAAATATTTTCTTAGTAAATCACATAAATTAGATTGACTGTTGGACAGATGGGCAGAACCACATGCATTCAATATTAAGCAGTTGGTGAGCATAAGATGCCAGAAAGAAGATTAGAAATATCAAGGCAGGAAGCTTCTGATTGCTCTTGAAAAGGATGATTCTTTGCTTCTGAATCTCCACTACGTGTTTTCCTTTGAAAGTAAATGCCTTCCAAAACAACTTTCCAGGTTTTGTACCCAGGCACATACTCAGTGCTTTCTCATGGTAATTGATATAGAAATAATAAAAGGAAATGTTTAGGAGGATTGAAAAAGGAATCTTCCCCTCCCTCTGCCTTTTATGCAAGGATGACAGCTATGAAATGTATGTTTCCTCTGCAAAGAATGTGACAGTGTTCAGTTACAAGAAGAGGAGAGGAAGAGAAAGGCTGCACACTGAAGAATAGCATGTCATTTGTCACTGCCTGTACTCATCAGCTGTGTGGACCTCTGAGAGGCACTGGCTGCGACACCAGGCTCCTTTATTTATTTCTTCCACAATACTTCAGCACTAAAGATGCATTAGGAGCAGAAAAAAACATTAAAAACTAGTTAGCTTTTGTGATGCGGAGCAGTCATCTCTGAGTATTGATCAAGATTTGAGAAGAAGGCTTTGTAACTTCTTGTACCATAGGCTATACTGATTTATCTAGAAAATTCTAATTTCAGGAGGTATCTTTGGGTATGACAGATCTTCTTTACAATAAATGAAGATCCCTTCAAAACCACAGATAAATTCTGCCTACTGTAACGTTTGATCTGGTTGAAACCATTTTAGTTTAACAATTTCTCCTCTGTAGGAGGGAATCAATTGATATCCTCCAGCAAAATTATGTGTAAGAGCCACTAGCTTCACATTCGATGGGAATTTTGCATATATTTGCTCTTTCTTAATCGAAAATGTCTCTCTCAGGTCTAGATGCCACTGAAAATTGTGAGCAAGATGGCTTGAGGGCCACAGCTCTTTCCACTTCTTGTTCTCAGACCTCTTCTAAGTAGTACCTCTTTTATGTAGTAAAATTTCAAGAGCTCTCAAGCAGGCTATTCTGCCTCACAAAGGTAGAAGTCACGGCAACCACTGTGATGGTGGTCATCCTCACTTTTTTATGCCCAGACAAATTTGGATTTTTGCTTGGAATTAATACTTTCTATCACACTAAAAATATTGGGAAATTGGTTATATGAATTGGCATGCCAAATTTTGTTTGCTTTATTCGTTGTGCTTTGTGTGGAATTATTTCAGCCCAAAATTTTCGCTTAGTTGTTCTCTACCCAAACTTTTAACTGAACCCAGATCAGCCAAACACACAGAGAGATGGCTTTTGCTGCCATCAAAGTTAATTCTTTAAAATTAATTTTAAAAATTTGGTAAAATATGCTTTTGAAATATTTATTCATGTGGTGTTTTTCATGAACTTTTTTCCCTTTTCTTTTGATTAAATGTCTATATTCTTCATTGTTCAAGTTGATTTTCAACCTGCTTTTAAAGTTATTTTCTCTGAGCTTCTCTCTCAATTTCAAATATTCCTTTCTTAATTTGTTTTCTATATATTCCTTTTCAGATTATTGAGATAAAATTTATTATTATTTTTTGAATTGTATTTGTTACTTTAGGGAATGTGTTTTAAATATTTTAAATGCTATCACCAGTTAATACAGCCTTGGAGTTTTTCCTGTTAGAGATATATTGTTTTCTCTGTATCTCACTGGAAGAGTTGGCATGATACTATAATAATGTACTTGGCTGATATTAACTCTTCTAAGATGCATTGTTTCTGAGAATACCATTGTTTGGTTTCATTCAGGCACATTTCACACAAGCTGATAGAGTCAATACTTCTTTTCAGGACCTATTATTGCATAGGTGTTAAAACCTGTCATCTTTTATCTATTTCAGATCCTTTATGTGATCTAAGTTCAACATGAATTTGCATTTTTAGTTTTCATTCTTTCTAAACATTGTATTTTGAAGGAAGGTTGAAGGTGACCCCATAGATAGCAACCAGTAATGAATCTAACAGCAAAACTATTTCAAAAGCAACCTCACAGGCAAACACAGAGCGTAAGTTAGCCCACAGTAATTATGTGAGGTCCTATTTACATCACTACCTCCTTTCACATCTAATATTCCACTAATATTTAATGAATTTCTGTGCAGTGACATATGCTATGGTAAATTCTAGGCTACAAGAATGAATAAGAAATATTCTTAGATCTTAGGAAAAGGAACATAGCATCTCTGTGTAACAGTTATTCCTACAAATCTCAGTAAAACTAAAGGAATAGTTTTCCTAGATCTGTTTTAGACTCTAGACACTTAGGTCAATGTCTTTTTCTCCTTATCAGGCTGGAATCATTCCAAGCCTCTTAACTTCTGGGCAACCATGAAAATGAGACAGAGAGGACACTAAATCTGCCACAAATTTATCTTGATATTCTATTCAGTCTTGCTTTGTACTTAAGGTCACAAATAGAATGAGGTGGTTGTTGTGTGTCTGTTTTTTTCTTTGGTTGATAGAAGAAAATAATAAAACAGCAATATGAGCACAGGGCCAATGTCTCAAACTCATTCTTGAGTAAATAGGAATCGTGCCCTTAAGAGATCCCACATTTTCCCACCATCAGTAAGCTGTGGAGTAATGTATTGTATGTGTCCTAGTTGAATTCTAGAAATTTGTGTTCTAGAAATGGCCCCTGCAGTTAAGGATATATAATGTAGCCTTCTCCAACCTTCCATGAAGAATGAAATTACACTAAATTCATTAGCTATGTGACCATGAACGAACTGCTTCATTATTGAGTGACATCATCTGTAAGAAATGAGAATAATAAAATTCATATCTCGGAGGTGTGGTGGAGACCACATGGGATAAATGTTGGCCCAGAGTCTGGCACAAAAGAGCTTAATATTTATAGTCCTCTCCTGCTCTTCTTTAGTACTCCAAAGGACATTTGTCGTACCACATCTACAGCACTGATGAAATTTTACTGTGGTTAGCTGTGTACTTCTTTGCCAAATTGTGAACTCTTTGGGGTAAGGGCCATCACTCACATGACCTTCTATTTTACATAGTACTTTATGATTTTCAAATTGTTGGCATAATGTCAAATACACAGCATAGTTATTAAGTGCTTGTTGTTGTTACAACAGCTTCACAGTAAGATAGGTAGAAGAAAAGAATAAATTTTCCATTTTACAAATCCATTTTCGAGGCTCAAAGAAATCAAGTGAACCAAGGTTACGTGATTAGTGAGCAGCTCAGATGGGACAAACTGAAACCCACTGATTCTAAGCTCAGTGCTTGCCCCGCTATATCATTGAGACAATTACATGTCCCAGGGAAGTTTCAAATGTTATATGATTCTCGTTTATATATTCATATGTACCAGAAAAAGTGTCCAGCTACTCAAAATGACTAACAACAGGTACCAATAACCATTAGTGCTTATATCTTTACCAAATGCAACATTGATATCAATGCAAGAATGGACAGGAAAATGTTTATATCCTATGTATGTCACAAGTAAACTTGCTTCAACCACTTGTTAGTTAAATAGTAAATTTAGCTAAATACAAAATTCTTTGTATTTAGCATACAATCTTTCTATAATTTCAACACATTTCCTGATCACTATAATAGAAAAGCAGAACCTTTGGCCCTCTGATCTTTTCTTGGTCACTTGCCTTTTCATAAAACACCTATCAAACTGTAAAGCCCACTACACACCTATTAAAATGACTAAAATCCAAAGCACTGAGAGCACCTAATGCGGCGAGGATGTGAAGCAGTGGGAACTCATCATTCATTGCTGGTGGGAATGCAAAATGGTACAGCCACTTTGGAAGACAGTTTGGCTGTTTCTTACAAAACTACACATACTCTTACCATGTGTTCCAGCAATCACATTCCTCTATATTTACCCAAGAGTTGAAAACACATCCACACAAAAACCTGCATGTAGATGCTTATAGTAGCTTTATACATAAATGCCAAAACTTGGGAGAAACCAAGACCCCCTTCAATAAGTAATGGATAAATAAACTGTGGTACCTTCAGACAATGGAATATTACTTGGTGATAAAGAGAAATGAGCTATTAAGCCACAAAAACACATGGAGGAACCTTAAATGCGTATTTCTAAGTGAAATAAGCCAGTCTGAAAAGTCTACATACTCTATGATTTCAACTATGGCATTCTGGTAAAGACAAAACTCTGGAAACAGTGAAAAGACCAGTGGATGCCAGGGGTTCAGGAGAAGGACAGAGGGATGAATAGGTGGAGCACAGAGCATGTTTAGAGCAGTGAAACTATTCTGTATGATACTGTAATGGCAGATACATGACATTATGCATGTGTTAAATCTCATAGAACTATACAACACAAAGAGTGAACCCCAAGGTAAACTATGGACTTTAGTATAATAATGGATCAATATTAGTTCATCAAATTTAACAAATGTACCACATGAATGCAAGATGTTAACAATAAGGGAAATTGCGGGAAAGGGAAGAAAAAGGAATATATGGGAACTCTCTGTATTTTCTGTACTATTTTTCTATAAACCTAAAACTTCTCTAAAAAGTAAAGTCTATTTAAAACATTGTAAAGCCCAAGTTAGATACAATACCAATATAGTAGGAACCTTATTTCACATTATTTCCCCTGTCCTACTTATATAGTTGTGCTTCATTTTAGTAAGACTCAGTATACAAATATCTGAATTTAAGATTTATAGGGAAGTTATTTGAATTTCAAAATAATTTTTAATTAATATGTTCCTTCAAAGGAAACATGAATAAAGCAGTTAATGTTTCATTTAATCACAAAAGATTGATGTACATAAGATATGCCAGGAATGAAATTAGAAACTGGGAGAAGCGTGTTGTACTGACAGCTCCCACATATCACTCTGAGGCACCATGTGGTATTTTTTTCTTTCCTCCTTCAAATTTCATTTTACCACAGTACTTATTGTGGGTCTGTGATGTGGCCCCTCACCAGACACTGACGATACTCTGTGTCATCAGAGTATATATATATCACTTGCATAAATGTCACTTCCACCTATAGTCTCACTTGTTTTTCTGCCCCTCAGGAGATTGTAAGTTCTTCCAAGGATAAAGACTACATCTTAACCACCTTCGTAACCTCTGCAGAATCTAGCACAATGTCTTCAAAAACAATAGGCCCCAAGAATTTGTTGACTCAGTGAGTGCCTGCATGATTAAATTTGTAAACAAACATCTATGTATACTTCCCTGTTTATTTATAAGGTGTGACTATAAAATAGTGAAAGTCTCCTGTCTTTATAATCCCAATACTTCTTTCTTGGGAAAGTGCTATTTTACAGTTTCACCTGATTGCCACTCTTCATTATAAATACATATCCCCATTTCGCATGACGGTAATAAGGGCAAGGAGGTGTTTTTAGTGGTCTTTTTATTTATAGCTAGCTTTTATTGATCAAATCAAAGTATAAAAGTCTTATAGGTGTCAATCAGTGATTATTATAAGGCTGTGTGCACAAAACATTGCAATGATTGGGGCTAATATGGAGAAAACACCTTAATGACTATTTGGTATTTTGCTTTTCTATAAATATTTTGATATGAACTTACCCTGTATCAATTATAATTTCTGCAGGAAACAGATGGTGTGCGCAAATTATGTAATTTGTGGAGATTTTTATAAAGTGACTAATTATGAAGGTTTGGATAAAGTTGTGAAAAACACAAGAAATAATGTAGTACTTTAGGATAATAGCAGTGGGCACAATTACAACACTGGGCCTAAATGAGCAGGGCCAGGAAGGAGAGAGACTACCAGATTTGGAGTGGGGTTGGTGAGGAGAGACAGAGAGATTGAGAGAGAGAGAATAAATACATGAACAGGCAAGGGCTGTGTAAAGATGGCTGCCTGACACGAGCTGTGATCTTTGAGTAACACAGCCTACCTGCACTGACCTGGTGGGGAGTGAATATTGGGAAAGAAATCACCTGATCTTACTTTCCTCCCTCCCTATGCTGTCCTTCTAGTGCTCCCATTGCCAAACACACATGGTAACCAAAAGGCAAACGAGTACATTGATGGAACCCAGTGGATCTCAACTAGGGGCAATTTTGCTCCCAGGGGACATTTTTGGTAGTCACAACTCTGTGGTGAGGAGGTGAGTGGTGCTACTTGCATCAAATGCATAGAGGCAAGGGATTCTGCTAAATATCCTACAATGCACAGGACATCCTCTCATGACAAAGAAGTATCCAGTTCAAAATGTCACTAGTGCCAAGGATGAGAAACCCTGATGTAGTCCATAGAGGTCATCTTTCCAGGGTGCAGAGCAAGAGTGGGGTGGAGAGAGTTTCTGAAGAGAAAAACGGAAGAAACCAGCATACTCCACAAAAGAAAACAGTAAAAATAGCAGACATGGGAAGAGATAGCACTAAAATACAAAAGTCTCAAAAATATATCTGGTAACGTTTTATGGAATTTATTAAAATTCAACTGGGAGTGCATAATATTTAGCAGGCCAGGTTTGTCTTTAGAGAAATCCTGGTGAGATTTATACAAGGATTTATTAATAAAGGGCACACACAGTACTCAGATTACAGTCAGTCATATTATGTAAAACATGGACAGGAATATCACAGAACAAAGGATTTCATGACTACACAGGCAATCTTCTATTGCTTTCATTATATACTGTTAAAGGCTGTGGTGTGCACAGTAATATAGCCACGTAAGATAGGGAACTTGACATTTGTGCAGCTATGTATGTTTGCACGCACCAGTGTGCATGGCCTTTCTACCCAGCTGACATTTGATTCTCTTATTTATCTCTAGTTTATTCTCTAAAACATTCTCTACAAAAACTCTCTCTCACATTTTAATAATTTAAGCCTTTAATCTACTGTATAGATTCCTGGCTCATTTTCCAAATTTTACTCTTTTTCCCTCAGCGATGTCATGTATTCTCATGGCTATTTATCGCTTTGTACATTTCTAGTGGGATCTCTTTCCTAATATACACTCTCATATTTCTCTTTGTCCGCTGCACATTTTTACTTAGATATCACACTATCACTTCGATTTCAACAGGTCTAAGGTTGAACTTCATCTTTTCCCCAAACAAGAAGCCCCTCCACATCAGTTATCAGCGTTGACAGCGGCATTTCCGCTATGACCCACGATATGAACCTTTGATGTAGTCACAATTCCCTCTTGCCTATATTTACCTGTAAAATGACTCGAGGATCCTTATTGTTTTCATTCTCTCTTCTAATCCCTCTCCCATCTCTTCCATTATGGTTTGGACGGGCCTCTCATCAACTCATGCCTATGTGAGTTCTCAGCTCATCTATCTACAGTTTACCTTTTCCTACCAGGAAACTTTTGACTGTCACTTCACCCGTCATTTCCCATTCAAACATATTTAAATGGCTTCTCATTCATTAGAAGCCAAAGTTGATATCATTAAACTGATATTTTAGTGTTTACATTTTTTTGGTTCCAATGTTATATCTTTTGCCATTTGTTCATTCATGCATTTAGGAGTTGGCTAACCTTTGAACACCCAGGAAATTCGGTATCCATTATATGAACTCTCTAATGATGGTTCATCCACTTTCACCAGAACATATCAGGCTTTTCCTACCTTCATGTATGTATGTGTATTCTATGCCTAAAACCCTTCTTAAATCTCAGATATCTAAGACACTCTCTTTTTGCCCAAGATCACAAAAATCTCTGCCATAAGTTCTTGTAGAACCTATTACCTCTACTACTTCTGTTGAACTTCTTAGAGATGGCTGCTGGTGTTAATATCTTTTCAGTACAAAGTCTTTTTTCACAACTTCATTGTAATTACCTTAGTATTGGACTGTGATTTTTCGCTCTTGGTTTCCCTAGTAGCTAGTACAATTTCTTGCATATGATAGGCACTCCCTGTTTTCTGTTGATCTCTATACTTGCACTGTCCAACATGGTAGGCTCTAGACTCATGTTGCTATTTAGCACTTGAAATGTAGCTAGCCTAACTGCGACGTAGGTATAAAATACACACTGGATTTCAAGGACTTAGTATGAAAAAAAGAACATAAAATTTCTTAATAATTTTTATATAGATTACATGTGGAAACTATAATATTTTTAATGGTATATTAAATAAAATATAAAATTCACCCATTTCTTTTTACCTTTTTAATGTGGTGACTAGAAAATTTAAAATTACATGTGTGACTCATAATAATTATACTGCAGCACATGCAGCTCTAGACAATAATGTATATCAGTATTTAATATGTACTACAAACAATGTGATCAGATAAAATATTTAAGATTGTCTGATGGTACATTATCCTTAAAGCTGATTCTATGTGTATATATATATAGTTTAACAATGGTAATGGGAGAGAGCCTGTTATTTACAGGTTTTCATCTCTTGACTAACTTATAAGGGTACATGAGAGGACCCAAGTTATATGAATATTTAAATAATTTGTACTCACTAGTGGAATTCCAAGGATGTTTGTAAACCTTTATGTTGCTTTCAATTTTCTGTCTCATTGAAAATTTTCCTCAAAATGAGTATGTGGTATTCAAATTTATCCTTGTTCTCATAGCACTGTGATTTCCAGAAATGTTTTGATTTGTGTACTACATGTTGCACGATTTGATTGCATGTATTAAGTGCTCATTATTCTTCTAATATTTCAAACCCCTGGGGTGTTTATTTAAATTTGGTACAACTTGTATCCCAGCTTTTGCTGTTTTTAACCTAAATGTTTAATATTTTGATTAAACATTATGGAATCTCTAAATGGCTCAACAAAAATAGCTCCCCTTCCCGTGAGGAGCAGTGCAGTGCAGTGGTTTAGAGCGTTGGATCAAGAGTCAGCAAGCCTGTGCTGCCCTGCCTGTGCCAAGTCACGTGTATGCTGTCCTGGTGCTTCCTCGTCTGTCAAGGGATGCTAATACTAAATTACAGAGTGTTGCTATGAGGATTAAATGAGATTAAGCACTTAGAATAGAAACGATGCATAGTAAGCTCTAGAAAATGTTAGGTATTACTATTGGTATCTCAGTCCTTTAAAAATCTTAGCTTCTTCTCTATCAATAAAACTAAAGTTAATATTTCAGATAAAACTTGCAGGTAAACAATGGAAAGTTACCAAGTGCATTGTATGTTTTCTATTTTCTGAACATTGATTTAGAATTTAATAGGAAAATAGAATTTGGCATTTGACCTTCCATTTAGGGACTACCAAATAATTTATGAGAAACTTCATGTGAAGTTGCACAAGATAACATTATACTACGTAAAATTTTCTTATAGCATCCTAAATCTATCTGTCAATGCCCACAGGGACCCTGTCTGATCCTTTTATTATTAAGTCTTATTATTCATTAATGCTTTGGTTTTATTGTTATTATTATTATTAATCTCTTTGCTTACCTTCATTACTCAAAGCAATTAATTAAGCATATAGAATTATAACTTTTCAAACCTAAAAGTCTAAAAAGAAAAACAGAAGTTGAAATACCCAGGAAAGCTATATTTTGGAAATGTATTGAGTTCTCTTTTTAAAAAGTTTTGCTTGAAAAACTTACCAGTTCCTGCATTATGTGTAGCATGCATTTTAATTCCTTCTTAACAAAACTGGTGTAACAGAAAAAAAGACAAGAATTTTTTAAAATAATAATATATGCTGTCATTTATAAGAGTTTATTGTGGAAGGAAAAGGAGTGCTCACCTCCCAAAGTCTGGGAACCTCCACACCTACTATAACCTAATTAACATTTATAGAACACTCCACCCAAATAAGAATGATACATATTCTTTTCAAGTGTACGTAGGACATTGAACAAGAGGGACCACATTCTAGGCAATAAAACAATTTTCAATTTATTTAATAGGAGTGAATTCACGCAAAGTATTTTCTCTGACCACAACAGAATTAAACTAGAAATCAATAATACGAAGATGTCTGGAAAGTCCCCAAATGTTTGGAAATTAAACAATAAGCTTCTTAATAACCAGTGGTTCAAAGAAGAAATCACAAGGGCCATTAGTAATTATTTTTAACTGAATGCAAATGAAAAAAATTGTAGGATGCAGCCAAAGCAATGCTTGGAGGAAGTTTATAGCTTTACGTGCTTATATTAGAAAAGAAGAATGGCCCAAAATTATTGGTCTAAACTTCTACCTTAATAAGCTAGAAAAATAAGAAAAAGTTAATGCTGAAGTAGATGAAGGAAATAATATAAGTAGGAGCAGAGATTAATATAATGCAAAACAAAATATAATGAGAGAAAAGTTTAAAAAGCCAAAAATTGCTTCTTTGAAAAGATTAAAAGCATTGATGGACTTCAGGTTGACTGATGAAGAAAAAGAGAGAGAGCACAAATTACCAATGACAGAAATTTAAGAATGAATATTTCTACCAATCCTACAGACATTAAAGGGATAATAAGAGAATAGCTTGAGCAACTTCATGCAAATAAATTCAGAAACTTAGGTGAAATGATAAGTTATTTTAAAAATATAACTTATCACAATTGGCATAAAATGAAATAGAAAATATGATTAATAATTATCTGTTGAAGAAATTGTATTAAGTATCTAAAACCTTCCCATGAAGAAAATTCCTGACCTGATGGTTTCACTGGTGAACTATATAAAATATTTACAGAAGAAAATAACTAGTATTAGACAAACTTGCAGAAAATTGAGAGTTAGGAAATACTTCCCAATTTATTCTATGAGGCTAGCATAACCTTGATGCTAAAACCTGATGAACACACTGCAAAAAGAAAATTATAGACAAATGTCCTTCATGAATGCTAACGATGTGAGAAGCAAAATTTCTTACTAAAATTTTAGTGACTCTAATTCAGCAATATTTTAAAAAGACAGTATATCATGACCAAGTGGGGATTATCCTATGAACACAAGGTTGAATAAACATTTGAAAACCAATTGATATAATTCATTAAACATTTGATCATTTCAACAGATTCAGAAAAGCATTTGACAAAAAACAACACACATTCCTGATCAAAAAAGTTAGCAAATTAGGAATAGAAGGGAACGTCCTCAGTCTGTAAAGGACAATTATCAAAAACCTAACATCATATTTAAACATGAAATGCTAAACACTTTTTCTCCAAAACAGAGAATAAAACAAGGATGCTTACTCTCACCATTTCTATTTAAAGGGACTATTAGGAACAACTATATGCAAATAAATTCAACAACATTGTTTTAGGTCCATATTGTAGGTCCCAGAAATACAATAGCGCAGAAAAAGAAAATGAAAGGCATAAAACTTGAGACAGGAGAATTAAGTGCCTGTATTCACCAGTGCTCTGTTTCCTAATGAATCAGTAAAACAATTAATAAGAATTGTTCAAGGTTGCAAGATAAAATACAAGATCAATATACAAAAATCAATTGAATTTTTATATACTAGGAAAAAAATTAGGAAATTTTTTAAATGTCATTTCCAATAGCGTCAAATAATAAACTACTTAAGAGAGAAATTTAACAAACAACACACAAAACTTCTATACTAAAAGCTAAGACCATTTCAGCTGGGGTCTTCTGTAGATGTTGACAAACTAAATTAAAAATTTATAAGGATACTCAAAGAACCTAGAATAGCCAAAACAAGTTTGAAAGAGCAAACAACAGTGTTAGAGGAGTTTCATTAACAAATTTCAAGACTCACTCTAAGGCTACAATAATCAAGACAGTGTGGTATTGACTTAACGATAGACATACAGATCAGTGGAAGGTTGTAATAGAATACAGATACAGCCCCACTCCTTTATGGCCAATTTATTTTTCAACAAAGATGCCAAGGCAATTCAATGGGAAAAGGAAAGTCTTTTCAACAGACAGTACTGGAACAAATAGATATCCATATGGAAAAAAAAAATGAACCTATATCTTTTCCTCATACCATATGCAAAAATTAACTATACGTGGATTACAGTCCTAAACATAAAAACCAAAACAATAAAACTCGTGGGAGGAAAAATTTCTTGAGGTTAGGCAAATATTTCTGAGATAAGACTTGTGAAAAATTACCCCCTCCAAGAAAAAAGACACCATCAAAATTAAATCGTCCAAGGGCCGGCCCTGTGGTATAGCGATTAAGTGCATGTGATCTGCTGCTGGTGGCCCGGGTTTGGATCCTGGGTGCGCACCAACGCACTGCTTATCAGGCCATACTGTGGCGGCGTCCCACATAAAGTAGAGGAAGATCCGCACGGATGTTAGTTCAGGGCCAGTCTTCCTCAGCAAAAAAAAAGAGGAGGATTGGCATGGATGTTAGCTCGGGGCTGATCTTCCTCACCAAAAAAAAAAAAATTAAATCTTCCAGTCTTCAAAGACACCATTAAGAAATGTAAAAGGCAAGATATAGTTAGGGAGAAAATATTCACAATACATATATGTGACAAAGAACTTGTATGAAGAATATTTAAAGAACTCTTCCAACTCAAGAAGAAAAAAATTCTAAATGGACAAAATAAGATATATAATCTTCAGCATCATTAGTCATTAGGGAGATGCAAGATAAAGCCACAACGAGATATCACCACATACCCATTATTATAGCTAAAATTAAAAAGACCATTATTGTCAATGTTGCTAAGGCTGTAGGGCAATTAGCATTGTCATACACTTTTGGTGGGATTGTAAATGCTGTAGTAACTTTGGAAAAGAATTTGGCACTTTCTTATAAACTTAACTCATAACCAGCAATTTCACTCTTAGGTATTTATCCAAGATAATGAAAACATATGTCCATACAATGAGTCGTACAGAAATGTTCACAGCAGCTTTATTCTTAATACCTCCAACTGGTAGCAACCCAACTATCAATCAACAATTGTGGTGTATTCATACAGTAGAATACTACTTAGCAATAAAAATGGAATGAACTCCTGATAACCTCGATAACATGGATGAATCTTGAAAATATCATGCTGAGTGAAAAAAGTCAGGCATAGATGAGTACATACTGTAATTCTACAAAACACAGATCACATTTCCAGTGACAAAAACTAGATCAGTGGTTGCTGGAGGCAGAGGTATCAGTTTCAGTCATCCAGGAAGCAGATGCCAACATGGTGTTAGAATTACAAGAGATTTATTAGGGGCAATACCTGTGAAAGATAAAAAGAGAACAGAGCAAAAGTAGACCTGGAAAGCCTTCAGACCACCATACAGTTTTGTGATCTGTTTAAGGGTAGGCAGAAAGAAGAACTGAGTTGGAAGAGCCCCAGGCTGCATGCAGCTGTGAGGAAGTCTTGGCTTCCAACAGGAGTTCTGCTAAAAGATTGCGTATTGAGGAGTCATACTTTGAACAGAAAAGTCCTGGCCCTAGTTTTATTGCCGTTCTCAGGCACCGGCTGGAGGCTGGCCTCGGTTCTCATACTGCAGTGGATCCCGTGGCTGCAGCAGCAGGAGACTGACAGCACTCCTTGCCGCTAATTGGCTTTTTTTTGTTTCCCCCCACGTTATGTCTCTTTAGTTTCTTTTAATCTAGAACAGTTTCTCCACCTTTTTTTTTTTTATGGCCTTGACTTTTGTTTTTTGTTTTGTTTTAATTTTTTAATTTTTTGTTTATTGCAGTAACATTGGTTTATAACATTGTATAAATTTCAGGTGTACATCATTATACTTCTATTTCTGCATCATGTTCACCACCCAAATACTAATTACAACCCATCACCACACACATGTGCCTAATTATCCCTTTCACCCTCCTCCCTCCCCACTTCCCCTCTGGTAATTGGCTTTTGAATAGAGATCCAAGAGGTGTACCTTCATGGCTACCACACTGGGCTGGTGTGGAGGTGGGGGGAGGGGATTAACTAGAAAAAGGCACAAAGGAAATTTGGGGGAGATAATGAAAATATATGATTTCTTGGTTGTGGTGGTGGTTATATGGGTTATTAATGTATCAAAACTCTAGAAATGTATATTTAAAATGAGTGCATATTATTGTAGGCAAATTATGCCTCAATATAGTTGACCTTTTAAAATTACAGACTTTCCTTGAAATATGAGAACAAATCTAAGATCACGTTTCCCTCCAAAAATTAATTGCCTTGTGATCAGCACAGCAGAAGGTCCCTTGTACAAGATGAAACCTGTGACATTTAGCAAGGGAGGGGAAGATGGACATTGTCCTCAGTTACAAACTTTAAAAATGTTATAGAAAAGGCCTACTAATAACACATTTTGAAAGGGGAACAGTATTTTTCCCTATATAAAATTTTGGATCTATAAAGAGGTTAGATTATTTGTCCAGGGGAGTTAAACGTTGAAGATCTGTTAAGGGTCCAGAGAAGTAATATATGAAGGATCTCTTTGCTAGATGAGATGTTTCACTTGCAGAACATGTGGACTGAAGTTGTGTTGGTGATGCAGGGGTGATTTCTGTCACTGGTCATCAACTTCCATCACCCCCTGAATTTCCCCCTCTCCTGTGATCTGTCATTTCAGTCATCTTCAGCTCTTCCTTTCCCTCACCCTGTCCCTCACAAAGTGCTGTGATTTTGCTTTCTGTAGACCATATTTCTGGGATTCATCTCAAGACTTCAAAATCTCTTAGGTGGACAACTGAAATGATCTCTATCTAGTCTCCTCTTTTCCCTTTCTCTAAGCCATCCACATCTGTTAAGCAAGGGACAGCTCCTTCAGGTTCAGGACACATTCCTAGGTATTGACCTACTGTACCACCCTCTCCATGTGCTGGGTCAGGCTTTCTCTTATACCTCATCTCTTGCCTCTGTTGCCCCACATTTTCCCCTCTGGATGGTTGGTGCTACCTTAGCATGCTCTGCATATCTTTTCATGAATGTTATGGCTTTTGACACATAGTAACTTTGCTTAATAATTTATTTCCAAAATTTGACAAGGAACTTCCTGAAGGCAAGGATTGTCTTTCTCATTTTTTAAAAATTCTCAGTATATTACAAAGTCTTTGAATATAGAAGAGCCCCAAATGAAATAAATCAATTGTTATGTAGTGGGTTACTTCTCTTTTTCTTTATGTATTTTTTAGTAAAGAGTAAAAGTTACGATCTTTTTATTATGTAAAATAAATAATGCTGAGTTTGACATAAATTTTAGGAAAACTAGACACAGTACTTCCTAAAAGTTTTCTTTCTATTATCTTCCTAAATATTTTTCCATAAGGTGCTAGAAAAATAATAGAAAAGAAATTAAGAGTTTCAATATCCTTCCACCAAGTGATGTGACGAATAAGGCTCAGGAGCCGTTTGCATTCTCACCACCTTTAATAGGGGCAGCTCTCAAGCTAGATTTTTCTATTCTAATGTAAATTAGTTTCACTGGAATGTAACACAAAGCCTTCCAAATTGGACTTTTTTTTTTTTCCAGGGTGAGAGGGTTTGTTTTCTTCTCTTGGAATATCGAAGAAGAGGACTTAATTTTTTCCAAGTCTATCCCTCCGTATATATTTGAACCAATTTTAAGTGTCGGTCCTCCATCCAAAAATAACAAGATTTACCCTGACCTGTAAGCAGTAGTGGCTACTTCACAAGAAATGAATAGCTGCTTTTTTATCTCTATATGATGGTCAAGTAGCTCAGGGTTCTTTCTAGCAGCCTGACATAGAATTAGGAAGATTATGTCCATTGCATGACTTGCTGATATTTTTAGTTATAATACTGTATTGCAGTGGTGACTGAAGCAGTTCCATGGGAACATGTATTATGGACTTTTTAACAGTTAAGTCCACTCTTTTTAGGTCAAGGAATCCCCAAATAATAATCATGTGGTGAATGAGGTCTAGACTGTAATGTGATGAGAACTAGAATAGCTGTGTTATGTGGGAGATAAGTGGAGGAAAGGACATTACAGTGCTCCTGAGCTTTTATTTCTTTCTTCACAAGTTCTTCTCATGGCCAATATTGTCATTACTCTTCATTTTACAAAAAAATGTACAAAATATGGGTCTACAGAGGATAGAAATATTGGCGTGAAGGATGATGTCTTCTCCCTCACTCTCCAAAACACCCAGACGACTGATTTGGCTTTGCTCACATCTTCTCTCTAACCCTACCACCACAGTGTCAATTCAGGTCTTCAGAATATGTCACCTGGCCTGTAATGATAGCTTTCTAACTGCTTCTGTCGCTAAGCATATTCCTGCTACATCAACATGTTATATTGTATTAGTCACAAACTATAACCTCTAGGTAAGAGCCTGTCCTAAGGTTCTTAATCTGAGACTTGTGAACATCTATGAGATCAATGCATAGTCTTCAGGACCTTGGTGGGCTTTTAGACATATTATTCAACGTGCTGTGAGTATGTGGGGATGTGCAATTTGGGAGATGTGTTCACAGCTTTTATCAGGTTCTAATGGGGTTAAATAACACAGAAAAGATTAAGAACTTTTACAATAGGGAGAGTCAAAGCTTCTTCCTTCTCCACCACCAACTCAACCACCACTCTATGTCCCATGTTGAGTTCCAAAACCAAATCCTTAAGAACACGTGACAGAGCCATCGTAGAAGTGGGCACAGCTTTAAGTGGAAGAATAAAAGGTCTCTGAGGTTCCCTTTCTACACACGACTAACATCAACTCAGCAAACATTTCTTCAGCTCCTACTTTGTGCCAGTCGCTGTTCCAGGGACAGAAGTGCAACATACGAGATTTTGCTTTCATGAGACAATTAATAAATGAATAAGAAATAAAGTAATTTGGATAGCTGTAGCTACTATGAAGAAAATAAAACAAAACGCTATTTTAATTAATAATAATAGTAATAATAATACCATTTGTTCATACTATGTGCCAGGCACCATGCTGCTAGGTCTTCACGAACATAACCTCAATTAATCCTCAAAACAGTATCTTGGTATTAATACCCCCTGTTTACTTATGAGAAAATTGAGGCTTAAAACATCTCTCTTCCCGTAGATAACAGTTACAAAGTGGCAGAGCAAAAATTTTGGCTCATTCATTCATTAACCCATGCTGCCTGAGTGCCTACTGTGTTGTTCTAAGACACTAGGATATAGCTCTGAACAGAACAAATAAAAAGTCTTGCCCTCAAGGAATTAACCTTCTCACAAAGGTTAGGCAAACAATAAACAAAAAATAAGTATAATATATAGGATACTGGATCATGATAAGAGCTATGAATGGCTTAAGAAGCTAGAAAAGGCAAGGAAATAGTTTCTCCGCTAGAACTTCCAGAAATGAACACAGCGCTGCCGACACCTTGATTTTAACCCAGTAAGGCCCCTGTCATATTTCTAACCTACAGAACTCTAATCTAATAAATTTGTGTGGTTTTAAGCCACTAAATTTGTGGTAATTCATTTCAGCCGCAGTAGAATAATACTGTTAAAATATGTATGTCATAGAACAATAAAATGTAAATGTGACAAATGATGCTTACAGATTTATTGTAAATGCTAAAGAAGAGAATGGATTTAAAGCTCTAAAGACAGTATTTGACATAAAGTAATGTGTGCTGTAATATTATCATCATTATTGAAATTTAGGGACCAAAATAAGAGGTGTACATGTAAGGAGATATAAGATTTCCTTGCTGAAGTAGGGGTTATGATAGAATCTACCCTGGTAGATAACAGCTCTCAAATAAGGAAAAACTGAATGTTTTATTGGATTAAATCTAATTTAAAAGGCAATAGGAGATCCATGGAAGACTTTTCAGAGGAAAATGCAAGCTAAAGGGTAGATTAGACTCTGACTACCATAAAAATAAAGAAATGATGGAAACGTCAAGAGATTAGATTGACACACGTTGTATATTTTATTTTTATATTAGTGACAGAGTCATGACCTGGGAATTAGCTATGGGAATAATGAACCATACCAGAAGTAAACCAAGGAGATTGCATTAGTACAGGAGGATTCTCTGGCGAGACCTTGGGCTATTGTGAAGGCATTTGCTACGTACTGCTTCACCAGCCTTTACCTTGAACAAGATGGGCTAATAACCTGCTTCTACCACTAGCTTGTGGCGTAGGCAAGTCACTTAGACGTGTACACCCTGTTTCCATTTGTAAATACTAGGATGTGTGTCACAGGATCTCTAAGCTTCTTTCCAGCTGTAAAATTGTATAACTCTCTGTGGTCTCCAAGGTGGACATTTACTGTTATATTACAAATATTCTAAACGTACGGGATGTCAGGAACACTCATTTAAAAAATGAAGTATAAAAAATAAGCACCCTAGAAATAAACACAAGTAATGTTTAGATTCTAAATGTCTTTATTTCTCTTCAAAAGTGTCCACAATACAAACCATCCAGAGGGGGGAAATGTGATGTTCCTGGTACAAGTTGGAAAGACTTGATTTCCTGAAGTTGGAAAGCCTCTTTTCATGTTTGAGCCGTTTTCACTTTTCCAAATGAAAGAAATTTGGAGGGGTTAATATTCGTGTTTGAGGGTAGCCAGACCAAAATTACTTGTTTGCAAGACATTTTTACCTGTAGGAACCATTGCCATGTAACATAGAAACAAGCAATTAAATAGTAGGTATATTTACAAAAAGCTGGAAAATTTTAATCAGCACGATTTTGAGGCAGCAGTCTATCATTACCTTTGAAAGTGGTTGGAATTAAAAACACTTCACCAGGCTAAGTGGTGATGACAGGGGAGGGCGGCCAAGGGAGGGGATTTGTATTGTGTTTTCTTTGTCGACAGGGAAACACATTCTTCATTTTTGTCACACTACTAAATCACAGCTGTGCAGAATTTATTAATGTATTCTTCTGAGACAAGAAAAAAGCCACCAAAGGAAATCGACTTGCTCTCCTCACAACTGGAGAACAGGATGAGAAACCTATCTATCAGTGACTTTAGACCTGTGGAGTAAGTCCTCTTAAGAAAAACAAATTAATTCAGTGACTGTCCTCCTTAATCTTTGACCTTTATTTTATAAGAGATTTTTCCATATGACATGCTGAGCTGTCTCAGTTACGTCAGTGTGTCCCAGAGATAGGTGGGACCACAAATATTACACAGCACAAAATCTTTAATAGCAGTTATATATCAAAACACTGCTTAAATACGTATAGTACAAATAATTCTCACTAATGTCAGAAAATATGCTATGAAATACTGAATTAGACCACTTAAAAGATATTGCAAAGTTGGAACCTGCCCAGTGGCATAGTGCTTAAGTTTGCGTGCTCCGCTGTGGCAGCCCAGGGTTCACAGGTTCTGATTCTGGGCATGGACCTACACACCACCCATCAAGCGATGCTGTGGTGGTGTCCTCTATACAAAATAGAGGAAGATTGGCAACAGATGTTACCTCAGGGCCAATCTTCCTTACCAAAAAAAAAAATAATAATAAAATTGAATAGTAACTATTACTTTGAATTAGCTTGCAATGTTCCAATTAGTATATTAAATTGATACCTGAGGAATATGTGTGTGCGTATGTGCGTCTGTGTATACATATATACACAGCAGACAGAGGTGATTTCACTGAGGCGAGGATTGAGTTACTCACATAGGCTGCTGCTGGAATTGTCCTTTCACCCTTCCATTATCCTTGGCCATTGCTGGTCCTCTTCTCACTCTTCTTCAACCATCGCTTGTCACTAAAGACGCAGTCCTACCCCTGCCAGTTGCTGCTAAAGACCTAGGATACGGAGACAGGCAGCATTCACCACCTACCAAGAACTGGACCGTGGGTACTGCCCCAGTTTGCTCAGGAAGACTAACTCCCTTCTGCAGCATCCCTATGTTTACGCAGGAACTCCTCTCCCCTGCCTAGAACCTCAGGACTTCTCATCTTACCAGTGAGAACTAGGAAAACTTGCTATGAGAACTAGGATTACTAGTACAACTAGAACTAGTAGGGAAACCTGAGTCTTGAGGATGGACTGTTAGCATTTCTTGGTTAGATACAGTGTACTAATAATACAGTGTTATAGTTTCATGATGTAATGAATGAGAGAGACTGTTTTGGACTTGCCTTGGGAGTTAAAAAACACCCTTAACATAATTTCTGTGGTGGAAATAGGTCTCTGTTCCAGCAAATGACTTACAAACACATTTTTGGAGGAAACGTTCATAATTGAGGAGACAGTGCCCTAGGTAACAATGTTCTCTTCCTGTCATAATTAGAAGTCATAATTTGGTTTCTTATATGTCCTCACATTCATTGGTTCTTTTTAGTCTGATCTGGCAGTAGTATTGCAGATACTGAAGAAAACTTTTACTTTTCTGTTAATTTAACAAAGTCCTTGATAAAATTTTATATGTAGTACTTTAATCAAGAGATTTTTAGAAGATTACCATAATGAATAGACATTGAAATCATTATGTAAAATCTAAATTGTTATTGCATTAAATAAGATACTGCTAACCAGCCCTGTCTTTCTTCATTTATTAGAATTTTGGGAATCTATTGTGAATCTTCAAGGAAAGGAATATATTTTGAGCAGCAATCTTGTACCTCCTACATAGAAATGAAGCATTTACCGAAACATCTATGAGACAAAATATCTCTGAATGTGTACTCTACACTTCCTATAAACCTCTTTTCTTCTGTAGCTATATTTCAGAGAAAAGCTTTGCTTTGACCAAAAAAAATCATGTTGGCTTACACATATATTTTATAAGTAAGCAGTATTTTGGCTTGTGATAAAGGAAATAAAAAGATAAGAAGATTAAGCACACATAAATAAGGCCTTGTTGGTAATCTGAGTTATGCCACTGGACAACTGGAAAGGATGTTTAGTGTTCTCATGTGGCCTTTAGACTGTCTCAAGCCTAGGAAGATATTTTACAATTAAGGGAACAAGAGCAGAAAGATTTCGATTTCAGTCTGAGTGGAGAATTCAGCTTTGTGTGCTCGATCCCGCTGTTTAGAGAGAGGGAGCAAGAAGATGCCAGATGTCAAAGAGAATTATAAGTCTAGGCAGCCAACACTGATTTCTCAGACCTCTCAGTTATTCTTTTCAATTCAGACAGAATTTTGAGAGAAGTATAAATGTCCTCATTAGGTAGTCTCTGGGGGATGTTTTTACTACTGACTTGCAAAAATGTTACTTGCTAACATTTCCTTTCGTGTAGCATTATATTGAAAATGAATTAATTCATCCATCTCCCTTCCTTGACTCATTTCCCTCCCCTGTTGGAATCGAGATATGCAAACATGGGTGCCTGATGTGTGAGCAAGCCTGGGGGAAGGGGTTGCCAAGCAGGGGTCAACTGCTGTGTGTCCAGCAGCCAAAGAAGTGGGAGAGGGAAAGGGTTGCAGAGATGGTGGGTGACAGAGGCGGCCAGAGTGGTGATAATATACGTCACACTGAGCAAATGATTGAACAAACAATAAGCGTGTAATAATTTCAACATACTCTGGCCTGGGTGGTAGTGTTGCATCAGTGTTGACTGGCTGGTTGTGGGAGTTGTATAGTATCATTGTAGAATAATCTTTCTGTTTTGGGGAGGTACATATTGGAGTATTTAGATTAATGTACCATCATGCCAGAAAAAACTTATCTCTATATATGGTGCATGTGTATTGCATGTGTGTGTGCATGTATATATATACATGCACACACACATATGGTGGGCAGGGAGAGCAAATGAGGATAAAATGCTAATAATTAGGGATTCTGGCATTCTTTGTACTGTTATTGACACTTTTCTGTATGTTTGAATGTATTTTGAACTTTTAAAAAAAATCAAACCACACACAAAAAAAGAATTATCATTAAGTGGATATTTACTGAACATCTATTTATTAAATACCATAGGATGAATTTCCATAAAAATACTAAAACTAAATAAAAGTTTATTTCTCATTCAGTCAAGTCCATGGTAGATGTTTGGGCTCATGGGTGAGTTTCCTCCACAGG
This sequence comes from Ceratotherium simum simum, assembly GCF_057802395.1. NCBI lineage: Eukaryota > Metazoa > Chordata > Mammalia > Perissodactyla > Rhinocerotidae > Ceratotherium > Ceratotherium simum. The sequence continues at coordinate 73,803,073 of NC_141907.1, read as the reverse complement.
GTGTTTGAGGGATCCAGACTCCACCCATTTTGCAGTCTTACCATTCTGTAGGGGGACGTATCCATTCCCAGTTTAAAGTAGCATACATTGTTTCTTCTCTCTCTCCATTGGATAGGGGCCACAATTAAATTCAAGGTAGACTGGAAAATGTAGTATATTAGCTACATGCCCTGACAAAGAAGGGAAAACAGATTTTGGGGAAAGCTAGCAAACTCTGATACAACCTATTATTAAGCATTGTTTGTGGATGGATGCTAACTAGAAGGGGATTTTCCTCCCTTCAGGAAATACATATTGAACACATTTTTTGTGGTTAGAGCTGAGCAAGTGAGAGGAATATCGAGATTTTATAAACAGACATAGTCGCTTCTGTCACTGAGCTCACACAGCATCAATATGTGTCATATAATCTACCTACATAGGGTTTGTGTCACTTAAGTAAAATGAATATTCATGAGTACAATTTTAGCAATAAATTTCTGTGGGATGGTTAAAAGTCATCTTTGAATGTTATGTCTGGGAGAGGAAGAAGATGTTTTGGGTTTGAGAGTTAATGATTGTAGTTAAAAAAAATTCTTAATTTTTTTAGTCTTTTCTATGTTTAAACATACTTATACCTGCTAACATTCAGAGTAGAGACTGTGTTTTTCTAACCATGACAAGAACAGAACATGTTAGTGAGGCAAGTGCTACATTTTTTACAACCAACTAATCATGTTGACTGCTTTGGACTGAATGACCATGAAGATTGATCGGTGTGCAGACCTGGCCAAAATGTGGAGAACCCGTCTGTGTTGCAGCTTTCCTTATCCACTCCTATCCAAATGTTCCTTAGATTTTTATTAGTGGATGTATTTTGGAGGTCAGACATTCTCTTGGCTAGATTATCACCACTATACAAATCTATATACTAATCTCACCAAAATATATTTAGACATTGCCCTACTGGGAATTTTTTCAAGTAATTAAGGTACAGCTTTTGTACCAGCTTGAACTTTGCTTCTTGGAAATGATCCACTCTTAGCAGCATCTAATGCCAGAAGAGCATTGGAAGCTTCTATGGACATTAGCTCAGAACTTTCTTTTATTTATTGTCTCTGAGTTATCTTTTCTCTGTCATTCCTCTTTGATTTTCCTAAAGGAATCCCAAGTATTATTTTGGAAAGTAAAGTATATTTATGAAGACAAGTCAGGTGAAGAATTGACTTTGACTTATCCCTAACCTTTTAATAAACTTAATTTTAAGACCCTTTTAACTCAGTCATTTAGTTGTAATAGGAATGAGAAGTTCTGCATTCAGTTTTTAGTTCTTACCAGAGTATATATTGTGATTGCTGATGGAGATAAAGACCTTGAAAATATTTTTTCCAGCTTTATTGGGATATGATTGACAAAAATAGTATATATTTAGATTGTTCAACATGATTTAGTGTTGAACTAAATCATCACATTATATGTGATGATTTAGTGCACATATATATTGTGAAATGATTACCACAATCAAATTAATTAACACATCCATCACCTCATAGTTACCATTTTCTTTTTTTTTTAATATTTGTGGTGAGAACACAAGTATACAATACAATACTAATAATATAGTATTATTAACTTGAGTCACCAAGCTGTATATTAGATCCTCAGAACTTATTCATCTTATACCTGAAAGTTTGTACCCTCTGACCCACATCTCCCCATTTTCCCCACCCCCCAGCCCCTGGCAACCACCGTTCTACTCTAGTTCTATGAGTTCAACTTTTTTAGATTCCATGTATAATTGAGATCACACAGTATTTGTCTTTTTCTGTCTGGCTTATTACACTTAGCATAATGTCTTCCAGATTCATCCATGTTGTCACAAATGGCAGGATTTCCTTCTTCCTCGTGAGTGAATGATATTCCATTATATTCCAATATGTAGATATATATACACACACACATGCACACACATTTTCTTTATTCATTCTTCCATCAACAAACACTTAGGTTTTATCCATATATTGGCTATTGTGAATAATGATGCAAGGAACATGTGGATGCAGATATGTCCTTGAGACACTGATTTCATTTCATTCAGTTATACGCACAGTAGCGGGATTGCTGGATCATACGGTAGTTCTAGTTTTAGTTTTTTGAGAATCCTCTGTACTGTTTTCCATAGTGGCTGCACCAATTTACATACCTATCAGCAGTGTACAAGGTATCCCTTTTCTCTAAACTCTCGTCAACACTTGTTATCTCTTGTCTTTGATAATAGATATCCTCACAGGTGTGAGGTGATATCTCATTGTGGTTTTGATTTTCATTTCTCTGAAGATTAGTGATGTTGAGTACTTTTTCATATACTTGTTGGCCATGTATATGTCTTCTTTGGAAAAATGTCTATTCAGGTCCTCTGCCCATTTTTTAATTGGGCTATTTGGTTTTTTGCTATTGAGTTGTACGAGTTCGTATATATTTTGGATGTTAACCCCCTGTTGGGTATGTGGTTTGCAAATATTTTCTGTCATTTTATAGGTTGCCTTTTCAATTTGTTGATCATTTGCTTTGCTGTACAGAGCTTTTAGTTTGATGTAGTCTTACTTGTTTATTTTTGTTTTTGTTTCCTGTAGTTTTGTTATCATATCCAAAAACATTATTGCCAAGACCAATATCAAGGAGATTTTTCCCTATATTTTCTTCTGGGAGGTTTATAGTTTCAAGTCTTACATTGAAGTCTTTAATCCATTGCAAGTTAATTTTTTGTGAGTGGTATAAGATAGGGGTCCGGTTTCATTCTTCTGCATGTGGATATCCAGTTTTCTCAATACCGTTTATTGAAGAGACTATTCTTCTCCCATTGAGTGTTCTTAGAGCCTTTGTTAAAGATTATTTAATCGTATATGTGTGGGCTTATATCTGGGCTCTTTATTCTGTTCCATTGATCTACGTGTCTGTTTTTATTCTAGTACCGTACTGTTTTGATTACTACAGTTTTGTAATATAGTTTGAAATCAGGAAGTGTGTTGCCTCCAGCTTTGTTCTTTCTAAAGATTGGTTTGGCTATTCAGGGTTGTTTGTGGTTCCATAGGAATTTCAGCATTGTTTTTTCTATTTCCGTGAAAAGTGCTGTTAGAATTTTGACAGGAATTGCATTGAATCTGAAGATTGCTTTGGATAGTATGGACATTTTGCCAATGTTAATTCTTTCAATCCATGAACACACGATATCTTTCATTGATTTGTCTTCTATTTCTTTCATCAAGGTCTTGCGGTTTTCAGTGTACGTATCTTTCACTTCCTTGGTTAAATTTATTCCTAAGTATTTCATTCTTTTTGACGCTTTTGTAAATGGGATAGCTTTCTTAATTTCTTTTTTGGATAGTTCATTGTTAGTGTGTAAAAACACAACTGATTTTTGTATATCGATTTTGTATCCTACGACTTTACTGAATTTGTTGTTAGATATAACAATTTCTTTGGTGGAATCTTTAGGGTTTTCTGTATATAAGATCATATCATCTGCAAATAGAGACAATTCATCTTCTTTCTAATTTGAATGCCTTTTATTTCCTTTCCTTGTCTAACTGCTCTGGCTAGGACTTGTAGTACTATGTCTAAGAGAAGTGGTGAGAGTGGGCATACTTATCCTTTTCTTGATCTTAGTGGAAAAGCCTCAGCTTTTCACCATTGAGTATGATGTTAGCTGTGGGCTTGTCATATATGGTCTTTGTTATGTTGAGGTACATTCCTTCTATATCTTGAAAATATATTTAATATGAATTGCATTATCGAGCATTTGGTACATGTGGCAGCATAACAATCTACTGTCTGGCTGTGCTATAATCTATTTATCCTCCCCTTTCTTTTAATTTAGAAGAATAATAATTTTAAGCACAATTATACATAAACTCATACTCATATCCAACAAACAACTGGGCAAATCACGAGTCCTGCAGTTAAAGTATAGCATAAAGAGTGTCTTTGTAGAGAGAGTTCTTTGGATTTGAGACCCAAATCTGTCACCTTACTACTGCTGTGCCTATGATCAAATCGTGTGAACTTTATGGGTCTCAATTGACTTGTGAATAAAATGTCACTGGTTATTTGTAATTTTATGTATTATAAATAATGTTTTGACGAACATCCTTACGTTTAAATCTTTGTTTATATCTTCATCAATTCCTTAGGAGAGATTGGAGAGGTAAATATTGAAGATGCATATCTGCTGCTAAAAATATTGAAAACTCCTGATGTACAATAAGTGCATTATGTTTAGTAAATATTTCTCATTTTTTAACATTTACCTTTTTGCTTTTGCAATAATTTCTTGAACAAACACATATGAAGTCACTAAAAAGCAGAATTTTACAAAGTCATATAACTGAATATATATATATATATATATATATATTTTTTTTTTTTTTTTTGTGAGGAGATCAGCCCTGTGCTAACGTCTGCCAATCCTCCTCTTTTTTTGCCGAGGAAGATGGCCCTGAGCTAACATCCGTGCCCATCCTCCTCCACTTTATATGGGACGCCGCCACAGCATGGCTTGCCAAAGCAGTGCGTCGGTGCGCGCCCGGGGTCCGAACCAGCGAACCCCCGGCCGCCGCAGCGGAGCGCGCGCACCCAACCGCTTGCGCCACCGGGCCGGCCCCCTGAATATATTTTTTGATATCAATGGAGGTAGCTGATCCTATAGAAATAATTTAGGAGTTATAATTATTATTACATAATCTAAGAGCTCTTTGACTTTGTTCATGTGATTTACCCTCCCTGAATCTTATGTGTAATAAGAGGATAATATTATCTATCTAGCAGAGTTGTTGTGAAAACCAAATGGAAACATATGTAAAAGTGCTTTACAAGTGGTATTTTTTTATTAGTATCATTAATTTTTGATAAATAAAATGGTCAACTTCATTGAATGATCTTTAATTTCTATTTCAGGTTATATTGGTTTCTTTCTAACATTTCCTAAGATTAATGAATAAAACATTTCTCTTAATAAATATATTGACCACTGTCTTTCAATGAACATATTGGATATATTTTTATAGTAATATCAGAACATGGGGAATTTTAAAGCTCTTTATAGAGGACAGATTTATGAACAAGATTAAAAACAATAAAATGAACAAATGCACTTATATGAAGCATGTCCAAAAACATTTCACCTCTAAGAGGGGCCAATTTCAAGAAAAAACTGACTTGTTTTTCATGGACTTTTCAAAATAAACCTAGCTCATATGGTACCGTTTTAAAGAAGGGAAAGAAAAAAATCATCTGAGAATCTCTGGAATCCTGCCAAAAGTATAATTTGGCATTTTATCCCACCTTCTGGATGCAATTTATTGGCAGCAGTTGTATGATGCCAGGGGCATAGCGGGACTGGAGGGAGAAAACCGTAGAATTCAGTGTTCTTGCTCCTGAAGAACAGCTTGTTTCTTTAACAACAATAAAATTTTACCACCGAATTCTCCAAACCTGTGTTATATGATTTGTGGCATCAATCTCTTTTATGTTGCTAGACTTGCACATTCTCTTCCCACATTGTCTTAGAAGAGTAAACATTGCCTGATAAATATTGGTTGATAATCCCATTTCATATTTCTGAAAAAGAGTTTCTTTAAGGTGAATTTATGCATATAAATTAAACTGATTAAATAACTTCAGGTATTTCAAATAAAATATATTGTTATTTCAAAAAAGAATGGTTAGAGTCTTAAATTTTGTAGTCAAGTAGAATGATCATCCATTCTAAATGAGTTTCTAAAATTTGTTTCCTCTACCTTGGGAAGGAACAACTTAAAAGAAATTTTATTGAAGATATCTCTTCACGTACGTGACAGTTATGTATAGAAAATAGTGTAATATATAATTTATAAATACATATTGAATTCCTGATACCCTTGGGAAGCTTCAAAAATGCCAGGGAAGTTTTCAGATGTAACTGTGGCTGCAGAATCACCAGCCTTAGCATTGGAATAGACCACCGTGGGCCCTCATTCAGATTTATTTTTAGACCCAGAGAAATTAACTGACTTGCCCAAGGTCACGAAGCTAGAAAGTAGTAGGACGAGCACTAGAATAAGTATCACTTTCCCTAGTGCTGTACTCTTCTAATTACTAAGTCTTCTGTGTTTTGAAAGTATCGAAGGCCCTCTCTGCTGTTGATGTCCTTCCCTTGATCTGTTTCATGTTTTTCAGCAATAGAAATACATCTCCCTTGCCCCACATTCCCATCCCATCTTAGAAGGAACTCTGAAAAAAAAAATTTATAGTCATCCTTCCTCCTTTATCTGCAAGACGATTGATAGTGATGACATCCAACATAAATGTTTCTCTCCGAGGCAGGGTTCTTGTTCATTAGTAGAAATATTACACATTACTTCAACAAGGAACTTGCAAGCTTTTTTTCCTCCCCTTATTACAACAATCTAAGTATTGTGGTCCCATGTTCTTCTAGTGCCTGTGTTTAAGTCCGTTTATTCACAGGTTAAGGAAGCATGTCACATGGAGTTTGTCTAAGAGAGTTGGACTGTTTATGGAAGATGGCAAAGCGTCCTCAGGTACAAGCATCCATCCATCCATCCATCTATCCATCTATCCATCCATTCCTTCAGCTGATAATTATTGACGACTATTGAGTTGCCTTTGGATTTCTGCCATTCTGTCATGGAGGAATATGAGGAGGAGCCACAGCATGGTCTTTTCTCTTCTTTTTCTTCTTTTTTTTAGTATATTTACTTCCATCTTGCCTAGCTCTGACCTTGGCCTCTTTGTTGGGCTTCAAGTTTCTTATTGTTTGGCTATTTCCACACCATAGATTTTCTCTTAGTTACTTTATTTTTTCACTTATAAAATTAACTCAAAAAAATGACCCAAAGATTACTATAAATCACAGAACAGAAACTATAATACTGTCTACATCAAATTTGTAGTTTACAGTGTTTCAAATAAACACATTGAAAAAGGATATAGGTCTCATATAAATAATTTAAGTAGTTTTTATTATTCCTCTCCTCATTCTGCAGGTCAGTATTTTAAAAAAGAAAAAATAGGGCTGGCCCCCTGGCTTAGCGGTTGAGTGCGCGTGCTCTGCTACTGGCGGCCCGGGTTCGGATCCCCGGGCGCACACCGACGCACCGCTTCTCCAGCCATGCTGAGGCCACGTCCCACATACAGCAACGAGAAGGATGTGCAGCTATGACACACAACTATCTACTGGGGCTTTGGGGGAAAAGAAAAAAAAAATAGCTGTCTTAAGACGTTCATCCTGGAAAAAGACCTATCATTATAAATAGAGGTCTCTCTATACAATTCATAAACCCACAGTTAAGAATATGGTTTCTTAAGCATCCATTTACATGTACAACTTTTAAGATTTAATGGCAAATATTATGTTTTGCTTCTTCAAAAGGAATATTTAAAATTTGATAAAGGCAGATATTGAAGCTAGAGACAGTGAAATGTTTAAATTTTATTTCTCATTCCATATGTGAACAGAAAATGATGAAACGTTTTTCTCATAATATAACCTTAACTAAAATTTGGACTCAAGGTAATAGAATATATCTTTTCTGCCATTCAAAAGCCATGTCTATAGATTAATGCTAAGATGGGGTATGAAAGCAAAATTTGTTTGGCTTGATTGCCGATGGCCCATTCACTTGACCCCAAGAATAGTAGTTACCGGTGTGTAATGATGTGAGATCGCCTAGCTCAAGTAAGAGTTATGATCCATCAAAAATATGTGTGTAAAGATTAGGAAGAAATGTGTGTCTTCTCAAGTCACCTCTGTAAAAACATTTAAATAGAAGAATAGAAGTTTGATCTCAAAAATTCATTGCACACCCAATCTGTTTGTCTTGCCTGTTCCCTGGTGGAATGTATCAAATAACTGGAACCTGGAACTACCACTCTCACTCTTAAAAATCTTTCTTAATGTTCTCTTGATAACTGGAACAAGTATAATTTTTTATCTTACTGGATTCTTCCAACATCATAGTAATGGGACCTTAAAGTAGCCTTTGGTTAGCAGATAAATAATAATTCAACCACTGATGGAAGTGGGCAATTAGTCCAAGGGCAATTAGAATTAGGCTTGGAATTTTAAGGAATAAAGTAATTCTAGATAATTTGCATTTAAGGCGTTAGTATGACACAACATGTTTGCCCATGCATGCGAAAATGACTGATTCCATATGGATGCTTGTAATCACGAAGGAGAAACCACACAGGATCCCACTGTTGCTCCAGAGAGACCAGCAGCAAGGGTACTGTTCTAAAGGTATAAAGAAATTAAAAAAAGAAAACAGCTTATAAGTGTTGGTTCAGCTTTAGCTGTTGGTTCTTGCTTTAGCAAGATATTTTTAGTTGGTAGTGGCTTTTAAAAGTTAAAATAAGTTCAGCATGTAGGTCATTAACCTTTGGATATGTTATTTGCTGTCACAATTATTAACCATATGTTCTCAAATCTAAAGGTTTTTTTTTTCTTTTCTAGATCACACTCTTTCTCACATTACTGAAATGATTTCACCATATTTAAAGACAAGAAAACTGTAAAAGTAACACCTTCCATATTATTATTTTTAATAATGAATTACTAGTGAAACACTCCTCTCAGATTGAGAAAGAAACCAAATGACATTAATGCTACTTAGGTTGATTATTTCTAAATGTTTTTGACTGTGTTTGTAAAAGACACGTACCTGGAAGAAAAATGGCAAGTGTCAGGTATTCGGCTATATCTGCTTTGATAATTATGTTTATAAAATAAATATTAAGAAATATTTTCCTTTTATGTCCTTGTTTAGAAACAGGGTATAAAGGATTTAAAAAAAAGTCTAAGGCCAGTATATAATCCTAAAGTAAAGGAAAGTTCTGTACCACTGCCGTTAGGTAAAATACTGCACTACTGTCTTACTATAGAGTCATTTAACTGAGCAGAGAAGGAGAGGACCTCTTGTTTAAGAAGAAATGTGAGCTGCAATCAGGATTCTACACTGACTGGGACACATAATTTGTTTTCCATGAATGGTATTGAGTGGTACTGAGACATCTACCTCTCTCGTGACCACAGGTTGTGTTGCAATGCACCTAGTCAGGCTTAGAGATGCTCTTCCTTGTGTGAAAGAGTGATACCTGGTGTGAAGCTGTGGGTCTATAATGGCTTTGAGTTTATGAGCAGAGTGCAAACTAGGAAACCGCAAGACTTCCAGTTGCATTTTTACAGGTTAGTGAAACATATTTCACACTTTTCCTACAAGATATTGTTTCTATAAACCTTGTTACAAACTACAACCAGTTGATCAATCAATCAACTGATTTGTTGTTGATTTTGTATTAAATGTAATTGCATATGTGAGGCCCTATATATGAGGGTCTCTATATAAAGAAGTATAATTCAATGCAGCAATCATTTATCAGGCCTCTACTCAACTGCACTTAAGGCTTTGTAATCTAATTGATAATGGGACATGAATTAATTAAGTAAATCATTTAATAATATAACTAATATTTTAAGTATTTAATAATCAACTAATAAATTATAATCAATGTGTTAATAAATAAAATAAATATATTAGTGTTATAGACAATAATTTTGGAGAAGAATAAATAATTATAGTAAAGGGTTGGTTGTCTGGGAACTAGTCATACAATAGATTTGACCAGATCCTTGAAAACCTTTAATGAGAGAAATAACATGATGAAATTGAAACTTTCAAGTGATTAATCTGATGGCAAAGCACAGAATGCTTTGAAGAGAGAAAAAGTTAGAAGTAGAAATGACAATTTGAAGGCCAAAATAGATTCATCTGAAATGTCAAGGGTTTGGAGTGATTATTTCTATATTCTAACTGGCAGTCAGATACTTAAAGGATAGTTTCCTTAAGATAAAAAACTGTGCTAACAATGGCCCATCCATAATAATTTTAAAATAGTATTTTCTCTGTTTTATGCAACAGATTTCAAAAGACTTTTGAAAAGTGATTTGCATATTAGTAATTGATGACCTTTTACAAAATGATAAGCTAGTGTAGTGTTTCTTAAGGCCTCCATTATAAATAATATGTGAAATATTTGTTATTGGTTCTGAGATATTGACCACAAACTATTCTGTACATTCAGATGTTTCCTGAAAACTCTTTAGAATTTTTGTCATCTTTAGCATTGGTTATCTTTGTGTTCAAGTTTGGACTAGGCATGTACATCTCATAACAGGCAGGAAAAAGAACCAGCATCCAAAATGTGTAGCATGAGTCAGAAAACCTAGTGGTACCTGAGGTCTACACTGAGGGTTTACCAAAAGGTGACAAAGCATGTGGATGAAGATCCATGAAAGGTCTTCCTCAGGAATCCAGTGAAAACCATACACGTGCATGTGTGCACACGTATACACACACACACACCAGCAGGCATCTGTGACGCGGGAAGGGAGGGCCGTGATAGTACAGAGAAGCATCCTGGATGGCCATCAAGGAGCGAGTTTCAGTTTACACGGAACATGGCATGGACCCAACCTAAGCAAGTACAAGTACTTGGCATTGAGAAGCAGGATTCAAAGCAGGATTCTAGGTGTACAAATTGAGGCACCTCAGGCAGGGGATCTACATCTCTGGAATATAGGCTTTACACCCCCTGTTAGGACAGGGCCTTGTATGCCGTGTAGGAATTTGTATGTGTATTGTGGGACACAGATGGCAAGGAGATGATTCTCTGAGCCAGGTTGCTGCTATTAGCCTATAAACAGATAAATGTTAAGGGAGACCTAGATAAAAATGTAGATGCCCAGTGATCAGTTCCCGGGCACTGGCATGATGACCCTAAAAGGAAGATGACTTGGTGTCTATTGTGTCCCAGGTCTGACTACCAAAAAGAAGCGAATTAAAGGCATGTTATGGACAGAGAAATGGGGAAGAGACCCATTACAGTGACATCTTAGGTAGACATTTTAAACTGCTTAAGTATCTAGAGCTTTGAGTCAGGCTGGTTCTGGAACGTGAGAGGTGGGTAAGCTTCATGGGAAATCAGTGGGTCTGGCAATTATAGCAATTTCAGAGAAATGGTATGGGGTAGTTTGTGGTTTTGATTATAACTAACTCACAATAATTTAAGACTCCAAATATTAGATTGTTGGGAATATTTTTTTTTGTGATTTTAGTCTTTTTGCATCTAATTTTTAAACATAATCTATATATTTAACATAGTTTACAAGATAATTTATTAACACTGGACATCTTAACAACTGGACTTTTTGTCTCCCAGTTTCCTTGTGATTCTACAATAAAAGATCATAAAATTTCCAGACCCGCTTAACTATCCAGTCTTCTGCAACCCATACATTCACAGAACGTGTGTGTGGGTCACACTATGAGTTGGAGATACAAAGATGAATGGAGGTCGTGGCGTCTTAGTCAAGGTATTATAGTACAGTGTGATAGGTAGGTAATAGAAGTAAGTATGAAGTGACACGAGAACACTGAGAATCAGGCAGTGAATTCTGAACGAGAAGACTGCAGAAAGCTTCACAGAAGTGTCATTTGAATATCAGCAGCACTTTCTTACCTTGGTGCCCTTGTGGTCTCTCTCCTTTGCCTTCTTTCTCTTAGCCAACACTTCCCTACACTTCAGGACTTCCCACAGGCATTATGTCCTCCAGGAAGTCTCCCTTAACTCTCTCCTGCTCTAGCCTGGTTTATTATATATCCTTCTTCGTGGCACCTGTGCACACTTCTGTCTTTGCACTCGCCAGATTGTTTTACAATCTGATCTCCTTGTCTGTTTCCTCAGTTAGCCTATGAGCTCATTGACAGCAATGGCTGTTGCGCTCACCTTTATTTCCTCAACACCATACTGAGAGCCTGAGAGGGACGACCTGGTGGTGAAGCTGGGAAGGAGGTTGGGCCACATGGAGAGTGACTCCTCATGCCACATGAATTTGAGCCCTAGCCAGTAGCAACATGGACACGTTGAGGGTTTTTCAGCAGGGGAGTGGTGAAATCACATTTGGGCTTTAGAAAGAAAACTCTGATAGCATACACAGAATTGAGAGAGGAGATTAGAGATAAGAATTCCAATTTAAAAATTTAAGCACAAGTCTAGGTGAGAGATCACTGAAGGCCTGACCCAGACTGCAAATGGGAGAATGGAAAAAAAGTTAACAGTGGTGTGGACGTGAGAAGGGTGAGAGAGTGAGGTGTGAAGAATGACTAAGTGTGGGATGGTCTTTAAGAAGTGAATGAAAATTTGAGTATTTGAGCTAATCAGGCCTAATACTTTTGAACAAAGCAAAGTGCTTTCAACTTATCATTTCAGCTGTGGATTGAAAAAATATACATCTTCACTTTACAAGCTCTTTCATATACCTGATTCGACAAAGGAGACCAGCCAGCCCCATTGCCTCCAAACTCCGTTGCAATCTTAAACCAGCAAAACATGTGAATTCAACTGACTCCCAGAATCCTATATGAAAAGTTTATTGCCTTTTTTCTCTAATCATGGTGTGGGTAGAACTTTTACCTATGTTTTAATAAATTTTTACTATAACCATTGATCTTCATAAGTATTTCAAGTAAACAAATTATTTCCCTAACCTGAAAAAATTAAAACTGGGTATGGGGCTGGCCCTGCGGCCTAGTGGTTTAATTCGGCGTGCTCTGCTTTGGTGGCCGGGGTTCAGTTCCTGGGCATGAACCTACACCACTCGTCGGTGGCCATGATGTGGCAACCCACACTGGGTTGCCCCCAATGGTAACCCCCATTGCCATGATGTGGTGTGCGGCAACCCACACACAAAATAGAGGAAGATTGGCACAGATGTTAGCTCAGGGCGAATCTTCCTCAGCAGCAACAACAACAAAAAAACCGGGTAAAAGTATTTTTCCCATAAAAAACATAGAAATGTTATAATAAATATTTTTGGAATTAACTAAATTTTTGAAATATTTATTGGGTAAAATATTTCAGGTCACTTTAAAAGTGATACAATTGCAAAGGTACTTCAACTTTATCTGCTAGCTATTTCTAATAATGCTTTTTATATAATTTCACATTTTTATACCACTATTACCAATCTTTTCTCCAAACTTTGATAAGGCAACTTCTGTGCACCGCTAGCCAAAGTACTGGAATCTACATTTACATCTGCATAAACACTAGGAGTTTAAGGCTATTGCTAATATAGTTTTAAGAATATGCATGAATTTTACCTTCAAGTACAAGGTTTTATTATATTTTATGTACAATCACATGCCTATAAAATTCATTTTCAAACCTATAGAACAGTGATAAAGGAAATGGTCAGAGACTCTGGGTTGATTACTACAAATCTCAAACCTTTCATTGGTAGGTCAGTGAATATTGTATAGGGAGGCCAAGAATGACAATTCAGGCTGGTGACAGCAATCAGAGGGTCAGAGGGACATGGAGCTATGCATGATGTCTCTGCTCCCCTGTAATGTTTTCCTGAATCTTTAAAAAGCAAAGAAGCAAACTTGGGAAGCACTGGATATTTATAGCCATGGGGCTTGAAGAATAAAAATGTGGATGGTCAGAGTGCTGGTGCCTTGTCCAGGCAGGGCTGTATTGGGTCTGCTTTGCAGCAAGACTGACTGAGAGGTAAAAGAAAGTGACATTTGCTTTTAGCCCCCTCTTCTTCAGACCACGCTTTTCCCCTCCCCAGTTTCATGTCTCTAGATGGGAAGCCTGAGACCAGGTGCCCATCTTGTGTTTCTTTCTCCCTCACAACCTATCAGAAGTTACATTTGGGGCCATAGTACTTTTTTCCAGACTTTGGCCATGTCTGTTCTTTTGGTGAGTCAGCTTTCTTCATTCCACAGATATTTTTGAGCTGTCACTCGGTACTAGGTGCTATATAACGCTTACAGGTGTGTTTTACAGGTCTCTTTCCCAAAGCTCACAGTTTAACAAAAGATCCATAAATGAGAATGATGAGTTCATTTATTTAATCATCATTTACTGAACATCTGTAGTTTGTCAGGGACTGTGTTAACACTGGAGAATCAAAAATGAACAAGAGAAACCTCATGCTTAAAGAAATTTTGATGGTAAGTTCTGTAATAGAAGTAGGTTCAGGGACCTGGGAACATAGAAATAGGATGTGTTGAAACAGGAGCTGGGCCTTATCTTAGCTTTGTGGGATTTCTCTGAAAGCAGTGTCTGAAATATAATGGAAAACGCAGGTAGTTTATTTGGGTGGTAATCCCAAGGAACAGTAGAGAGTGTGACAGGGAAGGAGAAGAAGCCAATATGAAGGTACATTATTGAGGGCAGTGGGGCCTCTAATTTTCTGCAAGCTCTCAAGAGTCATATAGATAGCTTTCCTGAATTATCTGCCTGAAGGACAAGAGGAAGAATCATTTGTTCATCAGCTTTTGTCTGCCACTGTTTGATAGCTGTCTCTCAGATATTAACTCCCTGCAGTTCCGCCGGGGTCCCATCTTATCTTTGGCACTGGAGAAACCCCTAGGCAGAAAGCAAAAAGGCACAGCATACCTAAGGCAAGACGCTGGCACAAAATGAACCACAGCCCATAAGAAACTGTGCATCCAGCCCTGGCTGGAATCTGAGGAACTGGCAAGGGCCTACTGTGAGGAGTGGCACAGTAGATGTTCCTTTTGATCTGATCTGTAGTTCTTCCTGTCTACAGGGGAGCAAAAGCAGCCTTGACAAATGGATTAACGTGTGCAAGAACATGGTGGCAAAGAGCACAAATTGACTTCAGGAAAAAGCAAGATGTGTTGTGGCTTTTCTGACTGTAAGAGTCAGTTAGAAAGGGGATGCACGCGCAAGAGAGGCAGGAGTTGAGATAAGAAAGTTCAGTGGAGCTATAGAGAGTTAACGTTGCCCCCCAGGTGATGAGAAGCTCCTGAAGGATCTTAAGGTTTGTATTTCTGAATGGCCCCCTTCTCACTAATATTGAGGTCTGACTCAGGGGCAGCAGAACTAAAGCAGGAAGATCATTTTGATGATTAATGATGCAGATATTGAGAATAATGTCATCTTGAACCAAAGCATGATGCTTATGATATATAATTGAGAGGATTTAGCGGATTGGATATGAGAGGAGAGGAAGAAAAAATGTCATTTGTTTTTGCTTATCGTTCTTTTTTCCTACTCATTCCCTCCTTCAGAGTGTGGATGAACTCTGTTAACACTTATATCAGAAGATTCTGGGCTTTCATACTTGTCTCTTTGATGAAACAAAGAAACCCTTATATATTTAGAAATGTGTAAAGAAATTTAAACATTAGGAACAAAAGTTTTTAAAAAGCATAAAACAAATTTCCTTGCAGGGGTTGGGGAAGACCTGGTTGAATTCTTTGCTGGCAAGATGCTCTGTGATTTTTGGACAGGATATCTTTCTTTAGACTCATATTTTGCTAGGCAGAAAATGTTTCTCTTTCTAATTGTTATATGATTTATTATTTACTTCTTTGAAATTTTAGAAATGTATTATCAATCCAAATAGTCCACTCTGGCAATTTTTGAAAAACATTTTTAAACATGCCATCTGCCAGGCCACTGTGTAGTGGCACAAAAAACGCCATCAAATTTGACACAAATCTATCATTTATTCACCTGTAAATGTTGTCCTAACTCAGGAAAAAGGCAGCTATTTGTGTGTTTCAGAATTCCCAAAATGAATACAGAGGAAGACTGACGTATAGTTGAAGCTGCAGTGAGCTCTCAAACACAAAGGCCATTCCAGGAAAAATTTCTTGGCTTCCATTGCCTCAATCTAAATGTTGGCCTTTTCTGTAACAGATGAAAGTAAAATAAACTAAAAGGAACTGTTGTAATTTTGAAACATCTTCAAAGCATATTGGGATAAAGCCACCTTCCCTTAAGTAAGAAACAATTTGCCGGTGGTTTTCTCTCTAGGCAGATGCGAGTACTGCCCTCTTTCTCTCGTCAGTCTCAACACCTCAGCTGTTACTGTGTCTCAGGAAAGGACACCAGAAATGGTGATACTGTTGATGGAGGTGATCTGACAATGAGATTGGTGTGGACACAGGTGGTTTGGATAGGGGGATGATTTGGAACCAAAGACATAATAATTAGCAGAACCTGGTGCATGTGTGTGTGTTGTAGCAGAATGCAAGAAAGAAAAACAGGCAGACTTCTATCTCTAAAGATCAGTCTTTGGTGAAATCCGGGAACTCTTTTATAATTTGTGGGATAAATAGTTCCCTGACCATTTCATATAGAATATTGGTCACTTGGAGATGTCATGTAAACATGAAGTTATGCTCTATACTAATTAAAACAAAGAATTGCCTAAAGAATTCCAAAAAGAAGGTGGCCCAGTGATTTTTTTAGAGCTAGCATAGTATAATAGTTCAAAACATGGAGTCAGTTAAGAGAAAGGAATATAGAGAAATGATGAGATGGTGACTTTTTTAAATTTGTGGCATAGTGGACTCTTTGCTCTGATTGTGGGAGAGACCTGGAATTAAGAAAAGATGTTGGGGCCGGCCCCGTGGCTTGGCGGTTAAGTGCGTGCGCTCTGCTACTGGCGGCCCGGGCTCGGATCCCAGGTGCGCACCGAGGCACCGCTTCTCCAGCCATGCTGAGGCCACGTCCCACATACAGCAACTAGAAGGATGTGCAACTATGACATACAACTATCTACTGGGGCTTTGGGGAAAAAAAAAAAAAAAGGAGGATTGGCAATAGATGTTAGCTCAGAGCCGGTCTTCCTCAGCAAAAAGAGGAGGATTAGCATGGATGTTAGCTCAGGGCTGATCTTTCTCACAAAAAAAAAAAAAAAAAAAAAAGAAAAGATGTCGGCTGTAAATCAGCCACTGATGAGTAAGAACTATAATAAGCCAGTGTCAAGTGCAATACAATTATCACCATTATTTAATATTATTGACATATTAGGATTAGTTTGTTTATTGCTAGTACTGGTTCATTTTACTACTTAATTAATATTTTGTTAATCTTAATTTCTAACTAAATTCCTGAGTGAAATAGAAGACATAATACTGGAAAATTTATTATTTACAAATCAGATTTTCTTTTAAGAATGATACATTAATGTGGTGGGCAGGATAATGCTGTCTCCTCCCCCTGGCTCCTCCCTTAAAGATGTCCATATTTTAATTCCTGGAACCTGTGAATAAGTTATGTTTTGAAAAGGGCTATAAGGATGCAGATGGAATTATGTTTGCTAATCAGCTGACCTGGAGATGGGGGGAGTACCCAGTATTATCCAGGTGGGACCAATGAATCAGAAAGGTCCTTATAAGTGAAAGAGGGAGGCAGGAGAGTCGGTGTGAGTGATGCTGCTTGAGAAAGATTCGGCCAGCCATTGCTGGCTTTCCAAGAAAAGCCCTACACCAAAAGGGGTGTATGCCAAGAAATGTGGGCAGACTCAAGAAGCTGGAACAGACAAGGGGATGATTTCTACTCTAGAACCTCCAGAAAGAAATGCAGCCCTGCTGACACCTTCATATTAGCCCTGTGAAACCCATTTCAGACTCCTGACCTCCAGAATTGTAAGATAATACATTTCAATTGTTTTAGCCACTACACTTTTGGTAATTTGTTACAGCAGCAATAAGAAACTAATATAATTAACTTAAAAATTATAAAAGAAAATTCCGTGGGCTCAATACTGAAAGAATTTAGAAAAAAATCAGAATTTTGTCACCAAAGTAGGAATTTAAAATTCATTTACTTTTAAAACATAGTTTTTTCAACTGTATAACTATCCCATTTCATTTTATAGAAATATAAATATTATTTGACTTTTGAAAACAGAATGAATTATAATAATTTAAAATGTAAGTTAATGGTATTTAAAAAGAAACAGAAAGAACACATCACACAGGAAGTCTAATAGATCTTTGTATTATCCATCAATACAGGTGTTCGAGGATTCAGAGGAGAGTTATGAGATGTGATCATAAAACAAAAACTTTAAGGGAAATGTGTATTTTATTCAATGAATACTCAATACAACTGTTATAGGCCAGTAAACGGTACATCTTTTGGACATCAGGCCATATTATATTTAAAATTTTAGGAGAGATTAAATTAATGATGGTACTAGATCCTAACTTCTAATTAAAGACACAGCTAACATGTGGAACAGTTGTTTCATGTTTAAAGAAAAAAACGTTAAATTCAGCTACTCAGTTACACCATGAGGTGAAAGATACTTCATAACTCTAAATTTACTAATTATACATTAAAGAAAAAGGCTTCATTTTATTGTCATTTGGAAAGAAAAACCAGAATTTTTACATAGTGTTAAAAGAATTGAATATGAGTATTATGTATGAAAGAGGCAAAGTGTCTTTTATTCACTTGTCCTCCACTTTTTAGAAGTAAAAGTCAACTTCCTTTTACTTTTTGTAAAAAATAAAGACTCAGTCTAAGAAAAGTCTAAGATTGTGATTTTAAGTGATTCACTATTCTAGAAGTTTAATATTTTGCTTAAAATGTTTATGCTGTATTCCAAGTCTAGGTTAAAAAAAACTTGACACAGACTTTAAGTGGAAGAAATCAATTAAGTGGGTTGAAAATATCACACTGTCTTCCCTCTATGTCTTATTTTTAATTCAGAAGCGGAAGTTGTACAGATTTAGTTTGTCTTGGGATCTCACAAGTGTCAGGTTTTACTCACTCCCATCTTGAGAGCAACTTGAAATAGGATCTCAGTAGCTGAAGAAAAATCGGGTTCTGAGTTTTGGTTAAAAATTACTTGGCCGGGGGCCTGTTGCTGAGGGAAGAAGTAACTAATCTCGGGCATATTTTGGAGCCCAATGCTGAGTTGTCTGTGCTTAGTATCACAGCACCAGGCTTACCCGTCAGCATGATTCCAGACCAAATGCCAGAGTGTTCTGGTTCTGACTACACAGTTCTAGTCACAAGTAACAGGAAGCGAGAGGCAGCATCGTGATTAGATGTGACTCCCTCTCGTTGTTCAGAAGAAGGCTCCTTGGCTTTTTTTTCCAGTCATTTACCATTCTGGTTTTCTTTGCATTTCATAATTTTGAAGTGATTACTTCAATAAAAAGCACTCTATGTACCTGTGTATTTTAAACACTGAGATTTCTGAAAGTTCTACAAGTCTTGTAATAGAAAACAGACGTGGAAAAAAAGGCACTTAAGCACTCTTTCCCTACACTGCCCTACTTGGGCATCTGCATTCTTAAAATTTTCCCTGGTTAACACTCAATTTGGTGATAGTCGGCGACTCTCTAACTCCACTTGGGTAAACATGAATCTTGAATCTTGAAGATGAGCTGTTTCTATGCCTCTGAGCATAGATGCAAGATGCTTACAATTGATTAAGCAAGGGCAGATTTGAAAATACAGAACAAAACATATATACGAAAAGTAGAAGAGAAAGGCTAAACTTGTAATTTTTACTAGTTTATTGATATACATTTATAGCTTACATTTTTATTCTTAATTTAAGTAAATAACTTTATAAAGGAATTGCTTCTCCTTGTAAAAATCAAGTATATTTTCAATAGACAGAGAGATTTTATAAGGTCACTTTTGTAGCCAGCTATTTGTTTACCTTATTTCTTTCTTAATCTCACTACTCAATGTTTTTGCTTAAATCTTTCAGCAAACATTAAAATGCTTGTGACGTCAATCTTATCCTGTGGAAATACTGGTAATAACAAAAATGCATGTTTCAGCCTAAGATAAAATAGAAACAGAATGCTAGTTGTTCTTGGAGAAGAATCTACTTCTGTACTTAAAATAACTCCTTTTGTTCTGTACTTTCAAATCAGTTCTTGCTTAATTATAAGCATCTTGAATATAATTTATATACCTAAGGATAACTAATACAGAAACAGTGATAACTTAAAAGAATTAAAATGAATTCTTTGAATTAAATAAATTATAATAAATTCTCATCACTTTCAAAAATAGCTCTGCATTCATCTTTATTTTCCTCAGATTTTGTTAGAGGTATATCCAATAAGAAATTTAATTCAGTGAACACTTAAATGTCAAGATTCTTACCCACATGGGCAATAGTTATCTAAGTAAAGATTTGGCAGCTTGGCTCTCTGCTTGCCAGCAGAAGGGGTAACCCGGCTCCTGAGTACAACCACTGCTTGGTCTCTGATACTGGGGATATTCTTAGATCAGCAGGTCCCTCCCTCCATGTACTCATCTGTGGCTTATGGAGATTCTAGGAGGCAGGGAATTTGTGATTGGGAGCAGAACCTCTTTCATATGAGGAATTAACAATGTCATCACATTTGAGTGAGAAAGACCCTCAATATCTTCAAGATCAAGGGGATCACATGATTTGCAAAATAAAATTCATCATCTACCAGTGGCTAGGCACTTTAATCACACTTAAACATGCAACAAGAATTCCTTAAGCAAATCCCTCCCTCCCCCATCTTATTTTCATTCCTTGGATCCCTGTCTATTGCTACAGACGCCAACTGTGCTATAAGAAGGTCTTCATGGGTTTGTTACCCCTGCTGGACTTCACGAGATCCTGTAGGTCAAAGATAGCATCTTATTTTTCCTGGAATCTGCAACAGCTTGCACTATGCTACTCACAGGGCAGATGTCTGTTGAAGAGTCGAATAAAAATATGTATATGGGACAGAATTAGCGTTGTTGGGGGAGATAAAGCAAAATAAAGAGCAGCTTTGGAGGGTAAATTTTCAAAGCAAAAAATATCTCCTCATCTCTTGGTTAGTTGCCCTTATATTTCTGCCATTGAACAAAACATACAGCATAATACTATTTCCATATGTTCTTGAATCTAATACCTAATTATAAGATATATTATGGATTTAATATTTTTGAAAGAGCTTGGGAAGACAGGCAGAGAGGATAATATACACACTAATTTAAAAAGTATATCCCGGGGCCGGCCTGGTGGCGCAAGCGGTTAAGTGCGCGGGCTCCGCTGCGGCGGCCCGGGGTTCGCTGGTTCGGATCCCAGGCGCGCACCGACGCACTGCTTGGCAAGCCATGCTGTGGCGGCGTCCCATATAAAGTGGAGGAAGATGGGCACAGATGTTAGCCCAGGGCCGTCTTCCTCAGCAAAAAAAAAAAAGAGGAGGATTGGCGGATGTTAGCACAGGGCTGATCTCCTCACAAAAAAAAAAAAAAAGTATATCCCAATATCAGAAACCAAAAGAAAAAAAATAGGGAAAATTGTGTATCATTGAATCAAACAGTCTCTTACACTACTGGGTTGACTAGGGGTTGGTAGCAAATTATTGTAATTACTGATGTATATTGAGTCTGTAGATGTACCAGGCACTGGGTTATGGCCTTTACATGCATTATCTCATTTATTCTTCATAATGACCTAGTATGTAGGCATTTTGAGAAGTTAATTAACTTGCCTTTCATCAAAGACCTAGTAATTAGAATTCACAGAGATGTCCAGTCCAAAGCCCATGCTTTTAACCATTATACTCTCTACATTAGCTCCCAAATTTATTTGCAATCCAAATGTTAAAAGGCAAGTCATAAACTTGGTATCACCAATGTATCCATTTACTAAGCTTCATCTTCAAATTATAGTTTTATCTTAGTTTATAGATCAATGAGCACAGCCTGTTTTCATGTTATATAACAATGACTTATTTCTAGACATGTGAGGGCATGGTTTCAGATACATCTATTTCCTGTCCTTCACAATGGCGGAGTGTAACAAAAAATGAAGCTTAATTTGCAGATATCCATAGGCCTGTGGTGTCTGGATAGAAATAAACACCTACAACAGACGGAGAAAGCATGTGAAGTATTCTAGTGAACAAAGGCCATTCAGTCACAGACTGTGGAAAAAAAGCAAAACACAAAATTTTTCATGCAAAGTTAGTTCATAAAAAGACCACTTTGTTTAAACAAACTGTGTTCTGTGACTACTTAAAATAATGTTCCTGTCAAATATTGGATTTTTTTCCCTGAGATTTCTTCTAATTGTTTCAAATTAATAGGACACAGCCTACTTTTAGTTTGCTCTGATTTCTTAGGAGGCGCATAGTAAACTTGTTAAAACAATGGTCTACGGGGTGGATTGCTGGTGTTAGAATTCTGCTTTCCCATTTACCAACTGTGTCATCCTGGACAAGTCACTTTGCCTCTCTCTCAAATCTCCCAAATGGGGGACAGTAGAAATACCTCAAGCTATAAAGTGTTTAGAAAAGTGCAACGGCCTGTAGTGAGCACTTAATGTGTGTTGGATTTTATTACCTCTCTGGAAGTGGAGAGTGAAATTATCAAAAGTATGTCCCTAAAATCCTCCTAAGTGACAGAAATGGAGAAATTACAGGTCTATTTAAGAGAGCTTTTCTGGAGTCTGGGCATGTGCTTTTAGGACAAGACAGTTCAACTCCAGCTTCAAATGAGAAAGCATATCTGAGTCCTTACCCCCGGGTGTCAGGCTTCTTGCCTCCGTCTTGAGATGGGGGAGAGGTAGAGTCTTTCATTTGGCTGCAGAAGGTTTGCTGGAGGAGGTAGATGCCCTCCACCTCCAGCCCCAAAATCTGATTCAGCCCAGGTGCCTGGTTAAGTGAAAGCAATTGACCCTGCTAAGCAGTCCAAATTGTTGTAACTTGTAGAGGTTTTCTTTCTTTTTTTTCTTTTTTCTGAGGAAGATCAGCCCTGAGCTAACATCCATGCCAATCCTCCTCTTTTTGCTGAGAAAGACCGGCCCTGAGCTAACATCTATTGCCAATCTTCCTCCTTATTTTTTTTCCCCTTTTTCTCCCCAAAGCCCCGGTAGATAGTTGTATGTTATAGTTGCATATCCTTCTAGTTGCTGTATATGGGACGCCGCCTCAGCGTGGCCGGACAAGCGGTGTGTTGGTGCGCGCCCAGGATCCGAAACTGGGCCACCAGTAGTGGAGTGCACGCACTTAACCACTAAGCCACGGGGCCGGCCCCCAAGTAGAGGTATTTTTAAGTCCAGGGAATTGTGTGTGTGTGTGTGGTGGATTTTTATTACATAGGCCTGTGCTTCCTGGGAATAAAATATTCCAAGTCAGGAACCAGAGTCAAAGCCACTACTTAGACAGAGCACCTTGTCAAGTCAGTTTGTGCTACCCTACCCTGACTTGCATTCTTCCTTCACCAGCTATTCATGAAGCACCTACTGTCTGCCATGCTCTGTGCTAGTCCCTGCCTTGATCTGCCTTTTCTTAAATTTTCTTCTGCTTCCCCCTCCCCAAACCATAAACATATGAGGTAAAAAAAAATGAAAATCTTTTTGTCGTCTTCTCATCAAAACCATTTCTTAAAATAAACTATATTTTCATCCAAAATACATATTTCATCCTAATAAAACTACTGTTAAAAGTTTTGGGTGTACCCTTTCAGCAATTTTTCTATGGTTGCACATAGACAAATATATTCATGTACATAATTTTCTGAGGAAGTTTTCTTATATTAATGCATTGTTTTGCACGCTGATTTAGTTCATTTTGCTTCATACCTGATCCCTTGATATTGTGTAGACTTACTTGAGCATTATGTGACTCCAGAGGCCCCCCAACCTGGGCTAACCTGTCTGCTATGGAGCATGGCTTGTCACAGGATTTCATAGATAAATCTAAGAAAGATGCATTTTAAAATTAGCTTTTCTGCTGAAGTAATAGAGGTAAAGAGTTATGACACCTATTTAATTTTTGCAAATATGTAACTGTCTTGCAAATCACGATTTTAATTATATAGTGTGTGTGTATAAGAAAGTTATGGATCCCCTTAAGTTATAGAGGCATAGCCATGATAGTCATCTAAATTTGATAAGCATCCATGGTGCACTGAATGCTGCTACAGTGCCAAGTAAGAGTTTTACCTGGAAATAAAAGGAACCATTTAAGTGCTATTTTTGACGAGATTTTTGTTATAAAGAACATTGTTTGAAACAAATCTGTTAATGACTGAGATATACACCAATAACAGGCCACCTGTTCAGTCACAGCCTGACAGCCTCAGACTTCATTATTTTCTCTTTCTATGATCCAGATATGTTGAGTGACTGGGAAGTCAGTGTTCTATTGCTTGGGGAAGCAGCCACTGGGAGGGCTCAGTCCAGGCTGAGAGCGGGACTGAGAGCAGGAGGCAAACCACTCTTCTAGTGCAGTTACAGTGATAGTCCTAAGAGTTTGAGATGTAGCAGTCAACAACTCCCTCTCATCCCTCCAGCCAGTCAATCACTGGGTCTAGAAATTTCACTTTCCAAATATTTTCTGATTCTGTCTCTCCTCCTAAGCTTATCAATATTAACGTAGTTCAGGGCCTCCTCATGTCTCCCCTAGGCTCCAGTTAGAGCTCTTCACATGCAATTCTGCATATCCCCAGCTACAGTCCTTCAGTGATTTCCCACCCCATGCAAAATAAAGTCCAAATCTCTTATTAACACATCCAGGTACTCTATGGCCTAGCTTTATTTTCTTCTGCAGACTGATTTCCTACCAGTTGGCTTCCGAGGCAAGAGAAAACCGAGTGTCATGACTGTGTGATAAATAAATTTGAAGTGGAAGATCCCAGATGTAAAGACCATGCAATAAAAGGTTATAGTGAAAATACAGGAAGCCTTATAGTATAGTGCTTGAAAGATTGGTCTTTACTGTCAAATTTGCCAACTATGAGACCTTGGGCAAGATGCCTTAATCTTCATGTGCCTCAATTTCTTGTGTGAGATGAGGATAAAAATTACCCCTACTTCACAGGATTTAAATAAAGTGTTTAGCATAGTACACTTGCTAAGTGCTAAATAAATGTTTAGCATAACAATTGCAAGTTCAGTGGTGGTTATTGTTATGAAGGGAAGACTATTGACTTTATATCCATGTTTAAAATATTCTGATATAGATATATAGCTATAAAATAGAGGTTAGAGAATGACCTAGAAAGAATTGGCTATAGGACATTTGAAGATAGTGATGGAAAAATAAAAGACGACTGCAAAGTGCAAACCTGCAATAGCAGGAAGAATGAAGCCCTGGTCTTGCAGGAACCGGTGTAGGGGAAAGACAGATCAGAAAGGCCAATCATGTTTTTTGGCCTTTTTTGCCAAAATGGCAATGAGAAATTTGGAACTTAAAAATTAGGGCGACTGAAGCATCTGGTTTCCACATAATTCTTATCCCTAACAAAGAATCTATAAGAAACCAGGAGATAAGAGGCAGCCGTGAGTAGCATTGCATTTCAAATCATCCTTAAATTATTAAATTATAGGTTAAGTTTCCAATATAAAATAAAGTTTGCAAATTAAAAGAGATGGATTCCAAATTTGTGAAAGGTGACATAAGGATAAAGCCTGTTAAGAGATGAATTTCATCTCTTTTGTTTTTTTGTGAGGAAGATCGGCCCTGAGCTAACATCTGCCAATCCTGCTCTTTTGCTGAGGAAGACTGGCCCTGGGCTAACATCCATGCCCATCTTCCTCCACTTTATGTGGGATGCCGCCACAGCATAACCTGACAAGAGGTGCGTCGGTGCACTCTCGGATCTGAACAGGTGAACCCCGGGCCGCGGCAGCGGAGCGCGCGCACTTAACTGCTTGTGCCACCGGGCCGGCCCCCTGAATTTCATCTCTTTAGAGATCAAATACATGATTTATCAATGTCCAATCAAGCCTTCAGCTAGTACGTTTAAGCTCATCATAATTTCAAAATGTTACTTAATGATGCCAATTAACAGTACAATCTCTCTGATACCACATAGGCCAAAAATGATTTGTGCAATTTGATTGTCAGTAAAACTGAGCTACAAGGAATATTCATATTATATGTGAATTTATACAGTAATCTAATATCAATGAAATAATGTCTGTTGGGATTAGAAATAAGGGAGAACTTTCATATCTTTCCATTTCCTTTTTCCTCAAGGGTATGATCTTGTTTAAGATAGCTCTACGTAGTAAGATGTATATGAATATTCTTTAGCTAAGTGTGAGAGAGAGAACATACAGGTTCCAGGATAGCTGTTACAATAAATTAGTTTATGGTTAGGCAGCAATTATATTACTAACCACAGCTTTTGGTCTTTTACATTTTTCCATTTGATTTTACGTAGCAGGATTTTTAAAGTTGACTGTTCCTTGGTACCTAGAAGCTTTATTGAAAAATGTATTCATTTGTTTGAGTCTGTTCATTTTTATAATCATAATTTCACTCTTACAGATTTCTTGCAGTAGTATATATGATTTATATGTACTAAATTTTGTTGTATTGTGCACATTAATTGGCTTTTCCTTATGGAAAGCAAATATTGATCTGAAGTTCCTTAAAAGACTAATCAAAAGTGTTACAGCTTTAAATGTTGTAGAATTTATATTTTAAAAGTTGTATGTTAGGAAAACTCCTGTTCTCTGGGTATATTAGAAGTTATAGATAACGTATCTATCAACTCTGTAACTTGCCAGCACCACCTTACCTTAATGAATAATATGAAATTTAGTAGTGAAAATATATCAGTGTCCTAACTCTACATCATTCAGCTAACTTAGAGATTACGTCTAAACCCATTTTAAATTCAACAATATAATTTCCCATTCAAACTTGTTTTATTCATTTAATGAACAAATATTTGTCGAGTGCCTACAATGTGTGAGGCATAGTACTTAGCCTTCAGTTTACACTGTTATGTAGGCTTATCCTTGAAATACTGTTGAAGATACTAAGAAGAGAATGAAGAGAAAAGGTCTGAGAAAAGGCAAAGAGTTAACTCATTTAAAAATGATGTTTGACGACTGTTTTTTTCTTCAAGGCATAAAGTTCCCACCCTTATTAAGAATAGCTATTTCAGATTTAGGATGTGAGGCTCAGGTTCCAATAAAGCTCATTGAGCAGCTGCTACACTGATGTCACTGTTACCTGAGCTCTGAGCATTGCTGCGTAGTAGCTGCCTGCTTCAGCCTTCATGATGGCTAATTCCTTCATTCTCGTTAGTGATTTTCTGAGCTTTGGGATCTCCTGTAGTACCTAGGGCATTAAAGTCCTATTTATCTAAATGAAAAACAAAGAATAAGATGTAACAAATGTGCATGAAATACAAATGGCTTTGTCACTTTGTTGTAGCAGAAAATGAATATTTGAGAAATTCAAGCTGATGCTAGAATATATTAGTTTTTAGCTGGGAAATATCTCATGCCAAGTTTTCTGTACTTTGGGGCTGGGAAACAAGTGGAATTTATTTTTCATGTGCTGTCATCTCTTTTTTTGGAAGAGCTCTCTGATGAATGAGTGCTATGTAAATATAGTAGATATATAATTATAGGCTCTCTTGACCCAGGGCCTAAATAGTAGGTGTCATTTTAGGAGCACCCTCTCATAACTGTCCTTTGGCTCCAAACCATATCTAGACACACGTCCAGTCTACTTGCCACTCTCGTTCCTGCCCCTGTGACCATACTGTTCAGAAACACGTCTAGTCCTCTGTTCCTAAGACTCATACCCACTCGACCTCAGGATAGTGACTGGCTGTGCCTATTCAGGTTCGTGGTGATTGTCTACTATGGCTTTACGAGGACAGGCAAATATTCTAGATAAAGTGCCATGAAGAATAACCCACCAGGCAATCGACTGACCTATTCATTTACCATCGCTTCACTTCCAACAGCCCTCTTCTGAACCTGCAGCTGGTAGAGATCAAAGTTAAGTTTAAAAGCTTGTGGTTCTTGGCAAACTACTGTCTTTCTTGGCGTAAAAGAGTTTAAGATCTCTTAAATATTTCCTGCCTAATGCTGGTAGATTGTATCTACATTTTTTATTAATGACAATAAATACAATTATACCAAATAAATAAAATAGGGTTAAAGGGTAAATGGAAGATATGTGTAACTATAATAATGAAAATGATGATAGTATACGTGTATAAAAATATCTTGTTATATAAGAGAGGGGCTGTATTATAAGTGAAGGCATTTTTTTTAAAAAGAATGAGTTCAGTCACAGGTCTGGAAATATATGAAGAAATGTGTCTGTAATTTAGATTGTTCCCTCTGTGCGGATATAACCTTTGTCTTTTTCCTCTCGTAAAAAGAATGCCAAAGTAAATAACATGGCTTTTTTTCTATAAAGGTTTCTATATAGGATTTTTCAAAAGAAGGATTATTGATCAGATTTTCTTCCTCCATGAGAATATATAGTGTCCCAGGTAATTCAGCATTATTTATTTCCAGGGGCCCTAAATGGGGGAGCCATTCCCAGTGGAAATTACTCCAGAATCCACAAAACCAACGGACGTGTAGGCAGAGAAGCTGATGTAGCCTGGTGAAGAGTTTGTGATTACACAAGCATAATTAGAGAAATTTGCAATGTATGTCTAAAAATTCTGTAACAGGAACTTTTTTCACATACAGGGTTATAAAGAGATTAGATATCAGACAGATTAGACAGGAAAGGAAGATGGAAAGGAATTGAGGGAGAACCTTAGCCTCTGCATTTGAGCATCACTGTTTTTCACCACAAATCTGTTTTACGTATTGCTCACTTCTGCTAAATCCACTTGGATTCTGGTGGCTAGATAACATTCTTTTTCTGGGATAAACCTTTGTCTTCTCATACAGTGTTATTAAGTGTTGCACGGAACAGCATTGAACAGTGGTTATTTTCCATAGCTTCAAGACATCACTTTCATAATCTTCTTGGAATGTTTTAAAGATCATTTTTAAAGTACAGCCAAAGACCATTCTTGGTGGGGCTCACATAGACAAAATTTAAAAGGGATTTTAATTGAAGGTCATTTTATAGTCCTCAGATAATGTTAATCAGATTGAAAACAAACCTGTTCACTGAGCAGAACTCAAAACACCAGAGCCGTTTGCCGAATGTGGTCTTTTTAAATAGGAGTGCTGGCAGTTAAGATGAGTGTTCTGTCACACACGAGAGAACCCAGGTCCCTGAAGATTTATATGAATGCTTAGCTATTATTGAACCATCTCCTCATAGATGACTTAGTAAATGTCTGTTTTTGCATCAGATAATGGCTTACAAGTTAATTTCCTCTCGCTCCCCGTTGTACACACATACACACATACACCTTCTTTCCAAACAGCTTATAAAATGAAAAGAAAGACTTTGATTTCTGACTGTGTAATTGATAATATCACACAGACCACCTGCTCATCATCTGCTGGTCACACTGACAGAGATTACATTATCAAAGACACTGAAAACAGTGTGTATATTAGGAAATTAGCAGTTTTCTGAAATAAATTTAATTGTAGTTTTTAAATTACCTAACGTTTATCTTTACCTCATGTTTTATAATATTTGATGGTAGAATTGACAAACTCAATTTTGAAGTGAACTCTTTAGAGTAACTATCATAGCAAACCCCTAATGCCCAAATTTCAAATCTTCCTTCCCTCTCATAAACATTTTGACTATAAAGAGGTGCCGTGGTCAGCTCCAACAAATTCCTTGTCAGGATTCATTGCATTAAAACAGACATTGTTTTTCCGTTGTTGTTTGTTTTTTGGTGAGGAAGATTAGCCCTGTAGCCCTGAGCTAACATCTGTTGCCAATCCTCCTCTTTTTGCTGAGGAAGATTGGCCCTGGGCTAACATCCATGCCCATCTCCCTCTACTTTATATGGGACGCCTGCCACAGCATGGCTTGATAAGCGGTGTGTAGGTCTGCGCCCGGGATCTGAACTGGCAAACCCCAGGCCGTCAAAGTGGAGCATGTGAACTTAACCACTACACCACTGGGCCATCCCCAAACAGACATTGTTTTAAAGGCTATTTCAAGGCAAAGCTGTTAGTTGTGGGTCAAGTACACCTTAAAAAGTGACACTGAACAGTGAATTCCAACCTGTCAAAACATACACATATTGTTTTTATTTAGAGATAACGTTGTTCTTTCCTGATATATTACATTATGCATGTATTCTTTATAGTCATAGAATTTTTAATAAACCATTTCAGCATCTCTGGAATAAACATCTGTATTTTCATCTTTCTCATTTCATCAAAATGTCTTATGTAGAGATATTGCTGCAAGTATGTATACTTGTGCTTAAGAGATTAAAGAGATTAGCGGTGAAGAGAAATAATAAACCAAACCCCCAGTATAAATGTGTGTGAAGTGTGTAAGGACTACTGGCTGAAATGGTTCCAACAAGAAATATATTGTCCAGTCCATATCGCCTTAGCCTCAAGATAAGTCTTTTTCTGGTATTATAAACCTGATTTTATTGAATGACTACCTGACTCTCTTTATTATATACACAGAATTTATATTTCTGGCCATCTTTGTAACTGATGCCTAAAAGATATTTGGAGAATAAATGACTAGCAGTAAGAACAAATGTCTATACAAAAGCACCCTTTATTTGGGTCTAATTCATTATTTTGAGTTGCTAATAGCCTCTAATGATGACAGCTGCAATTAGTTGAATAAACTATTATGTTTAGAACATTAGACAGTTTATGAGTCCAAATAATGCATAAAATTTCTATCTGACATTACTATTGTTTAGGTTATCAGATACTCATTTATTTAATGTTTTTTTTTTCCCCAATTGTTCCACTTGTTTTTGCTTACCTATTTGCTGAATGTCAGGATAAAACTAGTCAAAAGGAGGTGAGGGTATTGAAAATTCCAGACAACTACACTTAAAACAAAAACAAGTATGTTATTTGTAAATATGCTTATTTTTATATTGTGTGTCATCTATCCCTTTTAAAATGTATTATATATCTAGGTTTCCTATAATGTTTGTCTAGAATTGAGGACTTTAAAAAAAAATAGTTGCTTTTACTTTGCCTTTGAAAATATTGAATTAAAAATAGGGTAGCTAACTCTGCGTTCCACATTTATATCCAAACATTTAATTTTAGCAATTTTGCAGGCTCCTTGGAAAAGTATCTGCCATTTACTCTTTAAAAATTTAAGGAATATTTAACAAAGGGCATCTTGCAACTTCCCCTGAACTCTATAAACATCTTTGCTTCTTTTCTGTCCCGTTTGTCAGGAGCTCTGAAGGACTATATTTTGTCTTAAGTCTCACAAAGCATTTAGGAAAATTTTTAAGCTTAAATTCTTTAAAGCTCTTATTTTCAGGACAAATTAATATTGCATGTTTTGGAGTCATGTATGTATTTAAGATTTCAAACTAATGGTAAAATAAGATTTCCTTTTCTATTAAATGTATTTAATTAAAATTATGAAAATTATCTAAGTGTTCACACTTTTCCCTTTCTAATAATCATAAAAATTTTATCCTGTGGTCAGATAGAGTATACTTTGTGGAGGTTTTATAAAAAAATTCAGATATTTGCCTTAGAACTGATTAAATGATAATATAATAAATATAATATTAAAAAATGTTATTTTCTATTTACATTTTATGATAATTATACTGAAAGCAAGCATTCAAAATCTTCCAATTTCTTTTGCATTTGTAAATTTGTGCCTTTTTATTTTCAAAATAGACAACTTTTAGTTCCACTGAAAATTTTTGACATGGGTCTACAAATAGTGCATCGTTTTTTAAAATTTATCATCATAACCATAAATTTCAGTTGCCTGAGCTCCAACTGGAGACTAAACGGATGACTGAACCTTGTTACTCTAAACCCCCCACTGCTATACAATATGGCCACACAAGCAAGTACACAAACCGTCTGATTCACTCTCAGTGCTATAAATGTTTTAATAGTTTTCTTGGAATCTGAAAATGGAGCTGTCCACAGATGGTGACTCTTCCTTTAAATTTCACTATTATCTCTTTTACAAGTTAATTTGGTAAGAACTTAGATGTTAAATTAGCACTTGATGAAACCTTATAAAGCCTTGTTATTTTGATTCTGGGTGAATAAAAATCCTTGAAGAAATGAAAATCTTGATCATGTGCAGAAATACCTATGAATATCAAATACATGTTTAAAGTTTAAAAACATTGACTATTCATTTTAAAACATGTGAAATGTGACTTAAATATAAAATATTATTTGCTTTCACTTGTTTCCAGATTAAAAAGTAAATGTTCACCTATCTGTTTTAAATGCTAATCCTAGTGATTAAAACAGCAATTTGCCTGTTATCTCAGTAAAAAATCATCTTTGTCGGTTAAGAACATATATAGTTTCTTCATTGACTGAGGTGATGTTTCAAGTAGGTAAATTTATTAAAAAAATTTTTTTTCCCATGCTCTGTTCAATTTCCATACAAGCTAATTTGTTTCATATTGGGGGAAAAAATCTAACCACAGACCACAAACCTGACCATATTCACTTGCCTCTCAAATGCATCCCACTAGACCCATAAAGGGCTAGAAGAGAGATAAGATGGTTCATGGTAATCCATCAATATCACAAGAAGAAAAACAGATACCAAAAGCATATGTTGTACTGACAGCATCGTATGTATGAGAGTGAGAGCATATTAGTATTGTCTAATCAGTTGCAATTTTTTACGGTTGAAAGTCAAATGAAATGCTTAAATGTATTGAGTCATTGGAGTTAGAGACTAATTACAGCTAGATTTATGGCTGTGCTAAAATAAAGCCAGTTAGAAAACAGACTAAATTCCCTGAAAATACCAAGTCTGACTGATGATTCACCTTAAATTTGGGAAGCAACATTTATTCTCACTTTGTTTGTCTAATTGACAGCTTGCCAGTATCCACTAAGTAGCTATGAGGAAAGAGAAAAGCATTACATGGGTGCGTGACAAGACATTGGGATGGATTTGTGGCTTTTGATCATTCCTGAATGCTGTTATCCAGTTTAGTATAGAGACAGGTCTGTAACTGCTGATAATCACTGACTGTTACCATCACGGGGGTCATTTACTTAACCTAAGTATCTTCAGACCTAACAGCCTGAGGATAAACATGATTCCCTCCATTGCAGAACTCCAGCTGCAGGGCCCAGGCTTCCTCTCACAGTCTCCCCAGTGATTTATTGCAATTCCAAGGGTCTCTTACATATGCTCAAGAACAAGTCTGCCTACTTGCATCTGCTTTGCTTTCATCTTTGAAACCTGCTGCCCTCAAGTTTCTAAGGGAGAAATCATGCCACTGCCACCCTTGCCAGTGACCTTGCTTCTTGTGCCGTGAGCACCCCAATTACCTCAATCAAAACAGTGCCTCAGCATTTGCTGCAGTTTTCTCTCTCCATCTCCTTAAGATCCCTAGAGCTGGGCTGGGGAACAGACACTATTTCCCCTCTTGCACCTCTATACCAGTACTTCCATTCTCTGAGACCACCTTCCTCTCATTTCCAAGCAAAGCATCGTAAAAGAGATGCACAGAGAGCATGTAATGAGAACAAAAACCTATTAGCCATTTAGATGCAGCCAGATGATCCAGTTTATGGGAAGTTTATATAGGAAGATCTGTATAACCTAATATATATATGTATGTATACATATGTATATACTATACGTATATATGTATATTCATGCTATACATGTATACATATATTCATATATGCATAAGGTAAAAGTTTATACATTTAAATTGAGATCAGAGGGTGAGAAAGGGTC
The DNA here is from genome assembly GCF_057802395.1 of Ceratotherium simum simum. NCBI lineage: Eukaryota > Metazoa > Chordata > Mammalia > Perissodactyla > Rhinocerotidae > Ceratotherium > Ceratotherium simum. The sequence goes on along the minus strand of NC_141907.1, from coordinate 73,769,615 downwards.
AACCGTGTGATGAGAGAGAGAATTTTGGGGATGGGGTGATTAGAATGTGGGACAGACACATCCAAGGCAGAACAAGCTCATATGTAAAGCCCTGAGGAGGGGAGAATCAGACTCTGGTGTGTTTGAAGGCGGAAAAGAGGCCAAAGTAGCTAGAATGTAGTGAATGCCAGAGATACTTAGAGATGGAGGCTGTAGATAGAAACTTTATAAGTGATAGTACAAAGTCTAGATTTTATGTATAGGCTTGTGGCAAGATATTGAAGTTTTATATGAAGGGGACTAACATTGTCCTATTTATGTCATTTATGATTTGTAACCAAAAATATGCAAGAAACAAAGCAAAAAAAAAAAAGAACAACAACAATGGAACTGTGATGGTGATTTTGGCCAAAAAATGCATGTATATCCATTTTCACAATGTTAAAACATTCATTATTTTAAATTTTAATATAAATTTGCATATGCATGAGTTTATAAATAGCCAGGTTTATTGGGGAATGTTGCTAAAGGTGGGATTTATTGCATGGATGCAACTCACTAATGAGAAACATCTCAATACCTATTGAGTTAATGCATGCATGTTTTTTATCTTCCTAGAATGCTGTGAGAAAGCATTGCTAGATAATGTCCATGAAACCCTTTTAGTTTCTTTGAAGAAATTAACTCTATACATAAATGGTAACTGGTAGGTCTTGACAGCTTCCCAAGTCATCGCTCAAAAGTGAATGTGGAATTTACTTATTGAAATGGACTCAGATTCAGCCAAGTTCTCAAAAGCACTTGCTGTCATAGATTTCTTCAAAAAACAAGGAATCTTGAATTTAAATTGTCAAGTAACAATCCCAGAGGAGAGAGATTTTAAGTCTGACTGTATTTTGTTTTGAAAAAATAAACTATATTTATAAGTTATATAAAAAGACTCATACTATACTTGAATCTCATTCTGTTTGTGCCTTTATGTGTCTGCCTGTAACATCACAACCATCCATTTGTTGAAGATCCTCAGATCCTCAGAGCATGCTATAATAGTAGATGTTTTAGGTATAATTTTTATTTTAAGTTAGCCTCTTAAGATAACAGACCATTGCCACAAATACAGTAGACACTCAGTTCAAAATTTCATTGTTTTGTTCATACTTTTATTTTTTTTCAAGTGTTTTGTTCATACTGTTACTACATATACCAATTAATTTTGGCATTAAGCAATAAAGTCCAATGCTTTTTTCCTTTCTCCAAATATCTCTCTCCTCCTCCATTAGTTTTATACTTATTCACAAAGGACTATTCCGATATCGGATGCTATTGTCTGTGTTTCTTCCTGGAACACGTGTTAATTAATCTCTTTGGGCTTGTATGTAGACTGGGGAGGTAAGGAAGAGAATGAGTAGTTGTCTAGGGAGTTAACCTCATCTCTGTAGGAGAGTGGGCAGATGTTCTATATGAAAAGCTTTCAAGAAGGGAAATGAAGCAGCCACTTCCCCAGGGCTTCCTCAATGGTTGGACTTCTTCATTGCTTTTGATCTGCTGGCATTTATCCTTCTGAGGTCACTTGATTGGATGGGTAGCCATTATTCTTGTTAAGATTTTGGCATACTATCTTGTACTCTCCAGAAAAGAGGCTTGGGTTAAGATACATGCTTTCTCTGAAATCACCAAAGTATGTAATACATTCCAAATAAAAAGGGAAATGAAGAGACAATATAGTTTATAAAAACGATTTATAGCAACACCCCAGGGGATATGTGTTTAAAAAAAATCTACATAATCTTGTTGAGTTTCTATTACAGGGGCATTCGATTGAGTATGGCTTAGAAATCTGAAAAATAGTTTTTTGTTTTTTTTGTGTGAGATCAGCCCTGTGCTAACATCTGCCAATCCTCATCTCTCTTTTTTTTTTTTTTTTGCTGAGGAAGACTGGCCCAGGGCTAACATCTGTGCCCATTCTTCTCCACTTTAATATGGGATGCCACCACAGCATGGCTTGCCATGCAGTGTGTCAGTGCGCACCCAGGATCCAAACTGGCAAACCCCGGGCTGCCGCAGCAGAGCGCGCACACTTAACCGCTTATGCCACCGGGTTGGCCCCCTCTTAATTTTTTTTTTAATGTATTTACCTTTTTAGTATGAAAGTTGTCAAGGAAGTTTACTTACCTACATTACATGACAGGTTATTACTACTTAGGTAGACTATAAATATGGGCCTAAAACAATTTCTAAAAATTATATAGAATGTTAAAACTAAAAGAAGAAAAATGATTCAACAATGCTTCAGCTGAACCTAGCAAATTGGTCTTTCTATAGTGTGTTAAAGTATAGTTTTCAAAAAGTAAAAATAACTTTCATACAAAAATAAAATGAATACATGTCAAAGATTTTATTCAACCAATTAATATAGGAACCAGTAAGCTGATAAGACTGGTTCAAAGGAGAATTTGAAGAATAAAGATTTGTAGAAACAGTGAGTCAAAGGAATTCTGAAATGAATTGGCTAATATAGACAGAACTGGTTAACACTTTACTGGCCAATGAACTGAAACCTTTGGAATTATGTTTTCTATTGGACAGAAATCTACAGTTTAACATACACCTTCAACGTGTTTGGACTCTAATCAAATATTTAATAGCAAAGTCTAACTCAGATGTTTTTTCTTAGAAATTTAATAATCATTGGGTGACCTATTAAAAATAACATTTAAAGGACATGTAGTAATCCTCTTTTTTCTCAAGTTTTTCATAATTTTTCTCATGAGTGGGAGTGTTATGAAACTTCTATATGATAACAATAGAGACATCACATACGCCCCCAAAACCACCTCTAGTCTACGATGTGTGTGTGTGCGTATGTGTATTTACTCATGTATTTGTTACTGCACAAAGTGGGGGTTTTCTTGCCCAATGCACATAGAGAGCCAATTATTACAACATCAGCCTTCGAGAAAAGAGTACTGCTTTACTGTGAGATCAATCTGCAAGGAGACAGGAGGCATATGCCTCAGATCTGTCTCCCTGACCCAGGGCTTGGGGCAAAATTTACGGGATGAAGGGCAGGGTGGTCCGAAGTGTGGATATAGATGATTGGAGGTAAGGAGAAGTGAGGTAATCGATGATCTGAGCAAGCGCAGTCAAGCTTCATGGCTTTTCATAGGACGCATGTTCACAAAATGGTGGTGTTAATATGATCTGAGGGTGGAGTTTTCAGCCCCTTGTGTCAAGAAGGTCACTTATTGAGCATTTGTGCAGGCCCAGTTGATGGGTTGGTGGTCTCAACCGGCCTGAACTGAACAAAGGGGGACTCTTAGTTCCTAAAAGACGACTCTTAATTACTCTGTGGATAAGGTGGGGTCAGTTGAACTGGTCCTAGTTGGCCCGTGGTTACATATTTGTGCATATGTATATTAACCAAACCAAACATGCTGAGAGACTTATTAAACAATTTTAGAGCAAGTGATATGCTCTAGGGAGAGAGAATGGGGGAATAAAACAGTACTATAACAATCGCTTGCATTGTATTCGATCTTTTTTCTTTTTCTTTTTGATAATGGTTTGTGGAAATGTGGCAAGATTTAAAGTCAAATTCAGAGGGAACTAGAGACTTATGAGTAGATGTTAAATGGAGAAAGTTTTTTTCTTCAATATTGCTTGTACTTGTGTTTGAATCATACAGTTCTAAAAATTCCACCTGTTCCGCTTTAAATATACTGCTGAAATACACAGGGATACAGGCTGTTAACGAAATCCACTAAATTCTTAATGGTTTAGAGGGTACAAATATTTTCTTATTTGCCTGGAATTCCAACCATTAAAGTAAACATTGGTAGACGGTTTCAATATAAATAACACCCTGGTATGCATAGATGACTAAACGCATACCCACATACATCCACATGTGCTTTGAGAGGCAACGTGGCCTGGTAGTTCAGAGCATGGCTTCTGGAGCCAAGCCTCCTGGTTCCATTTCCTACAAGCTCAGGGAATTGGGGTAAATTAGTTATGTCTATAGAGTGGGCCTCATCCTAGTACCTACCTCTTAAGGTTATGGTAAAGCCCCCGAGGAGTATCTAACATGTAGTGTATCTTCAAAAAATATTAGCTACCATTATCTAGCCTACCATTATTTATAGTCAAGACATTTGCAGTTTAAACATTGTTTATACTCATTCACTTTTTGTAATTCTGAAAGACCACTCTTTTTTGTTAAGTACTTTAAGTTCTGTGCATTCCTTCTGTATCCAGATTCCTGAGCTGCTGTAAGAATTCCATAGGTAACAATGGGGATAGAAAATGGACCATCTGTAATGGGATTTGGGAGCTTCTTCTGCAAGGGAGTAAGGGCTGAGGATGGGAGTCACTCTCACGGCCTTGGGTGATAGTCACAGCGATTGGGGTTTTTCTGGAAGCATGTGCTCTCAAGAAAGCTGATTACCTTTTTATTTTCCCCAGAGAAAAAGTTTTTTTCTCAGAAAAAGGAGACTTACCAGCCAATGCATTTGTAAAATTTAGCAACAGCAGATACTCACTTTTAATCTCTATAAATCAACCAACAAAGAGCTTATTTTTAAAATTCAAATTCCTATTGGTTAACTCCCCCAAATTCTGATTAAGTAGTTAAGGGACAGAGCTGGGGAATCTGCATTTGTAGTGAGTACCTCAGGTCATGCCCATGCATCTTGGTCTTAATGCTCTATAATTAGCTCTACAGAAAAGGCAGATAAATTAAAAAGAAAACCAAAATGTGATATAAAATTTAATATCAAACCTTTTTCCTATTATACAACAAATTGTGATATCTTTTTGGGGCAATAGTATTTCTTTTTAGTTGGATCTGACTCCTATTTTCTGCTATAAATCACTGAGGGATTCGTACTTAAAAACAATTGAATTAACTTTTCAGTAACTTAATTTTCTGTTTTCTCCAATGGTGTCTTGTACATATTAATTTTTTTTTTTTTTTCATTTTTATTTGGCATTATTTGCTAGGCACTGGGCAAAGAACTGTAGAAGATAAAGATGAATATGTTGTCCCTCCTTTTAGTAACTCACAACCCAGTAGAGGACATTCACGCATACGAATAATCTCAAAACACGGCAGTTTATGCTGCACTAGATCCATGTGGAAAGTGTTTAGTGGAACACATAGGAGAGGGATTAACTCTGATGGAGGATATCATGCACGAAGTCAGAAGAGGTTCAGTCATTCAATGAGTATTTACAAAGCATTTACTAGGGGCGTGCACTGTTCTAGGATCTCAGGATAGGGTGATGAGGAAGACTTTTAGGTTACTCCTTTCAGGTCCTTTCTCTTCTAGTGGGTGTTGGGGATCAGAATTTGCCACCCTAAAATGTGTCTCTGGCTCGATTATTTTTAAGAACAAAAGACTCAGAAAGAAACTTGGACTTTCTCCCTAACTGCCTAAAAGAATTTAAGATAGAAGACCTGTCCCAGGAAGGAGCTATCACCATAGATAACTCTAGGTGTGGTAGACAGGAAGGCACCATGGCCCAGCAAACACTTGTTTATCAAATATTTGCATTTCTATCTCCATGTGAATTGCCTTCCTCCCCTTTGAAGTCCCAAACCACTACCCCCAACATCCTCCTTTGTCTTCAGCTAAAGATGGTATTTAAGGTGGTGGCTTCGGCCATTTTGGCAAGTTACTCAGTTTTCCTGGGTTTCTTCCATGTATACATGTTATTAAATTTGTTTGATTTTCTCCTGTTATTCTGTCTCATGTCAGTTTAATTCTTAGACCAGCCAGAAGAACCTAGAGGGTAGAGGAAAAGTTCTTCCACCCCTACATGGGCATGTGAGCTGGCCTTAGAAAAAGATAATTAAGGAAATTGGTGTGAAAACTGAAGCAGTTCTTACCACTCAGTTTGCTTGCTTTTGTTTGTATTTTTATTTTAATGCAGCATAAGGTAATAAGACATCCTCCAAAGTCTAGGGACAGATACACTCTGGTTGGCATTCCTGGAGCCAGAAGCCAGGTTCTCCCATCACTGCATTAACCCAGATTGGCCCCTCTAGGTAGATTTGTACCACTCTCCGGATAATCAATTATCAGTTTGCTTCTTGTCTCACTAAGCTTTCACACCTTAGAGTTGTGATATAGCTTAAATATAACTTTAACATCTTGATCGCAGCAAGCACCTGATTCGTATTTTTTTTACTAGTTCAATTGAAATCAGATTGAACGTTACAGGTTATCAAATGTGCAAAACTCATAATGGCCTCCTTTTAGAAAATGTGCAGAAATAAGATTGTTAAGGCACATTCCAGAGATCTTTTTGAAAATATCTGTATATCAGAAAATTTGGCTGAGAAACAACCTTTTTCTTAATGCATTTTTTCTTCTGAAAATGAACTAAAAATACTTAAAGATGCAGAACAGCAACCTGTCTCCAGTGATCTCCTCTTAATTAACGTGGTGATCTATGTAGAGAAAAGAGACAATTGCAGGAGTCCCTTAATAATTAGCCAAGGGCTCCAGATAATTACAGCAGCAAGATTTTCAAGACACAAAACACCCTGCAAAATTTGACCTCTCGTTTTCATTCAGGCATTTTATTAACAAAAATCTTTCTCTCATGTTGATGTTTGTGTTTCACAAAGTCGGCCTAATGTCAGGTGGATCCCTGGAAATCAAAACATTGCTGAATTCACATTTGGAGGATTTTAAGATAGTTAGCCAGGCTTTTAAATATTCTATACAGTAGTCCCCCCCTTATCTGCGGTTTCGCTTTCTGTGGTTTTAGTTACCTGCAGTCAACTGCAGTCTGAAAATATTAAATGGAAAATTCTAGAAATAAAAATTCATAGGATTTAAATTGCACGCCCTTCTGAGTAGCATGATGAAATCTTGTGCTGTCCAGCTCTGTCCCACCCGAGACATGAATCATCCCTTTGTCCAGCTTATCCACAATGTATAAACAACCCACCTGTTAGTCACTTAGTAGTTGTCCTAGTTATCAGATCGACTGTCACAATATCACAGTGCCTGTGTTCAAGAAACCCTTATTTTACTTATTAATGGCCCCAAAGTGCAAGAGTAGTGATGCTGGCAATTCAGATATGCCACAAGGAAGGCATAAAGTGCTTCCTTTAAGTGAAAAGGTGAAAGTTCTCAACTTAAGAAGGAAAGAAAAAAAATCGTATGCTGAGGTTGCTAAGACTGTGGTGACTTTTATTACAGTATATGGTTATAATTGTTCTGTTTTATTATTAGTTGTTAATCTCTTACTGTGCCTAGTTTATAAATTAATCTTTATCATAGGTATGTATGTATAGGAAAAAACATAGCATATATGGGGTTCAGTACTATCTGCAGTTTCAGGCATCCACTGGGGGTCTTGGAATGTGTCCCCCGTGGATAAGGGGGGCCTACTGTAGTGAGAATAAGAGTACTGAATGAAAAGAAAATTAACTTGCTTGGTAGAAATAAATAGAGAAATGTGGAGTGGAATAATAAAACATTTAAAATAAGATATTAACTCTTGGAAAAGAAAAAAATAGTATCAGACAATGATATGTTCAATCGGTAAAGATGATCACTAATTAGCAGTCTTGCTGTGGGAAACAGAGAAAACACTGAACCATCATATTCACGAATATTAAAACCACCTGTTAGCAAAACTTCTCTTTTGCTTCATTTCATAATTGATAGTCCAAATAATCTTCAGTTTTCTCCCACTGCAATAAAAAAAAAAAGCTAAGCCTTTGGGTGAGTTTCTGGACTTTATAAATTCAGTCAGTCAGAAACCGCATAAAAATAATTTATTTTTGTTAAAAGCCATCTCACCCTCATGATCTTTCTAAATCGTTAAGAAATCTTCCATCAGCACTCTCACTGACTTGAATAATGGCAATGTCTTCTGAAAATGATCAACTCTCTCTCGTTGGTGTGCCTCAAGATAGAGTGTATAAACCGTCCTCAGAGACTGAGCTCACAATTCTAAATCGTCCTTTGTGATACCAAGCAAAGACACTGCTTTGTATTAAGTGGCCACAGTATTAAGTATAGCCAGAGGCAAGATTGTATTTCTAAATACCTTATATTCTTTTTAAAATGACTGATATATATATATATATATATATATATGTAGACAAATGCATAGATGTTATATTTTCAGCGCCCTGTCTTTTTTCCTGAGTTCTTTCCCTATTTTGGCAGCCTTTTCTCTCAGGTGCCTTGCACTCCAGGGTGGTGTGTGTTCACACTAACAAGGCAGTCGTCTTACCTGCCAGAAATAGCTGTGCCATTTCAGGAGAGGACCAGAGGAGAGCAGTGCTTAACACCCGGCACTGAATAGCTGAGAGTGAAATTGGGACGACAGTTAGACAGAGATTAAGGGGTAATGGATGTGCAGGTTCATCTTTAAATATTTTATGAAAATGATTTCTCTTCTGAATATTATTAAAACTAACCCATGTCAATCTTATTCATTAATTTATTAACTCATTCAATACCTACTGTGCTAGGCAGTGAAGAAAATAAAACTGAAGGTCTAAGCTTTCACATTTAGACACTCACTGAATACTTTTTCGCAACACCTGTGTGTAGTGGGTGAGAATATGTATTTGGAAAGTCTTATCTTACAAGTATGCAGATGAAATATAAATAATCTGTCAAATTATAATAATTTATAAGCAGTCCATTAGAAGTGGCTTCAGGTTTCTTAACTAGTGATACTCTATTATATCATGCTGCCTTTTTCCTGAAGTAACGTGTTTATGTTTTTGATCATTGTGGTTTTCAAACTTGCTCCAAGGAACTCAATGAATTCTTTTGATGTGCTAAGTCCCCTGTCCCAGGGGAAAGGGAACGATGGGCAAGAATCACTTTTATCTATTCACACAGAGATTTTTTTTTAATTTCTTATGAAGAAATAGTTATTTTATACTTGATAATAATTATGCTATGAGGATGATACAAAGGTTTAGGATGATTGCATTGTCAAATCTGGGCAGGAATTGTTATGCCGTAATAACAATCATAGAGAAGCTCCAGCCTGCTATTTTCCAGGCATGAGCACGTGAGAACACCAACAACAGTTCCACCACCTGGCTTTTATTTTGTTTTGTTTGGAACATTCAGTGGCTTTCAAATATTCCACTTGCCTACGAAAATTCAGCAGAGGCAGACATTCTTTTCCAGGTTAAATTTGCTGAGTCCACTAGGAAAGTAAATTGTGTGCACTGGCTCTTCTGCTCTAGTGGACTTTCTAATAAAATCGTCCTTGTGTTGCCTACATCTTGGTTTCCATAGAGATGGGATGCACCAGTACTCTACATCAAATTATGGTTGGAGTTGTGAAAAATGGCATAGGAAAGCCACAGCTGAAAAGAAGAATGCCAGCACTGGGAAAGTTAGGGGAGAGAAGATTGAATAGTTTCCTAGACTTAACATTCAGAGATATCAAAATTAAACAAAAGCAAGAGGAATCTGTAATGAAGGTAAGGAAACAAAGTTTGTATAGAAAAAATGTGCAAAACAAATACAGCGTTCATTCAGAATAATTAATATAGATTTGTACTGAATTGGTTTTAATCTTAAAGATCAAATTTCAATTTTTTCATCTCATTTTAAAACACATTATGCACAGTCTCCTTCATATATGTCAATTTTATGTCAGAGTGACTTTTTTCTTGTTTCCAAATACTTGGAATTATTAAAAATTTTTGATTCTATGATTTAGGAATTTGGTAGAATAGAAGGTGGTTTTGTATATGGTATTATATATGTGATTTACACTTGGCTTTTGTTAATGTAACATAACCGGGCCACCCAAATTCTTTGTTTACAAAGTACCTATGAGGCCTGGAAAGTCACCCTAGAGGAAACTCTGGCGGTAGAATTCTCTGAGGCAGTGGTGGTTTTTTCCTCTGTGTCTGTGGAACACTATTAGATTATTGCCGTAAAACAGTTCACAGTGAACTCAGTCCGTGTGAAAGATGCAAGACTTAGGCTAAATCCTTTGCCTGCTAAAGAAAAATCAGGATATGGGCTGGTTGGTTCAACTATAAAGTGGTGATACCCAGATTCTGCTTGGCCCTCACTGCTTCTCAGCACTTACTGTATTTCCTCCTAGTTGATATTTTATCTTATTTTTCAGAATGTCCGTTATAAAACATTTCCACTTCCCTTAAGACAACCCCACCATAGCAATTAAAAGCTTATCTTTAGCATAAGACTGATAGGGTTTTGAATCCAGCTTGACTATTAATCATCTTTGTGACTTTAGGCAAAAATACATCTCTGACATTCATGTTTATCCTCAATAAAATGGGATGATTAACTACTTCACAAGATTATTCAATAAATAAATAGAAGTTCTCTCCTCTGCCTTTCCTAGTCCTAAAACCTTCATCTTTATAATTTCATTACCTATGTTACTGAGAAAACAGAGACTATATGTTGCAGGCTCCTTTCAGTTCTCCTGTCTCCCTCTAGAGATGTAACTGCAAGTTAGCGTGTCCCGCCTCCCACAGAGCACATCCTCTGACTCTGTCCCTTTCCCTCTCATTTAAGGTCTTGCTCTATCAACCAGTCCCTCTCTGCCTTGTACCGTGAAACTCTACTCCTACTGAAATCAATAACAAGTCTCTTCATTTCTTCAACAAGAAAAGCAAAACAAATAAAAACAGAAAAGCCTACTCATCACAAATATTGTTACCCTCAAAACTCATTGTGCCAACAACTTTGTCTACTCACAACTTAGCAAAATCTTGTGTACCATCATGGCCTCCAATGGTCTTACTTATTCCTTTATCTCTTTAAATCTGTCTTCTTCCATCTTTTTCTGGACTATTCAACAAACTTAAACATTTATTAAACATGTGTGTATCCCCCATGCATAAAATACTTAGCACTGAAAGCGCACTTGGGTGGCTCTCTTCCTCATTTTCTTTTTTCAGTGCTTGAAACTGCCAGTAGTAGTACCAATCTGTTGGTAAAAGATTTTTGCATTTAGCCTCTGAAACACTGTTACTTCCTGTTTTTCATCTTCCATCTCTTACTTTGCCTTTGCTTTTCACTCTTTTCCCTGCCTTGCCTCCTAACTGAGAAGGTTCTTCAGGTGATGCCATATTGTTTTCCTTCACTTGCCTCTGTTTCTCTTAGTTTTGTGAACTCTAATGATGTCCTCAAATACCTCTATGCAGTAAATATTCAAACTGTATTTATATTTATGAAGTCTGAACTTGAGTCTCATTTTCTGTGTGTGTGTGTGTGTATGTGTGTGTGTGTATGTATATGTAGGCACGTCAGACTCAACATAAAAAAAAATGACATTGCCACTAAAATCTAGTTTATCCTCTTTTTCTCTATTGCTAATAATAATAGTCCCCATCTTCCTGGTCGTTCAAACTCAAAATCTAATTATTTTTACCCCTTATCCTTGTGTCATCTGCCCACATTCGAGCAGTGTTGGGAGACCAAGGATCTTGCATTTCCGCACAATTTGCAAGCAAGAACTAACTGCCTTTTGTTTGACACTATATTTCAAGGATTTTTGTATAGCAAACACCTTGGAAGGTAGAAATAGTTTCTCCCTCTAAAGCAAAGGGCAGGTGTGCTTGCAGCTTGGTTAGAAATAATGTATCTTTCTAGAGCAAAGGAAAGACATGTTTACTGCCTATTATAAAAGATTCAGGTTCCCTAAGCTGGATTCCTCTTCAACCCACTGGCTGTGTAGGTGTCACCTGAAGTTCCCTGTGGGAATTGGGGCTTGGGGAATCAGTTCAAGAAAATGATGATACTCTGGCTACTGCTTTTCTTATAAATAATAAAGTCATTTGTCTCTGACCCAGGACTCGTGTGTCTTTGGCCAGTATCCATAAAACTGTGGCAGGCTAACTTGCTACCTTGTAAGTAGAATAAAATCTCAGACTTATCACAGTTTTTAAACAACAGTTGCTAAATTCTGTCCGTTCAGCTTCTACGGTATCTCACAAAAACAATCCCTTTGCTCCATTTCCACTCCCCTTCCTCTAGTCACCTCGTCAGCTCTCTGCAGATTATTGCTGTGACTAATCCTCTACAGCCATCTCGGCTTCTCTTCCTTCGAAACTGTTCCACACATCATCGCCAGAACATTCTTCCCAAAACAAAGTTTGTACTATATAACTTTCTCACACGATACACGGAACAGTTATTGAATGTTTAAACTCCACTGGATAGCTTTCAGGGCACTCATCTATCCCCAAACCCTATTTCCAGCCAGACAAATCACTTCCCGCCACTGTTTTTGTCCGTGATGTGTCCTCTCCCTGAAGTTCCCAGTCTGATCAAAACGTTCAGACCTGGTTCTAACGATGTTTCCTCTAGCCAGAAGTAATCGCATCCCATTCTGAGCATTTTACATTTACCTTCCTGTTGCCCTGCATCACATTTACTACCTTGTGTTTTATTCGCTTTTACGTATCTCCTATTACCTATCTAGACTTGAGCTTGCTTGGGGTGAAGGGACCGTGTCTTGTACAGCATTGTACATTCTATGATTCCTGATAAAATGCACTATACATAATATTTATTGGATTTACATTGCTAATTACTTTCTTTTGATTGGTTGAGTGTGTTGGTATTAGCAATAAGATTGCGTATTTGATAATAAAATAACACAAAATATGTGAAACCTCTATCTCTGAATTAGACTATTGAGAAACATTTTCTGTTTCATAGTTTTATTATAACTTAGAGGCACTTATTGATAAATAGTGTCACAAAAATCATCATTATTAGGTCAATTCTTGCTGCAAAATGTGTTAATTCTATATTTGCCTCCCAAAATCTTATAGCCCTGTAAACACAAACATATTGCACATTTTTGGAAGCAAGTCACAGTGCTACCAGTTATTGTGACATATTGCCATAAATCCTAATGTTACACCAGTGGAATTTGCCATTTCTAAGATCTCAGTATTCTATATTTTCCCCCTGTGTTGTGTTTCTTATGTTAAGGTTATAATTGACTGATAGAGCAGTCTAGCATTTCACAGGTACAGTACTGACCCTTTTGTGAGGTTGACCAACAAGTCTACAAGGGAAAGGTCATGACTTTTTATAGATATCTTGTTTTGCTCTAATTATGAGAAGCTAGTTATTGCAAGGATAAGAGGTATCTCTTTATGAGCATTATAAACATCAAAATATATTCATCTTCAAGTACTGGTGCTGTGAATATTTCTCACCCTTGGTATGGTCTAAATATAGCATTGCTTCTGCTTGTCAGTCTTCAGTTGAAAACAATTAGAACACTGCACTTGTAGCTTTTCCTTCTTATCTGTGTCTCTAGGATGTGCTCGGGGTACATCAAGGCCTATCTATCGTTCAGTACTAAACAATTTCACTGTATTCCAGGCAGCTAAAAGAAAGAACAAAGAGGACTTGTGCATCGGTTTGAGAAAGGCAAAACACTGAGGTTCACTGGAGAGTCAAATGTAGCTAGTCAATGAAACAAGACAAAAGCTTCCACTCTTAAAATAGTTTTTTTGTTTCAATATTTTCCAAGTAAAGCTTTTATAAAAATAAAAGTAGCTGCTTGCTTTGGCAGCACATATACTAAAATTGGAACAATACAGAGAAGATTAGCATGGCCTCTGTGCAAGGATGACACACAAATTTGTGAAATGTTCCATATTTTTACATAATACTGTATGTCAACTACACTTTAATAAAAATAAAGAATAAAAATTAAAACTAGCAATAAGATGAAAATATAACAACAAGAGTAGGTAATATGTCTTGAGACAATATATGATATACATTTACTGGGATACATAGATAACAAAAATAAAGTGCTCAAGACAATCTAGGACCTAGTAGATGCTCAGTAAATATTTGGTGTTATTATGACCGTGCAATGGTCATTATAGGCTATTTTATGTATTCATCTCATTTAATACAACAATAGTCTGAGAAAGGTTTTATTATTGCCATTTTCCAGTTGAGACATCTAAATTGCTCGAAATCTCACAGATACCATCTGCCACTAGGTCAACGGGCCACCAAATCCCATGGTTTTAAATGCATATCTTCTCCTGGGCTTCCAAACAACAAATAGTGTATACTGTTGTCTGGGGCGGCGGTGGGGGGGGGGGGGGGAACGACTATGATACAAAGTATTTACAGTGGTTGTGTAACCACAGTTTTAGGTCCTCAACAGTGATGGAATTAGGAATCATCCTTAATATATAGTTTTCCAACACACACAGGCACACATCCACCCACTCTCTCCACCTACTCCTTGCAACCATAGAGAGAGTTGCAGCGTCTTTTGTATATTTTGTATAATTGTTTCTTTCACTCTGATACAGAAATCAGAAATTTCCACTCAATAAAAACCAAAGGGAGCTATAAATGAACCAAATTAAAGAAGGGAGAAAGGTTGAAAAAATTAAATACAGAATTCTGTATTAATTTATTGAGAGTTCAATAATGTAATCCAGAAGAATGGATGCTTTAAAAGTAATTAAAAGGACACAAGTAAACATTTAGTGCTTAATTAAAGAAAGAAAAAAGATAACATTAGACAAAGGAAAGGGTATTCATTTGCTGCGATGAAGAAATTCTCTTATTCCCCTTCAAATTCTCTGTGGAATGAGACAGGGTAAATGAATACAGAAACATCATGACTAAGTGTAACATCCACCCATGGACTTAGTGGACCATTATGTTTTATTGTGACAATCAAAATGGACTTGGTGCTGGCGAGAGATGATGGTTTCCAGTGTTCAGCTAGGAAGATAATTCCTGTGACCCAAGCAAAAGCCTTATCGGTTGGTCGAAAGGAGTGAAGAAAGAAACTCAAGTGACGACATTTCAAACCATTCTAAAAAATTATAGTTTCTGTGCCACATATTTAAGGGAAAAAATGAACAATTTATTTCTGACAATTTTATCATCTGTTAGAACACACTCTAATGAAAATGTCTAAACCAGAAAAATGTTCTGCGTTGAATTCATAATAAGCTATTTTTCCTTGTAACAATAAGTTAACTTAGTGTTTGCAGATTTAATAACCATGTGATAAAAAATATATTCTGTCTGGTTTTTGCCCTTGTAAATATATCATATATATATATATGCAATTCTTTTAGCCTCATTTTTTTCTGATAAAAACAGCAACAAACTTCTAAGTAGTAATAGAGATAGCTCAGATATTTAATCATATTTATGTTGTATTTTGAGAGTATTAATTTTTTGAAACAATTTTATCTTGTGTAAGCAGCTCAACTTAATATTTTAGTACGTAAGAGGTTTTTTTTTTCAAGAAGCTTGACAAATAATATTGCATAGTACAGCTAAGAGTGCGGCTCTGGTGCCAGACTAACTATTTCTGTTCACTCGTTGATAAAGTAGAGATAATAGTAGCAACTTCCTCATAGAATTATTTTTTAAGATCAAATAATGCATGTGACACTCTTGGAACAGTACCAAATACAGAGTAAGCACTAAATAAATCTTAGCTATTATTGTTACTCCATGTCACAATAAGATGGAAAATTGAGCATTTTAATAATATTTCATTTGAATGATCTTCTAAGGATACATCCATTCTCTTTCTTGATAATCTTGTAAGTAGATTCCCTTTTATCTCAGATCTGTTGAGACATGGATACAGGTTTTCAGAGGAAACTTTTTCTAAGTAACCAAAAGCAAGTAACAACCACAACTTGTATGACAAAGCTTAACAATGAAAGAATTTTCGGGGTAGAATAATTGCAACGGCTATTGAAATTGACTACTGTGGTCTGTGGGGCATTGTTCCTCAGTGCCTTCTGTCTGTCATAAATGCTAAACAAAGGTATTCCAACTTGAAGGCTCAGATCCACTTGAAGACTTTTCCTTCCAGATCTTGAAAGCCCTTCACACTTGACTGGCATCTGTTCCTGGTAGTAAGGAGACTCCTGGAACGTTAGGTTATCACATGCACCTGAATGTCCTGTGTTCTTGCTCTGGCTTTATTTAGCCTTTCCTAATCTTTACTCTTTTAGATGAAGAAGACACATCTCTATCTTGCTCTTTAAGACTCTTCTCCTGGGTTTCATATCCACTGGTCTTGAAGCTATTGTCTTCACTCTTTACTTAGAGCCCTATAAGGCCTATCTACCCTTTTGTGTATGAGCAGTTTGTTTTGCCTGAAGTATTTTCTCCCAGTCAGATATTAAGACCAGTTTCCCACCTATTTTTGAAAGCAAACACCTGGGTGTTGGCTCACTAAGATCTTGACAGCAGATTTCCTCTTTCCAGGAGCCTTTCAGCATTCCCTAAATTCCCTAAAATATAGAAGCAGACTCTCTATCTCTTTCTTTGTCAAAGCCTGCACTCTCCACTGATTCATCACCCAGTTGCTAGTTTTAACATTTGCCTCCATATGTCAATGCATTTGCAAAAATGAAATGAGTGGCTGCTTCTGAGCTCAGAACAAGAGTAGATTTTTCTCAGGTTGACCCACTTTTACTTTGATGTCTTATTCAATCACTACCCAAGGGGCTGATCTTCAAGAATCCTATCTATGCAAACTTAATCAAATTTAAATCTATATTTAAATGTATATAATAGTATTTTTTTCATTAATGGAAGAGGAGGGTTAATCTTTAAATATAATCTTTAGAAAACTGAAAATAGTTTATTTCCAGCCTTCCTGTTGTATATTAGTATTTGCAACTAGGTCTATATTCCAAGTAACGGGGAAACAACTGGCAATGTTGCTCTGCTGTGCAGTCTTATTAGGTGAGTCAGCTAATTACGTGACATTGTCATAAACATGGCAATCGGTGAGCTGCTGGTTATGCTTAGCAAGGAGAATGAGGATGTAAGATAGAATACTACTGCTTTGCTATATAATGAAAATTTCTTCTAAAAAATGATTTCACACTAATTCCTGATTTATAGACCAATTATTTTGTAATTTATGTAGAATGTATTTAAAACTGGGTTTGGGGATAATATTGATAAACAGTATCCAAAAATAACTCCAAGATAGATTTAATGTATTGACTTGACTCTTTCCTCCACTCCCAAACCTTTTAAAAACAGTCAAAAACTAGTTTTCATTTTGCCTGTTCCTTTTATCCTTCTTTCTCTCTCTGGGGGGATTGCCATGATTAAAGAAAGAGAAAGGCAAAAGGCAAGAAAATGAGTAATATGCTAATAGAATATCCAAAGTAGAGCATGAATGGCTCTAAATACATATTATTTCTATGTACCATTTAATTAAAAGTATTGTTTAATTAAAATAGATTTGCATTTTTAATCTGAAAAGGTTCCTTTGTTGGTATGAACTAGGTATAGTATAATGTCTTTACTATATGACTTATGGTATTCATCAGTTTGACTTTTCCCAAGTGATTCAGATGGTTGATGACATAGTAAGTTGCAAATTTGCTGAGACACAATCTGAGTAGGTGTACAACACAGCTGATGAGGCGAATAGGTCACTTAGCCAATAAGAAAGCCTAACAGATGACCAGGAGCCACATCTTCACTCAGCCTTATTGCTAGTTTTTGCTTGTGGTGTAAGTAATTTATGATGAAAATCACCTGCTATGGTTGCTCTTTTTAATTAGGAGATTCAAGATGGTCTCAAGAGGTAGCCCCAGATATAATCAGTGGTCCTGTGTTGTGTGTGTGTCTGTGTGTGTGGTTGGTTATACCAGAACATGCCCATTCTCATGGTTTCTCACATCATAACATTTAATTGCTACAATGCATTTAAACACTCTTTATAGCCTATAAATAATAAATATGATCATTACATTATTTTTATATTTTATTTCCAGTACATAATATTAAGACAAAATATATTGGTATTTGTGAACTACATATATTGTTTTGGTTTTAAGGATTAAATAACATTGTCCAAAGTTTTTAAAATTTTGTTCAATTTCTTTTCCTTATAATATTCCTTAGCTGCTGAAAAAAAAATTAAAATTAACCTGATTTTGAATCAGATGCCCTTGGCTCCCCACCCCAAATGACATTATTAGGACACTAAGAATTGACAACAAAAAATTGTATGTATGGAATATATCTTAACCTTACTTTTAAAAAAGATTCTCATATCTGCTTTCTTCATTTTTTAGTTTTTCTCTTAGCGAAATACACTATTGTGCTATCTACAAACATATCATATACTCTCCCTTTAAATATGGAGAGTACATGATATGCACAGTTTTGAAAAGGCTATGCTATTTTACTTGAACAGGAGTTCTGAGCTTGATTTCATATCAGAAACACTGGATTCTTTAAGTTGAGTGCTAAGCAGAACCTTTTTATCTCTCTTAAGTTGGAGTTCTTTGTTTAGTTTCTTCCTTTATCTCTAAGGTTACTGTCTCTCTCCTCCATCCCCAACAGTTTGAGGTGTTGAGTTATTTGGGGTTGATTAACATTGTTCCACAATGCAGTAAAATCATGGTTCCCCTGCAAAATATCTTGCAATGTAAAAGCAGTGGGGAAAAGAGTGCTTCTGCTGCTTTGAATGTTTAAGGCATAGCCGTCAGGTAGTGGATGAAGCCTTGTTACTATAAAGATCATCATGTATTGCTTCTCAGAGTGTTTAGAACACCCTGACCATTTACCGACAATCTTTCATAGCCTTCAAAGTGGAAGACTTAAAAAAATTTTTTTTTATGTGTTCACATTGACGGCAACTACATTGCTATACTCTGTACCAAATGATGGCACAGAATTTACAGTTGGTGATGTCAGGTAGTGATTTCCAAGAAGCATATCAGACATTCACAGTGCCCTAGAAACCTGCATTTTTAACAAGGACCCCAGGGGAGTAGGGATCTGCCACACATTTTGAATCATGAAGCCTCCTGGTAATTCCCATTTGAGTCTGGGTCTTGGGACCAGAATGGTGACAGCCATGGAGGCCAGGAAAATGTAAGGGTATGTGGACCACACAGATGGTTTTATTTTAGCTACCCTTGCCTTATGTCCCTTTCTTTGTACAGAGCCTGTACGCCAACTTCCCCAGGTTTGGGATTGTTAACCAGAGACAGGAAAATGAACCCCCAGGGTAAGGGAGCCTGACATGACAGAGAGAGGGCTGAGTTTGCTGCCAAGAAACTGAGGCATTAGAAATCAGGGAGAAGTTTGTGCTGGGGAGAACTGCAGGATCACCAGCATGGTAGCAAATCTAACAGTTATTTGGAAGTTGAATTACCTGCCTGTGCAATGGCCTGTGTTGACAATGGCATTATCTTTCCAGGCCAGAGCAAGGCAAAGGTAGATGAAAGAATCATAAAGACTTTCATGGTATAAGAATGAGGAAAACGATGGTCAGAGAGGGAAGGAGGAATGGAAAGAAACATTCTTGATCTGACATCTTGGGAGGAAGCAGTCCACCTCAATGTTGGCTACTTCTCTTCCCAGTCAATTTGATTTTGGGGTCTCCAGCTTTTGCACAGGACCAAATGTCAGGTGAAATATGCACTCAAGTTTCAACATCTTGTAATTTGGCAGCAGTGTCAGGGGTCAAAAGTACCTAATAAGGTCTTTTCCATGAATCTCACTTCTGCAAAAGCACCAGAGTAAAACAATAACTGTCCGTGAATGTCAAAAGACCTAAAAATGCCCGTGGTTAAAGATCTGATGAGAGTTCATTATAATGGAATTGATAAGGAAATTTGGTTATTTCTGTGATATACAACATTATAAGATAACAACTGGAATATATGACTAAAAACATTATAGCAGGACATATCAGATTTTTAGAAATTTCATACAATTTCTAGAACACATATTAATAATATGCATGA
Organism: Ceratotherium simum simum; assembly: GCF_057802395.1. Lineage (NCBI taxonomy): Eukaryota > Metazoa > Chordata > Mammalia > Perissodactyla > Rhinocerotidae > Ceratotherium > Ceratotherium simum. The sequence goes on along the minus strand of NC_141907.1, from coordinate 73,749,850 downwards.
ATATATATCTATATAACCTAAGAAGGTTTATCATCACTTATTTGACAATGTTTTCCATGTAATTTAACATACCAAATAAACCCAATTAGTTTAACATTTCTCCTTTACAAAGTGAGAGAAAAATTCTTTGAGATTTTCCAGAGGCCTTCTGGAAAATCTTAAAGTTGATTGAGGTCAAAAAGACTCCATTTAGAATTTGATTTTAAGAAAATGTCAAAAGGTTTGAACATTTGATTAATTAGGATCACAGATCATTATGAAATACTGCTTAATTACTTATTTAACCAGAGTGACCAAAGAAGATGTTAAAAGCAAATGCAAAAGGTTACATAGTTGTGAACAACACTTAGCTTTTTTAATATTGAGAGGACTGGGTCTTCTTAAGTAATCAAAGACCTGAAACAGACAATGTGAAGCACAGTAAGTTATTTTTTGGTAAGACACAAAATCTTTGCTGTCCAGGCAGATTACTTAAAAAGTAAAGAAAAACCTTTGTTTACAATTTCTTATTAAGAGTACACCAATAATCTAAGAAAACTTTGTTCTTTTAACAGAGAGAAAACCAAATTCTAACTTTGTACCATTGTACTTTTGATATTAACTCATTTTTTTAAAACTTAAATCCATTCCAATCTCAGCCAGTTTGACCACACATAAAATTCCTTTCCCAGGATTTCTTTTCCACAAACCTTGTACAACTCTTTTTATCCATTCAGACTTTTTCCTCTTTCTCCTTCTGGAACAATTAATCATTTTACTTTCCATATCTACTTTTCATGCACAGTTGTTTATTTTCACTGTTATTATTTCTAAGTATTTTTAATAACATGTTGATTAGAATTCTTAACCCTTAGAATCTTTAATGCCTAGTAAAAACTAAGTAATTGTGGACTGTTACACTAGCATTCTGTGGACTGGCAAATTTATAAATACATTTAATAATTTCTAGAAGCATCTTCTTCATAATAAATTTTTCAATGTGGCACAAAGCGTGTTTACTAATAGACTCAAATGTCTTTAGTTCCTCTGTAAAAGGAAGCCCAAAGTGGATAAACCTATGATCAGTAATTAATGTTGCAGCATTTTATCTTATTTGAAAATTATCTAGATATTCAATGAATATCCATTATTTAACTTGTCTCAGTATAACTTTAAAGGTTTCAAGTTACCAAAAAGATTTTGGAAACTATTTAAGTGGACATAAGGTAAAGCATAGTTATTGTTGAAAAGACGATTTGTAAACTTTTATCTCACTTACATCTATTTAATTTTTGTTGTTCTTAACAATTATGGTTAGATTAGTCATGAAAATTTCATGGAACATTAAATAGGTAACCATCATCTGAAGTTATCTTTCTTGCTGACAAATTCTATAACAGAGACAACATGAACTTATTTGACTTGTAGGTAGAATAAGAGTATTATAATTGATGCTGATAACTCTAAAGACACACCTGTTTTAATTAAACCAACAAACTTAAGCTAGCATTTATTTACCAAACATTATCCTAGATCATGTGAACTTGAAAAACATTTGGGTTTTTATATTTCTGAGAGCATTCTTGATTTATATAATTGCTTGTTTGTCTTTAAGCCAATTAAATAGAGCTCTTTACAAGTTAATTTTGGCAATACTATCCAGCAGTAGAAAAAAAAATCACACATTTATAACATACATAGACATACATAAACATATAGACTGATACAAATAGAGATCTTATAGCTTTTGTTTCAAAATTTTAGCTATGAGACAGGTACAATAATGCAAAACTCACTAGTTTATAAAGGAACAGTTAGATCCAAATTGTATTCCTGGCGGGTGAAATAAGTTAAAGTTACCTGCTCAGATAGCTAAAGCTTTTTACTAATATTTGTGAAAGAGACAGAGTGCGTTTGTGGAGTGCAACCCACATTTCTGTCCAGCTATATCTAGCCACAAATGAGGTGCAACCCATATTTCTGTCCAGCCATATTTTTGGGGCCCCTAACCTGAGGGTTGCCAAACCAAGTTCTCAGGACAGGAGACAAGCAAGAAGGCAATAGCTGTCTTTGGGAGAGAAAGTATCGTCAAGCAATAGGTATCTGAAAGCAAATTCACAAGTCAGAGTTCAAAGATCTAATTCTTACAAATGTTTTTTGCCTGCCAATCTGAATTTGGAAAGGACAGGAAAATGTGAAATTTTACCTTTCTCTCCTGACCAGGCACCACATATAGAGATCTGGGAGAGCTGACTTTTTTTTTTTGGTGAGGAAGATTAGCCCTGAGCTAACATCTGTTGCCCGTCTTCTTTTTGCTGAGGAAGACTGGCTCTGAGCTAACATCTGTGCCCATCTTCCTCTATTTTGCACGTGGGACACCTGCCACAGCATAGCTTGATAAGTGGTGGGTAGGTCCCGGCCCAGGATCCGAACCCGCAAACCCTGGGCCGCCGAAGTGGAGCGCGCAAACTTAACCACTATGCCGCTGGACTGGCCCCTGAGAGAGCTGACTTTTGTAAGAATCCTCACCCTTTGCTGGCGTCTGCTATTCTCCCAGGATCTCTTCCGCAGGCTCTGGAGTGAGTGGAATGTCCCAGTGGGTCTCATCCTGGTCACCAGAAACTGTAGAGGAGGAAAACTAATTTTCCCTCTACTCTTTATGGTGAGCGCTTGGTTGAGACCCCTTTCTCTCTAAGGCACCTGGTAAATTGATAAGCTTATCCAGGTTAAAAGTTTTCCACTGTGGCCACTGTAATTTAAAGTTATATTTGGTAAGATTAACCTGCTTGTTCAGCCTTAAAACAAGATTTTATCCACCTGGTGCCTCACACTGGCCCCAGTCCAGCTTAAGTCGGACCCAGTCTGACCCCAGACCAACTCCAGTTTTTAAGTCAGACCCAGTCCAGCTCTGGCTGGTTTCCAGGCCCCATCTAGAAAAAGCAATGCTCAAAGTCTGAAAGCTCATAATGCAAAAAACTGCAGAGCTAGGATCTGAAAGGAACTTACCCGTGACCTCCAGAGACAGCAAGGAAGCAGCAAGTTCAAGGGGCTCAACAGGCACCTGGTTGCTCATTGCTCCTGAGGGGGGCTGTCGTGGGTCTCTTGCAGTCCCCTCTTCTGACACCAGAACTGTTAAAAGATAAACTGAAGCATATTAGAAATTTTAAGAGTTTGTCTGAGCAAAAGTTGATTGGAATCAGGTGGCATCCCATCTAGCAGATAGAAAAGAGCTCAGAGGAGCCGTACACAGACTTTCATAGGCAGAAGGGAGTGGGAACAAGGAGTTTATCCTGGCAAAAAGCTGGCTGGTTATTGCAAGCTCACTTTCCTTTGGGGGACAGCAGAGCTCTGTCAGGCAGATGACCTCACTAGTGCTGATCAGGCGATTCCTGATTGTCTGGTTTAGGAATCCATTTCTGGGAGAGCAGAAACTGCAATTATGTCTCAGTTTGGTGACATGTGGTTTAGCATAAGCAACTCCATTTTGGGCCTGTTTTCTTGTTTTTTAAACATATCTATGTATAGTATGGCTTAAAATATGAAATAAAATGCAATAGTATGTATATAGTTGTATTCATAAAGATAAGTATGCTAACCAAAAGTTATACAACAATGTGAAACATTAGTGTCAAATCTAAATACAAGCAAAGTTAATGAAATTTGATTACCTTTTGAATCAGAGTTTGATCAAGGAAACAGACTCTACCTGGTTTCGCAAATATGAAGGTTTTTAATACAGGGAATTACCCCTTACACGGCCAATAGAAAGGCTGTGGGAGGTCCTGAGAGTCGGGGAAGCTACACCACCTTGCTCACAATGCAACAGCAAGTTGGGTGGCTCTCAAGCCCCTGCCCTCAAGCACGCTGAGTGATCGGCCATGACTCTCTCCCACGCTGCTATTGCTTCCCAGTACCCCTCAGCTACCTTCCTTTTCCCTCGCTTTCACTTTCCTAGAATTGCACTTCCCAATGAAGTATTCGCAGTGAAGCGTCATCTCGTGATCTGTTTTGTAGAGAAGTTTAGCTAAGGCAAGCATCAGTTGGTAATTGGTTACGTATCAGCTGTTTGACATAATAGGTTCATTTAAAAAGAACTAGAGTTTGTTTTTTAGGGTGAGAGAGGTCAGTCACAGCCATTTCTGCTCCCTACAGCTTCTAAGTCCGTACCCTTCCTTATTGGCAATGGAGGGCCATTTCACTGTAATATTTTTGATAACTGTTTTTCTTTCTATGGGTCATATGCAGACATAAGATACTAAACTTACTCTATTTCCTTGTTCTTAAAACAATCCCACTTAAGAAAGGAAAGCAGAGCTATTCTGGAGATAGGGCTGATGAGAGAAAAACAGTCTTCTTACTCTATATACTCTGTAGAACCTTGCACACAAGTTCTCTTCCTAAACATGCAAACATATACTATAATCCAGACATTTTTCTCATGTATATTATTACCCTAACATATTCTGGCTTGATATATTATCATAATGAAAATTTGGGAACAAAATGTGTTTTTTCAAAGGTGTTCAACATTTGTTTATTGGTATTTTTTTCTTTGTGGTAAAATGAATAGAAGCTGAATTTTATATTTTCAATTATGTTTTGAAAACAAGTCCTTAATATCCGTAACATACAATATTTTAATGTTCTTTTTTGTAATATACAAAGCATAATTAGGCACAGTTCTAAATTGGAGTTGAAATTGAAATTTATTAAGAGATCTTTCTAGAAAACACTCAATGATTTTAGAGATAGGTTTATAAAATGGTAAATATACAGGTATAGGGATAAAATTATATCTGGTGATTATCTAAAGTGTTTGATTGTGATTTCTATCCTAGAATAGCTGCCAAATATTTTAGTATGCTTAAAAATCTATTAATATAATAGAGCTGACAAATTTAGATCACCTAATCATATTCAGAAAAACATTAGAGAATAACTATTGAAATAAGCATATGCACTTCTAAAAATCTGTGAAAAATTAGACATATACACCCAACAATCAAGTAATAGACTCTTGCTGCTTCTATACTCCACCCGTTTCTTCCCACTCAAACCTGGATCATTTCAAAGCAAATACCTAGATAGCTTATTTGATCTGTAAACATTTGATTATTTAATTTCTAAAAGTTAAGGATTCTTTAAGCAAAACTCCAATATATTATCACACTCAAAGAATAAACATAACTCTTTATTAAATATCCAGTCAGTGTTCACATTTCCCCAACTGTCTCATATTTGCTTATATCAGGATCCAAATAAGCATAAAATAATGTTCTTAAGTTGCAATTTTCCGGTGCTCTCTTGAGTCTACTTTGATCTACAGGTTTCCCGAAACTTGTGTTTTCCTTGCAATTGACTTGTTGAAGTAGTTGTGCTGTTTGTCCTGTGTTGTTCCCCACAGTCAGGAATTTGCTGATTGTGTCTAATGATGTGAACATGTTCTTCAGCCCCTTATATTTGCTGGTAAATTATCAGATCTAGTGATAGTTAGATGTGAATCAAATTCAGATGTTTGGCAAGGACATCTTATAGGTGGTGATGTGTGCTTCCATCTGGGGCACATGATATGTGGTTGTATCTCTTCATGTCATGTTAGCAGCTGTTGATGATCATTGCCCAGATTCCTCGTAAAAAGGTGATAGTCTACCTTTCCTTCCTTAGCTAGATTACATCTATAAAGGAAAACTTACACTCATCAACTATTGGTTTACCCTAAGATGCAGTTTGTACAGGAAAGGCAAGATACATGCTTCATGGTTTTCCTAGGGTTACGTTTCTCCTGGTCAGTTCTGGTTCTAATTTCTTCCATAAAATAATCCATCTCCTACCCATGCTGTGCCTTTCTCATCTTGCAGTGTCTTATCCTGACCACTGTGTAGCAAACGTTAGTGGAGATTTAGGGACAACAGTTATGTGAGGGGCAGAGAGGGATGGTGAAATTATATTGCAGCACAGGACTGGATAAAATAGGAAACTGAATATCAGTTATCCCTGTTCTTAAAGGATTTTGGCTACTTGTGTTCCGGGAATCATCATGAGACTAGGTCTACCTTTAACACTGCCACTTCATCCGCAATAGTTCTTGACCCTCACTAGTTCCTCTAGTCCTGCCCTCGGAGTGGGTTTTTCTGCGCACAGGTGATAGGTGAGTGTTTTCATAAAGATAATTCTCACCTGTGCTTTAACTAATATTGTTTGTTTTCCTTCTAGGTAAACTTTTGTAATATAAAAGATGTAATGGCCCCATAGAGCTTGTAATGTTTGTGAATAAACTTTTTTGATGGGTTTCAGCAATCACATTATGAGAATTTTGTTTTCCAACAATAGACTCTTAACTGTGTCTTAAAGGAATAGACTGGGCATAGTCAGGAACATGATAGAATGTCCTATTTCTGAGTTACATAAATCTATAAGTAATTCAATTAAAGAAAACGTTTTGAATGCCAAAACTCTTGGAGAAGCTCAGGATGGTGGTTAAGAGCACAGTCAGGAGTCACCTCTGTCAATTTGACTGAGTAAATTACTCCTCTAAAGACCAAGTTTCCTCATTAAGATGTGGCTAAGGACAGTCTGCCTCATAGGAGTTCTGAGAGCTGTCTCCACTTCATGTAACGAAATACAGGTATTTAAGATCTTTAAAGTTATAATGATAATTTATTAATATTAATGCATTTTTATTTTAATGAAATCAATACTTGCATTCTGCAGAGAACAACAGTGAAAAAACCCAGCAGTCAGACTTGTGAAAGCAGTATATATTTATTCCTTTAGTGGGTCCAGGCCTGTTCTTGTGACATGTTGATAGTTATTGAACATCCTAGTGTTTATCTTTGATTTTTCATCCTCCATCTTATTTCATTTTTTCCCTCTTTCTTCCATTTATCTGTCTTTATTCTTTTAGCTTACTTATTTGATCTCTCTTTTAATATTGTATTTGCATTTCCTCTATGGTTTCCCAAACCCTTGCCCACAATTAAGCCAATTTTATAATTCTTTTAAACTTTTTTTTTTTTGTGAGGAAGATCAGCTGTGAGCTAACATCCATGCTAATCTTCCTCTTTTTGCTGAGGAAGACCGACTCTGAGCTAACATCTATTGCCAATCCTCCTCCTTTATATTTTCTTTTTTTTTCCCCAAAGCCCCCCAGTAGATAGTTGTACGTCATAGTTGCACATCCTTCTAGTTGCTGTATGTGGGACGCGGCCTCAGCATGGCCAGAGAAAGCTGTGTTGGTGGGCACCTGGGATCCGAACCCAGGCCGCCAGCAGCGGAGCGCGCACACTTAACTGCTAAGCCACGGGGCCGGCCCTCTTTTAAACTTTTGATTAATATAATTTCTCAAGGACTGGCCCAGCGGTGTAGTAGTTAAGTTAGCGCTCTGCTTCAGCAGCCTGGGGTTCACAGATCTGGATCCCGGGCGCGGACCTACGCACCGCTTATCAAGCCATGCTATGGCAGGCATCCCACATATAAAGTAGAGGAAGATGGGCACAGACGTTAGCCTAGGGCCAATCTTCCTCAGCAAAAAGAGGAAGATTGGCAACAGATGTTAGCTCAGGGCTAATCCTCCTCACCAAAAAAAAAAGATAATTTCTCAAGAACATATAAAATATAGTGGTTATATAAGTGAGTGCAATTTTTATGCCCTGTATTTAGTTCAAAATAAGTGGTACATATTTTACTTTATAAACTGTAGATATTCAAAGTGCAATTTTAAGGAGTAGGTAAATGCATGCTCAGAAATGCATATACTTTTTCTTTTTTTTTTTTGCTAAGGAAGATTCGCCCTGAGCTAACATCTGTTGCCAATCTCCCTCTTTTTGCTTGAGAAAGAGTCACCCTGAGCTAACATCTGTGCCAGTCTTCCTCTACTTTGTATGTGGGTTGCTGCCACAGCATGGCTGCCAACAAGTGGTGTAGGTCTGCACCTGGGAACTGAACCCAGGCTGCCGAAGTGGAGCGTGACGAACTTAACCACTAAGCCATGGGGCTGGCCTCGCATATACTTTTTAAAATAAGCAGTTATTATATACTTGCAACCTGAGTGAACTAATATTTAAAATTAACAGAGATGGATTTCACCCGATCCCAATATATGATCAGTCTAGCCAATGAATTCACAAGCAATACCCAACATTACTTGGCTGAACTTTGAAGATGCACACAGACACATCCAACTACACACACAAACACGCACACATCTAGTAACATTTACCAGTACAGTCTTAGTTGTGCAGTTGCACCTCATTTATGATACTCAGACAACAAGTCAGTTCTGCCATATTTATTTGTTCAGGCTATATAAAATCTTCTAAGAAATTAGGTTAGAAAAAGGTCTGCTTGTCAGTTCAACAGGAAATTTACTTTATTTTCCTCATACTTAACTATCACTAAAAGTCATCTAAATACTAATAGAAAATTAATGATGTCATTGACTCCCCTCCCTCAGTTAAAAGAGGTATTGCTGTTGTATTTTATTTGTCAGGCTACTTGATACTAAGAGAAAGCTTAAGAAATTTGTCCAACATCACAAAATTTCTAGAATCTGGAGAAGCCAGGATTTGAACTCAAGTCTTGTGATGCTATAAGCCCTCATGTCTAACCATCACGCAACAGAACTTCTATTCTTGACTTGTACTAAGAGATGAAACACTCTGAAAACAATATCTTTATGTTTAGAAGTAAGGTATTAGGGGGATGGTTTATATTTTACTTTATTTATGTATAACTTGGACTTTGTTTATAAAAAGGGAGTTGGGCAGAAGAAGATGATCTATAAACTTCTCTGCCCAGCTAATGTAAGCATGAGCTTTAGTTTGACTTTTTCTCACAGTCAACCATTTCCTTGTCCCTCTGCCTACCTGTCAGTCACTTTCATGATGAAGACATGAGGAGCTATTATTTACATCATGCAAATTTCTAAACATAAGCTATGTTGGCTGAGGCCCTGATCTCTTTATAGGCTCACATTGCCTCTCTGCTCTTTCAATTTTCAATGAACCTTAACTTTTCCTAACTACTTTGCTGGAATAACTTCAAAGCAACACAAGGTATTTGATGAAGAATACTAATAAAACCATGACGATTTCAGGTTGAGTTTTGTGGTATCCTATTTCTAAGGAGAGATACCTGGAAAATTGTCTGACCATATATTTGATTTTCTTCTTCCAAATATATATAGTTTCAATCTTGAAATTTGAGAAAATATTTCTTTGCCATCATTTAAAAATAAATTATAAAATGTGTGCTTTTACATTGTAAATCATTATATAAGTTAAAAACTTACAAAAAAGTAAAAACATGTATAACTACCCAACAAAAAGTACTTTTAATATTTTGTTGTGTTTTCTTCCAATCTTTTTACTTTTGCATCTGAATTCTACATCGGTTGTGTCCATAATATATGTAACACTTTACATTCTGCTAAACATTCTATCATAAATAGATTCTCATTTTTTTATATAATCTTATGTCATAGTAATATATGTCTTCATAATAATCTATTAAGTAGAATGATAATTTTCTAAACTCTTCATCTTCCACTGAACAATTTAGGTTAACAATTTTACTCCTGTCATTGATCCTGTGAAAAACATCTTTGAACTATAACTTTGGCCTATTTTCTGGATAGTGAATTACTTGGGCAAAAAATTTGTACATTTTTAGGGTTAATAACACATGCCATCACAATGATTTTCCAAACGCATTGTATAGTTTAGAATGCCAGCAGTAATATTGGGAGTGCCATTTTTACAACATCTCTGCCGGTATTTTATATAAGATGTTTTCAAAATATGTTTGATTTAAAAAAATGAGAAATGACACCTCATCATATTATTTTTATGCTTCCCATTTAAATATTAGAGTGAAGAAGGAGCCCCACAGGAAGGAATTCTGGAAGATATGCCCGTGGATCCTGACAATGAGGCTTATGAAATGCCCGAGGTAAAAGTTTATGTACACAAAACTCTGAAAATAAAGTTTAGGACTTCAAGTTGGGTCTTTCTAAGAAGAGTACCAAAAATCTGTTGCTGTAGATTTCGCTTATGCTTGTCCTTGGTGACAATGATTTACTCTCTAGATGCACAAGTTGGCCAAAGCCAGGACATGTATTGTGTGGACCACTTGCAAGCTAATAATGGTTTTTACATTTGTTAAGGGTTGTAGAAAAAAAAAGAAAGAAAGAAAGAAAAAATGCAGCAGCAGCAACAGAGACCATAAGTGGCCCACACAGCCTAAAATATTCACTATCTGGCCCTTTACAGAAAAAGTTTGCTGATCCCTGCAGAGAGAATTATTTCATTACAAACTTTACATTCTGAAATAAATTCCCAAATGGAAGATTGGAGAAATCAACTGAATGCCAAAAGAAAGTAATTATTATTTGCCATACATTTCCAGTGGGATGTTTGCGTAGTAAAATAAATGTTACAAAAATTATACAGTAGAAAGATGATAAATGCTTGGTTTGCAACAATTGATGTATTTCAGTCTAGTGTTTTAAGCAGCATAATTTGATAATTTCATTTTAATTTGAAAATAAAAGTTTCTTTAATGGAAAATATATCACAAAGGAAATTAGAAAATGCTTCTAAATGAATGAAACTGACTCAAGACATAATAGAAAATCTGAATAGACCTATAACAAAGAGACTAAATTATTGTTTAAAAAACCTACCCACAAAGAAAATCATAGGACCAGATAGCTTCACTGGTGAATTCTACCAAACACTTAGAGAATAATTAATACCTATTAATTGTAATTAATACCAATTAATTCCTCTCCCAAAAATAGGAGAGGAGGAAGCACTCCCCAACTAATTCTTTGAGGACGATATTACCCTGATACCAAAACCAGACAAGCAAAGAAAACGTATTATTGCTTCATTAAAAATTAAAGTGTATCATAGTTAATGTATTATTCTTCATGGCATCATTAAAAGGCAAATTGATAATAATCTCATTTATTGAAATTGAAATTGAAATTAAATTGTTTCATTGCCTAATTAGATTTTACCAATATTTTGGGGTCGTTTTATGCATGGCACAATGTTAAACACTATAGAAAATACAAAAAGAGTAATGACAGTACCAGGACATAAGGAGTTTACACTTTAGTAGGTTTGATAAAAACAAATATAAGTTTATTCCTTCATTTGTTCATCATGATTCCTTTAACAAACATTATTGACTGTCCTCTATGCCCCACACAAAAGGGGCAAAAGTATGCAAGATATAAAAGGTATAATATTTTACAGGATCTGTTTAGATCAATGATGAGAAGTTGCATAGAAGACATGGTGTTGATCTGAGTGGGAGGGGATGGGAGTTATGATAGGCCAACCTGGGGGAGGACATTCTAGCACAAGGCAACATCAGAGGCGAACGCATGCACGTCTGAGAATGCATAAGGAGATGTCTGAGGAACAGTGAGTAATTCAGTAGGATTCAAGCTTGGGGAACAGAGAGAGGAGTGACAGATTAAGGCTGCAGAGAGGGGTCAAAGACAAATTGTAGAGTACCAGAACAACCTTGCCATTTAAGTTTGTAATTTATTCACAAAGCAACTTGAGTTATTGAAGTATGTTTGTTTGTTTTTAAGCAGGATCCTGATATTATTCTAGTTGTTCTTTAGCAGGACTAATCTGACCACTTTAGTTAAGGCCATTAATATTTTTATTGTAGATGTTATCCATATATTGTACGAGGGTGGGCTTTGGAATAGAAGTAATAATTGAAGCCATGAATGAAGAAGAAATTTCCACGGGGAGAGTGAAAAGAGAGAAAATGTAACTTGCCTTTAAGTGTCTTCATTTTCTTCTAAGAATTAGAGCATCTTAGCCCTGGAAGAGGCTTTTTAGGCCACTTGATCTGGCTCTCACAATGTACAGTTGAGGGAACTGAGAGCAAGATAGAGCAACTAATCTGTCCTACAGGACAAGATCATATGATTGTTAACTGCGTATCTGGAAGGAGAATTCGGTCACCCTAACTCTGACCACCAGCATGATTCAGTTTTATATTTGACAGGAAGACAAAACTATTAAAAATAAAATTATATTGTGTGTAGCAGGATAGTCCCAGAACCATTATGAGTATAACCTTTACTCAAAGTGGTGAGCCATGTCCTGTCTCATTTGGCTTAAATCCTTGACTACTGATGACTTGCACTAACACTGCATGTTGTCTTTCTGATTTTCCTAATATTAGGAAGGGTATCAAGACTATGAACCTGAAGCCTGAGAAATATCTTTGCTCCCAGTTCCTTGAGACCTGCTGACAGATGTTCCATCCTGTACAAGTGCTCAGTTCCAACGTGCCCAGTCATGATATGTTCCCAAAGTTTTTACAGTGTATTTTGAACTCTTCCTTCTGCAGTGATTAAAGTATCTGTACCTGCCCCCACTCAGCGTTTCGGTGCTTCCCTCCCATGGAAGTGAGTATATGGTAGCAGGGTCCTTGTGTGCTGTGTGGATATTGTGGCTTCAAATCTAAAATATTAAAATAAATTTAAAACACCTAAGTGACTACCACTTATTTCTAAATCTTCACTATTTTTTTGTTGCTGTTGTTGAGAAATTGTGATTTACTATCATATATGAGATTTTTAGGTGTCTTTTAATGATTCTAAGAGTAATGATGTGTTGTGAAATTTATTAATATATACAGTACTTAAAAACATGAGCATGAAACTATGCACCTATAAATATTAACCATGAAATTTTACTGTTTTGTGATGTGTTTTATTAACTTGTATTTATATATAAATGGTGAAAATTAAAATGTTATCTCATTACAAAAATCCTATTTTTTATCCCATCTCACTTTAATAATAAAATCATGTTTATAAGCAACATGAAATGAGAACTGACACAATTAACTTAAGTATAGAGTTCTTGACAGCCATTTGAAAGAGGAGGAATTTTAGAGGAGTTAAACAGGTGAGATGGAACGTTAACCCTTTATTCTGGGAATTCCCTGAAGCAACACTGCCCAAAGTATGTTCTGATGGGCATGGTGCCTTTAGAGGTTATACTGAAAAAGTGGGTCCCATGAGGGGCTGGTGCAGTGGTGTAGTGGTTAAGTTTGTGTGCTCTGCTTTGGTGGCCAGGAGTTTGCAGGTTCGGATCCTGAGCACACACCTACACACCACATATCAAGCCATGCTGTGGCAGGCGTCCCATATAAAGTAGGGGAAGACAGGCACTGGGGTTAGCCCAGGACCAGTCTCCCTCAGGAAAAAGAGGAGGATTGGCAATGGATGTTAGGTCAGGGCTAATCTTCCTCACCCAAAAAAAAAAGAAAAAGTGGATTCCATGGAATGCTGAGTGTAAAAAATGATTTGGACTACATCCCCTTTGGATATTCATAAGACACATTAGCACATTAAAGGCTCTGAGGGAACCTGGTTAAATTTGTTTAACCCAGAATTCCAAGCATTTCCTTTTTTTTTTTAATCAGAAATCCTTTTGTTACCCCACAGGAAAGACATTTAAATGTCTCTACCGGGGAACTACCAGAGAATCACCTTAAGAAGTGTCAGTTCTCCACATTTATAAAAATTGCATGCAATCATCTAAATTCTGCTAAATATATGAATTTCAGGATCCTTCTTTAGGAAAGCTTTTTCTATTTAAGGAAGATCCATTAATTCCCCATGGGTGCTGACGATAAACTTTACTGTGAAAGCCCTATATAAATTGAGAAATTATTTGGTTTATCCTTTTAATTATTCAGGGAAAAATAGCATAGTCACTTTTAAAAGTCATCAGTAGAATAATTTTAAGAATATTCTTAGAAGCACAATTCATATGTAATGAGTAATTTGATGTATATTGGGCACTGGCAAGGAAAGGAGGAGGAATGTGTATAAGAACTATAAGCATGGTCACCATAGAAACTTCCTTTTTTGACTAATTGGAAAGAGACTATGACGTGTGTTAAGCAGCCTATGTAGCCTTAAACTGGAGAGAAGTGGTAAGTCTCTTGTTTCATTTAGGTACATTAATGATTGTTTCTAATTAGGAAGACAATATGGAAAATTAAAATATCTGTACAAAAAGCATTCTAGTACTAATATATGCGTAGAAAATATCATGGGAAGATACATACCAGGAGTGGTTATCTTGTGCTAAGCACTTAAAAAAATTGTGTAAGGCAGACAAGCCTTTTCAGGAAGCTTGTCTCATATCCACTGCTCAGACATCCACCTGACAAGTGGCCTGAGGGTTAGTCTGGCTCTAGGTTTGTTTTTCAGACATCATTCCCCCAAGTCTGCCTCATATGACTCCATGGGGGCTTTAACAAAACAGGTCAGGGTGGGCTTTGGCACACAGTTGGCAGCACAACAATCTAATGTGTGGTTTGGCATTCCAAGTTGCATCTTTTTCAAAATCCCCCCCCAGTGTGAGATGCAAATGTTTCCTCATCCTTCTGGCTCATCCAGTAGGTAACTAGTGGATTAAACACACACACACACACATCGCAAGGACAACCATTAATTCTCAGAGATAATGCTGTCTACATCCATACTGAGGAAGAAAAACACCTTTTTCTAATTGCAAACTTGACAGACTTCTCTGTCCACCTCACTGATGGCTCTGTTTTCATCCGGGATGAGTTCATCCCGCTGCGTTCTTTCTGTATTGGGCAGGACTGCAATGTGGATGGCATTTCCCTGTTTGCTCTGTCCCTGGAATTGCAAATACTTTTTTTATTACTATGTGTCAAATATAGATGTAAATGACTTATCAATATGAGCTCATTTAATTCTCAAAACAATCCTAAGACATTCCATTATTATCCTCATTTTATACACAAGCAAGCTGAGGCACCCAGGGGCTAAGTAACTTTCTCAAAACCACACAGAAAGTGGCTGAGCCGGGAGTCCCAGTCAACATAGGACCAAAGTCTGCGCTCTCAGCCCCTAGGCTATGTTGTCTCTCAGAGCAAAGACATACAACTAGGTAAGAGAACTCTCCAGAAGTCTAGGGAATGAGGTAGTAGCCTCACTTTTCTATATATAATTATAAATATATGTCTATTTTTCTTCACATATCTGTCTGGAATAAGTGATACTCATATCTACAGAAATATATTTCTATTCTAGGATAAATTAGCCAGCAGCTGATTCCTGATTGATATTTTCTTATAACTAAACTATACATATCCTGATGATAGAAATGTTATTTTCAGTAGAAGGTAAAAACATTAATGTAATAACAGCAGTCTACAGTAAGGCAAACTTTGTCATTTTTTCTGTTGAATCATGGGCACTTGGCTTCTGTCAAATAGCCTATATCTATATATATATATATATTTATATATATATAAAATACAGTATAACTGGGATTTTCAATTATACATATTTAGTAATATAATGACTGAATTTATAAATGAATAAATCAGAAAAGGCATGAATTAAGAATTTATATTTTTAAATAACACCTTAACATTTTATAATAAGCTTTGATTTTCTAGGTGTATTTTTTTGATACGGTAATGCTATTTTTTATCCTTTGAGTAAGCCTAGATCTGAAGAATCCAGATGCAATAGAATAGATATTACACTAAAACTATTTCAAATATGACTTTAGTTCCAATATCTCTTATATAATTATCTAAGATTTCCTTTGATGTTTCTTTGCTACTATAACAGTATATCTGATTATTTTAAATCCAATAGTGCAGATGGTATATTGGAAGCAGTTAAAAAACCTTCCTTCAAAAAGCCCGAGTTTGAGCCTCTAGTAAGTTTTGGTGATGTAATATACTTCTAAAGTCAGGCCGGATCCCATAGGGGATTTCCAAAGCTGATCCTGTAACTATATGTACTGGGAGAGCTTCTCTTACGAACCTTATGAAAATGTGTCCTCAGATTCCCTTAAAGGTCAGTGACCAGAAATTCCCACTGTTTCTATGGCAACACAGCAAGATATGGTGCCTTGGAAATGTGCTGCATTTTAATTAGGTTCCTCTAAGGCTTCCTAACTGCCTTTTGCAGGTAAACTAAATACCAGGTTGCCTTATTTCTTGCAGTGAGATGAAAGCTAACCCGTGTCTGCAAATGTCAAAGCTAAGCTGAGCTCCAGGAAAGTCAACTCTAAACAAATAGTAGCAAGTCTATGTGGTTATCTTAGAAAAGAATACAATACTCTTCTTTACCTAGAATACTCAGAATGGTTAATTAGGCTGGCAGGAGTGGTAGTGAGGATCCTGGATGCTAAAACTAGACTATGTAGGTTTGACTCCCAGTTATGTCTCTTTCTATTTTTTACTTTGAGCAAGTTACTTAATCTCTCAGTACCTCTGTTTCCTTGTCTGTAGAAATGAGAATGATGGGGGCCAGCCTGGTGGCATAGCAGTTAAGTGCGTGCACTCTGCTTTGGTGGCCCAGGGTTCGCAGGTTCAGATCCCGGGTGTGCACCGCTGCACCACTTGTCAAGCCATGCTGTGGCAGCCTCCCATATAAAATGGAGGAAGATGGGCACAGATGTTAGCCCAGGGCCAATCTTCCTCAGCAAAAAGAGGAGGATTGGCATCAGGTGTTAGCTCAGGGCTAATCTTCCTCACACACACACAAAAATGTGCAGATGATGATAATAGTACCTTATAGCATTGTTGTATGCATTAAGAGAGTTAATATAAGTGGAATGCTTAGGTCTATTCTTGGCCCATAGTAGTGATCAATGAATCAATGATGCCGTTAGTGGTAGTAGTACTAGTAGTGGTAGTAGTAGGACTAGTAGAGGACACTGTATTTTTAAAGGTAAATAAGAAATAACAAAATGTTCAGATATATTCAGTTATATCTTCTCTTAATATAAAACAGTAATAATGGCCAAGCAATCCTGAGAAAGAAGAACAAAGCTGGAGGCATCACACTTCCTGATTTCAAACTATATTACAAAGCTACAGTAATCAAAACAGTATGGTATAAAAACACACACACAGATCAATAAAGCCCAAAAATAAATCCATGCATATATGGTCAATTAATTTATGGCAAAGGAGCCAAGAATATACAATGAGGAAAGGACAGTCTGTTTAATAGATGATGTTGGGAAAACTAGATAGTCACATGCAAAAGAATGAAACTAGACCACTATCTTACACCATATACAAAAATTAACTCAAAATGGATTAAAAACCTGAACTTAAGACCTGAAACCGTAAAACTCCTAGAAGAAAACATAAGCAGTAAGCTCTTGGACATTGGTCTTGGCAATGATTTTTTGGATCTGACAACAAAAGCAAAAATAAACAAGTGGGACTACATCAAACTAAAAAGCTTTTGTGTAGCAAAGGAAACCATCAACAAAATGAAAAGGCAACCTACTGAATGGGAGAAAATATTTGCAAATCCTATATTTGATAAAGGGTAAATATTCAAAATATATAAAGAACTCACAAAACTCAGTAGCAAAGAAACGAAACAATCCAATTGAAAAATGCACAGAGGATCTGAATAGACATTTTCAAAGAAGAGATACAAATGGCCAACAGGTACATGAAATGGTGTTCAACATCACTAATCATCAGGGAAATGCAAATCAAAACCACAATGAGATACCACCTCATACCTGTTAGAATGGCTGTTATCAAAAAGACAAGATATAATAAGTGTTGGTGAGGATATGGAGAAAGGGGAACCCTTGTGCACTGTTGGTGGGACTTTAAATTGATGCAGCTACTATGGAAAACAGTATGGAGTTCCTTAAAACATTAAAACTAGAACCACCATAGGATCCAGCAATCCCACTTAACGGCTATTTATCCAAAGGAACAAAAACGTTAACTCAAAAAGATATATGCACCCCCATGTTCATTGCAGCATATTTATAATAGCCAAGACATGGAAGCAACGTAAGTGTACATCAATGGATGAATGGATAAATAAAAAATATACGTATAATGGAATATTATTCAGCCATAAAAAAGAAAGAAATCTTGCCACTTGCAACAAATTGGATGAGGGCCTTATGCTAAGTGAAATAAGTCAGAGAAAGACAAATACCATCTGATCTCAGTTATATGTGGAATCTACAAAAAACAATGGAACTCATAGATACAGGGAACAGATAGGCGGTTGCCAGAGGCAGGCAGGGGGGGGATGGGTGAAATGGGTGAAGCGGGTCAAATGGTACAAACTTCCAGTTGTAAAATAAGTCATGGGGATATAATGTACAGCATGGTGACTGTAGATAATAATACTGTATTGTATATTTAAAAGTTGCTAAAAGAGTAGATATTAAAAGTTCTTATCACAAGAAAAAAATTTGTAACTGTGTGATAATGGGTGTTAATTATACTTATTGTGCTGATCATTTCGTGATATATACAAATATTGAATAATTATTTTGTAGCCCTGAAACTAATATAATGTTATATGTCAATTATATCTCAAAAATAATAAATATGTATATACGTATATAAAACAGTATCAAGATCGGGATGATGGTAAAGACACTTGGGAAACTTGAGCAGAGGCTATTTCCTAATAGCTATGGGATCATTTTAATGGTTTAATAACCAGTATGGATATTAGTAGAATATCAACTAGCACCAAAAAAATTGGGAAAGCATAACTTACTAAGAGGTGAATATGCACCAAATCCGTAAACACTAGCTTTATGGAACACATCTATTTTTAGATTCAGCTATACTCTTCGCATACAAGTGAGATGTCTTTGATATTTATATTTGTACAACATAGTCATATATTCACTGATTTTAGTTCTGATCACTAGAAAAAAGGACAAGCATATACACAAGTAAAACTCACTGGTCTAAAACAGATTATTATCAATCACAAGGGAAAAAACCAGTCGCTTGTATTTCCATCCATTTCCCAAATCTCATCCATTTCCATCTATCTTCCCCCATATTCATGCCATTTGGTAAATCCCATTTTTGACCCAAAAGAAGGCAACATTTTACATGACAACTTCTGCATTACACTAGAAGCAACAAAATACCAGCAATTACAATGGTTCCAGGAGAAGTATTGTTTGTTTTCTCTTTATGTCTTTGGTGAGTCCCTGGGAATCATTGCTGAAAAAGAGTGAGTGAGCTGGGAAGGTGCCTGCCATGGTTCTGCACTGTCAGATCATCCTGTGCAGCACACACTGAGAGTTAATCAGTAGGACAATGCACATTTGTCCTTTTATCCTCTGGACTGTTTGACACAGCCTAGGGAGCTAAATTAGAGTCACAGGAAATTATTAGTCAATACTATTTTTCCTAACAAAGATCATTATTTTTCTTGTGGTAAAAGTAACCAAAAACTAAATTCAGACAGATGAGCATCCAGGACGTATTATTTGTCATATAAGGCTTCACCCAAATCTCTATGGAAATGGTCAGGGCAAGTCTTGAGAGGCTGCCAAGCATTTGTAATTCAACAGGACTGACTCCTGCTGTTGAAGATGGAGTGCCATGCTGAATGATGAGAAATTTGGCAAGTCTTCTCGGTAAATTTCCCCGGCAATCAGCCATGGGCACCCTTAGCAGCTTGTATCAAGCCTTTAGCTAGGCCATTTGCCTGAAAATGACGAGCAAAAGCATAAAGCTAAGATAAAAGACCTTTTCCGCAATTTTCTTAATCTCATTTAAACCAAACGAAGACACGCGATGTAAAGCATTTGTAAATTATTAATAACTGATGCTGAGCTGATTATCGCAGCAATGTTTGGAGATGAGATACGCGTGGATACTTGGTGCCATTCTGGAAAGGAGTCTAGCACAACTCCAAGTCCTGTCTAAGAACAGCTCTGCAAATCAACAGTAAGGAGTTTTGATCTGGCTGTTTTGTCACTGCCCATGGTGAGAATAGACATTCAAATGCTACACTGTGTCAATTTTTCACCATCAGACCTAGTTCCAGACCATTAGACATAGCTTTTAGTCATTGTTTTCATGCCAACAATTCCTGGATGTACTAGAAACAGTTTGCTCAAAGTAATTCTTTCTGGAATAACGATTTCCACATAATAGGCACCTTTTTATAGACGATAAATCATATTGACAGTTTGTAATTGACTTGAATTCCTCAAGCAGTTTCTTTACTGACAAACCTCTTCATCCCACACTCCTACACACGTCCATCACCAGCTGAAGACAGACCAATCTATTATCTTGCATATTTGACTGTGGAGTGTGTTCAGTATGAAGGTATTGATGTTTTAATCTTTCACACTTCATATCTGTATTACGTTTCTGACTTCTGAATGCATTTTTTATTTATATCCAATTTACCTCCAAAAAATTCAGACCAGACTTACAATAAAACAAATAAGCAAACCACCAAACAAACAAAAAACCCATCACACTGGACTGTAAAATAAAGCTGGAATTTTTTTTTAAAGTGAGAAATAATTTATAGACAGTGGAGAAATAAGTCTACTGAGAATACGGTATGAAATAATACATTTAGACCCTGCATTTAGATCTAAGTTTCTTGGTAGCCAAATCTGAACAGAAAACACAAAGATTATGTAATTTTCAATATCTGCAGGAAGAAGCTATTTTGTTATTGTTGTTGCTTGTGACTATTATTATTATGCAGAGGGCAGAAGAGCCATTTTAATTTTTCCTATTTTTATATCCAGTAGAAACTTATGACTAAACATCTCTTTTAAAAAACATAACACAGTCAAATGGAGCCCTTCCAAATTATAACACCAAATAGTCAAAGTCATATCCATAGCCAAGATGTTTCCTGAGGAAGAAAAATAGTGAAATCCCAGGCCACTCTAAGGATGAATGACAGGGCAAACCACACTGTCTTCCCCTTCAGTGCAGGCCCACATTATGGTCAGAATAGGGTCAGATGTTGTAGTTTATCATCTCTTCTACGTTTCTAGAAGCAGTGAGCCAAAGTCCCAAGTGCTGCCTACTCAGTGACAGAATCAAAAGCATCACTTTTCCTTAAGGAGAGGCCCTGAGGAGTGATCTGTACAAATGTGGAGGTATCTCAAACATTCAGGGATACAAGGCACAGATACTCGTAGTATAGGACATATTGGGAAGAAAAACATTTTGAAATTTACTCATCTACCAGAAGAAAGAAATGCTGGGAAGAAGTCTAGATATAGAGGCAATAGGAAGAAAACCATTCACCAAATGACAGTGCACTGAAGGCCCAACAAGAAGCATGCAGGTGAAATGCAGTACTAAGAATATAGGAATAATGACTATTAGTCCAGGCAGCAGCAGGGAAGTCTGACAGGCGGCAGCACTTCCCTCACCCCAAGCCAGGGGTTCCATAGTGGAATTTGGGAGCCTTCAGTGGATTGGCAAGACCAAGGTCGAGCTACAGAGCAAAAGACCAGAGTTCTGAAGAGAGTAACAATAAGCTCTACCTCAGATGCCCTAGCACCAGGTCAAAGTAGGTAGCCCAAAATGGCAGCCTCGACTCAGAGGCATTTGGCAATATACTAAGCAAAGTTCTTACCATGCTCTTGATACTTTGAGAAATTTAAAATTTTTAAGAAGCATTGGTGTTAAGCATTTTGTACAGAACCAAATAATTTCATACCTGTCTTAGGCCAAGGTGAAGCAGAAATATGAAAAACGCTATTTCACCATGTATTTGGGCCTCACAATCTCTAAGATACGATGCACACTTTAGTTCATTCTTTGTTTTGTTTTCTTTCAGGGAAAAATCAAAGCCCTCTAACGTATGAATTCCAGGAAGCAGATTGATTGGCATTGTGCTTTCTGAAAATCCTCAAAGCACACATTTGAAAAAGTTCAAATTCCTGGGTGGACTCTTGACTGAATTTATGTTGCCTGTGGTTATTTAGCTAGTGTTCTTGTTGGTGGCTGCCTTCATCCTGTTAAGTTCAGACAGGAGTTGTGAGTAGGATTGCTATACTGAGATTCCCCAAGTGACAGCAAGAAGACAATAGTTCAAAAGAGTGTAGATTGTTAAAAGGTACAAAAACATTAGGAGTGAGACCAGGTCAAGATTTAGGATCTAACACAGATGTAGGAAGAAAACTCAATCTCAGCAGTTCGTACCTCAAAGTCTAGCAAGCAATTGCTGATGGCTGTCTCAGAAGATGGATCCCACCTCTCCTCCCCCGTCGGCCCTTTCTAGTGGTAAAGCCCTGCCCCACCGTGACCACAAAGCTGTGGATTGGCTGATGATCAGAATCTGATTTGATGAACAAAAAATCATCTAACATTATATCTGTCCAATGCCTTCATTTTGTAAAGAAGCAAACACCCAAGGTTGCATGGTTTTGCCTTTTTGGATAGAATTAAAACAAACTTTCAACCAATAAAATTTTATTGTTGCAAAAACTATTATAGGTTTATTCCACCCTGACTCATGGCAATATTCCAGTATATGTCTCTAGAAGAAATAAAAAATAACACTAAAATCCAACATACACTGGAAGCATAATAATGCTCCCAAACACTGACAATTCTCCTATACAACAGATTCAGTATTCACTTCTTCCTGCTCCGTTGAGCCACTGTATTCACTCTTACTCCCACACCTTCCTTATTGCTTGTGGGGAAAAAAAATTGTAGTTTTTAAGTAATTTAAGAAAAGTACAATAAATTTACATATAAGTGTTCGAGAAAATAAACATAAAATTCCACGTCTAAATTTTAAGCACAAAAAATAAGAACTTAATATTTAAGCTAAGAATGACCCATACACCCATACAAATATAATTTCATCAAGTTCCTTACTGAACATATTTTTGGGCCCTCATAGTACAGTTCCAGGTAGAGTCTTGCTCAAAGTAAATATCTGAATGAATAAATCAAGCTAGTCGATGTTATTCCTAAACATGAAATATCTTGTTCTGGATATATTGAGATTGGCATAGAAAGAAACTCATTTGTACATTCACTAAATATGTAAACAGGACTAAAATTTGTCATATCATTCAGGTGCACAGTTAACATCTCATAAGTAGAGCACAGATAATCTTTCAAGTGCCTATCATCGAGCAGAATGGTATTTACTTTTGAAATGCTATTTCTTTATTCTTTAAACTATGACCAAGTTGTCTTGATCCTTTAAATAGAGAGACTCTAGATCACTGGAAGGAAAAAGAGGTGAGTGCTAATCTTCAGGAAAAGAAAAAACCTCAGTCATTTCAGGACACCATCAGCTTAAAAGAAGCCAGTACTTTTTGGGATTATGTTTGACATTTTCTACATATTTCAAGAAGGTCTTACTGATCTAAAATTGTAGCATATGGAGAAACAGCAGGTGTGAACTCAGCAAATATCCAAGAGACAAGATTCCAAACTAGGCCAGCCACTTAAGGTCTTTCACAATTGAGGTTAGGGAATGGATACACTTTAGAAAAGACATAAAATACTGTGTGTGTGTCTGTGCATTGCATTAAAAATAATGAGTGTTTTTCTATATGACGTGCCATGAAGCTAGATCCTAGGACAGGGAAAATAAGCATAGGAAAACAGATGCAAGGGTTAGACACCGAAGTAAAAAGAAGAAACTTACCCCTGTCTACTGTGCAAACTCACTCAGCAGTTACTGCACTTTTAACCTCAGGAATATGCTTCTGTGAAGGCAAATTCTTATTTGTTTAGACAACTTCATCCCAAATACTTGTCTTGCCAGTTATTTTGAAATTGTTAAGAAAATAAAAACATATTGACTATTGTTTAATCAGAATCCCCAGGTTCACGTCTTAGCTCTACCACGTTCTAGCTATGTAACTCCAGGAAATATCTTAGTCTCTCTGAAAATTAGATGTAAATTAAAAATAATGGTATTTATATAGTTTGTTGTAAAAATTAAATGAACTCTACTATCTAGTATTTTTTGTTGGTGGAAATACTATTTAGAATTTCTTCATATCTAGTATTTCTTCATTTCCATTTTCTCATCCTCAATGTTATAAGAAAAAGTCAAATGTTAAGAGCAAGGTATAATATAATTAAAATGTTATAGATATTATTCAAATAAATATGCATTCCAAATAAATATATCTGTTTGGGCTTAAAACATAGTAATTCCTTATACTACTATGATGAATATTATTTAAATAAAAAAAAAAAAAAACACCTTAAGCAATAAGAGCTTAGGACAAAAGAAACTGAAGGAAAAATGTTTTAAATAAAGATTCCAACTTTGTTACCAATGCAGAAATACCTTCCTGTACCTTATGTTGGAGTGAACTTGATAATTTCCAGAAAGTCTTTTGATTCAATAAGAAGTATATAGATAAAGAAATTTAAATTAAATTGCAAAGCAAAATTTTTTGGTTTACTTACATCATCCTAACTTACAGGGAGGAAAAAGGAAAACAGTAAAAAAACTTTAAGTACTCCATCCTTAGACATATATTTAAAATAGACTGCACACTAACCAAATATAGTATGCATTTCTTACTTTTGGCTACGATGGAGCACAGAAATGCTTTACATCCTGTTGAACTCACTCAATATTATGCTTCTGAATATCAGTAATTCAAGCAGAGTAAGGAAATTCTAATATATCTTTGAACTTTATCCACTAAAGAACTGCATTTAAAATTTTGTATTCTAAATACTGTATTTCAGAATATTTACAAGGGGGGAAAATCAATCTCAGCTTCCTTGTTCTTGGTTCTCTGATAATGTCTGTATCTTTCCAAAAGGGCCACGACAAAGGCAAAAGGCATATATGTCATTAAGTAAAGGGCAGTAGTAAAACTGCAAAACTGAAATTATCAACAGCTAAATACGCTTCAAAGTAGCAGTTCCCGAAAGGAAGCTAATTTGTGAGTGAACCAAAATGTTCAGGTTTCCATAACATGGTGCCAATGGTGGATTTTTAGTATCACCCTTAAATATATGCAAATTTTTCAACTTTATGTAAAATTTAATGTCCATATGTCTATATAACTTTTTTTGGCTAAAAACATTTATGGTCTTCATCCGCTTCTAAAGTGGATGTGACTCAGAAGAGGTTAAGAAATTAAATAAGAATAATATTGTGTAATTACTAGACACGTCTCAGAATCACTGACCATAACTTGATTTTCACGAAATTTATTTCATAAAACAACAGTTCTTAGGGAGTTAAATAGATATAAAAGAATTTGATGGATAAATTAAACTTCTATTCTGCAATATGTTTTAGAGCCGTTCACATTTTAATGAGAATTGTCCATCTCCAAGAGTGTGATGTAATAGGCAGTGCTTCAAAAACACATGTACCCAGGGAAACCTCTTTATCTAGGGAGCATTGTCCAGCTCCAATATTTTAAGGAAAACACTTGGGTAAATGATGATTTAAGATTGCACTTCCTGACCAAACATTCAGTGATAGACAACCAAGAGAGAATTTTGTAATTCAATTCAAATCAGCCAATTTTTAGAGAGTAAAATAGTGGCTGTGTCTTTGACATCATGCTATTATCCAACAAGCAGTAACCATAGTTTTGCACAACTGGGTAAGTTGACTGGCAGGTCCCAATTGGACGAGTAATTCTCCACATATTCTTTAATCATCTGGGCAACTTACCTTTGAAAAAATATATATATTGCCTGGCTCTGTTGTCCCAGGATCCTTCTACTTCCTCCCTAGCTAGTCAACAGGTATACAGAGAAACACAATAAAAGACAGGGAAAAAAAGAATGTTTTATCGGCACGCTCCAGGAATTATAGTCATTGGTGAAATTGTGTAAAATGTAAGTATAGCCAAGAGTTATATTTTATCTGTAGATTACCAAGATTTGAAGTTTATCCATTGTAAATCTATGTCAAAACAAACAAAACCAACAGGAAAGAATCAAACACTCTCCTAATTAAACCTGAGAAATAGCAGATCTGCACTGTCATACTTCCTAAGGCTCAACCATTCTATATAACTACTTCCAGTGTTATAAAGGCTTATAGGATTGATTTGCATTGTGAATGAATCAGAAACACATTTTATTTCTACAAGAATCACAACTGTAACCTAAAGAAAGAAAATAAGATTGCAGGTCATACTCTTCCTTCCTTCCTACTTTATCAGCTGTTCAATTAAATCCATGACTCCATTTAGGCTGACAACGGGTATTTTTCTTTTACTCCCTCTGCTCACACTAATGTTTTTCAGCTTCCTTCTTCTCCTCTAGCTGCATCTGTTCTTCATTAGCCTCCCAGAGAGGTAAGTCTTCAGTCAACGATATTTATGGACTACCCACGATGAGCATGAGCCTGCATATACGCATTTGGGAAGATTTGTTCCAAGATCGGAAGAAGCTCACAATCTCAGAAGGGAGCAAAGGACAAAAATAGCTTCTACTTTATCCACCAAGAATAAGATGACTTTTTTGATAAGCGGCTTTTTTTCTGTGTGTAATAAATGAGATAGAGAATCACTTTCTTGATTCCTCATTCGTAAAATGCTATTTTGATATTACCTAAAGGTAGCTTTGGAAGCTAATACTACTCCTCATTTGTAAAATGTGGAGAGGTTGTACACTTAAAAAGAATTATGACTATTTTTAGAGA
This sequence comes from Ceratotherium simum simum, assembly GCF_057802395.1. Taxonomy (NCBI): domain Eukaryota; kingdom Metazoa; phylum Chordata; class Mammalia; order Perissodactyla; family Rhinocerotidae; genus Ceratotherium; species Ceratotherium simum. The sequence goes on along the minus strand of NC_141907.1, from coordinate 73,723,389 downwards.
ATCCGTGTTGTTAAACAGCTCTGTTAGACATTAACAATATTTAAAATGCTGAGCTGATTTTTATTACACTGTGTTCTTTGACAACTATCTTTTATACTGCTGTCATTAGAACATTGAATTATCAAAAATTAGTGTGGTGTACTGAGCAGTAGAAATGAGCTTTCTAAGAATACAGTTGTGCAAAAATATAACTGAATTTGTTTAAATTCATTAGATTTTGACTGAATATCTCTGTATACTTAGATTAAGGGCATATTCTGTCAACAATATTATTTCAGCAAACTGCAATATTAAACATGGATTTTCTGGTATGGATATCCTTGAAATTTTGTTTCATTATGGTTAATATAAACATTCTAATTTGAGTACAAATTTTCAGAGAAAAATATTTGTCATACATTTGTTAGTAAGCAGGAGAAATGTAAGACGACAATGTTTACAATGTGAAAACAAATATGTATGCATGATAAAAATAGACTTAATATATTAAGTTTCATTTCATTAATATGTTGATTTTCACTTGGTTGCAAATAATAGGCACCAACTGGAGCTAAATTAAACAGATAAAGATACTGTTTGGAAGATCCTGGCAGATCTCACAGAAGCTTAGCTGGAGACGAACAACTGGGTCTCAAGTAAAGCAGGTCTCAGAGCAGGTCCCCCCTGCGGGAGTTCACAGGCCTCGGGGCACTGCATTAATAAAACACAACCACCAGAAGCTCCCAGACTGTGTCTCTCAGTTCATCTTCCTAAGTTCCTGGGATCACATCATGGCCACTGCTTGAATGAGGCGTCCAGCTCTGACCCCTTCAACCACAGCAGACGAAGTGGGACATATGACACAGCCATCACTGATGGAGACCCCCTTTCCGTATCAGGGGCTGTTTCCAGAGAGGCAGAATGGTTGTCAGCTAGGCACTAACCCAAGAGCTATTTCCTACAGCCAAAAGAAAAGAGTGTGATAGTTTACCAAATTAATTTTAATGATTACCAAAGTTGATGATTGTAACTTTTAAGAATATTTGTTCATCAGTTATGAGCAGGTTATTCCCCAGTTCAGCAATACAACTAAAATATGTGCTCAGTCTTCCTTCCTAGTACACAGAGAGAAGCATTACAAAATGCATTCAATTTTAATTTACATAAGGAAACACTCGGATAAAAAGAAGCCTCAGCTCAATAGGCTTTAATGTTTCTTTTTTCCCCTTTGTGCTTTTGCAAAGTCTTGGATGTGAAATGTAATCATTCAACTCTTAAATTTTATAGAAAGTTGAAAACTTAGTGGTTTGATAAAAGAATAAAGTAACTTTTCTATATACTATTGCATATATTAAAAATATATGGGTTTGAAGCCTTTTTAAAATAAGCTAGGATTTCCTTTTGTGCATTACAAGATATTAGAGCCTCTGACTGCTCTTAGATTAAAGGATTTTACTCTGTTACTGACTGCACTTGATGGAGCTAGTAAAGACGTTTTTTCACTTGTTCTCCAGGAAATTTAATACTCATGTATCAGCCTTACTTGCTATAACATTCAGAACTTACCAAGAAATTCAGTGACTACACAAGTGGCACATAAATAAGCAAAGAACAAAAGAAAACACTGAGTTCTTCAAATAATGACATAATCTGCCCTTGATTTTTAAACAACACAAATCGTAGTTACTCTTCTGCCCATTCTAAGGTGGCATAATGAGGTGACCAGTAGAAACTGTGGGTGATTCTTTATGATTACTGTAATCGAGGAAATAGCTGACTTCAGAGGCTGTGAAAGACCTCTGTGGTCAAAAATAGCTCAATTTGTTCTCCCCCCTCAGATAATAACCAAGCACTTAACTCCTTTAATGAATTCCTTTTGTGGGATCATGAGAGTGGAGAAGGAAAGCAGGAAATTGCAAGATGAAGAGACAGGCTCTCATTGTCTGAGCAGCTGACTGCTGAGCTGGAGCAACATCAGTGGGGCTCAGGCAAGAACAGAAATGACAAAAAGTACAGCAGCTCCCTTTGTACATTCAGCGGTGTGTTAGATGCAGGGCCAGATCCCAGCAGTGCACGGAAGACAGGAACCAAGCATGGGTGTCTGTGAGGAGATGGAAGCCTTGCTGTTTTGCACGTTGGCAAATGACATGCACGGAAACACCAGGGATTTTCCACAAAGCTCCATCTTTCTTGTCCTTGTTTTCTTCTTCAGAAGAAAATCAATTCAACTTGGAGCACTTGACCTTTACCCTCAAGGACACAAACTAGCCAGAATGGCATTCCCTCTGTGATAGCATGCCATGCTGCCTTGAAAGGAATTGCACTAGAAATGAAAGGCAGAGGTTTCTGTGAGTACAGATAAGGGAGGCTGTGAAAACTGATTCCATTATGTTCCACGGGTTAAGGCAGCATTACCAGACTTTTACTGGTATCCATTATGAGTCATAATCAATTCAATTTTAATAGGAAATATATATGTGTGTGTGTATGTTGATAACTTCTCCATGTAAGTAATATGATTGATGCAACTAATATTGATACAGTTCATTCTAAAATTAACCTACAACTACGCCTAGAGCTTATTTCATTATATGCAGAGAGACCTCTATCAAGGATCCTAGTTTCTGCTTCCAACAAGCTTCAGCAAATGCTATGGCCTAGAGCCATCTGAATCAGGCCCCAACACATCAGATTGGCCTGACCAGGCCAGTTTTAGATCAATGGCTTAGCTGCAATCTATTTCTTTTTTTTGTTTTTGTTTTTTTTTTTTATTGATGTTTTAATGGTTTCTAACATTGTGAAATTTTGGGTTGTACATTTTTGTTTGTCCATCACCCCATATATGACTCCCTTCACCCCTTGTGCCCACCCCCCACCCCCACTGCCCGGGTAACCACAGTCCAGTTTTCTCTGTCCATGTGTTGGTTTATATTCCACATATGAGTGAGATCATACAGTGTTTGTCTTTCTCTTTCTGGCTTATTTCACTTAACATAATACGCTCCAGGCCCATCCATGTTGTTGCAAATGGGACGATTTTGTCTTTTTTTATGGCTGAGTAGTATTCCATTGTATATATATACCACATTTTCTTAATCCAATCGTCAGTCGAGGGACACTTAGGTTGCTTCCACTTCTTGGCTATGGTGAATAATGCTGCAATGAACATAGGGGTGCATAAGCCTCTTTGGATTGTTGATTTCAGGTGCGTTGGATAGATTCCCAGTAGTGGGATGGCTGGATCATAGGGCATCTCTATTTTTAATTCTTTGAGGAATCTCCATACCGTTTTCCACAGAGGCTGCACCAATTTGCATTCCCACCAGCTGTGTATGAGGGTTCCTGTTTCTCCACATCCTCTCCAACATTTGTTGTTTTTTGTCTTGGTGATTATAGCCATTCTAACGGGCGTGAGGTGGTATCTTAGTGTTGTTTTGATTTGCATTTCCCTGATGATTAGTGATGTTGAGCATCTTTTCATGTGCCTATTGGCCATCTGTATATCTTCCTTGGAGCAGTGTCTCTTCATTTCCTCTGCCCATTTTTTGATCGGGTTGTTTGTTGTTGTTGGTCAATTGTGTGAGTTCTTTATATATTATGGAGATCAACCCCTTGTCAGATGTATGTTTTGCAAATATTCTCTCCCAGCTGGTTGGTTGTTTGTTCATCTTGATTCTGGTTTCATTTGTCTTATAAAAGCTCTTTAATCTGATAAAGTCCCACTTGTTTATTTTTTCTTTAGTTTCCCTAGTCTGGGTAGGCATGTCATCCGAAAAGATTCCTTTAAAACCAATGTCAAATAGTGTGTTGCCTATATTTTCTTCTATGAGTTTTATAGTTTCAGGTCTCACCTTCAGGTCTTTGATCCATTTTGAGTTAATTTTTGTGAATGGCGATAGCACATGGTCCACTTTCATTCTTTTGCATGTGGCTGTCCAGTTTTCCCAACACCATTTATTGAAGAGACTTTCCTTTCTCCATTGCATGTTCTTAGCACCTTTGTCGAAAATTAGCTGTCCGTATATGTGTGGTTTTATTTCTGGGCTTTCAATTCTGTTCCATTGATCTGTGTGTCTGTTTTTGTACCAGTACTATGCTGTTTTGATTACTATTGCTTTGTAGTATGTTTTGAAGTCAGGAATTGTGATGCCTCCTGCTTTGTTCTTTTCTTTAGGATTTCTTTAGCTATTCGGGGTCTTTTGTTGCCCCATATAAATTTTAGTATTCTTTTTCTATTTCTGTGAAGAATGTCATTGGGATTCTGATTGGGATTGCATTGAATCTGTAGATTGCTTTAGGTAATATAGACATTTTAACTATGTTTATTCTTCCAATCCACGTGCATGGGATATCTTTCCATTTCTTTATGTCATCGTGGATTTCCCTCAATAATGTCTTGTAGTTCTCATTGTATAGGTCCTTCACCTCCTTGGTAAGATTTATTCCTAGGTATTTTATTCTTTTTGATGCAATTGTAAATGGTATTATCTTTTTGAGCTCTCTTTCTGTTAGTTCATTATTAGCATATAGAAATGCGACTGATTTTTGTAGATTGATTTTGTACCCTGCAACTTTGCTGTAGTTGTTGATTGTTTCTAACAGTTTTCCAACAGATTCTTTAGGGTTTTCTATATATACAATCATGTCATCTGCAAATAGTGAGAGTTTCACTTCTTCGTTACCTATTTGGATTCCTTTTATTCCTTTTTCTTGCCTAATTGCTCTGGCCAGAACCTCCAGTACTATGTTGAACAGGAGTGGTGAGAGTGGGCAGCCCTGCCTCATTCCTGTTCTCAGAGGAATGGCTTTCAGTCTTTCCCCGTTGAGTATGATGTTAGCTGTGGGTTTGTCATATATGGCCTTTATTATGTTGAGGTACTTTCCTTCTATTCCCATTTTATTGAGAGTTTTTATCATAAATGGGTGTTGTATCTTGTCAAATGCCTTCTCTGCGTCTATTGAGACGATCATGTGGTTTTTATTCTTTGTTTTGTTGATGTGATGTATCACGTTGATTGATTTGCGGATGTTGAACCATCCCTGCGTCTCTGGTATAAATCCCACTTGATCATGGTGTATGATCTTTTTAATATATTGTTGTATTCGGTTTGCCAATATTTTGTTGAGGATTTTTGCATCAATGTTCATCAGCGATATTGGCCTGTAATTTTCTTTCTTTGTATTGTCTTTGTCTGGTTTTGGTATCAGGGTGATGTTGGCCTCATAGAATGATTCAGGAAGTGTTCCATCTTCCTCTATTTTTTGGAATAGTTTGAGGAGGATGGGTATTAAATCTTCTTTGAATGTTTGGTAAAATTCACTGGAGAAGCCATCTGGTCCTGGACTTTTATTTTTTGGGAGGTTTTTGATTACTATTTCAATCTCTTTACTTGTTATTGGTCTATTCAGATTCTCCATTTCTTCTTGGTTCAATTTTGGGAGGTTGTATAAGTCTAAGAATTTATCCATTTCTTCTAGATTGTCCAATTTGTTGGCATATAATTTCTCATAGTATTCTCTTATAATCCTCTGTATTTCCATGGTATCCGTTGTAATTTCTCCTCTTTCTTTTCTATTTTTTTTTACTTGAGCCTTTTCTCTTTTTTTCTTAGTAAGCCTGGCTAAGGGTTTGTCTATTTTGTTTATCTTCTCGAAGAACCAACTCTTTGTTTCATTAATCCTTTCTACTGTTTTTTCGGTCTCAATATCATTTATTTCTGCTCTGATTTTTATTATTTCTCTCCTTCTGCTGGCTTTGGGCTTTGTTTGTTCTTCTTTTTCTAGTTCTGTTAGGTGTAATTTAAGGTTGCCTATTAGGGCTTTTTCTTGTTTGTTAAGGTGGGCTTGTATCACTATGAGTTTCCCTCTCAGGACCGCTTTTGCTGCATCCCATATGGTTTGATATGGCATGTTATCATTTTCGTTTGTTTCCAGATAGTTTTTGATTTCTCCTTTAATTTCATCAATGATCCATTGGTTGTTCAGTAGCCTGTTGTTTAATCTCCACATTTTTGTCACTTTCCCAGTTTTTTTTTCCTGGTTCATTTCCAGTTTCATAGCCTTATGGTCTGAAAAGATGCTTGTTATGATTTCAATCTTCTTAAATTTATTGAGGCTTGCTTTGTTTCCCAACATATGGTCTATCCTAGAGAATGTTCCATTTCTTATTGTGAATCAGATACATTCCAGTAGACAGAACCCAATTCCAATATAGAAACTGTTAAAATTAGCCTTGTTCTATCTGCACTATATTAAAAAGAAGTAAATTATTGGACTTAATGAAAATCATCACCCGGGCCTTAAAAGAAACCTAACATTTACATATTTAATAAATAGAGTAATTATGTTCTGCCAAACACTGAAGTAGGGGCTTGCAACTCAGTTTGACTTTTGCTTAGTGGAAAAGAAGGGTATCAAACAAAAAGATAGAATGAAGTTTGATGCAACTGATTGTTATTAAACTTTCTCCAGCTGACGTGCATGAAACACCAGCAAAGGGAACTGCACAGGCTGGTACAACATATTAGGCTTTTGGAAGATTCAGTGGAAATACTAATTATAAGGACAATAGAATCAGATGGCTCTCGCTGAGCGTAATTGATGCATTGGAGAAAGACACAGAAAGGCTGAGGGTAATCTCACAAATCAAAGGCAAAATGTGCAAGTTAGTGGTCTTCCTAGGCTGCATAAAAAGTAACTCTTATCTTTCACAGCCTATGACAGAGAAAGCGAGGATCTGGGCCAGTAGCAGATTTCCAAAGAAGTTTGAAGTCTCAACTACATCAAGTCAAGGCTCTAATTGGATAACAGTGGGACTCTGAGACATGGGATGGGGCCATGTGGATAAAGCATATTGAAGCCTCAGATCCCCTTGAACCCTCTGGATCTACAGGAAGTTTCCATACCTCCCTGTTAGAGGAGGAATCAAAAGGTTCTAGTTTCCCTTGCTTGAAGACAATGCAGCAGCCTCTAGAGTGCACCCCCACCTCATCATAAGAATCTAGGCCCACATCCCCTCCTGGCCACCAGACCAAGAAGTAGCATCAAGCCACAACAGAGCATGGCCAGTGAAGTGCTGGAACTGGAAGAGAGGAAATGGACTATAGCTCAAAAAAGCTGCATGATTTAGCCAACATGTGCCAGCAGGAGCCTGGAAATGATCTATGGGACTGGATCCTGAGGGTGCTAGACCATGGAGATGGGTGGGGGCATGGATGGAACAGAAGGCGGATAATGAAGAGTTTATTGACACGGGAGTATTCTCCCATGATATAGGATCTGATAATCTGGCAAGGACCTCAGAAGATGGTGCTAATATGCTAATTCTTAGTATGATAATTGGATGGCTCTAATTCTAATTTGGATGGCACTTAGAAGTTTGGAGAAGACATCGGCCCACAGTAAGTGAAGCAGAAATGGAATAACTGTAGTGGCAGATAGTAGACGCAGTTGTGCTAGATGGGTATCTATGTAAAGTTAGAATCTACCAGCTGACCATGTTCCATGGGTGGAGTTGGAGGATACTTCTACCAAAGTGATAAATTAAGCTCCAGGGAAATGGGCACAGCATCATTAAGAAACTTAGTGGTGACTTTTCCACTGTAAGTGAGAGAAAGCAGCAGGAGATTCTGTTACAACTGGGCTCAGTAATAGAATTGGGAAAGACAGAATCCCAAAATAAGAGAGGCCAGGTGGTGGCACTTACCTGTCAGAAGTTACAAATGAATTCAACGTCAGCCTGTTACAATGAACTCAATGAGCTGCAGGGTTGGAGTGGCAGACAGGGGACCTAAACCACAGGGCACCATGGAAATGGTTAATAAAACATAGCTTCCCTGGGGGCAACCAAGATGGGTAACCAATAAGAGTACTGCTCAATCCATTTAATCAAAAGAATTCAAGAAAGGAGGCTGAGGACACCAGGCCCAATAAAATATTTTAAATGCTTGCCCAGTTTCTGGACCTGAGCCGTTTTGGAGATCTGAAATATATTGACTGAGGTCCTCAGGAGGAAGGACCCCGCCAAACCATAAAAGTGGGCAAGTTTATAGAAAAATGATCCCCACAGTCCTTCCTCAAAGAGATGTACAGCCATTTACTCAAGTAACCATATACTAAGAAGAAAGAAATACAAAAATATTTCAAAGAAGGTTGGACACTGAGTCTAGTTAGCTCGATGCTCAGGAATGTGAAGCATATAATAAATGTAATACTGTCCCAGGTTGGCTCACAGGGAGTTCACTGGGTCCCCAGAACCAGCCAATGGTCATTTTTCTGGTACTTGGCCCTGAGTATATCACTGGCATGGATTACTTTGTTGTTCTTAGAACTCCCGCATAAGTTCCTTCTCCTGATTAGTAGATTATATTGCAGTGGGGAAGGCCACATGGAAGTACCTGAAACTGCCACCATCCCACCCTACCCCCATTGGCCAAGTTAGTAAATCAAAAACAATACTACATCTTCAGGAAAATGACAGAGATTGGTATCACCTTTAAAGGCTCAAAGAATACAGAGGTGATGGTCCCCATTATATCCCAAATTAATTCACTAATCAGGCAAATGAATTCTGTTTGTTGTGTGGAATATGGACAATTAACACAGGCTCAGATACATGGTTGTGTGGCCATTGATTTAACAAATGATTTCATTTCTATTCCTACTGAGAAGGAGGATTAAAAAAAAGTTGCAATCATTTGCAACAGACAGCAGTATACTTTACTGGTCCTTCTCCATAGCTACGTTAACTCTCCTGCCATCTTTCATAACGTATTTGGAAGAGATCTGGACAGTCTGAACATTTACAGACCACACATTAGTACACTCGATGGATAACATCGTGTTAATGGAACCAGATGAACAAGAAGTCGCAAATATGTTAGAGTTTTGGTTAAATGCATGAACTTCAGAGGATGGGAGATAAATCCTGTGAAGAATCAGGGCCCACTACATTGGTAAAGTTTTGAGGGGCCCAATGGTCTGGGCCATGCCGGGATGTCCCCTACAAAATAACTGCATTTCACACCTAAAAAGACTTAGATGTAAAGAAAGCTAAAAAGAAAGAAGCTTTGGGTCTGTGGCAGAATATTCCACTGATGGGCATAGTGCTCTGACCTTTAGTGGATGTCATGAAAGGCTGTTAAATTTGAGTGGGGTCCAGGGCAGCAAAGTGCCCTGCAGTAGGTCCAGGCTGCTATGAAAGCAGTTCGACCACTTGGGCCATAGTCTTGTGAAACTACTACTATTTCACATTTCTGCATGGTCCAGGCTTTCTGAATAAAGGATAATTGAATAGCAACCCTAAAGATAGACCTTCCCTGGAGCCATTTGTTTATATTCCAAAGTAGTGAAAAAAATTTGGAGACTTTTTCTTCTCCTCCCTGGAGATTTGTTTATATTTCAGGGAAAAAGTCTCTCTCTGGAGAGGAGGAAGGCAGATGTGTCAGCTGCCCTATAAGCTCTAGCTGTCGTAATTTTAGGGTTCCTCATCTGTAGTGCAACCTCTACATGTACAAGTGACATCTGGCCCTCATTGTGTTGCCCCAAGGGGAGTTAGGGCATTGCTAAGACGCTCTGTGAATAAACTATCTGTTCTCTCATCCAGAAGTCTGCAGTTTCTGTTAGTAGATAGAGAGATGGATGATAGTTAGGCAAGTAGGTAGGTAGATAGATAGATAGATAGATAGATAGATAGATAGATAGATAGAAGAAAGGTCAGCTAACTTGTTAACTTGTGAGTAGAATAACATCTCAGGTCCTTTATAGTTTCAAACTTAAAAATATGACCCATTTTGTGAGGTGGAAAAAACATGTTGTGTGGAATTTCTAACAAGCCCCAGTAGGAATTTTGCAGCATAAATCCCAAGGGTTTTGGAGTTAGACCATGTTATTTACAGCAGAGAATTAAACACCATTTTAAAAAGGAGATTCTGAGTTGCTCTTTAGCCCTAATAGAGAGGGAGACCATATAGCTCATTGGCATGAGCCATGAAAGAACATGAAATTTTTATAAGAAGGCAGAAGACTGAGAGTCTAAAAGTGACAGTAAAGAGCATAGAGTGTTCAGATGCTGTGTCTCAACCCTGAAAGATAAGAAAATGGAGAATATGCAGCTTTGCTTGAAGGAACAAAATGTTAATCAAGGTCTTCTAGGGCAAACAAGATTTCATGTAAATCCAAGGTACACAAATATTTTGTAAAGAGTTTTAGAATCTCTGGAGTCCATTAATAATGGAATGGTAGACTTAGGGAAGAAGTTTAGCAAGAATAGAAGAGAGTGAGGATGAGTCAGGAAACAGATACACAAAGTAGTATCGTATGAGAATAAGACAAAACACCACTTGTCCCAAGAGTCTACATTTGAGTGATGGTTGAAAAAAATAAGGATGTGAGGCAGGTTGCCTTGGGTCCCAAAGGTAAATGCATGATAGTGAATGACAGGCATCTGGTTGACGTGACGGTTAATTTTGTGTGTCAACTTGACACATCTAAGGGGTGTCCGGACAGCTGGTAAAACATTGTGTCTGGTGTGTCTGTGAAGATGTTTCCAGAAGAGATTAGCATTTGAATCAGTAGACTGGGTAAAGAAGATCCACTCTCACCAATGTGAGCTGGCATCATCCAATCGTTTGAGGCCTGAATAGAATAAAAAAAGGCAAAGGAAGGGTGAATTCTTGCTTTCTCTTTTTGAGCTGGCATGTCCATCTTCCCTGTCCTTGGACATTGGAGCTCCTGGTTCTCGGGAGTTACAGACTCTCAGACTCTGGGAGTTACACCAGTGGCCCACTAGCTCTTAGGCCTCTGGCCTCACACAGGGAATCACACCATTGCGTCCCCTGGTTCTCAAGCCTGTGGGCTCAGACTAATTATGCCACTGGCTTTCCTGGTTCTACAATTTGCAGATGACAGATTGTGAGACTTCTCGGGCTCCATAACCACATGGGCTAAATTCCTATAATAAACCTCCTCTTATATTAACTCTCTATATCCTATTGGTTCTGTTCCTCTGGAGAGCCCTGACTAATACAGTCAACTTGGGACTTACTCGATGGCAGGATGGGAGGCCAAGCAATAGCAGGTATATAATAGAGTCAGGTGATTTTTAAATGGCTAATGACTGACAGCAGTGACAAGGGCATTGGAGGGAGGGATTCCTCACCTCCCTGAGATGGATAGGGACTCAGCTACATATTCTTTTTGACCAAACATGCCTATTTTCAGGAAGAATTTATGAAACTCTGGAAGCCTGCCAGGCCCACAGTTCCCTTTTAAGCATAAATGAATCTGTCTCGAGCCAGTGTGACAAAAGCAAACAAACTTCAATTGACACAGAGCTAAAGTCACTATGTTTAGGTGAAAATGCAGAGGCCATTGTGGATGATAATGAAACTAACTCCATCAGATCCTTGGGCGAACATGAGAGGTAGGTACACAGAGAAGCCAACATCACTTGTGCTCGTGCCATGTTTCCAACGATACTAAGCTGTTCTCCCGGTGTACTTGAAGCCCGTTGTGCTGAAGACTATATGCCCGAGGATATACCATATGGTAACACTCACATACCCCATTTCCCCATGTGCTGACCCTCATTGGAAAGATAAACTGGGTGCCATTTTTTCTTATTAATAAAAATAATTATGGCATAAGAGCTAACATTTCCTGAGGGCTTAAAATATGGCAAGCACTGGGCTACGTTTTATAAGCTTTACCTTTTTTTATACGTAAACAACTTGATTTGTTTGTTCCTATTAAACTCATGTCGGAAAGGAAAGCAAGGTACAAAAAGGTTAAGTAAACAAGTCACACAAATGGTAGGTTGTGGACCTCGATTTCAAACTCAGAGTGGTTGACTTCAGAGCCTGTGGACTCACCACTAACCACAGTGTGCTGTGTTTCTCCTTTCACTGCTTATTCCCATTTCTCTGGGAATCTCTCTGTTGGGACAGCTGAATACGTTCATTGCAGTCATAATATTATGTTTGCTCGCCCAGGAATAAGTGAAGTGGCAAGACAGAGGTACCCAAAAGAGATAGAAAATGACATTGCTTAATGTGAATGAAGTCAATTCATTTAGAAGGCAAATAATTTTTGTTCGGAGAGGCAGAAAGTGGAGGACAGTTAACCATCATATTTCAAACCTATAAAATAGAGCACAGTCCAGCTGCCACCTTGAACCCTTTTAGCCAAGTTGTAAAAAAGCTGCAAGTCCATTTTGGTACCATAGCTGCAAAACCCACACTTTAATTCTAGATTTTATGTTCAGTAAAAAATGGAACATTGATTACATATATGCATATTTTCATATATTAACTTCCATTCACTTGTTTAACTACATGCCAAATATCAATTATATTTAGATCTCTAGGAACTAAGTGAATAAAGGGTAGATTTACGAATGGATTTTATCACGCATTACTCCCTCTCCTTCCTCGTCCTTGAACCCAGCTACCATGTTGTGAGGAAGCCCAGGCGACAAGGAGAGGCCACATGTAAGTGCTCCAGCTGATAATCCTAGCTAAGAATTCAGTGAACGGACAGCTTTCAGATGGTACCAGTTCCCAGGCCACAAGACTTCTTCTTGAGCAGAAAAGCTATCCTCTCATCCTTCAGTTCTCAAGCTCAATGTTACTTCCTCAAGGAGGTTTCTCTGAACTCTTAGATTCGATTAAATTGCCCTTTTATACATTATCATAATGCCTTGTGGATTCCCTCCATAATGCATATGTAATATGTCTGTATATATTTGTATAATTATCCATTAAAATTCTCTGCACCCCTTCCCTCCCAAGAAACAGGAGCTGTTTCTTTCTGGTCCATCATATGTCCCCATTGTGCTAATTCTGACACTTAGTAGACATTCAGTACATATTTGTTGTGTAAATTGTCTCTCCAATATTGTACTTCTAAGAGCCTGCAGCACCAATGGTCTGAGAATCCCTGGAGGCTCAGAAAGACTGTGGTGTTTACTACCCTAGGTGATTGGAAGGGCAATGGTAGAAGACTGTCCGAGCAGCATGATTTTCAGTTTTGCGTTTATATTTTCATAGTAAAGTATGTGGTTTGTTTTGTTTGCTTGTTTGTTTTTTTACATAAACAAGTAACTCATCTGAGCATATTTTATTGTAAAATTACCTTTCTTCCTTTGGAACATACAAATGACTCCTTTCAAAGTGTCCTTGTTTCTTTCTCTGCTGTGCTCTGCCATCATTTATCATTCAGAGAATGAGGCTATGGTATAAAAGGTGAAAAAAATAGGAGGGAGTCCAGCAGACAGACGCTGCGGATTTAATCCTGACCAAACGGCTGACGGGCTGAGTGACCTAGACCTGGATATGTTTTAAATCTCCCTAGATCTGTGACTCTGCAAAGCTGCATAAGCAAAGATTTCCTGATGGAAACAGATGCACATATATTCCCAGTTTTATGCGTGGTGCAACTTGATGCCATGTAAAGCAAAGATAAAATCTTAGAGATTTTTTTCAGGGGCAACATGCTGTAGTCAAAAGAATGAGGGCTGTGATGTCAGACAGACCTTGAACCTGACTCTTCCGCTTTTAACTGGCCCTCATCTCTAAAGGAGCCTATAATTAGAACTAAACAAATAAAAGCACATAAAACACACCATACAGTAAGGTCTCAAAAATTTTAATCCCTGTACCCGATAAATATCAAGGAATCAAATCTATAGTGAGCTTTTCTGTATCTTAATTGAATCAACGTAAATATTCTGGTTGTAATATTGTGCTGTGTTTTTACAATTTTTACAAAATTTTACAACCTTGGGAGGAAATGGGTAAAGAGTACATGGGATCTCTCTGTGTTACTTCTAACAACCTGATGTGAATCCACAATTACCTCAAAACAAAAGTTTAATTTAAAAAAGTCTGTAGTGAGGAGGGAGGAGAACCTCAACTCATATGGTGGTACGGCTGCAGAAAACTTTAGAAATTGAATTTTCATTCCCCATCATTTCACACGTGTTATAAGGAGTCATTCTACAAATGATGTAGGAAGCCCAAAGCACTTGTGACTCGGACAATGCGTAGCTAGTTATTGACAAAGCCAGCAACAAAATGCTTAGGGTCCCAGTTCCAGGTTGGTTTTATTACACAAATCTAAGCACAGTTTTGAAGAGGACTCCTTGATATCTAAGCATTCTTTACTGTTCTAACTCTGGGGTTGCTCTATTTGTATCTACAGGCATTTATAGAGATGAATATTTATTTTTTCTGAACAATCATTGTTATTCTTAGTACTAATATAGAATTTCACAAAATCCAAAATAAATTTTTTTCTGATTGTTGAAAGCTTTTGGTTAGTTTCCAGAGTTCTAAAAAAGTTGATTTTGACAATTTTTGCCAGTGCTCCTGCTTCTTTTCTGAAGGAGTGGTTTTAGAGGGTTTTATTCCACCCTTCTATAAAAGTTTCTCCTTCTTCTTTTCATTTTGAAACAATTATAGAAGATTAGGAAAATATATCTAGTAATTAATAATAGTGAAAGGATATATAATTGACAACGTTTATATTCAATAAAATAAAATTCAAGGTGAAAATATTAATGGCAACAACTGGACATCTACATGCAAAAAAAACAAATCTAGACACAGACCTTACACACTTCATAAAAATTGACTTAAAATGGATCCTGGACCTAAATGTAAAGCAGAAAACTATAAAACTTTTAGAAGATACCAGTGGAGGAAACCTAGATGACCTTGGGTATGGTGATGACATTTAGATACAACACCAAAGGCACAATCCATGAAAGAAATCATTGATAAGCTAGGCTTCATTAAAATAAAAAATTTCTGCTCTGTAAAAGATGTCAAAAGAATGAGAAGACTGCAGACTGAGAGAAGACCATAGACTGAGAGAAAATATTTGCAAAAGACATATCCAATAAAGGACTGTTATCCAAAATATACAAAGAACACTTAAAACTCAACAATAAAAAAACAAACAAACTGATTAAAAAATGGGCCAAAGACCTTCACAGACCCCTCGCCAAAGAAGATATACAGATGGCAAATAAGCATCTGAAAAGATGCTCTACATCATATGTCATCAAGAAAATGCAAATTAAAACAATAAGATACCACTACACACCTATTAGAATGGCCAAAATCCAAAACACTGACAACACTAAATGCCAACAAAGATGTGAAGCAACAGGAACTCTCATTCATTGCTGGTGAGAATGCAAAATGATACAGCCACTTTAGAAGACAGTTTGACCATTTCTTACAAAACTAAACATACTCTTATCATGTGATCCAACAATTGTGCTCCTTGGTATTTACTCAAAGGATTTGAAAATTTCTGTCCAGACACAAACCTGCACACAGATGTTTATAGCAGCTTTACTCATAATTGCCAAAACTTGGAAACGACCAAGGTTCACTTCAATAGGTGAATAGATAAATAAACTCTGATACATCTAGACAATGAAATACTATACAGCAATAAAAAGAAATGAGCCGTCAAGCCATGAAAGATTCGGAAGAACCTTAAATGTATATTACTAAGTGAAAGAAGCCAATCTGAAAAGACCCCATACTGTGTGATTCTAACTGTATGACATTCTGGAAACGGCAAAACTATGCAGACAAAAAAATCAGTGGTTGCCAGAGGTTGGGGAGGAGGAGGGACGAATAGGCGGAGCACAAAGGATTTTTAGGAAAGTGAAAATATTCTGATATTATAATGACGTATACATGTCATTATACATTTGTTCAAACCCGTAGAAGGTACAACACCAAGAGTGAAACTTGATATAAACCACGGACTTAGGATAATTATGATGTGTCAACATAGGTTCATCAATTGTAACAAATGTACCTCTCTCGTGGGGGATGTTGATAATGTGGAGGCTATGCATGTGAGGGGGCAGGGAGTATACAGGAAGTCTGTATTTTCTTCTCAATTTTGCTGTGAACTAAAACTGCTCGGAAAAAATAGTCTTTAAATATGAAAAAAAATCACTAATGGCTGGAATAGACATTTTATTTTGAATAAATAGGAAATATGGTCTTTGTGTTAGAAATAACATGCCTTTGAAATACAAAGATGTAGAAGGAGAAATAGACAAAGCCACTAGAGTCAAGACTTCAATGTACCATTTTCAGAAATAATTATGCACAACCTAAAATAATATAGTTTTACAGTATTATATAGTATTATAATACAGCTAGGTTTCAGAAATTTTCATACCTGATGAAAAGAATAATTTACATTCTTTTTAAAATCCCATGGAACAGTTACAAAAATGTCTTCAGCTACAAAGAAAATTTAAAAATTCTCAAAAGCAGAATTT
Organism: Ceratotherium simum simum; assembly: GCF_057802395.1. Taxonomy (NCBI): domain Eukaryota; kingdom Metazoa; phylum Chordata; class Mammalia; order Perissodactyla; family Rhinocerotidae; genus Ceratotherium; species Ceratotherium simum. The sequence goes on along the minus strand of NC_141907.1, from coordinate 73,707,098 downwards.
CAATGCATTACATTTTCTGAGCACAATAAAACTCTAGTTTAATGGCAGAAAAGACAGAAAAAGTAATAAAATAAATAAACCTACCTAATTTGAAACAGTCTTCTAAATAACTCTGAGATAAAGAGAAAATCGAAACTAAAAAAATTTTTTAGAAAGCTATGACATTTTTAACTTTCAAGAAAGCTCTTTTCAAACAGCAGCTATTATTCTTTTTTGGATACGTTAATTTCTTGACATTCTCTAAGGATATAAATTTCAAATAAAAAGTTGTCCTTATATCTCTTCTTTCTTAAAAGCAAATTTTGACACCGTAAAATATTATAACATCCACAATCACATTTCTCAGAGGCAACTACTTTCTTTTTCCACTTCTATTTTGTGCTATTCTGGTGGTTATCTCCCTAACCACAAGAATGTTCCTTTTCATCCCTTCTGAATAAAATAATTATATCTCTAATTTTTGGAGTAACAGTTTTAGACATTATCTATTGTCTCTTCTCTCTCAAGGATCAGGATTTGCTCACATTTCTCACCGTCTCTTCTTGCCTTTGTCATTTTTACATTTGATATTTTATTTTTAACTCCTCTGTGGTTACCTTAGTAATTTTAAATAATATTTCTAGGGGCTGGCCTGGTGACGCAAGCAGTTAAGTGCGCACGCTCCACTGCGGCAGCCCAGGGTTCGCTGGTCAGGATCCCGGGTGCGCACACCAATGCACTGCTTGGCAAGCCATGCTGTGGAGGCGTCCCATATAAAGTGGAGGAAGATGGGCATGGATGTTAGCCCAGGGCCAGCCTTCCTCAGCAAAAAGAGGAGGATTGGCAGATGTTAGCTCAGGGCGGATCTTACTCACACACACACACAAAAATTTCAAACCAGTCTGTCTTATGAACAATAACTTTAGACAAGGATCTGAACTACCCACAGTGTAATAGGAGGATGTGATTGACCCTACCATTTAATTTTCTTCTCATCACAAACTCCCATGTAGACCCTTCATTATTATAACGGCAAGGGACAATAACATTACATTTAATTTATCTGTGCCTAGTTAAAAGTTTGATCAAAATGTTCAAAACCAACAAAGCGTAATTTAATTATTATGTCTTTGCTCACTCCTGAGCCAAGGACTGCACTAGAATTTACCTTTCTTTCTCAGTGGGTCTAATGCCACGACCCCTGTGACTCAGAAAACATCAAGTTCAAATGGATTCTTTATTCTTACATTCCTTTGACAATGCAAAATCAGGCCACATTTTACTTTGCTTGATATTAGGACGATTCTTTGTGAAGCTTTCAGTTTTTTTTCCGGCATTTTTTAATCATCTTTCTTTTTGCTGTTGTTAACAAAATTATATTTTTTTGCAACATATCCTCAAAATTATCCAGCCTTCTAGAGGCCATTGACTAAAAGTTATAATTTGGTTGTGTTTCTCTTTTGTGTTATTGATTTTTTACAAATGTCTGGTGATCATTTTTTTTCCTTCATTATAAAGGGAGAACTAATTTGATTAATATTGGCCCTGGAACAGAGTTTTGTTGTCCTTATATATATCTGTTTCATTAAGTGTCTTTTTCTTGAAAGGAAAAAAAAACCCCGCAATTTCTGGGTGCATGATGAAGGCATGTGAACTTTTAGGCTTTCTTTTAGAAGACTCATGGGCAGGTAGCAACCAGGCACACTGACCCACCTTAAAAAAAAAAAGGATTTATATTTGTTTTTGCCAGACATCTTGGGGAACTACTAATTGGGAACTATTTTAAATTAAATTTTCATTTGGGCTTTTTTGAGCCCCACAGGCATTGTGAATTCAAAATTCTACTTGGAAGAATGGCTCCCACTTCCCCTGAAATCTCTTTCTGTATATTCAGTGGCTTCTGATTTCTCTGCTCAATTTTTACTTTTGTGTGTCATTTAAATGTGGCTCTTAAAAACAGCTAATTGTGTTCTTTGTCTTTGATAGGGGAATTTATCTAATCAATATGTTTAAACTTTTTGCTGCCATCTTGAGTTATGTTTCCTATTGTTAGTGTTTTCGAACGTCTTTTAAAAAAATTTTTCTATATTTAATCTGACTTTGTCACTTCTTTTTCTCCAATGAATTGCAAATTCTATATCTTATTTCTATTATTCTATTAGTTATCCTTAAATTTGGAACAAAATATTTCAATTCATTTTTTCAGCCATGTCAAGAATTAATCATTTGAATTTTGATAAATTCTTGTAATTATTACACCATGAATCTTCTGTTCTGTGAGTCCTCCTTTAAGAATTATATTAAATTTTGGAGTGGCAGTCTCTATTTAGAGTTAAGTGAATATTTTCTGATCCGTCTGCTCAACACTGTTTCTTGTATACAAAATTATCCTGTTCCTTGGTTTGTAGTTCTTTTACTGATAATGTATCCTCAAGCCAAGTGTATGGCTGACATCACTCACTAACCAATGGCTGTAGAAATACAACCATGCCAAAGTCATACTTAAAATTTATGACTACGAGCCATGCATGAGCTCTTAATGCTGTGATCATCCCCATCTCTCTATTCCACTCACTCCCCTATTCCTCTAAATCTGTGCTGTCCAAGAAGCCAGCCACTATCCACATGTGGGTACTTACATTTCAATTTAAATTAACTAAAATTAAATAAAGCAAAAAAATCTTGTTCTCAGCTGTACTAGTCATATTTCAAGTGCCCAATCACCATATGGTGATAGTGGCCACACTGCTAGGATGAATAACAGTCCCCCAAAGTTATGTCCACACCCTAATCCCCAGAACCTGTGACTACATTACCTTGCAAGGCAAAAGGGGCTTTGCAGGTGTGATTAAGGTTAAGGACATTCAGATAGGGATATTATCCAGGTTGGCCCAATGTAATCACAAGGGCCCTTAATGTGGAAGCAAGAGGTGGAAGAAAACATCAGAGTAATAAGATGTCAGAAGGACTCAACAAGCTTCCAGCTTTGAAGCTGCAGGAAGAGAGCTGAGCCAAGGAATGCAGGTGGTCTCCGGAAGCTAGAACAGGCGGATTCTCCATTAGAGTCTTCAGAAAGGAATGTAACTCTGCTGACACCTTGATTTTAGCCCAATGAGACTACGCTGGACTTCTGATCTGCAGAACTGCAAGATCTTAAATTAGTATTGTTTAAGCCACCAAGTTTGGGATAATTTGTTATGGTAGAAATATAAGACTAATACAGCTACTATATCAGATGGTGCTGCCATAGAACATTTCCATCATTGTAGGAAGTTGTATTGGACAGCACTGATTTATAAGATTTTAAATAATTGAAGGTGTGGTAAATGGAGCTCTCACTCACTTTTTGTAGTCTTCTCTTTCATATATGCTCATTTTCTGGATGATCTCTTCTAGTCTCATAACTTTGAACAGATAACTATAAAAGCAGTTGATTTCCAAATTTATATCTCCAATTTGGACCCCTCTTCTGAACAGCTGATACACACACACACACACACACACACACACACACACACATACACACATACACCTGAAAATTTGACATCTCCAATGAGATGTGTTGACATCTCATTTAGACATCTCAAACACAGCATGTGCAAAACTGAATTCCTGATTTCCTCCACTGTACTCTTACTTTACCTACATCTTTCTCATTTTGGTTAATGGAAATTATACCATTTTTAATTTTTCAGGCACAACACTAGAGTCATTTTTGACTCCTTATTCCTTTCACAATGCTCATAGAACCTCTCAGAAATGTTATTGACTATACCTACAAAATATATCTTGAATCTAATGACTTCTCAGCACTTCCATTGCTACCACCCTGTCCTAAGCTGTCATCATCTTTAGGCTAGATTATTGTAACAGCCCGGTCTATTAGTCAAAGCCTATTGGAATAACAGAACCTACTTTGGGAAATTAATAGACGTCAATTAGTTACAAAAATGTTAGAGTATCTCAAAGAACAGAAGAGTCAAGATAATCCTGATATTAGTTACTTCAAGCAGTTGCTACCCTACACCTAGTGGTAGTATTACTAGAACCCAAGAGCCAAGTCACCTAACTCAAGTGCCAACCAGATTGGTCTGCCCAGCAGAGACTAGCCTCAGAGCATATGCAGCAGACACTAGAGGCACAACCCAAAGTAAGTGCAATACCCTGGTTCTCCCTTGTTCCTGCCTTTACCCTCATGACAGTGTTTCTCCTTGATCAAATTTAGCTTGAAGCCTGTTGTCAAAGGAGCCAGGGAAATATACTTTGCAAGGATTAGACCTCTATTATATAGATTTGATCAGAGGAAGGACAGGGAATGGATTTGACATTTCCTAATTTGTCTCCATCTTCCATTATATAGCTGTTTATCCACTACCACTCCCCAACACATACATGTTCTATTCCAACAGAGCAAAGTGATTGTTTTGTAAATAAAAACAAATCATTTTAGTCTTCTACTAAAAATCATAATTGTTTTCCCATATCTCAGCATAAAAGTCAAACATTACAGCAGCCTACAACCTCTAAATGACCTGTCCCCCATTTGCCTCTTCAGCCTAATCTCCTCCTTTTCCCCCTAACTCAATTTTCTTCAGCCACAGTGATCAGCTTGCTGTTCCTAGAGGACACCCGGAACCCGCCTAACTTGATCTTTCTAGCTGCTGGGATTCTCTTCCTCTGTTATCTGCTTGGCTTTCTCCTTTACCTGCTTCAAATCATGTTAAAATTCCACATTTTCAGGCCAAAAAATGATCCGTGGGCATCACAGCAATGTGTCGAGAACAGTTAACACACTCTGCGTTGTAAAAGAATGGACATGGGAGACCTATGTAGTGCCTGCTGCTTTTACTGAGGCTGTTGATTTCTTTATTATATTAAACTACGCTAACAACTCATCTTTGTCATCTTCTTCTATGATTTGATAGCTAACAAAAAACATTACATTGGTATCAAAGTAATAACTGTAAAAAGAATTAAACAAACAGAAATGAAAATTCAGATGACACCCCAGAACATTTCTGTTGTTGATGTTGTTCAATACAATTCATTTCACGGTTCAATTCAGCACAGTATCCTGCTTGAACAAAATAATAATAGCGGAGAATGCAGTAGACTATAGCAACAATTTCATTATTATACCAAAACAAGTGCTAGCTGAATGAATCATAGACTTGACAGATTTTCAACATGAAGAAGCTAATCTATTAGAACAGTCTTGATCGTCTGTATGTCTCTCCCTTGTCTTTTTCTCTTGTTTCAAGGAAATTTTTATTGTGTTTACTGAAGCATAGAGTTTCACGCTGCTACATTTTAGAAATATTTGTTATTTTCCCTCAATAAAACAGTAACAACAAAACAACACGTGATTTAAACGTAAAATCTGCTGACAAAGATGAAATCGATGTGTAGGCACTTTTCTGCCTCATACCTGCTCCACCCTATGTAAATAGTCTCTTACCTGAATGTGATATTAGCCAAGTCACTGCCCTCAACCAGGATCAGTTTTTCCAGGGCTGACCTGCAAAAAACCCTGGCCAACAGCAAGTGTGGTAGTTTGCAAAAAGGACCAAACTCCTCACTCCTTTTTGTGTCTATGCCCTTTTCAACGTGATTTGGAGCTCCTCCCATCAAAAGGTGGAGTCTATTTCCTCACCGCTGTGTCTTGGCTGACCTGGTGAAGAGAATGTGGTAGGTGTGACAGTGTGCCATTTCCAAGCCTAGATCCCAAGAGGCCTTGCATATAACACTGTCTTTCAGAACTCTGCCACCACCATGTGTGCAAGGCCAGGCTTGCCTGAAGGAGATGAGAGAAGAAGATAAGAGATGCCCACATGAAGAGAGGAGCTGCTCCAGCTGAGGCAATCCTGGACCAACCAGCCCCCAACCAACCCAGCAGACCTTCCACCCAGGATTAGCCCAGAGAAACCACCCAGCTGAGCGCAGCCCAAATTTGAAGATATGTGACCTAAATGAATAGTTGTTGTTCTAAACCACCATGTTTCGGGATTGATTGTTACATGGCAATTCTTAGGTAACATCTTTGTTTGCTGGCAAATGAAAAATAAAAACTCCTGATTTCATCTTAAATTACAGCTTGGATTTTAACTGGAAGAAGCAGCAGTTCCCTTTTAGAATCAACAGATTAGATAAAAGAACTGACTTGTTTGTTCCCCCAGTATCTCCTCGCTACACCACAATTCTAGATGCAGGTGACTGGCACTGAGGCACCAAGTGGCAATACCGGGAGTCCATCCCCTTAGAGTAGAGTTGCGATTAGAGCAGAACTGGTGCTGCCAAAGCTGCTCAGGGCACCAGGAGAAAAACCCCAAATGTAATCATTGTCACAGAGATGTATTGCTTTGACATCTAACTTTTGCTTAATTGAATGACCTCTTCTGTGAAAAAGAAGGCTAAAATCCTTCAGACACAATTGATCACATAAACTGAAGAAATAATTCATAAATCAAACACTAGAGCTAAGACTCAATTATTTTGGCAATACTGAGTAGAAGAGAAATCCCTTCAACACAGTGCTCAGACTGGAATATAGTTGTCACTGTGGCTACAACTTTGGGAAGGGTGGGAGATACCCTCCTGATCCATTCTGAAAACAAATGGACTATGCAAGTTCAAACCGCAGCTGGAAGAGCCAGTACAAAGCACACAAAAGTAAATAATGAAATAAGATTTAAAAAACAGAATTAACAAATTTCTTCTGAAACAATTTCTGTGTGATCATTTATAGACAGCAATTTTTGACAAAGAAGCCAAGAACACACAATGGAGAAAGGAAAGTCTCTTCAATTAATGGTGTTAGGAAAACTGCACAGACACATGCAAAAGAATAAAAGTAGACCATTATCTTACATCATACACAAAAATTAACTCAAAATGGATTAAAGACTTGAATGTAAGACCTGAAATCACAGAACTCCCAGAAGAAAACATAGGCAGTAGGCTCTTCGACATCAGTATTAGCAGTACTTTATTCAAAGTCTATAAAGGGGTTAATATCCAAAATATATAAAGAACTCAGACAATGCAACAAGAACAACACAAACAAGATTAAAAAATGGGCAGAAAATCTGAACAGACATTTTTCCAAAGATATACAGATGGCCAACAGGCACATGAAAAGATGTTCAACATCACTAATTATTAGGGAAATGCAAATCAAAACCACAACGAGATATCATCTCACACCCATCAAAATGGCTATTATTAACAAAAACAAAAATTAGCAAGTATTGGGGAGGATGTGGAGAACAGGAAACCCTTGTACACTGCTGGTAGGAATGTAAATTGGTCCAGTCACTATGGAAAACACTATGGAGATTCCTTAAAAAATTAAAAATAAAAATACCATATAATCCAGCTATCCCACTTCTGGGTATTTATTCAAATATTAAAATGCTAATTCAAAAAGATATATGCACCCCTATGTTCATTGCAGCATTGTTCACAATAGCCAAGACTTGGAAACAACCTAAGTGATCATTGATGGATGAATGGATAAAGAAGATGTATATATATCTTTTTATATATATAATGGAATACTACTCAGCTATAAAAAGGATGAAATCTTGCCATTTGTGACAACATGGATAGACCTTAAGGGTATTACGCTAAATGAAACAAGTCAGACAGAGAAAGCCCAATACCGTATGACTTCACTCAAATGTGGAAGATACAACAACAACAACAACAACAAACTCATAGATACAGAGCATTGACTGGTGGTTACCAGAGGAGAAGGGGTAGGAGGGGAGGGTGAAAGGGGTAAAGGAGCGTATTTGTACAGCGACTGATGGCAACTAGACTTTTGGTGGTGAACATGATGTAGTCTACACAGAAGTCAAAATATAATGATGTACACCCAAAATTTACATAATGTTATAAACCAATGTTACTTCAATTTTTAAAAAGTTAATTTTTAAAAAAAGAATTACTGAGTGGAGAAACTTTTTGCCATGTAATTCCTCAAGTCTGATGGATTATCCTCTGCCTTAGTAAATGCCCACAAATCCATCACTAGACATTTTCCCCCCAGGCTCTTTTCTGTTTCTTTCCAATTTATCATTAGATTTTCATTTTAAATGCTGATTTTTTTTCTTAAGGAGATCCTTCTGGCCTTCTTTAATTAATTTCTGATGGTAAAATTATTTCTCTGATTATAATTCTATTTGAATAAAACAGCTAAGTTAGATCCTTTTAAAAATCTTCGACAAAGACCTACCCACTGACTTGCAGTTATATATCATTGGTCAGGATTGCGTCACCTGACCACTCTTAGCTTAAAGGACAATTGACTTTCTCTACCAAGGTGGTAGAAACCAATTTTGTAATAAAAAAAATAGCAAAATTAATCATTAAACCCAGGAAAATAAAATACATATATACATACAAATATGTGTGTAAAACCCACCTCCCCCAAATTTGGGCACTTTGTAGTCTATCTGAAATCAAAAAGTATCAAACTGACAGAAATTAAATTGAAATGTGAAATTAGTTTCTTAAAAAATTTCCAGTGGGGCAGGGAAGTGATTTCATTAATGTAGACAGTAACTTACACTAAAAATAACGTAGTTTTAAAGTAATCTTTTAATCAGTTGTGCGAACCTAGCCACCATAAACACAGCCCATTCATCTCTCCATTGTTTCAGGTCTGCCCACATCCCCTTTTCCTACCCTGTATTCTCTATTTTTAGTGTAAAAAGGATCTACCCCCTAAGTTTTTTACAAATTCTCTCAGTTCTTAGTGCCCACTATGTTGATCAACATTTACCCACCCCCCGAAAAAAAAGGCCTTGAACTTAATAAGGAAGACACAGAATCTTTGTCTTGTCTTGACTTTTACAATTGTACTCACAGTTGAATAAACCAATATAAATTTGGAGGCTAGCTCATTCATTCTGTCTTAAAGTCTTTTTATTCAAAACCATGCATAATTTTCAGACAGAGACTTATCCTTGCCTTTGAGACTTACCATTTTGTACATCATGTTTACTTTTTAAAAAACACAGTTGAAAGAAAATAATCCAAAATTGGAGAAAAATTATTGCACAGCCAAGTGTCAAGAAAGAGATGCCTTTTTTCCAAGCACAATTATGGCTTCATTCAGCTGAATCACTCTGACCTGAAGCTCTATTGGCTCCTTCTGAGATGACAATCGGCTTGGCTTAGGTCTCCTCATGGGCTATCAACCCTAGGCACTTATAGACCACTTTTATATTAATGTGTAAAGTGGAAAAACTTTCCTCAAAAAAATGTAAAATCGTCTCACGTATGTCTTTCTAATTTTGTAATATGCTAAATTGGACTCTTGCCTTTTAAATTAATGTAGTTCAAACTAAGAATTAGAATCAAAGAATGAAACTTAGAATCTTAGAAGTCATTTGGTAAACATGAAGCCAGTCTGTCTTAGTCGGGAGGCTGGAAGTCTGAGATCAGGGTACCAGCATGGTTGGGTTCTGGTGATGGCCTTCTTCTGGGTTGCAGACTACTAACTTGTTGTATCCTCACATGGCAGAAAGCAGAGAACCTGAGCAAGCTCTCGAGTCTCTTCTTACACGGGCACTAACCTCACTCTTGAAGGCTCCACCCTTATGATTCAATTACCTCCCAAAGGCCCCACCTCCCAATACCTTTGCGTTAGGGTTTTCACTGTATGAATTAGGGTAGGACAAACATTCTGTCTGTAACGCAATACATGATGTTTCTTTGAACACTTCTATTATTTGTTCACTATCCCTTATGAGGTTTTCATCCTTGTCCTTGCTTGGATAGCTGTAATTATTTTTGCTTTCTTTGCTTGGAATCCAAAACCATTTCACTATTATTATAACTCATGTCTTCTGCCAGAATCTGTGAAACTGTGGCAGGATAACTTACTAACTTGCAAGAAGAGTAAAATCACAGACTCTTCACAGTTCCTAACATAGAAACCAGAAAGTGGTTGCCTTTGGGAAGAAAAACATTTGACTGGAAAGGAGCACAAGGGAACTTTCTGTGGGAAAGAAATGTTCTATTTCTTGTTTTGGAGGATGTACACAATTGTCAAAAGTGAACACTTAAGAATTATGCATTTATTGTATGTAAATTAACAATTTTAATCTATCTAAAAAATAATTAAAAATGAATAAGTAAATTTAAAGGTTTATAAATTGTAAATTTATATTAAAATAGATACAAATAAATAAAAATTTAATCAATTTTTTAAAATCCCTAAAAATGCTATACTAAATGGTATTAGACCAATTTTTCATCTGAGAATTTTAAAATATATTTGGAATATTAGCACCATTGGCATACACAATATTAAGTGACAAAAATTAAGTAAATATTTATGAATAGTGGGAAAGCAGCAGTCACCAAATGAATTATGTGAATGACAATTCAGAGGAAAAGAAATATCAGTTCAACATGAGAGGTTTAAATGATGAACAACTCTTGGTAAGCTTTAAATATTTATTGTTCAGTTGTAGTGAAATGTCTAAAATGATAAGCAGGAAGGTTTCAGTGAGGATTCTCAACATGTGGCTACTCAGGGAAGCCTGGAAAAGATGTCAGCAGAATTTTGGAGAGAAGAAAAGTAGGGTTACTTGCAAAAATATCCAAAATGTACCAATGACAAATTGAAATAAAATATTTTATTTTTTAAAAAATTAGTAACAAATTCACACTGGAAAGAACAGATAAACATATTTTAAAAGAAAGTGTAGACTTCTGATTTCCAGTTCAACATGTAAGAAGCTTGGAAGTTGCCACTCCATCCTAACAACACTCCTCAACTTTTTACCTAATAAGTATAAAAGGCTGAACAAACTGAAAAGTCAACAACTTTTCTTAGATCTCTAAGAGAAGTGAGGACTCAGGGCAAACCACTGCCCCCCAAACTAGAATGATTGACAGGCAACTACAGAGAAGCACAATTTAGTGGAGTAGAAACTCATGAGCAGCAACCTTCATGGGAACCAGCATAGAGACAGGGAAACCTGAAATGTAATTGATGAATTGCTGGAGTCTCAGTGTAGATAAGTCTGAGAGATAAAACCGCCAAAGCCATTGGTGTGGGAGAGAATGTCCCCACACTTTTACGGATTTTTACCTCCTGGAGCTCTACCGGTTTCTCACAGTGATTATTAGAGAAAAATCTCCTCATGCTTCCAGCAGGAGGAGGAAAAAGGAAACAATTTGAAATACACTACAGCATTGTGTTCTTATCATAGTCAGCCCTCAGGAGACACTATTTAACCAGAGCTCAACCTACTGGGGTTTTATCAGAGCCTAACTAAATAACAAAATACACAATTCCAGCCCACTCTAGCCATCCTACCTCACCTAAGGCAATGGGATTGAGAAGCTTGTGTGAAGTTCATGATCCAGAGGGCCAGGCTCACTAAAAGACGAGACCTAATCATAGGACTATAGAATGCTTCCTGCCCCCTGCCCCCACCACTGCCTCACTAAAGGCTTTTTTTTTTACAGCGGTTCCTTTTACCTAGTATATCCTGTCCTACTATCAAGAAAAAATTACAAGGAATACTAAAAGGCAAAAACCACACGTTGAAGAGACAGAGCAAGCATAGAACTAGACACAGATATGGCAGGTTTGTTGGAATGATCAGACTGAGAATTTAAAACAACTATGATTAATATGCTAAGGGCTGTATTGGATAAAGTAGACAGCATGCAAGAACAGATAGGCCATGTAAGCAGAAAGATGGGAATTCTAAGAAAAAAACAGGAAATGCTAGAGATCAAAAGCATTATAACAAGAATGAAGAATGTCTTTGATGGGCTTATTTATAGACCAGGCACAGCTGAGGAAAGAATATATAAGCTTAAGGATTTCTCAGTGGAAACCTCCAAAACTGAAAAGCAAAGAGAAAAAAATGCTAAAAAAAGAGACAAAATGTCTAAGAACTCTGGGACAACTACAAAAGGTGTACACACGTGTAATGGGAATACCATAAGTAAAAAAACAAGAGATAAAGGAACAGAAGAAATATTTGAAACAATAATGTCTGAGAATTTCCCCAAATTAATGTCAGATACCAAACCACAGATCCAAGAAGTTTAGAGAGTACCAAGCAGGACAAACACCAAAAAAACTACACCTAGACATATTAGTTTCAAACTTCAGCAAGTCAAAGATGAAGAAAAATTCCTGAAAGAAGCCAGAAGAAAAAACATCTTACCTATAGGGGGCCAAAGATAAAAATAACATAGGACTTCTCCTCAAAAACCATGCAAGCAAGAAGAGAGTAGAGTAAAATATTTAAACTCTTGAGAGAAAAAACCACCAACCTAGAATTCTACACTCTGAAAAATTATTCTTCAGAAGTTAAGGAGAAAAAAAAGACTGTCTCAGACAAACAAAGATTGAGAGAATTTGTTGTCAGTAGACCTGCCTTGCAAGAGATAGTGAAAGAAGTTCTTGAGAAAAAACCAAAATGATATAGGTCAGAAACATGGATCTAAATAAAGAAAGAAAGAGTGTTGGAGAAGTGAACGTAAAATAAAAAGTTTTATTTTTCTTATTCTTAATTGATCTAACAAATAATAGTTTCTTTCTGTGTGTGTGAGGAGGATCAGCCCTGAGCTAACATATGATGCCAATCCTCCTCTTTTTGCTGAGGAAGATTGGCCCTGGGCTAACATCCGTGCCCATCTTCCTCTACTTTATATGGGACGCCACCACAGCATGGCTTGACAAGCGGTAAGTCGGTGTGCGCCCAGGATCCGAACCCTGGGCAGCCGCAGCAGAGGGCACACACTTAACTGCTGCACCACCTGGCTGGCCCCAATAGTTTCTTAAAAATAATAATAGCAACAATGTATTTGATTATGTATGCATTTATGTATGTGTTTGTGTGTGCGTGCATGTGCACTGTTATGTATACTCAAACATAAGTGAAATGAATGACAGCAATGAGAGGAGAGATGGGAGGGAGGAATTAGGATTATTTTATTGTTATAAGGTACTTGCACTACCCATGAATAGTATAGTGTAATTTGAGGTGGACTTAGATTTGTTGTAAATGTATATTGCAAACTCTAGAGCAACCACTAAAAAAAGTAAAAAAGAAGTACAAGTGATATGCTAAGACAGGAGAGAAAATGGAATCATATAAAATGTTTAGTAAAAGGCAGAAAAATAATGGAAGACAAAAATAGGAAAAAGAACAAGGGGAAAAAAATAAAAAACAGTAGCAAACATGGTAGATATTAACTCAACTAAGTCAGTAATTATGTTGAATGTTAATTGTCTAAGTGAACCAATGGAAAGATAGATTCTCAGAGTGGATCAAAAAACAAAACTCAACTATATATTGTCTGCAAGAAACACACTTTAAATATAAAGATACATACAGATTAAAAGTACATTGACGATATGCCACGCTAACATTTATCAAAAGAAAATGTGCGTAGCTGAAAATTACTTTCAGCAAGGGCAGATTCCAGAGCAAGAAAAGTTATCAGAGATAAAGAAGGTCATTACATAATGATAAAGGGGCCAATTCTCAAGAAGACATTACGATCCTTAACATGTATGTGCCTAATGACAGAGCATCAAAACATTTGAGGCAAAAACAGATATAATTGCAAGGAGAAATACATGAATCTACTATTATAGTTGGAGACTTCAACACCCCTCTATCAGAAATGGACAGATCCAGCAGGCAGAAAATCAATAAGAACATAGTTGAAGTCAAAACCACCATCTAACAAATGGATGTAATGGACATCTATAGACTGCTTCATGTGACAACAGCAAAATACATATTCTTCTCAAGCTCACATGGAACATTTGCCAAGACATACCACATTCTGGATGATAAAACACACCTAAACAAATGTAAAATTATAGAAATCATACAATGTCTGCTCTTAGACCACAAGGGAATTAAACTAGAAAACAATAACAGAAAGATAACTGGAAAATCCCAAAATACTTAGAGATTAAGCAGCACACTTCTAAATAACACATGGGTTAAAAAGAACTCTCAAGAGAAATTAAAAATTACTTTGAATTAAATAAAAATGAAAACACAACATCAAAATTTGTGGGATGCAGCAAAAGCAGTGCTTAAGGGAAATTTGTAGCATTGAACACATATGTTAGAAAAGAAAGATCTAAAATCAGTCATCTAAGCTTCCACTTTTGAAAAAGAAGAGCAAAACAAACAACTTGATTAAAAAATGGGCAGAGGATCTGAACAGACATTTTTCCAAAGAAGATATACAGATGGCCAACAGGCACATGAAAAGATGTTCAACATCACTAATTATTAGGGAAATGCAAATCAAAACCACAATGAGATGTTATCTCATCCCCATCAAATGGCTATTATTAAAAAGAGAAAAAATAACAAGTGTTAGAGAGGATGTGGAGAAAAGGGAACTCTCATACACTGTTGGTGGGAATGTAAATTGGTGCAGCGACTATGGAAAACAGTATGGAGATTCCTCAAAAATATAAAAATAGATCTACCATATGATCCAGCTATCCCAATTCTGGATATTTATCCAAAGAACACAAAAACACTAATTTGAAATGGTATATGCATCCCTATGTTCATTGTAGCGTTATTCACAATAGCCAAGACTTGGAAACAACCTAAGTGATCATTGATGGATGAATTGATAAAGAAGACGTTGTATATATATATATATATATATATATATATACACACACACACACACACACACACAATGGAATACTATTCAGTCATAAAAAAGATGAAATCTTGCCATTTGAAACAACATGGATATACTTTAAGGGTATTATGCTAAGTAAAATAAGTCAGATGGAGAAAGCCAAATACCATACGATTTCACTCATATGGAAAATAAAACAACAGCGACAAACACATAGATACAGATTGGTGGTTACCAGAGGAGAAGGGGTATGAGGGGAGGGTGAAAGGGGTAAAGGGGCATATTTGTATAGTGACAGATGGCTACTAGACTTTTGGTGGTGAACACGACATAGTCTACACAGAAGTCAAAATATAATGATGTACACCTGAAGTTTATATAATGTTATAAACCAATGTTAAATAAATAAATGAAGAGAAAATTTAATTCAAAGTCAGCATAAGAAAGAAAATAAAAAAATTAGAGCAAAATCAATGGAATTGAAAACAGGAAATCAATAGAGAAAATCAATTAAATCAAAAGCTTGTTCTTTGAAAAAACCAATAATATCGATAAGATTCTAGCTAGGTTAATTGAGAAAAAAAGAGAAAGGACAGAAATTACTAATATCATAAATGAAAAAGGGGACTTCACTACAGATCCTATGGACCTTAAAATGATAGTAAAGGAATACTATGAACAACTCTATGCCCACAACTTTGATAACCTAGATGAAATGGACCAATTCCTTGAAGGACACATTCTGCTAAAACTCACACAAGAAGAAACAATCTGAATAGGCCTATATCTATTAAAGAAATTGAATCAATCATTAATAATCTTCCAGAACAGAAAGCACCAGACCCAAATGTGTTCACTGGTGAATTCTACCAAACATTTAAGGAAGAAATGATATCAGCTCTCTACAATCTCTTTCAGAGGATAGAAAAGAAGAGAATACTTCCTAACTCATTCTATGAGGCCAGCATTACCTGAATACAAAAACCAAAGACATTACAAGAAAAGGAAACTACAGACCAATATATGTAAAAATCCTCAACAAAATATTAGGAAATTGGATCCAATAGTATATAAAAAATTATTACACCATGACCAAGTGGAATTTATCCCAGGTATGTGAGCCTGGTTTAACATTTGGAAATCAATTAATATAATCCATCATATCAATAAGATAAAGAAGAAAAATCAAATGATCATGTAAATAGATGCAGAAAAAGCATTTGACAAAATCTAAAGCCAATTCACAATAAAAAACCCTCGGTAAACTAGGAATAGAAGGGAACATCCTCAATTTGATAAGGAATATTTACATAAAACCAACAGCTAACATCATACTTAATGGTGAGAAACTTGAAGCTTTCTTAAAAAGATCAAGAACAAAGCAGAGGTATGCCCTCTCACCACTGCTTTTCAACATCTTACTGAATGTCTTGGCTAATACAAGACAAGAAAAGGAAATAAAATGTATACAGATTAGGAAGGAAGAAATAAAACTGTCTTTGTGGATGACATGATCATCTATGTGGAAAGTTGGAAAGAATCGACAAAAAATACTTCTGGAACTAATAAGGTTGCAGAATACAAGGTTAAATATGCAAAAGTCAATCCCTTTCCTATATGCCATCGATAAAAAAGTGGAATTTAAAATTAAAAACAGAATATCATTTACATTAGTAACCCAAAAATGAAATACTTAGGTATAAATATAAGAAAATATGTACAAGATCCATATGAGGAAAACTACAAAACTCTGATGAACAAAATCAAAGAACTAAGTACATGAAGGTATATTTTGTGTTCACAGACAGGAAGACTCAACATTGTCAAGATGTCAGTTCTCCCCAACTTGATCTGAAGATTCATTGCAATCCCATTCAAAATCCTAGCACATTATTTTCTGGATATTGACAAATTGATTCCAAAGTTTATATAGAGAAGCAAAAACCAGAATAGCCAATACAGTACTGAAAGAGAACAAAGTTGGAGGACTGACACTATCTGACTTCAAGACCAACTATAAAGCTACAGTAATCAAGACAGTGTGGTATTGGTGAAAGAATAGACAAATAGATCACTAAAACAGAACAGAGAGCCTAGAAACAGAACCACATAAATATAATCAACTGATCTTTGACAAATGAGCAAAGGCAATACAACAGAACAAAGACAGTCTTTTCAACAAATGGTGCAGGAACAACTGGACATCCACATGCAAAATAGTGAATCTAGACACAGACTTTATATACTTCACAAAAAAAAAACCCCTCAAAATAGATCATAGCCCTAAATGTTAAACACAAAACTATAAAACCCCTGGAAGATAATATAGGGAAAAATCTAAATGACCTTGAGTTTGGCAATGACTTTTTAGATACAATACTAAAGACATGATCCATGAAAGAGAGAATTAATAAGCTGGACTTCATTAAAATTAAAAATTTCTACTCTGCAAAAGACAATGTCAAAAGAATAAAAAGACAAGCCACAAACTGGGAGAAAATATTTGCAAAAACATATCTGATAAAACACTGTTATCCAAAATACACAAAAAAACTCTTAAAACTCAAGAATAAGAAAACAAACAACAAATAAACAAATTAAAAATGGGTCGAAGCCCTTAACAGACTCCTCACCAGAGAAGATACACAGATGGCAAATAAGCATCTGAAAAGATGCTCCACATTGTATGTCATCAAGGAAATACAAATCAAAACAACAATGAGATACCTCTATACACCTATTAGAATGGCTAAAGTCTTGAATCCTGATAACACCAAATGCTGGCAAGGAGCAGCAGGAACTCTCATCATTGTTGATGGGAATGCAAAGTGGTACAGCTATTTTGAAAGACAGTTTGGTGGTTTCTTACAAAATTAAACATTCTTTTACCATATGATCCAGCAATTGCACTCCTTGGTGTTTACCCAAAGGAGTTGAAAACATGTCCATACGAAAACCTGCACACAGACATTTATAGCAACTTTATTTATAGTTGCCAAAACTTGGAAGCAACCAAGATGCTCTTCAGTACGTTAACGGATAAATAAACTGTGATAATCCAGACAATGGAATATTATTCACTGGTAAAAAAGAAATGAGCTGTCAAGCCATGAAAAGACATAGAGGAACCTTAAATGCATATGACTAAGTGAAAGAAGCCAATCTGAAAGGGCTACATACTGTACAATTCCATCTATGACATTCCAGCAAAGGCAAAACTATGGAGACAGTAGAAAGGTCTGTGGTTGCCAGAAGTTGTGGGGAGAGAAGGATGAGTAGGCAGAGCACAGATGATTTGTAGGGAAGTGAAACTACTCTGTATGATATTATAGTGGTGGATACACAGCATTATAGATTTATCCAAATCCATAGAATGTACGACACCAAGAGTGAACTCTAATGTAGACTATCCACTTTGGGTGATAACAATGTGTCAATGTAGGTTCATCAATTGTAACAAATGTACCACTGTCGTAGGGGAATTTTGATAATGGGGAACGTTATGCATGTGTGGGGGCAGGGAGCATATGAGAAATCTCTGTACCTTCTCAATTTTGCTGTCGTACTAAAACCACTCTAAAAAATGATCTCTCTTTTAAAAAAGAAATTTTAGCTGAGCAACTAACTTCTTTGAATGAGATCAAGTCCAGATACATAGATAAAATACATAGATAAGATAGGGCATTAAAGAAGTCTGAGACATTATCATAGAACCAGAGTTAGGGAAATTTGAAGAAATATATGAAACATGTAGGAAGGTAGAAACAGGGTAGAGATTGGATGTTTAAAGGAGGAAAATATTAATTTTATTACGTATAGTTAAAATGGTCCCAAAGAAATTTTAAAATGGTGTATTATAAAGATGCTTATGAGCACTTTGAAAATGGGGTGATTCCATGGAACCAGTACATGTTCATTCTTTCAGTCAAAGCATACCCAGCCGGTTTTCGTTTCTCTTTGATGGACTAATCTAAGCTAGTGATTTTCTAACTGCGGGATCCAACCTATTTAACGAATTTTTTTTGCATAAAAAAATAAGAGAAAAGTAACGTGCACTGCATGTGATGAGGGAAAGTATTGTTTTGTGACGGTTTTATTTTCATTTTATATGTATGTATGTATTTTCTGCTTCACAATGTAAGATATATTTCTTATCTTAAATTCAATGTCAGAGATATTTGAAAGCTCCTATTGTAGTCAGATTTGAATAGTATTTGAACAGGAAAGTTGACAGACAGATGCTAGAGGGAGGTACCTCCTACAACTGATTTGTTCCACCTACCAGATTAGGATGCCAAATGTTATGTTTAATATATAAAAATTAAATGACTCTGAACCTCCAATCAACAATAGTGATCTTGTCTACAAATCCCTGATAAGTAGCAGGGCCTGGCACTAACTTTGTCCAAGGTATTTGTCCTCGTTAGCATCATCCCACTAACAGAACAGCAGATAATCTGATTGGCACTTTGCCTGGGGGAAAGAGTTCCTTGAGTGTTTGTTTTGTTCTGTGTGGTGTAGCTGTGGGACAAGCGTGGTTGACCAATCAGCCACAGGGACTGAGGCATAAACTGGCATTGCTGGGCTAGCAGTAGTTTCTCAGTGGTTAGAGGAAGGTGAAGATGCCTCTCCTTCCCGGAGTTCGATTAAACTATGGCCACTCCATGCCACCCCAGGCCTGAGCGCCTCACAGATACAGCTTTTTGGGTTCTCCTCTTGTGTGCAGACATCCATTTTCTCCAGGCATATGGACAGTGATGGGGAGGTTGGATGACCTGTGCCATCCACACGCTGTGCTCAGAAACAGCCCTTGTCTACTGCCTCAGGGAGAGGGCGCTACTCTTCTAATGTCCAAAGAGCCAATCTTACTGATTACTCTGGGATGCTGGAGTTAGTCATGACCTTAAACCTAGGGTTGTCATCACGGGGAAAGAGGGTGGCGAGGGGGCATCCCAGAGACTCAGTGACAACATTGCTCATTCCTGGCTTGTCTTTGATGTCGAGAGCACCTCAATACTGAAACCATTCTTCCAGCTACCAACTTCCCCTACCTCCAGCCCCCAGGATCTGGATCTCTAGGAAGTTCCTTCTTCTGCTCCCTGCTTCCAGAAAAGCATGCTCCAAGACATTTCCTGTCACAGAATTACTGGCCACGGGGATATCCGCTTTCTTTTCCCTGTTCATCTGAAGTGTTTGGGATTGCCGAGACGTTCTCTTTGCTCCTTAGTCTTCCCCCTAGCTTTCTGCACCTTGAGAGGTCTTTCTCTGCGTGCAGGCAGCATGTTTTGCTGGGTCTTTTCTCAATCTTAAAATTACACAGATTTGAAATTGACCCCTGAATCTATTACTTAAAGCTCTATATCTATATAATTTTGTGAAGCTTGCTTAGCTTCTCTGAACTTCAAGTGAGGTTATGTTTAAATGCTAAAACCATAGTAGACACTCAGAAACTAGTTTCTTCCTTTTTACATTTTGTCATCCAAATGTGAACACATAGTAGAAGCTCATAACTAACTGGTTTGGCCTAATTTTTGTTACAAGAAAAAAAATGTCCCCAATTAATAATTGATATTAAGCTAGCTACCATCTGTCATTGAGAAATTACCATTTTGGTAAGAAGAATGTCAATCAGGGAATTATCTTTAAATTGTTAGCAATGGTGAAGCCACCAGGGGTTAGTTTGAGAATGGAAAACAAAGGCAGTTGGAGAGAAATGTGTCATGTTTTATGAAAAGTCCAATAAGAATGTATGTGCTTATAAAAAAAAGAATGGAATGTACTGTGCTTTGAAGAGTGACAGAAAGGAATTATTCCAATAAGAATGACAATTACTAAAAATACCAATCCTGGCTGTGATTGTTATATTTCTGCCTGATCCTCTGAAAAATGTCTTTTATTTTTTGAAACAGATGGCTATTTTAATTTACTGGGTGAGTTGTCACAGCTATCACCTTTCTGGACTTCCTCCCAAAATAAAGAAAAGCTATTCCAATATAATGAAGGAAAGCTATACAGTCTGTTGAATTGTGTTCCCCTGTCTCTCCTGAAAACTCCATAATGGAAGATCATATAGCCTCTCTTGACCTAAAGGTGGACTGTACTAGAATTCGTTGTGGACATTGCTTGTATTATGTATCTGATGGCAGGAGCTAGAGCTCGCCTTACGCACTGATGAAGTATGCAGCTTTGTAGTAATCCTTTGTATTAGAACTAGGGGTACGCCTGGAGGAAGTGCATCCTTCCAATATGCCAGAATGCAGATCAAAATTGTGTTAGTTCCCATAGGGCCTGTAAAGAAAATCGGTTCCAGGTCTCTCAGTCCAATCTCTCAGTGTAGATTACAAAAAAGTCACACAATAATTTTTTTTTCCAACTTTACGAATCTCTTTGCCACAGCCTGCCTGGGTACCTGAAATTCCACTTTTAAAGATTTATTTGCATATCATAAGGATCTTCAGGCTTCAGGTATTTTTAGTTAAAATGCAAACAGCCCTGCTAGGTATATTCCATTGACCTTTATCATCCTCCAACATTTCCCTGACAGGATTAGTAAGGGAATGGACAAGGGACAAGTAATTGTGAGACAGGAGGCTAGGTGTATTTGGCAGAGACAATGTGAGTCTTCTAGGCACTTGGAGGAGTGGGTCTGAGAAAGAATGTTACATGAATTGGGAAAGGAGATCCCAAACCAAACTTTTCCTGTCTCACCATTGTAGCTGACACTTGTCCTGAAAGTGGAAAACAAACAAAAAAAATTAGGTTATATAATAGGAGATATAGTAATTAAAAAGGATCTCAAGGGGCCAGCCCCATGGCATAGCGGTTGAGTGAGCACGCTCCGCTACTGGCGGCCCGGGTTTGGATCCCGGGCACACACGACACACTGCTTCTCTGGCCATGCTGAGGTGGCGTCCCACATACAGCAACTAGAAGGATGTGCAACTATGACATACAACTATCTACTGGGGCTGTGGGGAGGGGAAAAAAGGGAAAAAAAGGAGGAGGATTTGCAATAGATGTTAGCTCAGGGCTGGTCTTCCTCAGCAAAAAGAGGAGGATTGGCATGAATGTTAGCTCAGGGCTGATCTTCCTCACAAAAAAAAAAAAAAAGGATCTCAAGAGGAATGGGCTTATTAATATTTCAAATCTGATTTCAGAGCAAATGTATTATTAGGAGAAGACTCCAGGACCACTAGAGGCAGGAATCCCTCCTTTGCCCATAGGCCTTCCACCTAAACTAAACAATGTTCCAACCAATTTTTATTCCTGACCAAATGACGTGTAGATGGGCCAAGTTGTATAAGTAAGAGGGAAACCGAGAAACCCCACTGACCTCTCTGACAGCCCTTCTCATCCTGTCCCCTGCTTCCTCTCCAGAGATCTCCCATTCTCTGCCCTCCAGAAAGGCCCCCTTTAGACCACCCTGACTACCCCCCAAGAACTTAAGGACTCCTGCCTTAATATAATTTTCTGAAGCAACCATGTCTTCTGGAAAAAATGCTATCTTTATAATAAAGTCTTGTTCTAAGCAGAGCTGCCTACACTCACAGCTGAACATGACAGAGTTTCTTTAAATACAGCCTTGTGTTGTCCCCCTCCCTCCCTCTGCCAAGTGAGGATAAGCAGCACCATCTTTAGACAACACAGTGATGTCTGCAAAGCTAGTCTTCTGTGTCTGCCCTTGGGCACCCTTCTCTTCTGCTTACCTGTCCTCCCACCAGCTTTTCTCTTTCACATCTCAAATACTCTTTTTAAAGGCTCAACTCCCTTCTCACAGAAAATGTGCACTTTGGAACTGTGAACATCCGATTTCTTCCTCTTTTACACCCCAGAATCTGTAACTTCCTCCCAGACCTTTTCTAGCTGTAGTCTATCATATTCCATTTGGTCCAGTCTGGATGTCACTCTAACGGAGCTCCCTTCCTGTAACTTCCACATCTTTCTCCAGGATCATCAACCTAGAACAATATCATTTGCCTGCACTGCCCGCATCATCACTGCCCCCATCTTCTCACAGACACAAGAAGAATAACCTGGAGTTTAGTTCTTGTTCTTCCGTTTGCTGTAGTTACATTTTTTAGAGAAAGATAATTAGTGTCTCTGGGCCTTGGTTACCTCATCGTAAAATGGGTAAAAATGTCTACCTCATAACAATGCTGTGGAGATTAATGTATTGACATATGTAAAGCGCCTTCAGATAAACGACTGACAGGCCAGTCTTCACAACAAATTAGTTCTAACAATGAATTGAAGGTAAACGACAATTTCCAGTCACTAGTTTTCATCAGTGGTAGTATTGGGGCATTGTAGGGGATGTTATGGCATACTTTATAATTTTTAGACATTTTTTAGGGTTTTCTGATAAGTTTTTACCGTCATTATATTATTTTGCCTAGAACTCAGTAGATGCTCAGAAAATTACGGCTGTTTCCTGATTTCCACACATGGTTAGTCATTCCTTTCTTTGTCCACTTATTGAACTTTGTTCACATCATTATTGCTATTTTACTAGACTTTGGTTATTAAAGTATTAATATGACTGTATAAATTAACTCTGTTTTCAAATGAGAGTTCCTGAGGACAAGAATTGTGATTTAATCACCATTGGATATTCAGTGCCCACTTTGCCTGATAGGTAAATAGATGTTTGATAAGTACTTATTGAATGGACGAATGAATTTTCAACACTTTCTGAGATTATTGAAGGTAAATGTGTCATAATATGGCAATTATACACATATAAATAAAAATTTGTTTTTTTTTTCTTTATGTATAACTTGCAGAAATATTTCCTAAGTTAGAGCATATAATCTTATTTATGGCAGAAATGAAACCAAAATTTTATTTGGATAGCATAATATAGTGCTTAATATCCTGGATTTTCTAGACAGACTTGTACCTTTTATTGGTTATGTTACTGAGGCAAGTTACTTAACCTCTCTGTGTCTTAGGATACTAATTTCTAAAATGGAAATAATATTGATATTATAATATTATTAAATAATATTGATAATACCTAATTCATACAGCTGTCTACAGTCATTGGATCAGTAAGGTTTTCTATCTCTTAAGTCACATTGGTAGTTTATATTTTCCTAAAATTTCATCCATTTAAGTTAGATTATCAAGCTAACCACTAATAATTATATGTAAATTCCTTTGTATTAAAAAGTGTAAATATGTATCAATAGCTATATTCTCTTTCTCATTCCTAATGTTTGACCCATTTTTCTTTTCTTCATCACATTTTCCAATGGTTGTCTACTTTTTTCATCTTTTAAGATAACTAGCATTGGTTTTTTATTAATCAGATCATTTCTTTTCTAGTTTGTTTCCTTGAATATCTATTAATTTTTTCTTCTCACATTATATGAACTTAATATGCTTTCTGAACTCCTTGGCTCATTTAATGTTAAATGCTTTTATTAATAAATACATTTATGGCTAGAATTTACATCTGAACAACATTGAGTCTTCCAATCCATGAACATGGTCTATGTCTTCATTTATTTAGGTCTTCCACTTCTTTCAGCAATGTTTTATATTTTCTCTGTATAAGTATGGCACATATTTCGTTAAATTTTGATGCTAATGTTGACTTTTAAAAATAATTTTATTTTATAATTGTTCTCTGCTTTCTTTTTATTTTTAATTTTTAGTTTAATATATTGTATAAAGAAGAAATATTGATATAATTTCTGCTTTGGAGAATTTCTTAGTGACTTAATGTATGGTCAATTTTCATAAACATTCCTTGGGTGCTTTAACAGGAAGGGTTCTTGGGCTGGCCCAGTGGCATAGTGGTTAAGTTCGCGTGCTCTGCTTCGGTGGCCTGGGGTTCTCAGGTTTGGATCCTGGGCACGGACCTACACACCGCTCATCAAGCCATGCTGTGGCAGCCGTCCCACATACAAAATAGGGGAAGATTGACACAGATGTTAGTTCAGGGCCAATCTTCCTCACAGAAAAAAAAAAAGAGAGAGAAGGGTTCTCTTGGTTGGACATAAAGTTTAATACATGGTTATAAATAAAACTTTATGATTGCTTTATTCAATCTTTCATTTTCTAATTTATTCTTATATGTTTAGTCTGTTGATTTCTGAGAAAAATATGTTTATGTCTTTCATTAAAATTGAGAAATATTAAATTATCTTTATATTTCTATCATGTTTTGCTTAATTTATCTTGATGTTATATTATTTGGTATCAAAGATTTATGGCTGTTATACATTCTTTTGTGTGTTATTTATATCACTATTTCTGCTGTTCTTGTTGCCAGTTGTCTGAGATTTCTGTTTTTACCTCTTTATTTTCAGCCTTTTAATTCATTTTGTATTAGGTATGTCTCTTGCAAACAGCTTGTGCTGTATATTTTTTCCACTACCAAATGTGATTAACCTCCCTTTTTTATTTTTATTTTTTGTGGGGAAGTTGCCAATCTTCCTCTTTTTGCTGAGGAAGATCAGCCCTGGGCTAACATCCATGCCCATCTTCCTCTACTTTACATGGGATGCCACCACAGCACGACTTGACAAGCAGTGTGTCGGTCCCTGCCCAGGATCCTAACCTGTGCACTTTGGGCAGCCAAAGTGGAGTGCATGAACTTAACTGCTATGCCACCGGGCTGGCCCCAACCTCCCTTTTTTAGTAGAGTAATTTACTGAGCATTTATTTGGGAAGTGATTATAATTATTTCCACACTTTATTTTACATATTTTTTATTCACCATGCTTTTGTTATTTATTTCTGTCTTACTTTTTCTTCATTTCACAGGAATAATTGTGTTTCCTTCAATGTGTTTTTCTATCTATTGATTTAGAAGTGAAATAATTTATTTTTTATTCTTTTTGTGATCATATTATTTCTTAATAAAAAACTTAAACTTATGTTCTATACTACAATTAGTAAATGTACGATTAATATTAACTCTCCAAATGTATCAGAAGCCTTATCCTATTTGTACTTTCCTTTATTGCTCTCCCAAATTACCACCTGAAAGCATCTAGGATTTAAATTTTAAAATTTTACTAGTTTGTTCATAATTTCATCAACACTTGTATCATTGTTAACTATAAATTTACTAATTTCTTTGATCATCACTGTTCCTGCCTTCCATCTTATCCTCTCTTAGAGTCTCTGTCCCTTTTGCTGGAATAAATCCTCAAATAATCATTTCAAGAAGCATCTAATGGTAATGTATTAATTAGGAATATCTTCGCCTGCAAATAAGATACACATATAACAGTAGCTTAGACAAATAAGGATTTATTTGTGTCTCATAAATAGAACACTGGATGTAGGTGGCTCTAGACTTGGTTCAGGGTTATACAATATTAGGCCAACATCCCTGCAACTTTTCTTTTCCTCATAGTTACAGAATAGTTACAGCTACAGGTCTCATGCAAGCCTTCTAGTAGGAAAGAAGAAGAAAGGAAAAGAGTGGAATCTGCATCAAGAAATAAAAATCTTTCCAAGGAAATCCATGACAAAATTCCACTCATCATTGGCCAGAATTATATAATGTGGGCAACCTTAGCTATAATAAGGCTATGGGAAAAGAGGATGGGAATGGGGGTTGAGTCCACTAACAAACAGCATTTTGTCCAAGGGGCTAACATGACTGGAAAAACTCTATTTTGTCCTCAACTTGAATGATAGGTTTTGGGGATATAATATTTGAGTTTCAAATTATACCTTTTCAATACTTTGAAGACATTACTTAATTTTATTTTCTCATACAGTGGTGTTGATGCCTAGGCCACTGCCAATTTTATTTTTATTTCTTTATTAGTAACCTTTCATTTTGTTGGTGGTGATGATCATTGTCGAGGATTTTGATTCTTTTTAAAAATTATTTTTAGGTGTTATGGGTTGAATTGTGTCTCCCAAAAAGATATGTTCAAGTCCTAAGCCCTGGTAGCTGTGAATGTGACCTTTTTGGAAATAGGGTCTTTTGCGGATGTAGTCAAGTTAAGATGAGTTCATACTGGATTAGTGTGGGCTCTAATCCAATGACTGGTTTCCTTGTAAGAAAAGAGAAATTTGGACACAGACCCACACAGGGAGAATGCCATGTGATGACAGGGGCAGAGATTGGAGTGATATGTCTACAAGCCAAGGAATACCAAGGATTGCCAGCAACCACCAGAACTAGGAAAATGCAAGAAAAGATCCTCTGCTAGATCCTTTAAAGAGAATGTGGCCTGGCCAGCACCTTGACTTAAGACTTTTAGCCTTCAGACCTGTGAGAGAATAAATTTCTGTTGTTTTAAGCCACACAGTTCTTGGAAATTTGTTATGATAGCCCTAGGAAATTAATACGTTAGGGTTCCAAAATTTCTCTAGGCTCTGTCTAAGTACGACTCTTCTTTTGTTGGTCCCATTTGGCACTAGGCAGACCCTGTAAATCTGAAGAGAGATATTTTTTTACCTCTGAAAATGTTGTCTTACTATTTCTTTGATTAATTTCTTTCCTCCGTTCTCTCTGCTCTCTCCTTCTGGATCACACTGACTCAGGAAGGAAACCTATCATCACTGTGCTGATGATAGTCCCTCCATATTCATGAGCAGGAGGAAGCCGGACTGCAGAGTCTGTTTTGATTGCAGCCTTGACTGAATGGTCCTGATTTTTGTCTAGAGGTCCTTTCTGCTTTATGTTTGTGTTTATTCTGAACATGGCATTTCTCTGACCTTTGTGGGATAAACTGCCCTTTCCCATCCAGTACTGGATCTCTGCATATGTTTTGGTTGTGGCTTTCTCTATCTCTGTTTTTCTACCATCTGATCCTATCTACTTTCCATCTTCTAGATTTTTTCACAATATCTGGCCTATTTTCGAAACTCACCCTTGTTTTGCAGATTTATGCTTCATATGTATATTTTCTTTTTGTAACATCAATAGAATTGCAGACAGGATAGACTTAATGTGTGTGCTCAGTCTGTCATTTTGAATCAGGCCTCTGATGATTTTTAATTTATTTATTTACTGACGTTTATATTTTTCTCAACAGGCCTGTCAAATCATATTGGTATTAGAAAGTTTTCTGTAATTTTTTTACGTTGTCTAGGATCCAAGCATAATTTGCGGCTGCCTCTGAATATAAACAAGATATATTTTTTTCCATGAGAGAATTATTGATTGGTTTTATGCAAGCTGAAATTTTTAAACTCTTGTTTATATCAGAAATAGAAGTTGTATGGAGTTGGGATAATATCCCCCACCTAAGTGTAAACGCTTAATATCCTTTAGTGTGCCCAAGTTTAAATTTATTTATGTTCCAAACTAGTCATGTGTACCAAAGTGAGCCTTAAATTTAGGAGAAGGCTAACTTGTCTTCATTAGTAAAACTGCCAACTTAGATGTTTTTTCAAATGCCACAAGTAGTCCAGTTGTCTTTTCTGGTTCATGGAAACACAAAAAAATGCACAGTTATAATGCTCCCAGTATTATTTTCTAAGGCGAATTTAGAGCTAGAGAAAGATTCTCAATTTGCACTTGTGTAGGCAGATAATCTTAAATACATATGCATGTCTCAGTGTCCCAGTGATGATTTGCTTAATTAGTAAGAACCAATAGAAACAAACGTGAAATGAACCTGAGACTAAGGACTTCAAAAGTAAAAAGAAGCAAGCAATATACAAAAGAAATTGAGCAAGTTTTATCTTTCATTTTTATTTTATTTTGTTTGATTTTTTTAAGGAAAACTGCTTTTCAGGGATCTCCAATATCTTAGCTCTAGGAAAATGTTTCACATCTCTCAGCAGGGCCTGAGAAGGGGAGGAATTGGTGAATTTATAGTGAGATGATATAGTTTTTCTTTTTATTTTCTCTTGGTATTATTTTACATTTTGTAATATTTCAGTTATTTAGAAAAGTACAGAGAATAATATGAAAAATATCTATGTACTTACCACTCACATTCAACAAACGTTAACATTGTCGCATGTTTACTTCATGTCTTTTTGTCTTTTAATATATAAAAGGTTAAAATATAACCTGAAGCCCTTAACTCCCCACATTCTGGTTTCTCTTCTTCCCTAGAGACAGTCACTGTTCTGAATCAGGGACAGTCCTTTCTTTCTGTTTATTTTTCATTTTTTCTTACTATGCATTTTTTTTTTTGTGAGGAAGATCAGTCCGAGCTAACATCCATGCCAATCCTCCTCTTTTTGCTGAGGAAGACCGGCTCTGAGCTAACATCTATTGCCAATCCTCCTCCTTTTTTTCTCCAGAGCCCCAGTAGACGGTTGTATGTCATAGTTGCACATCCTTCTAGTTGCTGTATGTGGGACGTGGCATCAGCATGGCCGGAGAAGCGGTGCATCGGTGCGCGCATGGGATCCGAACCCTGGGCCGCCAGTAGCAGAGCGCGCGCACTTAACCACTAAGCCACAGGGCTGGCCCGTTACTATGCATTTCTAAAGTTTTCTTTATTTTTTCTCTTTATTCTTTATTTCTTGACTGTATATTTTTTTCCTATGATATATAAAATTATTCCTTGTCTTTCTCCTAAATCATGCAAGGATCTTGGCTTTCCCTCCCTCCTCCAACCCAACCAATCTGTTATTATTGACAATATTTTAGTTTCATCTTTTTAACCCCTAGATTGTTTATTCTTTAATTTTATAATAAATAGTTAATTAAATTTGCCAATATATTTCACCAATTTTCATGCTTACTGTTTTTTCATTCTTCCTATTCTTTTTCTCTGGATTCAATCTCCTTGCTACAGTAAATCGTTGAGCAGGTCTTCCTGGAAAAATATGAACAGTGAATTCTTTTACTTTCTATGTGTCTGAAAATATATTTCCCTTTCCCTCTTAATCTATCCTGGGTGGCCAATCAGCTTTCCTCAGCACTTTAATGGTCAAGTCTCATCATCCTCTGGCCTGCTTTGTTGCTCTTGAGCAGCCTGTCTTTCGTCTAACTGTGGTTCTTTTGCGGAAATTTTTCTTCTTTGGTAGATTTCAAGGATTTTTTCTTTATTTTTGACGTTCTGAAGTTTCTCTAGGATGTGTCTGGATATAAATACATTTTTAGTTTCTTGCTTAGCCCTCAAAGTTAAGACTCATTTTTATTAAAATCTGGAAATAATTATTAAAATTTTGAATCCTTTTTTTTCTTGTAAAACTAAAATAAAATGCTTTATTCTTTAAATTTCTTAGTGTATTGGCTGCCTTTCTTAATTTTTCCTCACATGGTCAGGAATATTGATTTGCAGGCTGATACTGACCAGAAGTTTCCATTTGAACCTTAACCCTATAGCCTAGAGGTTCTACAGTTGCATCTACCTGACAACTCGCACTGCACTGTGGTTTTGAGCTCATGTGCGCCAGCAATGTTGACAAATACCTCAGACCAGCTATTGACCTGGTAGGCAGCTTGGCTCAGCTCTTGACTAGGAGGTTTTCTCCTTCCTCTTCCTCAAGCCACAGCTCTTTTGAGCTTCCTTCCGCTTGAATGGAGTCTTTGGTTTCAAGCAGTGAACCCAGTTCTGTCCTCCACCCCACAGGAGGTGCGTTTGCTTTCCATTATCCAAAAGGATCCAGATTTCTTGGCAGCATCAGCTTGCTTCTGGCCTCAACGCCTGGCAGGCCTGCAGCTTCTGCCTCGTTTGTCACCTGGTATTTCGCTTTCATTTCTGGTCCACAAAGATCCTTGTCTTGCTTCTGAAAATAGTCAAGTCTTTATAATTTTCATTTTTCACACTAAATCTATCATTATTTACGTGTTGGGAGAGGAAGAGATCCTCAGAATGTGTACTTAGTGTGCTTATTTTGGCTGAAGCATTGGGAAAACAAATTTCGAGTTGTATCATGACGATTTAATTACATTTAAAAATATATAAATCTGTATGTCTATATATGTAATACATATATTTTATATTTTCAAGGCTGATAACAAAGTCCTCAAATTAATATTTTTAAGTTTACCATGTCTTTCCTTACATCATTATTTGAAAAACATACAAAGTCCCAGAAGCAAGTATTTGTCCATTCTTGAATGAGGAAATCAGTGCTGATTTTATGTCTCTGTGGTGTTTGAATACAAATCAATTGGGGGAGACTCAGGAAAATGTGAAGAACTCCACTTATTTTCGCATTCAGCAATTAATTGCTTATTTTTAAGGTGCTGAAAGTGTACTGTTCTCACTGAAATAAATAGTGCCATCTACTGGTTGAATTTTTTTTTTTTTTTGGTGAGGAAAATTCTCCCTGAGCTAACATCTGTTGCCAATCCTCTTTTTTTTTTTTAACTTGAGGAAGATGAGCTCTGAGCTAACATGTGTGCCAATCTTCCTCCATTTTTTTGTATGTGGGATACCTCCACATACAAGGGAGGATCCGAGCCCGCGAACCCAGGCCACCAAAGCGGAGCGAGTGGAACTTTAACTACTTGGCCACCAGGCCAGCCCCTACTGTTTGAATTTTTGTGATGAAGACACAGAGTTGAGTAAAATGATAGTTGATGGAGACTCACATTGCACCTAATTCGATTCCCTGCTTTCACTCTCACATAATGGCTCAGTGAAGAGCTGAGCTGAAGTAGAACTCTGACATAGAACACACAGTTGTTTCAATTCAACAATGGTGTCGTCTTTATGAAGGATCGAGGACTTGGGGACTTGGACCTAGCCATATTTGAGGTGGCAAAAGAGAATTTCAGAGCACATTAGCTTTCTCGGATTCTTTTGAAATTCTTTTCTTCAGTGGAAAAATTCTATATTGAAATGTAATGAATTAAAGGTACTGAGTAGTCTTCAGTATTATTGTAACATAAGAAGAAACACTTTAGCTTCTGGAATAAGGTGGCAGGACAGAATGAGCTGCATGTTTAGGGTATCCATCATTAAGGAATTGCCCCTTCTAGAAGGCTGGGGCTGGGGCTGCTTGGTATCTTTGTCAGCTTGGGCTCAGCAGTGAGTGAGAAGGAGGCAGCAGGTGGTGGGGCTCAGACCATGAACTGATAAATACTAATGTAAAGAAAACAGCTAAGTTAGATGGCAATGACATATCCCAAATAAAAGCTTAGCTTATAGGTTAGTATATTAGATCTTTAGAATACAATGTTAACTTTCCTATAAAAATCAAGTCAGTAAATAATTATTTACAAGACAGGTTATGTCTCATCTGGATTTTATTTCAGCTGGGAGACTCAAATCCTCCTCCTTGAGAATTACCTTCTTGGGGTCTGCAGTGCCTAAAGGCACTTGTCATTGTTCACTGAACCCAAAGATTATAGGAGACCTTAATATTTCAGTTCATCAATAATATAGTTTCTAGGCAATATATCCCTCATTCAATCACCAGATATAATCAGCTACAGCTAGCCAGAGCTGTAACCATAAGTCAGATTAGCAATCAGTCAGACAAATCTCAGATCACAGAATCTTGCAAACCCAATATTGCTTTTAGGGTAAATGTTTTAAATCTCAGCCTTCTAGTAAGGCAAATCCTAATTTTGTTTCAAAATTATTTAAGATAGCAAAATTATGTATTAATTTTAAAGAAAAAATTTAAAAGCTTTTCCTCTAGTCCACGATTATCAGGGTTGAGCTAAAAATTTGTGTGTTAAATAAAATATGAAAAATATCAGCTGCTTGTGGAGTTGAACCTTGATAATTCTGATCATTTAATCCCCATTCAAGACATATATTGATATTTGAAGAAGAAAATCATTTCATAATTTTGGGCTTATTAAGGTGAGGATAAAGTCCAGTTTGCTGTATTGTTGAAGGTGAGTAAAAGATGAGGTAAACATTAATACACAAGAGGAGAAATAGTAAAAAAACTAATGTAATAACTGGGTCTCCATCAAACACTAAAGAAAAATTTTATTAATTGCCTGAAGGGATAGAAAATGAAGGTCATAACAATCAGACTTGATTTTCTCAACCAAAGGAGAAAATTTCCTGAGTAGCAGAGACTGAGGCTAGGCAGTCAACACCCTGAGTGTCAAAGTGGGACCCATTTGGCCAAGCCTCACACACCTAAATTCATGCACAGGTATTTGCTACTCAGGCTAAGGAGCCCCCGTAGACAACTTGAAATTAAAAGTTGGTCCAGAAAAGCATTAACTCAAGTGGTATGAAGCTGTTGCTGTCACTAGTCAAGCCAAGGCATCAGCATAATCATTGTCCAGGTTTTTCATTAAAGTCAAACATTTTCCATATGGTGATGAGAGCTTTTGGCTGGCAGCGTATGGTAGCAGCACAGCTTCTGGAGATAAACGTAATAATCATAAACACTAATGAAAATTGTAATTGTAAAGTGGGAGAGAAAAAGGTCTTTTCTCAAGTAATATGTGCAAATGTTTGTGTCAGCTATGGAAAGACAATGAGAAATCCCTTATTTGATGACATTCCGTTTTCCTCATCAAATGAAATTAAAAATAAAATTGTTAAGGGTCCATTATTTGCACAATGATACAAATGAAACAAAACAATATAGGACAAGCTTTTAAATAATATTCCTTTTGGGGAAGAGTAAGGTTGGTGAATGAGATTGTGAATTAGAGAAATTATGTTCTTTTTATTCCTAACCAGTTTCCTTGATTTTGCAGCAACTAAATTCTCACTATGACCTTTCCCTTTCTGCTCACCACCCCTATTATGGACTGAATTGCATTCTCCCCAAATTTGTATATTGAAGCCCTAACCCCCAATGTGACTGTATTTGGATATTGGGCCTTTAAGAAGATAATTAAGATTAAAAAAGGTCATAAAGGTGGGGCCCTAACCCAATAGGACTGGTCTCCTTATAAGAAGAAGAAGAGACACCACATGTGCACAGAGGAAAGACCATGTGACAATACAATGAAAATCTGGCAGTCTACAAGCCAAGAAGAGAGCCCTCACTAGAAACCAACCCTGCAGGCACCTCCATCTTGGACTTCCAGTTTCCAAAGCTGTGAGAAAATAAGTGTCCATTATTTAAATCATTCGTCTGTGGTGTTTTATTATGACAGCCTGATCAGACTAATACAACCCCCAAATCCCATGTTAATGTAATTATGCATAAGTAATATGAAAGGTAAAGAATTAAAAGAAAGACATTTGGATAAACTCAAAATTACTAAAAAAGAATAACTAACACTTAATCTGGCTACTTCTGCTTGTTGTTCTTCTCCCTCTCCCCCTCTCCTTCCTCTGTTCCCGTCCCCCTCCACATCTTCCTCTGTTTCTCCTTCTCCTCCTTCTTCATGGTGTTGTTGTTGTTATTGTTATTGTCATTATTAGTATTATATAGTGCTATAAACTTTAACGACTATCATATTAACTCTGTATGTCCCCCCCTCCAAGATTTTAGATTCATAATAATATGGAAACTAATTTTTATAAATCATCTACTGTATATTGTTCTAGGTTTTTGATACATAATATATTGTTCTCAAGTTCTGAATTGTCATATTAAGTCAATTCATAAATTGTCCAAGGTTATATACTTAGTATTTGGAGGAGCTAGAAATCTACATAATTATGGCTTTCTCCCAAACCAATGGCCTGTTCACTACACCATTATGCCTCAGGAGCACAATTTGCCTCAAGTATTTCCAAATTTGTGTGCTTTCCCTGAGCTTATTGTGTTAGTGCATTTAGTTGGAAGGTAGCATTAATGGACCCAATGGACCAAATGCAGAAGTCTGATTCCTACAGGGCTCTATTAGCTTCATTATCCTATAGCACCACAATCTTACCAGAAACCCATCCAACTGTTTGTTATATTTTTAAACAAAATAAGTTGAAAGTGAAAATATAAACCAGTTATATTTCTGAAAGAATATTTAATTTCTTAATTGTATATCATTTTACTTGTGAAGATGCAGGTATTCTTGTGTTAAAACTGAAGAAAAAAACTTGTCTATCAAGTGTTTTCTTAAATATATGATGATAGGTCTTAAAAAATAGTCAAAAATATTTTATTTCAAATTACAGAATTTTTTTTGCTAATATTCATTTTTTGTATCTTTTTGGTTCTACTTAGTTATCAAGAGTTCTCAAAATTGATTTGATTTATTTTTCTAAAAATAGAAGTAGATATTTATAAATTCCATCACTACAGAAGGGTGTAAAAAGGAAACCAATAATCCCACCATCTGAAATTTTTTATTTTATATCGAGAGATTGAAACTAGGAAAAAAGCAAAAAACAATAAATAAACTATTTTTTTCTAATCTACAAATATCCAGGAAAATAAGTAATAATTAAGTTAAAGAGAAAATGTTCCACAATACCTGGTTGTTGTAGTTTATTTGGATTTTGTTTGGAGAAAAATCCATAAGTTTTATAAATACAACTTACATAAAATAGTTATACATTTAGATATTTATGTTGAAATGATCACACATTCAAAGATAAAAACAATACCTGGAATATACAAGCTGTTGTGCTTTTTTTGAGGGGAGGGAGCTGGTTCTGGAATAGATTCTGGTGATAATGAATGTCTTTCTAATATAATGTGACAATTACTTCCCAGATATTCCTTTAGGTAATCTATTTTCATTTACTTTTGAATCTTTTCCCTATTGTCTTATTATTCTTGTTCCTTCTGAATGATTTTATGGTTGTGCTGGGACATGCAGGGGCCTGAAAAACATCAGTTACATTTCTTACTAGCAGGCTAATTAAAGACATACTAAATCCTTGCACTTCATTACAGCAACTAAGCAATGCATCAAGAGAAGGTTCAAGTTCTATGGACAATGGAGAAAAAGACTGGCCTTGGCTAAATAAATATAAACCCAAGATATACACTAAGATTAGGTGAGATTTTTTTAGACTGTTCAACCATTTTGCTCTCAGGACCTTATGTTCATTAAAAATGTTTATAGATTCATTCAAAAATGTTATCATCCTATTATAGCAGAAGTCACATTCTCACATGACTCCAAATAGATCAGAAAGCAAGATCCGGAGCACAATGCAGGGTTTATAATGGATTTGCACAGACGCGCCTAAAGCCGTGTACAACAGAAGGAGGTGGTTCCGTTCACTCTCTGTGTTGAGCCATCTGAAAGCAGATTGTCATGTCTGTTGCAATGACTTCCAAACATTGCTACAATACTGAGCCTTATCAGGATAGCATTTAGACCAATCCTGGTCGTTGATCAGGGTGAATACCACCCTTTTCCTTTAATACCTCCTGGTCAAACTACTCCAAAAAGCAAGTATCAAATAGTAATCACTTAACGTGTGCCTAAAAAACGGCTGTTAATGAATTTCATATATCCTCCAAGTAATGATTCCATGAGAACTGATAGTGAAAGATTTTTAAAATATTACTTCAAAACTAATAAGAATTATTTTTTCCCTTTCAGAATGAAAATCTATTGACGTTGCTTAGGTTAAAAAAATAAAGCTTAAATTTGTCTTTATTGAAGCTATATTAATAAAGCTAATCCTACAACTTTATAGTTTACTGTAATATTTTAAAAAACCTTAAAATGACTGCAAAAGAAAAATAGCACATAGCACATTAAAATAGTAAGCAAACTAAAATGCATAAAATGTTCAGGTAATATACATTGGCCTTAGGGTACATATACAGATATGTATACATTGTTTTCGAGTCAATCAAATAAATATTTTCAAACCCCTAGTGCTGTGTCAAGAAGTGCTACTTGTCCAAGTGATTTTGGGTTAATTCTGTCTTGGAGCTGTGTCACTCAATTTTTATGGCGATTTGGGGGACATTTGCCAGAGGATGGACAGAATTTAGGGATGTGTCCGAGTTTAGTTTTGGCCTCTGCATTTGGCTAAAATCTAACATTTGAACTCATTTTTGGTCTTATCCTTTGAAAGCCCAAAGAGCCAAATGCCTACTGCAATGCTACTTCTGGCATAGTCAGCACATGTGTCATCAATGTGATCATGTAAACCACCACCACACCCAAGCAAGTAACAGCAGTGACACGAACAAGGAACGAGAATATAGACCTCAGATTTATTGTCAATGTCTCATTACTCACTTTCAAATATAGGAAACTTGGAGTGAAAATCTTTTTATGATAAAATTTTATCAGTTAATTTGAAGTATAAATGTATATTTATTATTGCAGTAGTAAAATGAAGCAATAATTAATGATGATTATGCAAGTTATGAATTATATTTACATCAACCCTTTTGAAAACTTTTAAATAGTAAAATAAGTAGGGGAATAGATTGACCTTTACGAAGGTTGAGAGAAAATACATTACATAGATAAATTTTAGGAAGAACATTATGTTCTTTTACAGCTGCTATCAATAATTTCAATACTAATCAATCAAAAATAAAGACTAGGTCATACTGTGTTTCTATCTTCATAGAATTGTATGGGGACTAGTATATATAACTTTAAACAAAACAACCTCTAAGAACTGAATTTAATGTTGGATCATTTCGTTCCTATTTTGGCCATGAGTGTTTCAATAAAACGTCCTATTTGGTGGTTCTTTAGTCTTAGAAAAAGTGATTTAACAGATGGATACCAACCAACTTTCCCTCCTTTGTTCATCACATGTGACAGGTGGCAACAATATCAGGGGCACAAGCCCAAGCAGAACCAGCCAAAAAACAATTCGCGGCAATTTAGTGCCCTCAGCACTCAGCGTAGCGACTAGAGGAACAATCGTGCACTTCACAGTGCTGAGACGTTATTGTTCCTGCACTATTAAGCCAAACAACTATTCAAATGATTGATTTATGAATTAGACTTTCAGAATTATTCTTTTATCCTAGATATTCATTCTAGAAGATGATAATCTGCTTTGGCCAAATACTGATGTTTGACATTTAACGATGTGACATTTCTGTTAATGTGTATGCATCATATAAGTATATGTTTACACACACACATATATATCTACACACACATACGTATATATTATATATAAACATATATACACGTTCACATGACTATCTTTGGGAAAATTTTTAACGTTGAAGGAAATATGTACATTGTAGAAAAACTTGAAAATTCAGAATTTAAAAAACACAATGAGGGCCGGCCCCGTGGCTTAGCGGTTAAGTGCGCGCACTCCACTGCTGGCGGCCGAGGTTCGGATCCCCTGCGCGCACCGACGCACCGCTTCTCCGGCCATGCTGAGGCCATGTCCCACATACAGCAACTATAAGGATGTGCAGCTATGACATACAAGTATCTACTGGGGCTTTGGGGGAGAAATAAATTAAAAAAAAAAAAGTTTAAAAAACACAATGAACACATTTCTGCATCCCTACAATAGTATATAATTTTTGTTTTCTTCATATGTATAATTCATATTTACATATACATGCACAAACACACACATAAACACATCCTCTATCCTTGGGTTATTTACAGAAAAATTTAAAAATGGCAAGGGGATACTTCTTTTAATCCTATAGGATATTTTTCTTTTTTGTAAATAATTCTTTTGCATTGTTAAAAAGTCCATCTCTCTACCTGTCTACTAAATTGTCTGGAAAATTTGCACATTTTTATATTAATATCTCTTCCCCCTGCTGCCTCCAAAGGAATAGAATGCAAAATTTTCAACAGACATGATAATGCAACACTTCCCACATGGATATATTTGTTATAGGCCAAAAAGATCATATAATGAGTAAGTCTATGAAAGCAAGTAGAAATGATTTTCTATAAATTAACCAAAGTGATCTTGAGAAAGCTGGATAGATATTTGGTCTTGTGGGTGTTTCCTATTATTCTTTATGAATAAGATGAAATATATCACATTTGCATAAGTAAAGAAACATTTATAGACAGGAACAATTTGTTTATATTTGGACTTGAATCATATATTTCAATCAGTCTTTGCTGCCATAGGATTGATAATGAATTAATACTAACGTTTTCCTTAAATATTTGATATTGAGAGAAATATAGTTATTTCTCTCCTTCTAAGTCCAGATTCTAGCATTATTCCTTCTGAACTTGAAGGTCCATTAGCTAATATAAAGATGGATGTAAGAAGGTCCCATGAGAGCCATAATGCTTTGTCCTCCTAGACTAAAGTTTAACGTTTACTCATTATAGATATTGCACCTCTATATCTATTTCCTAAAGACTTGTTTTTAGCAAGCTGTCACTATGTTCTCTGCTTCAGTATTTAGCGATAATAGGCCAGATATAACTGCATCTTTGGGAGTGGGGTAGCTCTGCAGATTTTTTAAGGTGACCTGTTCCCCTTAATTTCTGCCCAAACACCCAGAAGCCAATGGGTTCTGAGACCTCTTGGTTTCAATGGAATTTCGTGTTTTGATAGAATTTTGTATTTCCTCTCTGGTTCATTACCTGCCTATGGGATTTGAGGATTTTCAGCCAGAGTGTTTATGGAGATTTGTACAACTTTGTGTATCAATTTATTTTTCATTTCAGTCAGCACCTTAATTAGCAGAACTATTTCTACGGTCCTTTAAAGATTACTTTTATTCTTCCAATTTTGCAAATCTTTAGTTGTCTAGCCTCTTCTTTACGTAGATACTTTAAGAATGGTACTCATGAAAATGGCATTTGGAAATGACAGTAGAAAAAAATGTTTTAAAGAAAAATCCAAAGTGCTGAACAATAAAATAATTAACTATGGGGTTTTATGGATTTAATTGTTATATATCACTCAAATTAAAGTTTTTCATTTACTTCTTATCTGGTAGAATTCAATAAGAAAGGATATAAGAATGCAAATGAATGGTAAAATCAACTTATTACAATTGATGTAGTTTTAAAAGAATAAATAGAATTTAAACACAACAAATGGAATTTGATAATAAATAGACATTGAAGAAATCTCAAAATCACATAATCCAAGCATAAAACAAAGGTTCGATTCCTCTCTTCGATGTTTTGGCTAAGACACCCTTCAGCGTATGCTGAATCACCATCTGGAAAACAGGCTTAATCTCTCTAGTCAGAACTATTCCCTCCCTCTGTAGATTTATAGATCTTTGAAAAGGTCTCTATTCATGCTGTAGAGAACACTTTTATGCCATTATATGCATGTGTATGCTTCTGGGTTGTGTACACATATGTATTTCTAGAAGTCACCTTTGTATTTTCAAGAGTCGTATAAGTACCTAGAATGCAGGTGAATCAAGGAATCTCTCCCAATAATAAGAATCATATCTCCTTGGGAGTCAGCCCATTAAATATTTGATAGCTCTCATTGTTATATAGTGTTGTTATATTGAGCTGAATTCTCTCTCCCTGTAGAGTCTACTTAGAGACCCTTGTTTTTTTCTTGAGACAATACATAAAAACTAGGAACTTGTTTGACATGGATTTATTTCACACGCAATTATTGAGGTAATCAATGACGTTTCCCCACCCTATATTCCTCTTCTGCTTGCTAAGTATTCCATCCCCAGTTACTCCAAACTGGAATCACGAGGCATGATTTCAGTAATTTTGTAAAACCTCTTGGTTCTTCTCAACAACAAAAAATTACCTATGTCCAGATTACTTGAAAAAATGGTTCTCAAAACTGAAATACTATGTGTTTGAACATATCAAGCAGGACCCATCTGGTTTTAGGAACGTTATTCCTAGAAGGGAATGACCTGCTTGTTCCATGTTTACATGTAAAATCTGACTGGATCCTCCTTTGCATAGGGCAATATTGGACAAACTATCTTCCATGGGAAGTTAATAGGTGCTATACACATACACAACACATATACATAATTTGTTCTTTGGTCAAATTAGCTTGGAAAACTTTCAGTTAATTTCACTTTCAGCAAATTTAAATTTAACAGGTTTTTAAATCGTAGAACACATTAGAACCTTTAATATGTTACTGCCCTTGATGACTTCCTGAGGGATGAACATAGTGCAGGATTTCTCAAACTTTTTTGACCTCGGAACCCTTTTTACAGAGTGTCTTGAAGGATACATTTTGGATTGTAATATTGTTACTCTTGGCAGCATGAAAAAGTATAGGAGATACAGAATCACCTGAAAAGTTAAATTGAAGTTATTCATGCAACATAAATCTGTCTAATTACTGTGGAAGATTCACGTTTCTTAGCCCTAAACACTGAACCGGATAGATGAAGACTAGATGTGTCAAGAGAACAAGGTATTTGGGCAGTTGGTTCCTGGAAAACGAATCAAAAAGTGGCATTCTCCAAGTGAAGGCAAGCTAAGAGCTAGAGGTAACTGACTCTCAAAGAGGAAGGCACAGTTTGAACCTTGGGCTCAAATCTTGTGAGTCAAACTATTTCCATGTTTCTTGAAGTCTCTGATAATTTCTTTTCTGTTGTTGTTGAGGAAGAGTCACCCTAAGCTAACACCTGTTGCCAATCTTCCTCTTTTTGCTTGAGGAAGATTTGTCCTGAACTAACATCTGTGCCAATCTTCCTCTATTTTGTATGTCGGCCACCGCCACAGCACGGCTGATGAGTGGTGTACATCCATGTCTGGGATCCAAACTCGTGAACCAGGTCCGCCGAAGTGGAGCATGGTAATTTCTTTTTTGCTTTCTCTTAGTGTTCTATAAAGTCTCTGAAAATTCCAACCATGCTCAGTTTTGTGATGTACATGCAAAATAAATATTTTTGTCTTTGCTTGGATTGGAGGGCAGCAATGCACACTGGCATCCAACTTCCTGATGGCTGCTGTATTCTAAGTGGCTGAGTTCTGAGGAAAAGGCAAAACTATTGACAATCTTATAAGGTCTGTTTTATCAGATGCTCTTCCCCACCTGGAGAGCCCTCATTTGAGACTAGCTGATAAAACCTGGAAGATTCTGCATTTTTTAGTGGAAATGATTCCTTAACAGACTCTGTTAGTTAGGAATATTTTTTTTCTCCTTCCTTGGTTTTGTTTATTTATTTGAGGGAGTAACATTGCCTATCAACTTACCTTGAGCTGATGATTGAAGGAAAACAACAAATCTTCTCTTTTTTCTACTTTCTCTACCTCTGTTTGCTATTCAGTTCTCTTTTCCTATTCCTATTCCAAAAATTCAATACACTACTTGGATTTTTGGAACCAAGGACAAGAATTTATATTAATTCCTTTTAATTGCAATTTCTAAACAGTTAGCTCAATCTTCTAATCTCTATAAATATCATTTCACCCTGCTTCTCTCCTCCAGTGTATTTTTGTCACATCAACAATCTTATCTGCAAATGTGATAAGTATGCTAATTCTTTATTCAAAGAATTAATAAAAGGGTAACAGACTGAGATCAATCCACTAATGGCTTCTAAGTATGATAGTATAAGCACTTTCTTTTCTCCTTAATTACATTAATATCTAGCCTATATTTCTTCATATTATACCTAAGGATATCTTGAGCTATCCTGTTCAATATCTTGTCAATTGTAGATACATATGGGAAACAAGAGAATTTAGGATCACACCAAACATTTACTATTTAGAGTGATATTTCCTACAATTATTAAGATAGTTGAAATTTTACAGTACTATTATTTCCTGCTTCTGTAACATTTTTGTGATTTAGCACAAAAATATCCATATACTGACATAATACCCATATAAATAGATTTGTATTATTTATTACAAATAATTTTGTTGATTAATTTAAGGGAACTTGTTTTCTAATCATACAGACTTGGATTCAATCCTAGGTAGATCTAATACTTATTGGCTATGAGATCTTATCAAAGCTATGTAAATGTTCTGGGCTTCAGTTTTTTCATCTTTAAGTAAGGAATTAAGTAAAATTAAATATCTAAAGTGTCTGGCAAAATCCTGGGACGTAGTAGATTTTCAGCAAAGATATAGATTTTCTTGCCAAAGTTACTATAATTGTCTTAATAATATAAAGTGTCTTTCTTAGTTAAAGAGGGGCTGCTTTTCTGGCTGTTAAATGACATCAATATAAATTCTTAACATTGTATGAATACAGACTAAAATAAAATAGATACGTTTATCAATAGATCAACAGAAATTTATGCTTTGAATTTAGAAGCATAACACAGAGTAACAACCAAAATAATGTTATACTGTAAAAAGTATTAAATGCCTACCATCTATTTCACCCTTTGTTAATATTTGGGACAGGAAATAA
The DNA here is from genome assembly GCF_057802395.1 of Ceratotherium simum simum. Taxonomy (NCBI): domain Eukaryota; kingdom Metazoa; phylum Chordata; class Mammalia; order Perissodactyla; family Rhinocerotidae; genus Ceratotherium; species Ceratotherium simum. Next base: position 73,664,442 of record NC_141907.1, on the reverse strand, counting down.
GGAGATTCAAATATAAGATTCAAAGGAAAGTCCTTTCTAAAGAGCAGACCACAATCTAGTAAAGAGAGCTTACAGAAAGCAAATAATTACAACTTGGTATGCTGGGTTCTTCAAAAGTAGGTTGTGCAAAGTATTTGGGGAGCAATAAAAATGGCTCAGTTAACTGTCTTACAAATACTCAAAGGAGAATTCAGAGAAGAGGAGACATTTTTGCTGTGTTATACAGTGAACAGAAGTTTTAAAGGAAACAGCATTTCTGTCTCGGGAAATGGAGAAGAGTTTGGTGTAGCTGAAGCATATGACTGAGTTGCACTCTCCAAAAAGTAAGCCTAATATGTATTCATGAACTTTCTATAACATCTTTAGAACTTTGAAACTTTCTTTGTAGGCGCTATTGATTTAGGGAGAAGAAGATATACTCAAGAATCAGGAAAAATGATGTACTAGACTGTGGAACAAATTATTTTTGAATAATGAAAGAGAAACAGACCAATATGAATTTAAATTTCTATCTGGGGCAACTAATCAGATACTAGTAAAATAAATAGAATTATGAAATTATGGAAGAGTACCAAATCTGAGGGATATGTGGGGCTTGAGGTATTCAAGAAAATAAAGTGTAGTGCAGTATTGAGCACCCACTTGCCAATGAAGTTCTGATGCTCATAAGAGTCTGTAGCTATAGGTACAAATTTTATATACAATTTGTCACTTTATTATGATTGTATGTCATATATATTTATTGTGGAAAACATAAAATGTATAAAATAGAAAATAAAGGTTTCTCCTATCATCTGTTAATAATTATGTTATATAATCTTCCAAAACTGGGGTTATAATGTTTACTCTTTTTTCACTTATTATTGATTATTTAGCTAATTCCATAATACTAGACATTTTAAGTGTTTCAATTTGTTATAGTAAAATATTGTTATATTTACCTGTTTTCCATAAATATCTGCATACATCTCTGATTTCCCCCCATTAACTACATTCTTAGAAGTGAAATTAATTTAATAAAATGTGTGAAAATTGAAGGAGATTGATAGTGTTTCAAATTGCCCTCCAGAAAGTTGGTCCTATTTTGCATTTACTTTCCAACCAGTATGTGAGAAGACACATTTCACTGGATTTAATTGTGATTGTGAAGTTGAACTTCATGTTTCCTAATTGGGTCTATCTTTGAAAACAAAATGCTTTTGACTGAAACTGAAAAGGGAATATATGGCCGTGTAGTAATAGCCTCTATCTTGACAACTATGTTAACCCTGAAAATAGATTTCTCTAAGAACCTTGAGTAAACTCTTTTGAGCCAAGGACAGTGTTGATATGATTTGGAGCTACAAACCCAAACTGGAGATATTTAGTGGTTTACTGTGGGGTGTGAGTCAGTGAGAGAGAGAGATGGTCCACATGCATATGAAAAATACTGCTTATTGAATACTAGTAGCCATAAAAATAAAGTAAAAGGATAAGCATGTAAAATATAATAATGTTAATAATTTTACCATGCTTTATTCTATTTTTCAAATAAATTTCACAATTTATTGAGTAGGCAAAAACTGAGAAGATGAATAAACTTTTAGACAATGAAAATTTTTGTAGTAACAGCTGAATAAAATAGATTAGGAAATAAGTCAGGTAAATCTGATATCTAAATTTCAAGAGAGTTTTAGAAATATTATATTAAGCAACTACTAGTACAAAATTTTGTACATTAAGTGAATTTATTTTCTTATCACATTCAGCTTTATACCGTGTCTGCCTTTAGTAAATTTACTTATTTTTTTGAGTGTTTGTAATTGTGATATCTAAATTCCAGGGACTGATGTAACACTCCTGTATTTACAATGGTAATTTATCTTGAAATACAGGAATACAAATCTTTTATTATTAGTCTCCTGGACGACTCACACCCCAGGGAAATGCTGGTCATTTGTACAAATCAGAGAAATTATAATCAGAAATAAAAAGAGGGTTATGTGCATGACTATAGGACTGTGTTGTAATTTATTCATTTCTCTTGAGATTTCTAATTTGTTGAGAAATTGTGAGGGTTTTTGGGGTTTTATTTTTTCAGATTCCAGCTGCACTTTCTAATTAATATCTTATTTATTTTCATTCAATGAACCAAAGTAAACACTGAGCAAGAAACTTTAAGGCAAAACAGAATTGGTTTTATCTTTTTATTACCTTTATGTCACTTCTTTAACTTACATCTTCAAAGTAAGAGAGAAACCCAATTGGACCACTGAGTATAAACTAAAAGATTTTAAAACAATCTAAAAGTTCAACAAATGAGAATTATGATAGAAAGAGTCATAGTCTCACTACACATCCTTTATTGGGCGCTTACTATGTGCCATTTAGGATGCTAAGTCATATATATACATTAAATTTTGTGTATGTGAGTTCAAAGACTTTAACTAAATTGCCCAAAGTCACATAGTTAATAATGGTGAATCTGAGGTTTTAATCGTTTTTCTGATTCCAAAGTCCGCACAATAGCCATGAAATGAGGGTGGGATTAGCTCATTGGAATCCGAGTGACTGGACTGAGAAGAATGTCGATCCCAATGAAAGACTCAGGGCTGCCAGGAACCAAGCATCTCCCAAAGGCGCCCACCCTGACCACTTAAGAAAAAGACAGCGAGGGCCAGAGGCTCTGTCCAAGTGATCAGAGTGCTTTCTTATGGAAGGTCTTGTCTAGTTTGACTTTCTGGTCTACCTTTGACTTCATTGCCAATTTCTAGCCTGTTGATCTGCCTCTGCCCCTGCTTTTGCATCTGACTCGTACTGTCTTTTGCCCTCATCAGCTACATTCTGGCCTCTTTTCTGTGGAATATCTTGAGTCACCTGAATACTGAGTTCTAGTGCTCTTCACAAGATTTTGGAAATTTGGATTATCTTATAATATTCCTATTTTTTATGAAAAATTTCCTAAAAATGAGAATTCAGTTCCCGCTTCTTTCCCACGCAGAGACCCTCTTTTCCTCGGTACTGTTCATTAAAATTGGGATTCCTGTGCTAGGAGTGAAGATAAAGCAACTGAGTAGCCCTGTTCTGGACTCTGATCAACAAAGGAACAGATTCTTTTTAGAATTATCACTTAATGTCTCAATCGTTCCGTAGAATTTTACTCTTGTGTTTTCAGAAATCGAAGAATTGAGTGAAATTAAAAGTAGCAAGGGGCTGACCCCATGGCTTAGCGGTTAAGTGCAGGCGCTCTGCTACTGGCGGCCTGGGGTCTGGATCCTGGGTGCGCACCCACTCACTGCTCATCCCGCGGTGCTGAGGTGGTGTCCCACATACAGCAGCTAGAAGAATGTGCAACTGTGATATACAACTATCTACTGGGGCTTTGGGGAGAAAAAGGGAAAAAAGAAAAAGGAGGAGGATTGGCAATAGATGTTAGCTCAGGGCCAGTCTTCCTCAGCAAAAAGAGGAGGATTGGCATGGATGTTAGCTCAGGGCTGATCTTCCTCACAAAAAAAAAGGTAGCAAATATCTCTATGGTGATCCTGGAGGAGAAGCATAATGTAGTATGAAAATCAAAAGACCTAGTTTTTAGTCTTGCTGCAGAGCAGTCTTGATCAAGATACTCACCTTATGTAAGTTGTTAATGTCGTTTGAGAAATGGAGGAGATAAATGATCCCTAAAGTCTCTAAAATTCATAATATTATATAACAATATGATTCTAACTAGCAAAGGGGGAACCCAAAGATTGGAAGTATGAAGGAGTGGGCTGATTAACCAGGCCTCCAGAGAAGTAAGTACACCAAGTTAACATAATACAGTGGTATACTTATAACTAGATCAAATTTTATTTCATTTACCCCTGAAGTTCCAACCTGACATTCTAAAATTGCTTTTGTAGTCTTAACGACTGAGCATGGAAAATATTGAGAAATGCTAGCAAAGCTCTCTTAATGCTCTAGGTGGTTACAGCAGAGAAATCTACTACTAGACAACGTTTCAAGGAGTGTCGAAAGTGAGTCCCCAAGCATGTTTGATCACACATAATCCCATTATGAGTTTAACTTTAAGCAGTTTAAGATGAATTTTTTATTGATTGGAAATATAAATTTAATTAAACAAATTAAATTCTTTTTTATTGAAATAAACATTATCATAAAATATAAACATAAATGACAAACTAAAGCATGTTTTGCAATACATATGGCAAATAATTTATTTAACAAAAGAAAAAACAATGAGCAAACATATAAAACGCTAATTCATAAAATATTTAGTATGTTCAAGTTTGTTAGTAATCAGAGAAAGGGAAATTTTAAAGAAAAACCTTATATTTTACTTCTCAGTTTGGAAAAGTTTTAAAAGCCTGGTAATATTAGGTCTTAGCAAGGATGTGAGAAAACTAATACTTTTGTATTCTGTTGGAAGGAATGTAAATGGTTTCCATCCTTCCAGTAGACATTTTGATAGTACGTATTACTCTGAATTATCATACTCTTTTGAATCAACAATTTCACTCCTAGAAAATTATGCTAAATATATACATATATGTGACAACAGTTACGTATAATATTTTTGCTACAATATTATCTATTATTTGGAAAATATGGGGAAAGAAAACAAAGATCCAAAAATAGTGGTGGGTTAAATATTCTACGATACAATAGAATACTATACACATAGAAAGGAAAACCTGATGATGTAGTTTTATATTTATTAATATTGAACAAATTTTATGAAATACGGTTAAATAAAAAGCAAGTTTAGGGCCGACCCTGTGGCTTAGTGGTTAAGTGCTCGCGCTCCGCTACTGGTGGCCCGGGTTCGGATCCTGGGTGCGCAGCGACGCACCGCTTCTCCAGCCATGCTGAGGCCACGTCCCACATACAGCAACTAGAAGGATGTGCAACTATGACATACAACTATCCACTGGGGCTTTGGGGAGAAAAAGGAGGAGGATTGGCAATAGACGTTAGCTCAGGGCTGGTCTTCCTCAGCAAAAAGAGGAGGATTAGCATGGATGTTAGCTCAGGGCTGATGTTCCTCACAAAAAAAACCCAAAAACCCAAGTTTATTATTATTATTACAACTACTACTATTTTTTAATTCAACTATTTATTCATCTGTTCAACAAAACTTCAGGAGCACCTACTACATGCCAGGAGTTGTTCTCGGCACTAAGGATATAGCAGTGAACTAAAAAATCCCAGTCCCCGCTGTCGCTCATGGAACTTACATTCTAGTGGGGATGACAAGTAATAATTAACTAAATAAATAATAAGCTCACTGAGATAAAATCAGATAAGAGGTGTAGAGAGTAACAAAGTGAGAGGAGGCCAAGAACGGTCTCTCTGGTAAGGTGAACTCTGAGCAGAGATCTGAAAGACCTAGCCACGTGGGTATTTGGGGGAAGGATGTTCTATTCAGAAGATAAAAGAGCAAGTACAAAGGCTTGCAGAAAAGCACGTGGTGATGTGTTCAAGAACGGCAAGGAGGCCAGTGAAGCAAAGAGTGAGCAAGAGGACAAATGGTGGAGAAAGTCAGGGAACAGGCAGAGTGGTATCAATCATCAAGGCCTTGTAGGGCAAAACCTAAGGATTTTGACTATCATGACTAAGGTGGCAAACCAGTGGAAGGTGCTGAGCGAAGAAGCCACATAAAGTGACATACATTAAAAGGAATGGTACTAGCTGCTGTGTAGACAGTGGACTGTAACGGGCAAGGGTGGATGTAGGGACACCAGTCAGGAGAAATGATGGTGGACTGAGCTAGAGCAGGAGCAGTGGATGTGGAAGGAGGTAGTCAGACTCTGGACATATTTGGAAGGTTGGATATGGGGTGCATGAGAAAGACAGAATTCAAGGATGACAGCAAGCAAGTAAATATTATTGCATGTATTGAAGAGTATATATGCATAGAAAAAAAGGATAGAGAGATAGAATAAAATGTTTTAATGGTTATGCAACAGCAGAAATTTTGATTTGCTATTTTTTCTTCATGAATATAAAATATTTGTGAAACAAAGAAGCAACAGAAGGCATTTGCCTTCAGAATGATTCAAGTTGCTGGTTACACATCCCCCTTCTTTGTGTACTTGAATGCTCTCTAAGAGAACTTTTAAACTCCATAAAAGATCAACATTTGACAATCTCAGTGACATTTTACCGATGGCAAAAATAACAAAAGCATTGAGAGGTAAGTATGACCTTCCTTTACATCAATTTAGCAAAAAAAAGAAAAATTATTTTACAAGTGGATTTTTAAAAAGAGAGGATTTGTAGTGGCATCATCTTCAACTAGTCTCTACTTCTCACCTCCATGTTACAATATTTTAAGTTTCATTGCAAAGTAAAATATATTCATAACTGCAAATAAATTATTTTATATTCATCAGCTTTGAATGTTGGAAAATATTCCATTCTCTTGAACAAAACATATCCAAACCCATGGTAGGTTGCTCTATCTTTTGAGACACGAAAGTCATTACTGTCTAAATGTGTGCATGTGAATTATATCTCATCTTTTGATGTGAAGCTTGATCTTACCATTGGCTCCAAAGTTATTCTATAGTGGATTACTTCTGAGAGGGCTTTTCAATAGTTTAAATTTCCCCCAAAATGACTTCCTTTTTCTGATTTCTTCCCTCAATTATTTAATTTTTCATGTTGAGATATTTAGTTAACTTCTTTAAGCCCCTCTAACACAGGAACACATAGTAGGTGCTCAAAAATATTTGTGTTGGTGGATAGATTCTCAATGATCTCTGCCACCTGCTGTTTAAGCCTTCGTGTGTTCCTCTCCTCTCAAGTGTGGGCTAACCCAGCAACTTGCCTGTGACCAATAGAATACAGGAAAGGTAATGGAATATCATTTCTGTGATTAGGTTATATAAAAGAGTAAGTTCTGTGTTTCCGGTAGACTCTCTTTTGGTGTCTTTGATGAAGCTATATGGAGAAGTCCACATGGCAAGGAACTGAGAGCAGCTCTGGCCAATGTCCAGAAAGCCACTGAGACCCTTCGTCCAACAGTCTGCAAGAACTAAACCCTGCCAACATTCATGAGAACTGGTAGGGGAATCCTTTCCCAATACAGCCGTTGGATGAGACCCTGGCCCTGGCTGACACCTTGATTGCAGCCTTGTGAGACCTTAAAGTGAAGAACGCAGCTAAGTCATGTCCAGATTCCTGAAATTGAGATAATAAATAAATAAAATAAACTGAGTATGTTGTTCTAAGCTGCTAACTTTGTGGTAATTTGTTACACTGCAGTAGATAACTAATACAGTTGTGGAATAAATTAATGAATATGCCCCAGTTTCCCATCTGTAAAGTGAGAAAAATAAAAATAATTGTATTATGGGATTTTTGTCAGGATTAAATAAAACACCTGAATGCCTGTCATGTGTTCAATAAATATTATTTGTTATTATAATTGGGTGAACACAATTGTTTTTATATTTGATTCCTATCTGTAATGTCTAGAGCTGTTGTCTCAGGGCATGTAGATTAAATGAAAAGTAAAATAGGAGGTGTCACACTCTGATTTCAAACAACACTACAAAGCTATAGTAATCAAAACAGAATGGTACTGGCACAAAACCAGACACACTGATCAATGGAAGAGAGTAGAGAACCCAGAAATAAACTCTCGTATATATGGGCAACTAATTTATGACAAAGGGGCCAAGAACATACAATGGAGAAAGGACAATCTCTTCAGCAAATGGTATTGGAAAAACTGAACAGCCACATGCAAAAGAATGAAACTGGACCACTATCTTACACCATACACGAAAATTAACTCAAAATAGATTAAAGACTTGAATACGAGATCTGAAACCACAAAACTCCTAGAAGAAAACATAGGCATTAAGCTCCTTGGCATTGGTCTTGGCAATGATTTTTTGGATTTGACAGCAAAAGCAAAAACAACAAAAGCAAAAATAAACAAGTGGGACTATATCGAACTAAAAGTGTTCTGCACAGCAAAGGAAACCATCAACAAAATGAAAAGGCAACCTACTGAATGGGAGAAAATATTTGTAAATCGTATATCTGATAAAGGGTTAATATCTAAAATATATAAAGAACTCACATAACTTAGTAGCAAAAAACCAAACAATCCAATTAAAAAACAGACAGAAGATCTGAATAGAAGACATTTTCCCCAAAATGATGTACAGATGGCCAACAGGTACATGGAAAGATGCTCAATATCACTAATCATCAGGGAAATGCAAATCAAAACTACAATGAGACGTCACCTCACATCTGTTAGAATGGCTATTAACAAAAAGACAGGGAATAACAAGTGTTGGTGAGGATGTGGAGAAAAGGGAACGCTTGTGCACTGTTGGTGGGAATGTTGATTGTTGCAACCAATATGGAAAACAGTATGGAAGTTCCTCAAAAAATTAAAAAGAGAATTACCATATGATCCAGCAATTCCAATTCTGGGCATTTATCCAAAAACAAAAACAGTAACTTGAAAAGATATATGCACTCTCATGTTCGTTGCAGCATTATTTACAATAGCCAAGATATGTAAACAACCTAAGTGTCCATTGATGGATGAATGGATAAAGAAAATGTGATATATATATATATATATATATATATATATATATAATGGAATATTATTCAGCCATAAAAAAGAAGAAAACTTGCCATTTGTGAGAACTTGGATGGAGCTTGAGGGCATTATGCTGAGTGAAATAAGTCAGACAGAGAAAGACAAATACCATATGATCTCCCTTATATGTGGAATGTGAAAAAACATGAGCTTATAGATACAGAGAACAGGTTAGTGGTTGCCAGAGGCAGCGGGTGGGGTTGGGCAAAATGAGTGAAGGGGATAAATGGTACAAACTTCCAGTTATAAAATAAATAAGTCTTGGGGATGTAATGTATAGCATTAGTTAATAGAGTTAATATTATAGTTAATAACACTGTATTGTATGTTTGAAAGTTGCTAAGAGAATAAATCTTAAAAATTCTCATCACAAGAAAAAAATTTTTTAACTATGTATAGTGATGAATGTTAACTAGACTTATTGTGGTGATCATTTCAAAATATATACAAATATTGAATCATTATGTTGTACACCTGAAACTAATATAATGTTATATATCAATTATATCTCAATTTAAAAAAGTAGAATACATTTCTGTGCCAATCACCTCTTCTCCTGTATTAGTCATGTAGCAATGTTGGAGGCAGCAGAAGCAGTGGTGAAGATCAGCGACCAGATTCAAATCCTGGTTCTGCATTTATGAACTATATGAACTTAAGGAAGCCAGATCATCTCACCAAGCCTCAATAAACAACAGAAGTAACTATACTTACCTCACAGGTATGATTGAATTAAAGTATGTGAGCACTTAGTACTGTCCCTAATTCAGAGTTAGAACTCAATAAACAGAAGCAAATCTTCCCATTGTTGTCCTGAATATCTTTGGTAAAGGAAGTCTTTGGAAATTCTGAAACTCAAAACTTTCAAAAAAATCTAATGGAGAATGGGGACTGTATTACTCTGTACCTTTTATTATGCACTTAGAACTGAAGCACTCCTTGCCTTTTCTCCTCTGTCTTCTCCTATTTTTTGCACATAGCAGTCATCCTTCCCATATGAGATAGGGTCTCTCTGGGTCAGTTTGTCACCATCCAATATGGTGTCAACCCATCTTAGATGCAAGTGGCCCTCCTCATAGCCAATCTTATTTAAAGTAAAGAGAAAAATACATTAAGTCCCAGTTTGGGAACTATATCTTAGTTCTATTGTTTATCATTGTGTGATAATAAAAACATTGCCTTTGGGCTTAAGATTTCATATTTATAAAAATGGGATTACATCCACCTCAAAGAATTTTGGAGAGGATTAAATGATGTAAATGCTGTGCCTGCCATATAGTAGTTGTTCAATGAATGACAGTGGTTGCTTAGTTGTTGATATGAATATTATTATTATCATGATTACCATTATCTCTTTTGGAGTCCCAGTACTTAGTAGTGCCTAGAACAATGTTTGCATGTGAACGAATGAATGTAGTTATAGTCTTACTGCTGCTCAAGTGGTGTCATCTGGCTCTCTGAGGAAGAGCAACGTTTTCTATTGGAAACGTGTCTATTGGTAGCATCCACAGAACACATTCATGCTTCCAAGTGGCGCCTATTTGTAGCTTCTGAGGACTATGTAACTCAGCCATGTGGCTCAGCATACTGGTGAGCCCTTGAAAATGCAGCTGGTTCAGCCCCTTTAAATAAAAATGACTAGACAAGGAAAAATGAAAAACAGATTTATTTATAAACCATCCTACATAGACACAAGGTGCAGTTTTGTTTTCGTGATACACCAGCAACTCTTTAAATATTTATTGTCAACCTGGGGAATTCATGTGTAGACTGAAGGCATATTTAGGCCTGTAATATGCCATCTCAGCAGGGCCTGCTTAAGGCTGCCCATCTGGAGGAGGAAACTTTAGAGCCAATTTTAAAACATTTTTTCAAGGACAGATAAAACTGTTTCTAGCTAAATTTTACCATGACATATGAAAGCAAACCCAGGGCTTTTGTACTTGGGAGTTAACCTTTAAACCAGAAAAATACTTCTTTTCTAGAACACCTGTAGCAAACTCCTGCTAGTCAAGCCTAATTTAAATTTATCTCTATAAAGCCAGCCTGAGAACAGTGTATGAATCAGAGAAGAGAGACATATTTTGCTATTATGGCACCAAAAGCAGTAAAAAACGTAGTTAGAATTTTATTCTCTTCTCTCCAGACTTAATGCATAGGTTTAATGTGTTGAGATTCTGCCAATTGAATAAAATTCTTCAGCATTTTACCAAATAAATTTCTAAGTGTAATGAGGCAATGTTAATTTTCTCTTTAAATTATTGTTTTACCAATTTTTGAAATGTCTTAGAAAAAGTTAAACTTGTGTCATAGAATCTCAAATGCAATAGGACTCATCAGAATCAGTTCATTCAGTTAGTCTTTCACAAACACATCTCCTATGATTTGAAGGGATAGTCTTCCTTCCTTCCTTCCCCCACCCCACGCTCCCTTACTCTCTTCTTCCTTCTCTCCTCCCCTCCCTCCTCTCCTTTCCTTCCTTTTTTTTTTTTTTTTTTTTGGATTATTATGAGTTAGTAAAGTTGGTGTTCAAGTATGAACAATGTCTAAATATTCAACCCCCTTTCCTCTCCGATAGTTCAAATTGTTTTCTTCCAGAAGCTACACTTAGATTATCTCTCCATAAAGTAAAATTGTCAAAAAAAATGCTGTATAGTGCTTAATATGAGGTGTAAGAGACATTTATGGGATTGGGAGGGGGGATGGGGAGAGGGAGAATGAGGAAGAGAGCAGGAGCAGAGCAAGAGCTAGATTGAGAGAGAGAGACAGAGACAGAAAGAGAGAGAGAGAGATCATGAAAGCTCCAAGAGAGACATTTAGGTCACTGACAAAGCCCCAAGCACGTCCAGAGCATGATCACAATGTTTACTCTAAGTGCCCACCCCACCTTGATAGTCAGTGCAAAAATGCTAATGAGCAAAATTAGTCCTTCTAAAATGGTTTTCTATAATCTGAATTTTAAAAAAGGGGTTTTACTTGCTCCAAAATCATCTTTTCAAGAATTGAGAAGAAACGTGACATAGCTCTTTCTCCCCCATCTCAATCCTTTGAAAATCACTTTCTTGAAATTAATACTAGAATTGAGTAGCCAATATAACCTGATAAATTCCAGAGCAATAACAACAGTAGATGGCAAGAATGTCCCTCTGAATGTCATCTCTTTTCTAATGAGGTCTGATGTTACTGGAACAAAGAACAGGATCTGCTTTCGCTGTTTGCAATATCTGGTTGCAGATGTATACAGCTTCCCTAAGTAGTTGGCAGTTAGGACAATTACCCAGGAGAACTGAGTAAACGGGTCTCCATTCACCTATTACCCCAGGTTTCATGTAGTTTGAAACATTGACCATCATTAGCAGAACTCTTCATAGTCCTCTGTGCTGGTGTCTCAAACACACTAGCAACTGGAGAACCGTATAATTGGGCAATGATTACCCTTACTGGAGAGGGAATCACTGGGACAGCTATTTTCAAAGAGCTCACATGACTAGATTCCTCTTTCACTACAGTGCTTGTGTCATCTTGAAAGAAAATGTGTTTGCAGTGTGTGTCAAGTCCTCTTCTCCCATCATTGTTCTTATTCCTTTCTTTTTTTCATTTTAAAATATAAAATGGTGCACTATGGTGCAATGTTTTCTAATGATTCTTTGGACATTCCTACAAGGCTGTAGAAACTGTGTCTCTCCACCTCAAAATTGTGAGCTGACAATTACAGGCTTTGTAGACCACCTCTGCTTGAACCCAGGGTGAGCTCATTCATTTTCTTTTTCCTTTTTTTTTTTTTGTTGAGCAAGATCAGCCCTGCGCTAACATCTGTTGCCAATCTTCCTCTTTTTGCTGAGGAAGATTAGCCCTGAGCTAACATCTGTGCCCATCTTCCTCTATTTTGTATATGGGATGCTGCTGCAGCATGGCTTGATGAGCAGTGTGTAGGTCCGTGCCTGGGATGCGAACCTGCGAACCTTGGGCCACCAAAGCAGAGCACGCGAACTTAACCGCTGTGCCACCAGGCTGGCCCTTCATTCATTTTCTATAGGACAGTTTCTGGAGATTTGTGGGTTTTCCTAAGCAGATCCAGTTTACATGAGTAAAAAATAAACTTCTATCATGTTAAAGCAACCCTTTTGTTAGATTTTCTGCTTTATTCAGGTGATCTAATTCTGATTCAGCTGGTTATCAGGAATAGACATAAATAGTTCCTACCTTCCCAAGGGCAGTAACACTTCATTTGAGTCTTAAACTGGTCTTCAGCCAGATGGAGCTTGGTTAAGGGAAGGGAAGTTGTTGTGACTTAGAAGAATAGAGAATGAAGAGGCATTTCAGCAGAAAAAACACTATATTCAAACGTACTGTAAGGACACTTAGACTTAAATCATTAAGGCTTGCTAAGAAGCCATCCTAAAAGGGGTTGTGGTGGGTATCTCTACTCCCCCCCCTTCTCCGTCTTGCACTGTGCCCCACAAGGTTGCCCTCCACTAACCGGATTAAAAGCTCCTTTGCCTTCTGGCTTGTGGTTGGGTTCAGTCAATGGGAAGCACCAGCAGAATATCAGAGGGGAGAAAGAGAGTGAGGTCCAGGTGTTTATTCCCTCAGCTTTTTTCCTGCAGGGCCACTCAGGGCTGGCTGCATACCTCTGCCAGTGGTCACAGCTCCTGTCCCGTGGCCCTGTCTCTTTGAGTTCCAGTGACTGCTCTGTTCCTTTTGTTCCTTTATACCTAGGAATAGTGACAGCATCTTGATACTAGCCCAGAGGATCCACACTCTCTTGTGATTTCCTTACATCTTGCTGATACTTTTGTAAATGGTCTCTTTATTAAACACTCCTCAGACGAACCCAATTTTAATATGCTTTTTGGTTCCTGATGGGACCCTGACCGCTAAGGAGTTCTACTTCCTTTATTTTGCTAATTTAGAGCACTTTTTAAAAACAGTAGGGACAAGCTACTCAGTAAAAGTACTTATATCTCAAAATACCTGGAGGGATTTTGTGAACACAGCAAGAATTGTTTGAGAAGATAGAACTCACCACATGAAGATTGTGAGAGTCCCTATCCTCTGGGCTCCGACTTTCCTGGTGCACGCCTGGGTCCAAATGCATGCTGCCTGTGAGGGAGCATCTCTCTACCATGTTGGAAGACTCGTTGTCTAGTGCCTGCTAATGCCATTGTTCAGTTTGTTTCAAGCACTAAGTCTTAACCCAATGATTTCTACAGAGACTTTGCTTCTCTCTCTTCCTCTCTCCTAACCCATCTGCTCTTCAAATTGCTTGCTGTCTAAATAACTTTCCTTGTTAACCCCTGAAATGGCTTTTTTTCTCTTTGCTCAGAACTGTAGCTATATTTCTGTTTTGCCTTCTCTACCATGTTGCTGGAGAGAAGAGAAGGGTTTTCTTCTTTCATTTTAGGAAGAGTCATTACATTCTCACAATCAGAATTGAAAGCAGATTTTCTATTGCTCAGCACTCCGCAGTTCTCATGAACACCATTTAGGGGCTCCATCCACAGACAGAAGCAGCAGAGGTAGCTTAGGGTTCCATCATATACATGCACAGTGGCACCGATGTATGAGAGAGGACATCAGTGTCACAGAAATATACTGGTTTGGTGTAGCTAAAGATTAAATGGGCATGGGGCGTCATAGAGGATGAAGATGGAGATGGAGAGGTAGGAAGATGCTTTTAGGAACATTCCTGACTTACACATTATTTTTCACTGAAGTCAAGCAGCAGAGATCCAAGTCAGGAAACTTCTTGATGGACAACAGGAGCTTCACACATTGACATGACATCCCTGTACAGCAATATGCTAAACAAAAAGGATCAACAGGAATCCAAACAGTTATTGAAATATTGAGAATCTCCTATGTGCCAGAAATGAGGAGGAAATTTATCAACTTGGCTTGTTCTGCCATTGTGTAGTTTCTTCTTTAATCCTTAAAACTACTTGACAATTCCTTTTCTATGTCCATCAACAGATGCTGGTTTTATTTCTCCATGCTTTCATTTCAAATCATTTTGATGAAGTGTTGTGATTTCTTTTGTAAAAACAAATCAGTACTGAAAGGCCTATTTTCCACTCTGCTCTTCTCATTTTGTCAGCTGGCTCTTATTGTGGTCTCAGGATGGCTAGAGCAGTACCACACAGTACATGCAGAAACAGCAATGTCCAGAAGTGAAACAAAGGGGGAAAAAACAAATCCTTGCGTCCTTCTTTAAGATGTCTTTTTCAGAATCCCCAGCTATCTTCTCCTGAGTTTTATTGACCTGAGTTAGGTCACATGGCACTCCTTAATCAATCATTGTCAATAGGCAATGAAATTACCAAAATTGGCTTAATTGATCCATAATTATCTAATAAACATAATTGGGTAATTAAGATTTCTGCCCAGGAGCAGAGGCCAGCCTTCCTTGAAGCATACTCTCACATTTTGGGATACTGATAACTGGGGGAGAAGAGGGGAGGAGTTCAATTAGTAAGAAGAAAGAAATAGCTATTAAGCAGACAATCGCTAATGTCTGTGAAAGTGACTGAAAAATCTAAAAGACTATGAAAATGCAAGGGACTATACCTGAGGAAAAAAAAACCAGTAGTAGTGGCAAGACTTCAAGTAATAATTGGGTAGAGGGGAAAAAATTTCCTTTTCCTGGATAGCACTTGTACTCATTCCCTAGAGCTCTTTATTTAAGTAGCATTTTATCTTTTCGGTAAGAGAAAAAAGATGTTGGCTGGGGAATATTTATGTCCCACATCAAAGAAAAATTGAATTTATTTTGATTTAATTTCTTGTCCTGAAAGATATTCTGCAACTCATCCAACCATGGGTCAAAGTATAATCCAATTTTCCCACTGAGCTCATTGACAAATTCTTAACTTAACAAGATTAAGACTTTAAAGCAGAAACTTCTCTGACGTTTCAAAAGGCAATAGCTTTTTACTGGTTTTCTTGCACACTTGGCCATTAGTTGTCTTGTTAAGTTGTCATTTGTTCTTTAAAAATCTTTGTCAAACTTACATTTCAGTCTTTCTCATTTTCAGAGGTAGTAGTGCTTTCCATTTGCCCTTCAGCTGATGGAAAGGCCAGGGTGGCTGTCTCCTTGGATATCTGAAACTGTCTTCTGAAACATCTCAAAGATACTGTAAATATTACAAGGAAAATGTGTAGTGTGGGGCTGTCCTAACAGCAGAACCATGAATCCTAAGTCTAAATTCATGAATATAGTATAGTATACTACAAGTATAGGAAGTATAGCAAGATCCTATATGTGAGCATGAACTTATACTTTCAACCAAACAAGTAAATATCTTGTAAAATACTGTCTTCCTTCATTTATCTTTCAGTGCATGGCATGGGGAAGGTTGACCTTCTCAAAGTCTTTCCCAAAAGCCTTTTTGGTACGTATGAGTATCAGTCAATTTATAGATCCATTTCCAAATAAGGGAGCCTGGGTTCTCTGGAGAGCTGGCCCCGTTCTGAAAGGGAAGTTTAAAGCAGGCTGTCTGCTTCTGAGTAGAGGTTATCTAATATTAGCCTCTGCCTGGTGGAAAACAGATCGCCGTAGTCATTGATCACTGCATAACAGACTGACCTTGTGACGCGGAAAGGATTTTAAATTAGTGATAGTTTTAATTGAGAGAAATGCACAATTGCATTTCATCCAGATTAATCAAGTATTCAATTCTTCTGATTAAATTCTTTTCAACTCTTCCAGAAAAATCCAGTTTTCAAATCTTCTGATTTTATTAGAAGTTTGAGAAAATGTGAATGATCATGTGCATTGTAATTATTTTAATATCAGTAGGTGGGAAAAATGTGAGTGCTACACAAAATATAAGGAAATGTCACTGTTCCTAATCAGAAACGATCCTCCTGCCTAAAAGAAAGTACATTTTGAAAGAAAAAAAGAAACAAAAACAAAAAAAAAACAGGGCCTGAGAAGATGTTTTGGTCTGCTGGCTGGGACCTAAAGGAGATCACTGGGAAGATTATATGAATTTGGGTAAATATGTGCATCTAAGTCAGACTGCCTGGGTTCAAATTCCATCTCCGTGATTTTTTGGCTGTGTCACAGTGAAAGTTTCTTTAAAGTCTCTGTACTTCAGTATTCTTATCTGCAAAATGGTAATGATAGCAATAATGACAGAATTGGATTGTTGTGACCATTCAATTAGATAGCATAAATAAAGTACTATGGGAACACATGGCTCAGTGTTAGGTATTATTAATATTATTTCATTCCCTTCTTCAGGTCTAAGCATTTACTTTCAACTTAGTTTTTATAATTTCTAATATGTTAGAGATATTCTGATTCAGAAAGTGCTTTAAATTTCTTGCTTGGTATAGTCTTACATTCATTTGTTTACATGAAACAGAAGGCAGTGCACTAGCCCCTAGCCTCTATCAGTAAGTTTCATTAACGTCCTGGTATAAGACAGACACTGTGCTGGACAGTAAGCAGAAATGAGGAAAGACACAAAGGAAGAGAAATAAGCCCTCTTTGTGCAAAGAATTTACATTTCAGTTTGATCGATACCATCAATACACATGAAAACAATAAGCAATAAACTAGAATTATAATTGATGTACACATTATGCATATAGCTAATGTTGCACCACCTCCATGATTTAACAATTATCTGTTGGTATGTGTCCTCCCCTGAGATTAAAAGTTCTTTGAGGGTGAAGGGGAGGAAGACTATTCCTTACCCATTCTTGGTCCTTTCTGTCTGGGCTACAAATTAAATTGACATAAGACTGAACAGCAGGAGAAAATCAAACAAAGCTTTATAACATGTATATATGGGAGAAACCAGGGAAACTGAGTTTCTCGACAAATAATGGAGGTTTTCACCTTAAATAGCATATTCAGGTAGACAAAGCAGGATATTGGGAGTGGAGAGAGTCAGCTATGGGAGATTACCAGAAAGCACAGTATGCAGTATGCAGTATGCAGATTTAAGTCCTCACCTTCTGCACTGATAAGAGTTTCTAGAAATAAGGTCATCCCCCCTTCTTTCTGGTACAGAGAGGGAGATACCTTTACAAATGGAGATATCTCTTATAAATATAAATGTCTCTTACAAAGGATAACTTGTACTTTTACTTGGATTGGGTTTAGCAAGGACCCTCCCAGTCTATCCATACCCAGAGTTAAATTCTTTTAGGCAGTTAGTGGGGGTGTGAGGGGAGACGTCAAAGTTTCTTTCAGAGAAAATAATCAGGGTAAAGAGACATATTTTGAGGTGGCCAATTCTGATCCCTCACAGGCAGCCATGAGATCCTGCTTGTCAGAGGTATAGGCATAGAACTGTGCCCTCTGTATGCTGTGAGTGTTTGAAAATAAAGGAACTGCAGTCGTTAGAGGAGTGTTCCCATCACAGTGGAAATAACATTAGAATGAAAGGGAAAGAAATTGAGATTGCTGAGTTTGGCTCTCTCACTGGTTATCTATAGAGCTGAGGCTCAGTTTCTCCAGCTATAAAATGAAAGGATTAACCTAAAATCTAGACTAGTAGTCTCTAAGATGGCCCCCCCCCCATTTTTAAATAGGGCAAAAATATTCTTCAAAAGAAATCTTATGAGTAAAAACAGGTAAGAATGGAGGACCACAAACAGTCTCAGAATTGCAGATGAGACCACCTGGATGAATCAATGTTTTAGCTGAGTCCTGAAGGACGAATGAGAGTTACTCAGGAGAAGAGTATAGAAATGAGAGATTGTTCCAGAGGCTAGAAAGAGCATGAAATTGAAATCTATTAATTCTGGTTGGATTCAAGACTGTGAAGGGGGAGTGGAAAGAAATTGGCTTAAGAAAGTAAGCAATGCCAGATCACAAAAGTCCACAGAAATCATGTTAAGAACTTTGGACTTTATCCTTAGGGCAGTGGGTATCCATCAAAGGGTTTTAAAAGAGACAGTGATCTCAAATTTGTTCTTCAGAAAAATCAGTCTGGCTACAGTATAGAGAAGGAATTTGAGAGGAGCAGGATTAAGGCAAGGATGCCATTTAGGAGATTGTTGCAGTAATTTTAGTAAGAGAAGATGCTCGTGTAAGCCAAGAAAGTGGCATCAAATCCCTCACTCTCTTGATCCCCTTGTCTCTTTTCTACTCGTCCACAGTGCTAACACCATCGCCCTGGTTAAATCTAACTCTTTGTCAACTCCATGCCTGCACTCAAGAAGTTAAATGTAGAGAAAACAGTATTGTGGTTACCAGGGGCAATGGGGGTGGGGGGTGGGCACAAAGGGTGAGGGGAGTCATATATATGGTGATGGACAAACAAAAATATACAACCCAAAATTTCACAATGTTAAAAACTATTAAAACATCAATAAAAAAAAAAAAAGAAGTTAAATGTGACTGGGGATAAACAGACAACGAAGCTGACTGGTCTTATTTTAAATTCATGAAAATAGCTGCCAATGGGCCCCTAAAATGCGGCTCAGACATCACATTCTTCACCCTCCATGTCCATACACCCTCTGGTTGTCCTAAAAACCAATTTCATTCTTTCTCATCTCCGTTCAGACTCCCAAAACCTCCTTCCCCAGTCTCACTCTCAGCTTATGATCTTTCTTCTTACTTCACCAAGAAACTGAAATAGAGGGAGACACCCACAGATTTCTGCCACTGCATCTAACCACCTACCAGCATCAGCACCTGCCACCTTCCTTTCTTCTATCCAGTTACTACACGTGAGTTTGCCATGCTTCTGTTCAAAGCCAGTCCATCTACTAGATCCCATCTCTTCTCACCTCCTTTAGGACGTCACCTCAGCAATTCTCCCCTCTCTCCTTCATTATTAACTTTTTCATTCTTACTGAATCATTCTTATTATCATTAAGTATAGTGTTGTTTCTCAGATCTTAGAAAAATTTTTTCACAGCTCTGCTTTCTTTGCCAGCTATTACTCTGATTTCTTTGCCCCTTTTTGCAGCAAATTCCTTGAAAGATTTATCTAATCTTCCTTTTTCCAGTTTCTCTCCTCCCTTTTTCTTATAAACTCACTCCAATCATGATTTTGCTTCCACCGCTCCGCTCAAATGATTGTATCAATGTCACCAATGGCCTCCTTGTTGCTCCTCAGTTATTGGTCTTGCTCTTGCTTTATCTATCAGTACTATTTGACTCAGTTAATCATTCTCTCCTTCTAGAAAAAAAATTATTAACTCGGCTTTCAGAATAATCATTCTCTTAATTTTTACCCTACCTCGATTGATTACTCCTTATTGGCAACCTTTTTGGGTTCTTCCTCTCCCAACTTTTTAACATTAAAGTGCTGTAATGCTCAAATTCTGGGCCTCTGCTCTTCTTTATCTATTCTCTCTGGGTATCTAAACTCATATCCAATCCTATGAGTTTAGACACCCTCTATACGCTAACAACTCCCAAGTGTCTATCTTCAGTTCAGTCCTCTCTTAAGAATTTAATGACTGAAGCCACTCAGAGTATCTCATCAACTGACCACAGTAATTGATTTAGGGATGGACATTTAATGTAAGCTAGTTCAATAAGATGAGCCTTACTACCCGTTTTGGGGATTCTGTTGCATAAATTCACATGTTCTCCACTGGGCATAAGGATTTGCTATAGTCAGCATTTGCCAGAGGCCCGCTCTATGCCTGAGTTTGGAGCCAAGAAAGAAAGGAACCAGAACCTAGAGATGGATCTTGATTAACTTGTTTGAGTCCTGGATAAAGTCACATCTCAAGATAGACCTGCCCTTGGAATATTCAATTCCATGAGCATAAAATTCTCTTTTTGAGTTAATATCTCTGTTGCTTGAAAATACATGCATCCTATCTGATACACACACATTTCCTGGGAGTTAGGTATTATTATCTCCACTTTATATAAGAGAAAAAACCATGCTAAGATGCCTGCATGATTTTCATTCATCTCTTAAGTGGTGGCATCAGGACATGATTCAGAGAGTCAAACTTTAGACTCCACATTCATCATTACAACTCTCTGTAAGTGGGAGTTTGGAGATACTGGAATTCCACGCTGTATGTGATGTGTCCCTCTAAAGGGTGTGTGGGTGTGTATGTGTGTGTGTGTACACTCTTACTCTAACCACTGCGTTAGAATATTAAACAGGTGGTCATATTTCCTATGAATATACCAAAAAGCTAATTCTCATTTTTTTTTTTTTAAAGATTTTATTTATTCATGTTTTTCCCCCCAAAGCCCCAGTAGATAGTTGTATGTCATAGGTTCACATCCTTCTAGTTGCTGTACGTGGGACTCGGCCTCGCGTTGGACGGAGAAGTGGTGCCTTGGGGCGTGCCCGGGATCCGAACCCGGGCTGCCAGCATCAGAGCGCACGCACTTAACCGCTAAGCCACGGAGCCGGCCCTAATTCTCATTTTTTATTTAGCCTAGTTTCCATTGAAATATCCTGGGAACAAAATCAACTTTACTCTTTGTTCTGTGTCCTCAACTTTAATTCTATTCTTCATGGAAGAATAGATACCTATGGATTTTGTGTTCTTATATTTTCAGATTTGCAGACAATAACCAAGAATCTGGTTTCATAAAGTCTAAATTTTGTGAGATAGATTTATCTTCCTACCACTGAAATGATGTTAGTATAAGTGAAGAGGTCACTGAAATGAGCACAGAACAAGTGGATTTCAAAAAACTCCACTCCAAACCTTGCACTACAGAGAATTCAATTTGACATTGTTTAGTATCCTATGGAGTGAATGGGAAACTTATCCCATCTGCTATCTTATCTCAGAATGGGAGTGTTTTTCTTTAAGAATTCTCAGAAGGGAGTGATTCTTTGATAATTGAACTCCCTGTGGTGTTGGTCAAGTGGAAACAGTGCACAGAGGCTTCAAAGAAATGAAAGCTTCATGCGCAGAACAGAAGCTTTTCTTGTGGTGATGAGAAGAGGCATCTTTTTGACCCTTTAAGTAATGAAAGCCAATAGTTTAGAGAAAGCCCAGGCGGAAGTCCCTGAAGAGAGCAAAGGAGAGCAGAGCATGGTGTGGGGAGAAGTTTTGCTACAGCTCAAGGATCCTCATAAAATAATTTCTATTCTTTTCAGTGTGATGTTTTTATCCATAAGAAATAGCACATAAATCCAAAGTTAGAAGTGAAGGAATTAAATAGCATATTAAAAAACACATTGTTCATCCTGAAAGAACTGCTTCACTTCAGCAAAATTAAGAGAACTGTTAGAAGAGTAAATGGATAATTAGTTAGGCCGTAGAAGTTCTCTGCAGGAGGACTGAACTTTGGTGAATACAAAATAGAGAGTCAATGAAGAAATTCCTACTAAAATCAAAACATAGAAAAACGTATCTTCAGTTTTGTTGCATCTTTGCTCATTTCTTCTTACAACTAAAATTAACCTGCACAGTTCTTGAAACAAAAACCAATAGTGCCATTTTAATCCTTTCTACTCCTGAAGAGACAACCAGATATCTGCATTTACTTTCTAATTTTTAACATGATAGTGGAGAGAACGGGATATGGGAATGAAATGTAAGCATGGGCTTTGCCACAAAATGAGATCTTGCTTGAGTTCTCAACCCAAAAAGCTAATTTAGGGAAAGATAAGGGTAAAATTTCAGGAAAGAGTTAGGACATCAAGGCAATGGAAAAACAAACACACTCACACCAACAGTGTCTACCGAGTGCTGGAATGCAACCCGAGTCACCCTGAAGAGTTACAAGTTTTTCTTCTGCTGAGTAAGGGTGAAAAAATCTGACATAAACCTCCATGGCTTTGTCTACTTGCTTTTATAAATATATTCCATTAGGTTGCTACAATTAGGTTTTTCACAATTAAACAATTGATCCATGGTACCAAAACATTAAACTTGTATGTGTTTCATTATATGTGGGGACATTCTGAATATTATTAGGAATATTCTATCAGAAAGACAGTTTTACTTTTATGAATTTATTTACATTTTCTCCTCTATTTACATTCTTCTTATTTAAGGAAGAAACAAGAGAAGTGTCCCCATCCCTGCCATATAATAACATAATATGTTACATTTTAATATTTAATATTTAATATTGCATCCCATCTCTCCGGAATGCTGTGGACTGAACAGCAGCAGCAGTTTGGCATCCCTGAGGGCCTGGGAAGAGCCTGCACTGCTTGAAGAGCACTGAACTGTGTTTTAGTCCAATTTTCTGAAGGTAGATGAGATATTTAGCAACTGATCTGAAGAGAGCTGCTGTTCCTAATAACTACAGCTCCCAGGAGGAAGTCAAGCCATGCTCTGGGCTCTATTGCTGAGGAATTTCATCAGTGTCAAAGCAATACCAATCAGCCAACTTGAAAACAGCTATTGAATGATAAGGCATCATCATCATCAACAACAGATATTTTTTACCGGGCTCACTATGAAGACGATACCCTGTTAGACATCATGGCTTCAAAATGGCTCAAGAACCTAATATCTAGTTGCAAAATTCCTCATTTCTACTCATTTTAATGGTAAGGTCTCTGCCAGAAAAGTATGAAATGTTCTGAAAGGTTTTCTCCTTTCCGATACATTTCTAAGCCAATTATTCAAGACAGCCATTGTCAAACGGATAGGGAAATTAAATGGGAAAAGAATTTATTTTCTAAGTGCCTTTCTGGGAATACTATATATTGATTTTATAAAGGGAAGCAACAAGCTTGGAACTTCAGTTAGCCATTCCACTGCCATGAGATTAGAAATAGAGTGCATGTCCAGGGCTAAAATAGTTCATAGTATTTTCACTTATTGTATTTATGTCATCACAGTCCATACTCTTACCTGAAAATAATTAATCACTGTTTCCATTTTAAGGTAAATGTATGGCTCTCACACCAATTTGAACTAGGCAAAGAATAGACATTAGAAAGTGCACTGGGCCTAGAAACAGAGATATTTAATCACCCATTTAACATATGCCACAAATAAGAGTTGGGATGAACGGTTGTGTTATTCTTTACAATGCAAACTCCAATACAATAGCTAATTTTACCTTTCATGGCATAGAAAACAGTATAATTCCCTTCTCGTTGGCAAGCACACATCGAGCATCAAAATCAGCATTCAGTCCCATGGCGTTATGCAAAGCACAATTTGCAGCAGCTAATAAAAAAACCTGCAGCCAAACCCCTGGCTAACAGACCAGAAAACACAAGTCACGTGCTTTTTTAGGTGGCACCAATCTAGTAATTATTTAACCTTTGCTAGTTGAACCAGGTCAACAAAGGTATTTCTTGAACTTTGAAAGTAAGAATGAATTCTGTTCTATTCATTAATATTCCCAAACATTTCAAGATGATACGTAAATAGGATTAATAATAGCTAACATTTCTTGAGCATTTACCCTGAGGGGGACACCAGGAGAAACACTTTACATACATAATCTCTTTTCATCTTACCACAAACCTTTCAGGTAGGTAACCTTATTAAACATGAGAAGCTTAACTAACTTTCATTAGGTCACATGGCTAATAGATGATGGAGCTATAAACGCAGGCAGTGCCCAGTCTTTTAAGCTCTGCCTCATAAAGCTGTTCAGAGGAGAAGGAAATCAAGCAGGTTCCAACTAGGATAAGTGGTTCTGTTCTATCTAAGAATTCTGTTCCAGTACCTGAAGCTTCCAGCATTTAGATTAAGTCCACTATTTTCAGAGAATAAGTCCTTCTTAAAATTCAAACATGGTACCTGGAATGGATAGAAACTTTAATCCATTTGCATCAATGCCATTTGCATCAATGAGCCTATGCTCTGAGAAGAGGCAAATATCTTAAGTAGGAAGATATTTGAGACATTCAAAAGAGGTTAGACCTGGATTGATAGAAGTCACTAGACTGAAGCAAAAGTAGAGGATAAGGGTAGAGGAGATGAGAAATGGAAAAGGAAGCAGCAGGTGGAAGATTAAAATCAACCTCAGGGTTTTCTTTGGAATAGACACTCTTCATGGATTCGTTAAAGACATAGCCTCACCACTTGATATCTCTTTCTTGGACAAGTCAACAGAAGACTGTTGTTGGGAATCCCAATCAATTTTCCATTTTAATGTGAAATTCATCCTTGTAATGACTTCTCCTTTGAAATAACAAAATCTTATCCAAAGGAGAAAGCATGACATTTGGTAATTACTTATTAAATTGGTTAATTTGAAAATCATTCAAATTATTCCAACATAAATGAAAATATCTCATATGTTTTCCTAAAACAAAACATGAAAATATCAAATGAAGGCAATCTTTTCCGTTCTCAACTCCTTTTACTCACATGAATACAACGTTGGGGGGGGTTAGGAATGTTGACCCTCGGGTGTTAAAGACTGGGAGTCGCCACACCAGATCTTTCAGTTGTCATTGATGACAGCTATCAGCATAGACTCTCTGTTCAGGGGTCATCACATTCCTAAGGAACTCAAAAGAACAAAGTTATCATCTTATCGCAGCTGGGAGGTACATGCACAAACAGGGTTCATAAAATCTACAGAGCAGTTAGATCTCCAGGAGGGTGCATATCCAGCTGGGTTAGTTAGTCAGAGGTCATTCAAAATTACAATAGGGTTTCTTTTCTACAATATGGCTTCCCTTATGTCAACCTTTTCTTGAGCCTGTATCAGAAGGACCTAGAGTAGGTAGAGGAACTATCTTCCTCCCCTACATTATAATAAAACTGTAATCTTATGTATAGCACTTTCCTGAGTTTTGAGAATTGTTCTAACAAATTATCAACCTGAGGGAGACCATGGGGACCCCTAGATTTGTAGTCAGCTGGTCAGAAGTGAGGGTGGCCTGAGGACCCCTGAATGTTCAGCTGATGTCTGAAGTGAAGACAGTCTTGTAGAGACTGTTTCCTCTGACTTTACAGTTCAGAAAACTCTTTACATTTGCTGTCAGAAGTCTTGGGTAGACTTGGCCATGTGGAGGACTGTGCCCTTAACCTCCTTACCCTCCAGTTTGGCCTCACTGCTGGTAACACCAAACCCTTACTCCATTTAGTTATCTGTTCCCCCAGTTTAGAACTCCTTCAGGCCTAGAAGCCAGAAGTGGAAGAGATGGGCCTCGTCCCAGAGGAAGAGCTCTTCTCTGTATCCTGCTAGCTCCAGCTGCTTTTACTAGCTGCCATTTCCAACTCAGCTGTTGTCCCAAAGAAAGAGACAATTAGAGTCTGTTTTATATATTGTCATCTGGCATTCAGATTCTCAGCAATTTTTGTGATCGCCTTCTCTGGCTCACTGACATTGACTTCTCCTCAGCCCCTGGGGTGCTGTGTTACTTTGCCCCTCCAGGTGGCCTTTCTGGATAGAGTCCTCACTTGGCTTAAGGTGAAGAAAAACTTCCTCCCCACTCCCCTTGTTTATTCTTGGTGAGAGAACCTTCGCTCTCAACTGGTCCATTTCCACTCTTACATCAGCTAATGTTGGGAGGACCCATTTTATAATCTCTTGGCATGTCTGGCATATTGTGTTTTTATTTTTAAGCCTGTCTTCCTAGGGGGCACCCTGTATCAGTGTAACTTCGTGGTCAACCAATGATCAGTCAGAAAATTTTCTTAAATGTCTTGCTCCTGTGTTTTCTACCCTTTGCCAAGGGCACCTGTGTGTGAAGGCTTGCTTTCAAACATCAGTCAAAACCTGTAATGTCTTTTATAACCCATTCAGTTTACTTTTACTGTTGTTTTAATTTTTATCTCCCTACTTAAAATTCTGTCATGTTGAGAATAAAATCAGTACCTTTAGATACGTTTGAGTTATCGAAGCTCAAGGAAACCTGAGTGCCTTCATCAGTGCTATGAAAGGCATTTTATCACTGTTGTCAAAGCCTGATGGCCAAAATGATTTTGAAAAATTCACCTTTGGATTGAATCAAAATACATGAATGTTTTAATCTATAAGAACTTAAAGTGGATGTGAATGGATAAGGAGTTCAGAATAAAGAATAATTCAGTCTAACATTTGGCCTAAAACAAGTCCTAATTATTCTGTAAATAGCCATCTGAAGGTAATGGAAAAAACTTCTGGCCTTGGAGTTGAGAAGTCATGTGGTCTTGTGCTGTTGGGAGCCATGCTGAGAGGCACTGGCTTTGAAGCAGAATTAGAGATGACTAGCAGTAGGGCCTTCAAAAGGACCCTCTAGCACAAATATGTACTCTCTACATCAGAATGTCTGCATTCTCGCCTTGACTTCTGCGTTACGACTTTCATGCCAACCAGACCTCTGGAATGTTCAATGGACCTTCCCTCTCTGGATTTGGGCATTTTGTGTTGGTACGCTAAGTCCAACCACATTTACCTACCCTTGTAGTTGCTTCTTTCTAGCTTTAAACTCTATAACCTGTGGGAGATCAAAATTGGCCACCCAGAAATATGTCTCTTTACCTTGATTATTTTCTCTGACGGACATTTGACCTCCCCTAAACTGCCTAGAGAATTTAATGTAGAAGGCCTGTTTCAGGAAGGAGCCACTACCACATGATGGCTGTAGTATAATGTAAAATAGATGTTGCAATAGGAAAGGGACTAACAAGACCATCTTATCAAAAATTCTGTCTCTCCCAGGCCACATTCTCTAGGTGGCCCTGTAAAGGGTTGTCAGACAAACATTTGCATTTCCATCTCCATGTGAATTGTCTTCTTCCCCTCTGAAATCCCCCATAGCTGTCTCCTCCTCCACCCCCAACATCCTCTTTTGTCTTTATCTAAATCTGTTTAAGGTGAAAAACCTCCACCATTTGTTGAGAAACTCAGTGTCCCTGGTTTCTCCCGTGTGTACATGTTATTAAACTTTGTGTGATTTTCTCCTGCTAACCTGTCTTTTAATTATTTTGCCAGCCATAAGAACCTTAAGGGAAAGGGCTGAGAGAGATTCTCCTTCTTCCCCAACAAACCCAACCACTTATTTATTATTTTAAAAATTATATATATATCCCATAGAACAGATACTATTTGAGCTACAGTTTTCTACCAGTGAGTGAATTCTCTTGAGGCTGCCTACCTGTGCTCCTGGGATGCTGATAGACTAGCCTGTGGTAGACTCTCTAATTGCCTCAAGATTAAGTGATATCACAGAGATTCCTGGAATGCTTGTTATCACAAAGAGTATATTTAACAGTTTTATCTTCCTTCGCATATAACATTTATTCCTGATGATGCAAAAAATATATTATTTTTATTTAAATCCTAATACTCAGGCATATAATTAAAAAAATGACCAAAGATACGAATAGGCAGTACTAGTAGTTGAAAAAAATGCAAATTATAGTAATAACAGCTATCCTAGTTTACTCATCAGACTGCTGGAAACAAAACAGTGATAACAGCCACCACTGGCAGCAATGCAGGAAAAAAGTGGAAATGTGAATTGTTGCAGGCTTTTTGGAAAGCGATCTTGCAGTGTCTATTAAAAATTTAAAAAGTACATGTCTTTAAGCCCAGCAATCTCACTTCTGGGAAATTACCCCATAGAAATAAAAGTATCAGTGAGTAAGTCTCTATGTACAGGGATGATTATTCCACATTTATCACAGCAAAAGGCCGAAACGAAGAGAATGCTATTTGGTAGGAGAACAGTTAGATTGTGATACATTCCCACCACGGGGTATTACACAACCATAAAAAAAGAATGCACTAGAGCCCCACAAAATGAACTGGAGGAATTTCAAGAAAAACATCAAATTGCAGAAACATGTTTATAATATAATCCCACTTTCATAAAACCAACTGACTAAATAAAACTCATTTGTATGTGTGATTTTGAGCATGAAGGTATATATGGAAAGTTACACATGAGGTTTATAGCATGGATCACATAGAGGTGGGACAAAAGGACAGAAAAAAAGAGGAAAGGAAAAGAGAAGTCTAGGAAAAAAAACTTGAAAAGTTAAGTAGTCATAAAGATAGTATGTTTGGTATGACCCAAATGTGTAATATTATGGATGCATGTTTCTGTGTGTGCATGAAGAGATGCACTAAAGGAAGTAATAACCAAATGGTAAATGTGGTTTTCTCATGGTAGGGTGATTTCAGGTAATTTTTAATATTTCCAGATAGTTTTCTGAATTTTGAGTTTTTTAAATGAGTATGTGTGATTTACATAACATAAAAAACATTTACCTTGTGAAAAAAAGTCAATGATTATTATTAGAATCATTTTTTTCATATCCATTCTGTACAAATTTAATGCTCTCACACCATTTTTTTTAAGTAATTGGTGACTCTAAACTGATTTACTGGTTGGCCTGTACACTGTGTCCTGTGTCACCCACTCTCCCCACTCTGGTTGTCTGGACAACAGCACTTGCTCATTCGCCTAGCCCTCTCTGTGTGTTCTTGAACCCCTGGTTCTAGTGGCAGATCTGTCAGATTGAATCTCCAATTTCCTAACTCTGGTTTTATTATCTATAATGTGGCTTGGTACCTACACCAGCTGTAATTTTACATGATAATTTACCATCTAACTGTCACTTTGAATTTCTAGACCAATTTTGCCATAATGAATGTCATTATTTCACTCTTTAACGCTGTCTACCAAATCAGCAGCAGTCTCATTTTTGTCATTTCTTTTGACATGGACATTGTGTTCAAATGAGTGAATCTGAAGCATCCAGAGATGGGGAAGAGTCTATGAATAAAAACATATAGGCAACAGATGCAGGATTTGAGAGTGCTTAGTCTGGGAAAGAAAAAATTTAAGAAGGACATTATATATGGATATAAATACTGAAATGGAAATGACATCCAGAGAAAAGAGCTTGGTCAGACAAAAGTTATAAAGAGTAGCAGAATCCAAGAAAGAACGTTTTCACAGTGGGAGTTGTCTCAAAATAGGAAGTGGTGGTCAGGGGCAGTAAGGAGTTCACTCCCAAACAAAATGTTCAAACAGAGACATGGTTTTTATTATCAAGGATGCAGTAAAAGGACTTCATTAGAAGATAGAGGTTAGATCATATTATCTCTTATTTCTGTTTCACCTTGGGAATTCTGTGAGTCCTACTTACTGTTTTACACATCTGGTTATTTATTTTAAAAGCTCGTTGGGTGAACTCATATTCTTTTCATAGAAATTGGAGTTTGGATTGGATGATCCATTTGAGGTCACAGCACATATATTTCATCCTTCTCTCCACACCGCCATGAGTCCTATATTTCAAAAAATGCTCAAAGGCAAGTCGGCCAGGACATGTTTTCCGGTGGATCCCTCCTTATTTTTGGCTTTCATACTGCCCCATACTATTGAAGGTCACTTCTAACTATCTGGCCACAGTGTATATTTCAGGAAATAGATATCGTAATCATGGAAAGGGCTTCAGATCTTAATATTTTCCTCATCTTTATTTCCTATGCCTAAAATCTGAGCTTAACATCTAAGAAATAAACCTTTCTGTTAATCTTCCTAATTCTTCTCTTTGGGAAACCTCCCTTGTCTTGTTTAGCTTTTCAGAATCAAAGTCAACTCCCAATGCAAAGGCAACATTGGGAAACACATGTAGTCCCCAAAAATTTCCTCCAAAAATCTCCTTACTAGCTTCTTAAAAATGGTCTTTGTTCCTTTCAACATCAGCCACCTTCATCCCCAAACTTGTAATGTCTTTGCCTGAGGAAGGTGTAGGCCAGAAAGAAAAAGGATGACTGTCAATATCCCCCTTTCAATCTTTCCCTTTGAATGTTGTCTGAGTTGTCTTGAGTTTTTATAGTGGATCATCATTCTCTATCTCTCTCTCTGTCTCTCTCAGTCTCTTCCTCATCACATCCCTGTTCTCTCTTTCCACTTTCTCTCATTTCTATAGCTACTGCGGCTTCTCATGATTGTCTGAATCCTCCAAGGAGGGTTTTTGAGATGTTGGACCTATGTATGGGAACCATATTGTATTACATTTGTTCTTCTTGATGCATTGCTTCGTCGGATTTTTTTCTTCTTCATTTCTTTTTAATGTATCACCTTAGTTAGATGCTAATTTCCTTAGCAATTTACAAATCTTTGTTCCTCTATGATAATCTGAGTATTACACTCTCTAACTAGCAACACTTTAATAGTCTTTGCCTACTAAATCAATGATGGCTCTATTTGACCAGTTATATACGAGAAATACATCTTTGGAACCCTTCTGTATCAACTCTTTTATCCCAGTATATTCATACTTTTAATTCCCTGATTTCTATATAATCCAAATATTATTAGAAATGGCCCATTAAATTCATCAACACTTAGGGGCAATGACAAGTACAATTTTATGCTTTACTTTTCTCTCTAAGCTGTTTGTGATTTAATGTAATACATTTCAGATATTAGAAAACTGGTGAATTAGAAGTAAAAAGAGGAGGACTTGACACGAAGTTTCCCATTAGATGAAAAGATCATATCCTAGGACAGCACATCCTATAGATGTAAGATGTGAAGAAACAGAAAAAAATTGACAAAGTTCTGGATTTAATAAAAATTAAAATTTTTATAATAGACTCTCAGGTTGAAATTTGAGTAAGAGATGGTTTATGCCAAAGACAGTCCAAGAGGTTACGAGGTTACAGTAAATGTGTCCAAATGAGACTCTTTAAAAAGTGAGGGATCCTATCCCAAATGCATAAAGTAAAATTGCTTTTGGTGAAATATGAAGGGCTTGTAACTTTGCGGGGCTCGTGAGCATTCTTGTCTATGAGCAGCCAGCTCTTACCACGATGTATCGTGCTTCGCTCTTATAAAGTGCTTAGACGCACTTTTATTTTAACTTACAGCAGGATCCAATTATTTCTATTTCTGTAAAAAGCACATAGCATGAAAGACAGTTTTCAAAGCCAAGAACATGAAATAGACACAGCACAGTCTAAATGGAGATGGCCTTTTTTCTCCTTCCTTCTCTATAGATGAAGAAATGTATAAATACGGAAAGGAAAGACACTGGATAAGCAGGAGAAAGCAAAAGCAATTACGCGCTATTCTGGGAAAACTATGTCACTAAAAAGAGTTCAATAATTCAAAGAACTTCTTGTGAGAGTTTGAACATCTCTCATAGCATTCATATACCTCTTCAGTTAATTCAGACTAGCTCACAATTTTTAATTGTGCCTTTATAATCACCCTTTTATAAGGGTGATTATGAAAAAGTATTAAAGTATATCTGCTTGTGAAATCTTACAGAAATAAACAGGAGGATAGAAATCAAGCAAAAATTTACTGGAAATAGACTAGCATAACTGATAGAACACCTAGTGGTGGTGAAGTGTAGTGCCACATTCTTGTGCAGTGTAAGCTTTGTGTCTCACATTACACGAGAGAACTTCACTAGAAGAGATTATCAGGTGCCTGCTATCTATGTCACTTTCAACTGGGCAAGAGGTGCCACAAATATAGAAGCCAATTAATAAAAAAACTATTGTTTTGTTTCTATATAAGAACTTGTCCCAAACCCTTTAAAAATGTATAGTCTGATAGACAACAAAACTGTATTATAAACATTAAACTTGCTAGGAGACTAAATCTTAGTTGTTCCCACTACTAGAAGAAATAATAATTATGAGACATGATGGAAGTGTTAGCTAACACTACAATGGCAATCATATTGCAATATGAATGCATCAGATCAATATATTATACACCTTAAACTTACACAATGTTATATGTCAATTATATCTCAATAAAATAAATAAATAAATAAGTTTTAAAAATGTACAGTCTGGCTGGGAAGTTGTAAAACCTGTGATCACACAGTAGATAGTCCTATAACAAACAAACAAAACTTGCCTCCTTTTTAAGTGCTAGATCAATGTGAACTATTATTTTTAAAATAACAAATGCATTCAGTAATTCCATAAACAATGTTCCTACTGTTATTATATGTCGTCATTGTGCCTATCATGAACTAGGGACACTGTGATAGGTACTGGGAGCACAGAATGAGTAAGACATAGCCCAGGTCCTGGAAGGTAGAGGAAGCAGACATGTAAAAGGAGAGGTGATATGAAGTGGCAGAGTTCCTGAAAGAGAAGAATGTACGGTGAGAACACAGAGGAAGGGGCCAGTGGTTTTACTTGTTGGGGAAGTGAAGTCAGCAAATGCTTCAGCAGAGGAGGAAAATTTTTTGTTTGTTATCTTAGAACCATGTGTTCTGTGGTCAGCCTTGTTAGATGCCTCTTCTGTTTATAGAACAGAGAAGAAGAGATAATTGTTGCTTTGTGTTCTGGCTGTCTTTGCCTTGCTGTCTGACCATGGAGACTTGTCATTAAGTTTTCTAGGCCTTCTTGAAACTAATTTATCAAACTTTCACTCTATTCCAAATGTATGGGTAGAAGAGATACAAAAAAAATTTTAAGCTAATTATTCGGAAATAGAAAAAGCAGGAGTCTGGGATCCAGACAAATAGGGCTCTTGCCACATCGCTGCCACTAACAGTCATGAGTTTTGGTGAAACATTGAAACTCAGTCTCAATTTTATTTTGTGTCAAATGAGAGTTGGAGACATGGTGCTGTCTAAACATTCTAAGCATTAAATCTAAGCATAATTCTGAGCATTAAATCACACACACACACAATGTCTAACCCATCTGTGATGATTTTCAAATATGTCCACAAATCCTTTTTTAGTCCTCCTCTCAAAAGGTAGAGCCTATTCCCCTCCCTTGAGTGTGAGCCAGACTTAGTGACTGACTTCTAACAAGTAGATTGTGGTGGGAGTGACAGTGTCTGACTTCCCAGATTAGGTCATAAAAGGCATTGCAGCTTTCTCCTGGCCCTCTCTCTTAGATCACAAATTCTGGGGGAAGCCAACTGCCATGTCATGAAAGCACTCAAGCAGACCTATGGAAAGGCCCACATGGCAAGGAACTGAGGCCTTCAGCCGACAGCCATGTGAGTGAGCCGTCTTGGAAGATCCTCCCTCCAAATCAAGCCTTGAAAGTCCAGCCAACACCTCATTAGAAGCTCTGAACCAGAACCATTCAGCTAAGCAGCACCAGAATTCTTGACCCACAGAAACCTTGAAATAATAATCATTGTTATCTTAAGCCTCTAAATTTTGTGGTAATTAGCAATAGATTACTAATACGCTATCCCTCAAACTGTCTCCTTAGCTCATGACCCATCCAGAAGTTCTAGCATTCAAACTTCAGTGGACAATAAAGTAGTTGCAGGATTATTGTTTTTTCCTTAAAGGCCTGAACATTTATTTTTCTACTTCTATCCCCACCAAGATGGAAATCTTAATACTCCCCCTCTCTCCTAGACCTTCCTTTGCCTAACAGTGCTATAGCTAAAAGGCACTGTTGCCATTTGTAGTTTACATAGCTCTTTTAATGAGTGTACTCATTCTTTACAGTTTAAGAAGGCAAATTTGGATAATCACAGAGCATCACCTCCTCGAAATTCCTTCACCTCTTTTCTGCAGCTTCAATCAAGGAACATGCGCTCTCCCAAGCCAGGATAACTCTCACACAATCATGCGCCACATAATGTTTCAGTCGATGACAGACTGCATATATGATGGTGGTCCCATAAGATTAGTACCATAGAGCCTAGGTGTGCAGTAGGCTATTACATGTAGGTTTGTGTAAGTACACTCTATGATGTTCACACAACAATGAAATTGCCTGATGATGCATTTCTCAGAACATATGCCCCCTGTTAAGCGATACATGACTGTAGTTCTATAGATACTTTCATTCCCTAGAACCACTGATCAGCAAATTTAACTCAAAAATCCAGAACATACGACAAGAGGCTCAGACTATTTTTCACATTTTTTACATGCACGCAGGGAGTCTTTTCAGTGTAACTACCAGGAACCTTTAGTCTCCTAAGGTAATTATAAACACTAAATTTATTAATGGCCTCAGATTACAAGGCAAAATGGTACAGTAGAAAGAGTGTTACCTGTGTAACTAATGATTCTATGACTGAGTCACAGCACTGCTATTTACTTGCTGTCTGACTGCAAACAACTTACTAAACTGCTCTGAGCTTAAATGTCCTCACCAGGAAAAGGAGAGCATTGATAACTGCTTTACAGAGTAGTTATAAGAATTTAGGAACATGTTGAATGTGAAAAGTGCTTTTCACATTGTAGTTGTTATTTTTTTTATCACATTGAGCCACTCACGAACACATACAAATCACTTAAAAATTGGTCCAACTCCCAGATCTAAGAGACTTGTACCATTGCCAAGTCTATTTCTTCCTACAATACAATGGAAGCACAGCATGGCATATGAAAGGAGCCCAGAGAGCTGGATTTCAGGGTGCACCACCCAGCTAGCATAACCATGGGCAAGTTGCTTATCTTCTCAGGCCAGTGTTTCCTCATCTTGAAAATGGGGTAAACGAATTAGAGAATTTTAAGATAGCTTCTTCGATGCTAGTAATTGTTAAATAACACTTGTGGTTAAATGGAAAAGGAAGAATTTTAAAAGTAAGAAAAGTAATCAGAATATAATAGTTTTACCTGCTGTGTTAAGAGAAAGAATTTTTACTTTGCATTCATTTCATTTGAAACAGTAAGCATGAAAATGTTCTTATTTATCTGTTTTGATAAGTGGCCAGATGGTGTCTAAGGATTCATTTTCTTTGTAGTTTAATGCAATTGAAATAAGTTTGCTAGTCACCTCTTGAAACCTATGGAGCTTTAAAATCAATCATTTAGAATACGAAGATCCTAGTGAGGCTATTAAACTCTATGACTTTTAAATGTTAAAATCAGCACAGTACCTTTAATTTTACTGGTGATGGCATATACGACATTTTATACTGGATATTAAGTATTCGTATTAAATCATAATAAATATTTATGCTGAACCTTAAGCCACCTGATATTGCAAATGGTCATTTATGTACGACTGTCAGATCTGATAGGATAATGTTTATAATTTATTAAGCAATATGTTACAAGAAAATGTCCAATTCCACACTATTTCCATATTAGTAGCAATGGATGTTGCCAGGGCATGGTGGAGTATAAATTATTTCTCAATTTGAACATGAAGCTACTGCAATAAAATGCCCATGGCTAATAAAGTCATTAGCATGCACTATAGAACAAGCTTGTCACACATAACACACATACACACACACACAATTAGAATACTTGCTATTATACACAAAAAAGAAATAAAGAAACAAAAAGAAGTAAACGTCAAAGCAGACAGTCCTCTGATTTACAGCAAGCCCAGCAGGGACGGCTGGGAGTCTTGCAATGAGATGCACAGGGAAAGGTTAACTGCTTTATAGCAAGCTAAACACTTGCTCTTTATCTACAAGAGAGCACGGTTCAAAGACAGGTCAGCCAGGGAAACCTAGAACCAAAGAGAATTAGAAAACAGAGATCTTTTGGAAAAAGCTATTGCTTCCAATGGATGACTATGTGACTAACAAAAATGCAAGACCTCATTAATTTTGTTTAACTGTTAATCACCAGATGTTGTGAGCCATATGGAGAGAAATTAAATTTAATGTTTTCAGAGCTGTGAATGTGTGTGTGTGTGTGTGTGCGCGCGTGTGCATGTTGGGATGTATTTTTGTGACAGTGTGTGTATGTGAGCAATGGTGTGTGTATGTGTGAATAAGTGCAGTACAATAGATATTTATATTTTCATAAGAGGAATTTGTTTTACCAGGTCTTTCAACAGTCAAGAAAAGCACCACTGAATTTGTGATAATGTCACCTTAGCACCATATAATATTCTTTAGTTTACAACATAGTTCCAAAGGCACTATTTTATCTGGTTTTTATAACACTATTATCACTAGTTTATTAGAGAAGAAACTCAGGTCCAGAGAGCACAGAGTCACAAAGCTCATAATTGGCAAGACCAAGGCTTGAACCCAGGAGATCCATACTCTCCACCAGTCTATGAGAAAAAGTGAGGAAAGGCATATAATTAAAGTATTTTTGGGGCTGGCCCAGTGGCGCAAGCAGTTAAGTGCGCCCACTCTGCTGCAGCAGCCTGTGTTCGCCGGTTCGGATCCCGGGTGCGCACAGACGCACCACTTGTCAAGCCACGCTGTGGCGGTGTCCCATATAAAGTGAAGGGAGATGGGCACAGATGTTAGCCCAGGGCCAGTCTACCTCAGCAAAAAGAGGATTGGCAGATGTTAGCTCAGGGCCGATCTTCCTCACAAAAAAAATAGATAAAAAAATAAATAAGTATTTTTCCTGGTGTCTTAGAGAACTATATTAGGTTACTTCCTACCACCTCTCAATTAAATTATTCATCTCCCTCATTTTGTGCTCCAATTGTGACTACCTGGAGATTGAAGATATGACTCATCCATTCACTCAACAAATTTTTTCAGTGTCTACTACGTGTTTAGAAAGGTGTTAGCTACTGCAAATATGTCTATGAATAAAACACCATGTCTGACTTCAGGATGCATTTGCTTACAGTCTACTAAAGGACACAGTCACATACTTTTGGCATTACTACCCCAGAGGGAGTTCAGAATTCCTCTAACTCTTCCTAAAGATGTAGCAGGAACAAAGACAAACACACTAAGAGAACCTGGGTAGCACGGGGATGAAACAGTTTGTGACATGCCGAGTTTACAACTCAGAGTTTACATGTAGGTTCATATTCACATTCTCTCACTTTTTCCCTCCCCCCCTTTCTATTTCTTCTTTCTCTTTTGTCCTTCCCAAATATCAATCAACACCACTATCCTATCTCAGCTGATCAAAGTGAGTATGTGTTCAGTGACCAGGACTCAGGAGACCAAGTCCCCCTAAGAGTGAAGCTTCTCTGGGGAGGCCTCTAGTGGTGAGACCTGCAATTGCAAGGAATGTTGACAGTTTCTTGTGGAATAAGTCAGGGTCTCCTATTGATGAGGCTTGACATTCCTTTCTAAGTCTGAACCTGGATCATTTAGGAATGCAAAACTGTAGGGAGAGCTGCATGTATAGGTAAAGTTCCATAGATTGCACAGAAATCTCAGCTTATAATCTCAATAACTCCAATATGTTATTTTTGCAAATAGTGAGAGTTTCAATTGTTTGTTGCCTATTTGAATTCCTTTTATTCCTTTTTCTTGCCTAATTGTTCTGGCCAAAACCTCCAGTACTATGTTCAATAAGAGTGGTGAGAGTGGGCAGCCCTGCCTCATTCCTGTTCTCAGAGGAATGGCTTTCAGTCTTTCCCCATTGAGTATGATGTTGGCTGTGGGTTTGTCATAAATAACCTTTATTATGTTGAGGTACTTTCCTTCTATACCCATTTTGTTGAGAGTTTTTATCATAAATGGATGTTGTATCTTGCCAAACGCCTTCTCTGCGTCTATTGAGATGACCATGTGGTTTTTATTCTTCGTTTTGTTGATGTGGTGTATCACGTTGATTGATTTGTGGATGTTGAACCATCCCTGTGTCCCTGGTGTAAATCCCACTTGATCGTGGTGTATGATCTTTCTAATGTATTGCTGTATTCAGTTTGCCAATATTTTGCTGAGGATTTTTGCATCTATATTCATCAGTGATATTGGCCTGTAATTTTCCTTCTTTGTATTGCTTTTGTCTGGCTTTGGTATCAGGGTGATGTTGGCCTCATAGAATGAGTTAGGAAGTGTTCCACCTTCCTCTAATTTTTGGAATAGTTTGAGAAGGATGGGTATTAAATCTTCTTTGAATGTCTGGTAAATTTCACCGGAGAAGCCATCTGGTCCTGGACTTTTATTTTTGGGGAGGATTTGATTAATATTTCAATCTCTTTACTTGTGGTTGGTCTATTCAGATTCTCCATTTCTTCTTGGTTCAGTTTTGGGAGGTTGTATGAGTCTAAGAATTTATCCATTTCTTCTAGATTGTCCAATTTGTTGGCATATAATTTCTCATAGTATTCTCTTATAATCCTTTGTATTTCCGTGGTATCTATTGTAATTTCTCCTCTTTCATTTCTAATTTTATTTACTTGAGCCTTTTCTTTTTTTTTCTTAGTAAGTCTGGCTAAGAGTTTGTCAATTTTGTTTATCTTCTCAAAGAACCAACTCTTTGTTTCATTAATCCTTTCTACTGTTGTTTTGGTCTCAATTTCATTTATTTCTGCTCTGATTTTTATTTCTCTCCTTCTGCTGATTTTGGGCTTTGTTTGTTCTTCTTTTTCTAGTTCTGTTAGGTGTAATTGAAGGTTGCCTATTTGGGCTTTTTCTTGTTTGTTAAGGTAGGCTTGTATCACTATGAGTTTCCCTCTCAGGACCACTTTTGCTGCATCCCATATGATTTGGTATGGCATATTTCCATTTTCATTTGTTTCCAGATATTTTTTGGTTTCGTGTTTAATTTCATCAATGATCCATTGGTTGTTCAGTAACATGTTGTTTAATCTACACATTTCTGTCACTCTCCCAGTTTTTTTTTTTTTGTGATTGATTTCCAGTTTCATAGCATTATGGTCTGAAAAGATGCTTGTTATGATTTCAATCTTCTTAAATTTATTGAGGCTTGCTTTGTTTCCCAACATATAGTCTATCCTTGAGAATGCTCCATTCGCACATGAGAAGAATGTGTAGTCAGCTGTTTTTGGATGGAGTGTTCTGTATATGTCTGCTAGGTCCATCTCGTCCAGTTTTTCATTTAAGTCCACTGTTTCTTTATTGACTTTTTGTCTGGATGATCTATCCATCGATGTAAGTGGGGTATTAAGATCCCCTACTATTATTGTGTTGTTAATGTCTCCTTTTAGGTTTGTTAATAGTTGCTTTGTGTACTTTGGTGCTCCTATGTTGGATGCATATATATTTATAATCGATATGTCTTCTTGGTGGAGTGTCCCTTTTATCATTATATATTTCCCTTCTTTGTCTCTCTTAACCTGTTTTTTCTTGAAGTCTACATTGTCTGATATGAGTATGGCAACACCTGCTTTCTTTTTTTTGCCATTAGCTTGGAGTATTTTCTTCCACCCTTTCACTCTGAGCCTGTGCTTGTCTTTAGAGCTGAGATGTGTTTCCTGGTGGCAGCGTATTGTTGGGTCTTGCTTTTTAATCCATCCTGCCACTTTGTATCTTTTGATTGGAGAGTTCAATCCATTTACATTTAGGGTAATTATTGATATATGAGGGCTTAATGTTGCTGTTTTGTCATTTATTTTCCGGCTCTTTTGCATTTCCTTTGTTTCTTGTCCCATTTGTTTCGGACTGCCAATTCAGTTTGGTTGTTCTGTCTTACGACTCTTCTAGTTTTCTCTTTGTTTATCATATGTGATTTTGTTTTGATTATTTGTTTAGTGGTTACCTTGAGGTTTGTATAAAAAATCTCATGTATGAGATAGTCCATTATCTGATGGCCTCTTATTTCCTTATACTAAGTCAATTCAATCTCTTTCCTCTTCTAAGTCGTTCTTGTTATACCTTATTCTATCTTGTGTCATGGGTGTGTGTTTACAGTGATGAGGTTATATTTATTTTTGGTGAATTCCTTCCTTTGATCTTTGATTTTGGTATTTAAGTGGTTGCTAACCTATTCAGGTAAAGATCTACTATTTTTCTGATTTTGTCTAGCTATTTTTCTCCTTACTCCAAGCTTTGAATTCCCTTTCTTTTCTTTTTTTTATGCCTGAGGGCCTTCTTGAGTATTTCTTGTAGTGGGGGTCTCGTGGCTATGAACTCCCTTAGATTTGTTTATCTGGGAGAGTTACTATTTCTCCATCATATTTGAAGGACACTTTTGCTAGATAGAGTATTCTTGGCTGAAAGTTTTTGTCTTTCAGTATTTTGAATATATCATTCCTGTCTCTCCTAGCCTGTAAAGTTTCTGCTGAGAAATCCACTGAGAGCCTGATGGGAGTTCCTTTGTATGTTATTTTTTGTTTTTATCTAGCTGCCCTTAATATTGTTTCTTTGTCATTGACTTTAGCTAGCCTTACCACTATGTGTCGTGGATTGGGCCTTTGCCTGTTGACATATTTAGGTGACCTGTTGGCTTCACTTACTGGTATGTCCTACTCCTTCCCCAGATTTGGGAAGTTCTCAGCTATTATTTCCTTGAACAGGCTCTCTGTTCCTCTTTCCCTCTCTTGTCCCTCAAGAATACCTATAATTCTTATGTTACATTTCCTAATAGAGTCAGATATTTCTCGGAGACTTTCTTCATTTCTTTTTAGGCTTAGTTCTCTCTCCTCTTCCATCTGGAGCATATCTGTATTCCTATCCTCTATAATGCTGGTTCTTTCCTCCATATTGTCAGCTCTCTTCTTCAAAGATTCCAGATTCTCCCTTATCTCCTCCATTGTGTTCTTCATCTCCATCCGTACCGATTGGTTTTTCTTTATAATTTCAATCTCTTTTGTGAAGAAACTCCTAATCTCATTGAATTGTTTGTGTTGTCTCATATTTCATTGAGTTTCTTTCTTTATTTTGAAATCTCTGTCGTTTAGGTTATAGATTTCTATGTCTTCAGGGTTGGTTTCTGGGTGCTTGTCATTTTCCTTCTGGTCTGGTGATTTCATGTACCTTTGCATTGTGGTTTCTGTATTTGCTTTGTTTTTCCTCATCCTGAAAATATCTGGTTGCAATTTCCACCTGCTGCCACCATGTGGGGGTTAAGGGCTGTGTAATCTGAGTCCCCTGTGTTCTGCCCTGGCTGCTTGCTGCGATCGGCCGGCCACTTGGTCTGGTCTGGTTGGCTGAGCTGCAGTGTCCGGCATGCGGGGAGGGTGGGGGGGGCTCTCTCTTTTGCCCGTTGGGTCCCTGGCTTGGGGGGCTTCTCGCTTGCCCCTCATTATCTGTTCTTCTGGGGTGTTCAAATGTTGATGGTACCCCTATAGCAGTTCTGAGTCCTCTGTGTGGGAGTTTCCCACTGGCTGAGACAGCCCTAAGAGCTACAGTTTCCCCTTAGAGGGCTGCCCCTCCCCACTCTCTGGGAGCCACGCGGACCGGGATCACTGATCTGATGGGGAGGGAGAGGAGTTCTCCTTACCTCTCCCCACTTCCTCCAGGGGCACCAGCACGTTCCACTACCAGATGTGTGGCAGTGTGGATCTTTCCGATCTTCCTTTTTGCTGTCTAGGAGTCTGTTGTTGGTCTGTGACTGTTCCTTTTGTTGTATCTTATCGGGGGAAGAGTTTACGGGAAAGCTCACTCCACCATGATGCTGACGTCACTCTGGCCCAATATGTTTATTTTCAATAAATCAACTTGATTTCAAATCTGAATCCTCACTTGGCCAGCCTGCTTTGAAATTTAACCTCAGTCATTTTAGTGTCATGAGCCTCATGGTTTTTATCCATTAGCAAGGCATTCCAGAAACCTTTCTAATGGTAAGAAGTCATCTGTGCTAGTTACCATGGAAACTCCCATCGTACAATTGTCCCCCAACTTCTGTAGGTCTGCTGCTCTCATCCCGGTGTAGAGCAAATGAATCTTCGGGAAACCATGCAGCCATTCCTCTCTCAGGCTCTGTCACCTACTTGGGGTGCTGAAAAAGAACAAGGCATGCATGTCTGCTATTCAAGAAGCTCAGAGATTTCACCATCTCCCGATCTCAAAGAATCACTCTTTTCCTAAAGGAGATTCTCCTTCCTTCAAGTTTCGCTTGGAGATGTCCCTCTCATCTTGGCCTTTAGAAGACCTACCACAATCTCCTCGGAGGGCTTAGACTCCAAAAAATAAAAGCTGAGATATGATGTGTCCTGCATTCTTGCAGGCAAATTCTGTTTTCCACCATGCTACAAACTTCCCCTCAGGCAAGTAAGCGTGGACTCTGCCAGTTATTTGAAGGCAGGGATTGGAATAAGGAAATATAGGTAGAAAAATGTAAATTACTATGTCAAAAATTAGCCTACCTCACTAGTCTTGGCAAAGATAGAATTGGACAAAGTTTTGCACATCAAAATGCTAGTGTGACCGTAGTCTTGATGGGCTGCAAACTGCATGGAGTGAGCTGATCTGGTTTTGATGGGGAAAAGCAGTCCTCTCTAGGGTCATAGGCAGTTTTAAGCTGGTGGTGGTGGCTTAGTCATCAGAGGATGGAACAGTTTCCTAGACCAGAACCAGCTGTTATCCCTTCATAGTTTATTTTTATCCAGAACTGAAAGCCAAATTCAGAGGGTCACTAGGGTCATATCATGGCAGAAAACAAGTAGCCACAGTGAGGGGTGAGCTGACGTAAAGGTAAGTTATTAGGACCTGCGAGACTAATAAACCAGGAAAAGCAAGGTTTTGGAAAGAGCCCGTGGCCTAAGTCATTGCTCTCCCTGTGACATCGGAAGGTTTGGCCTTGGGAAAGGTCAACAGACACAAAGAGAAAAAGCCTAAGGATTCATCTGAAGTTAGAAAAATAATAAAGGAAGAACAGGAATTGGCAATTAAGGCAAAAGAAAGGCCACAATCTTGGCTTTTTTACTTGTTCCTACCTATGTGCATGCTATGTCCTAGATAGAGCCTACACACGTAGGCCCTAAAGAGAAAACTTAACTTCAGATAAACATAGATACTGGAGTGTACACCACCATAAACACCTCAATTTTCCCACAAGGTAGCACTGTTTGGATGCTGCTTACGGAGAAGGCCATCTGTATGAGAGTGGGCTTTCAAACTCCTCCCCTATGTATGTACACTATTTAGTGAGACGTTTGTCCAAATGAGGTTCAAGTTCATAGGTGTAGACTCCAAACAAATGGCAAAGATTGAATAATAGTCTAATGAAGCCAAAACAAAAAAGCTTTCTCATTTTTTTTCTTAGCTGTCTTTCTGTTTACCAATTTCCTTCAAATAATGTAGGTAAGTTTAATGTATTATTCTACTAGAGCTGCCAAAACAAAACACCACAGACTGGGGTCCTAAACAACAGAAATTTATTTTCTCGCAGTTCTGGAGGCTAGAAGTCCAAGATCAAGATGCTGTCGGGGTTGGTTTCTAATGAGGTCTCTCTTCCTGACTTGTAGATAGCCACCCTCTTACTAGGTCCTTACATGGCCTCTTTTCTGTGCTTGTGTGGAAAGAGAGAACAATCTCTGGTGTCTCTTTCTTTTCTTAAAAGGACATTAGTCCTATCGGATTAGAGTCCCATCCTTATGATCTCATCCAATCATAATAAACTCCCTAAAGGCGATATTTCCAAATATAGCAACATTTGGCATTAAGGTGCAACATATGAATGGAGTGGGGGGGGGCACAATTCAGTCCATAATATTTAATATGAGTTTTCATTTACGTATTTTTAGACTTTTGGAACATTGCTTCAGTTTTGAAAATGCTATTTTCTGAAGGAAGTGGTAGTTAAAAAGTAAGCTACTTGTTCTGAGTCGTGTGGCAACCTGTTGACTTTGTAGAATTTTAAATACAAGATACATAAAAGATTTAGAATTGGACTTATCTACCACTGGAAGAAGCTCTACCAATTCAAGTAGAAGGTGGTCCAGGTACAGATGCTAATGGGACCAAACCACACATGTGACCCTTTGGGTGGGCTGAGAAGAAGAAGATGAAATGAAGGAAGCAAGACTTTTTGTACATATTTTAAAATTCTAATTTCTGAGTAGGTCAGGAGCTGAAAAATTCATGTGAAGAACTTTTATGCTGAGAGAGAATCTGATTATAATATGAAGGAGGTCTGGTGTGATTATGTGCAGAGTGTCAGCCAATTTGAGGCTTTGAATTATTGGAGCAATGATGATAAATAGCATAATGGTTGAGAACTTGGACTTTGGAGCCAGACTGCTTGGATTCAGATTCTGCTCTCTACCTATTAGCTTGTGTATGCTATTTAACTCTGTGTCCCTCAGTTTCTTTATCTGTAAAATGGACATCACAATAATAACTACTTTATAAATTTGAGGTGAAAATTCAGTTTGTTAAAACATGTAAAATTCCTAAAGTGAATTCCTAAAACAAATTCCCAATTCCTAAAACCTAAAAACTTCTCTCTGATAACACTAACTGTTCAATAAATTTCAACTTCTAATACTTGTTGAATATCATGTGAGGAGTAAACAATCAGAATGGTGATGTGAAGAGCCCTGAAGACCCTCTTCACAGCAAAACAACCATAATTGGTAAAAATTATTTTAAAAAAAATACCATTAGAGGTCAGCCCAGTGGCAGGGTGGTTAAATTTGCGCACTCCACTTCGATGGCCTGAGGTTCACACATTCGAATCCCAGGTATGGACCTACACACTGCTCATCAGGCCATGCTGTGGCAGTCGTCCTACATACAAAATAGAGGAAAATTGCCACAGATGTTAGCTCAGGGAGAATCTTCCTCAAGCAAAAAGAGGAAGATTGGCAATGATTGTTAGCTCAGGGCCAATCTTCCTCAAAAAAGTAAATAAATAAAAAAACATCATTTAAAGTCTCTCTAAATTATCCTAAGTGCATATAGCAAATCAAGAAACACTCGTTTAATAAAATCTGTTAAATCTTGGCAAAAACAGCCAGAACATGCGAGATTTGAGCCACAACCCCAATCCCCCTCCCAACTTCCAGTCCAGGACCAC
This sequence comes from Ceratotherium simum simum, assembly GCF_057802395.1. Taxonomy (NCBI): domain Eukaryota; kingdom Metazoa; phylum Chordata; class Mammalia; order Perissodactyla; family Rhinocerotidae; genus Ceratotherium; species Ceratotherium simum. The sequence continues at coordinate 73,619,465 of NC_141907.1, read as the reverse complement.
AGTGTCTCCCAGAGATGGTAGGGCTGCCAGTATTTCTCATCCTTTCCAGCTCTGTGTTACAGAGGCTAAATCCAGGTAAGCGTAAAGGTCAAGAGTCTCTTTCCACCACACAGCTTCCATTAGAAGGTCAGAGGCTCTATTTCAGATGTAGCAGGCTGGGAATACTGGGGCCCCAATTGCCCCCATCCCAGCAAACATGTAAGGTGGAGTTTTCACTCCAAGAAGATCCCCACTTAGCACTCTGCTGATAAAGGAGGCATGCTGCTCTGAGAGAAGTGGCCACTGACCCTATTTCCAGTTCTAGAACAGTGGTACAGAGGTTTTGCCCAAGGACAAAGGCAGGCCATAAAAACAGACAGTTCCGAAGCTCTCCCCATGGAAATTGACTTTATTTGGAGGAGAATATTAGAAAGATAATGTCTAAGTGCATCATCAAAAATAATTGAGATCGGGGCCAGCCTGGTGGCGTAGTGATTAAGTTCTCATGCTCTGCTTCGGCAGCCTGGGGTTCACAGTTTCAGATCCCAGGTGTGGACCTATGCACCGCTTATCAAGCCACACTATGGCAGGCATCCCACATATAAAGTAGAGGAACATGGGCAAGGTTGTTAGCCCAGGGCCAATCTTCCTCAGCAAAAAGAGGAGGATTGGCAAGAGATCTTAGCTCAGGTCTAATCTTCCTTCCCACGCCCCAAATAAAAGGAAAAACAAATGGAGATTTTGGTGATAAGCAATTAAAAGGAGCCTGGTAGCACCATGACAGCAGAAAGCTAAACTGTAGACCAGAGTCTACCAGAGATAACCAGGAAAAAACACAGCTAAGGAGAGCCCCCACCACCCTAGGGATGGAATAAACCACAGAGACTGGCCTCAAAGACTACACCTGTAAAGGGGACTGAGTTTAATTGGATCAGAGGATGGAGCAATTTATGCCTAGCACATTGTCTAAAACAATAGAGCAATTAGTGTGAAATTAGTGGAGGCTAACAGCTGGGTGTGAAACCAACAGAGACAAACAGCTTAACAGAGATATTAGGGAAAGAGACAGTCAAAGAGAGCCCTGTTAAAATCATTGTCATCCTAGGGGACTGTGAGCATGCCCAAGACTGCAGACTGAGGAGTGACATGAGAGGCTGAACACTGACGGAGAAACAGACTTCACTAAAATAGTCCAACCGAATCACCAAAATGTTAAACAAGCAAACCACAACAAAAAGCCTCAAGAGGGAGGGATCCATTTCCAGAATTGTTATGCTATATTATCTAAAAGTACATAACTGAAATGAAAAGCTTATTAAAGGAGCTCAGCAGTAGATTGGAGCTGGCAGAGGAAGGAATCCGCAAACTTGAAGAACCATCTCAAGAACAGAGGAAAAAAGAATGAAGAAAAATTAACAGTCTCAGAGAATTAGCAGACAACATAAAATGCACCAAGGTTTGCATAATGGGAGTATCAGAAGAGAGGAGAAAGTGACAGGAGCAGAAAAAATATTGGAAGAATTAATGGCTGAAAAATTCCCAAGTATGATGAAAAACATTAACCAACACATCCAGGCAGCTCAATGACCTAAAGAAATGCAACAGATCTACATCTAGACATGTCATAGTGATAATGTTGAAAAGCAAAGAGAAAGAGAAAATCCGAAAAGCAGTAAGAGAAAAAGGCTCATCAGGTACAAGGGAGCCCTAATAAGCTAAAAGCTGACTTCACATCAGAAACCACGGAGGCAAGAAAGCACTGAGATAACATATTCAAACAGCTGAAAGAAAAAAATTTTTAACCGAGTATCTTATATCTAGCAAAACTATCATTTAAAAATGAAAGTGAAAGAAAGTCATTCCCATACAAACAAAAACTGGAGAATTCATTCCTAGTAGATTTGCCCTACAAGAAGTACTGAATTTGCTCAGGCTGAAAGCAAGTGACACCAGAGAGTAATTCAAATCCACATATAAAAAACAAAGAATGCCAGTAAAGGTAATGATGTAATTATAAAATACAGTATAATTATATATTTCTCCTCCTTTCTTCTATTAACTGATTTTAAAAGCAATGGCACAAAACAATATGTATATAATTGTGTCATAGGACTATAACATTTAGAAATATAATATATTTGACAATAACAACACAAAGAATGTGTGGGAAAAAAGCTGTATTGAAGTGAGGAAAGGACACAGGATGGTAACTCGAATCCATAGGAACAAATGAAGAGAACCAGAAATGGCAAATAAAAAGGTCAACATAACAAACTCTAAAAATATATTCTTGCTCTTCTTCTCTCAACTTCTTTAAAAAACATAAAATTATATAAAGTAACAATTATAAGAATGTATTGGAGCTACAGCATACATATATTTAATATGTGCAATAATAATAATACAAGAAAGGAAGAGAGGATAGAGCTATAAAAGAGTAACATTTCTATATCTCACTGCCATTAAATTAGTATAAGGCTGAAGTAGATTCTGTTAAGATATATATCATAAGCCCTAGAGCAAGCACTAAGAAAATAACTAAAAAATTGAAATATCATTAAAGGAATTAAAATGTTACACTAGAAAATATTCACTTAACATAGAAGAAAACAGTGAAGTAGGAATAGCTGAACAAAAAGACATAAGACATATAGAAAACAAAAGGTGAAATAACAGACACAAATCTAACTGTATCAATGATAACATTAAATGTGAATGCATTAGACAATCCAACCAAAAGGCCATGATTATCAGGCTAGCTAAAAAAGTAAGATCCAACTACATACTGTCTACAAGTGAAATACTTATAGTTTAAAGACACAAAAACGCTGAAAGTGAAAGAATGGAAAAAGATTCAACTAGCAATCAAATAAAATTGGAAGATTTATACTAATATCTGACAAAATAGACTTTAAAACAAAAATGTTACTTCAGACAAAGAGAGATTTTATAATGATAAAGGGGTCAATCCATCAGGAAGATATAAAAGATTTATACATCTAAGAACAGAGCCCTAAAATACACGAAGCAAAAACTGACAGAACTGAAGATGTACACAACTCAACTGTAGTAGCTGGAGACCTAAACACCCCACTTTCAATAATGGAGAGAACAACGAGGAGAAGATCAATAAAGAAATAGAAGATTTGAACAACACCTTAAACCATCTAGAACTAACAGACATCTATATAACACTACACCCAAAAACAGCAGAATAGCAGTCTTCTCAAGTGTACATTGAATATTCTCTAGGATAGGCCATATGTTAGGCCATAAAACAAGTCTCACTAAATTTAAAAGTATTGAAAACATACAAACATGTTTTCTGATCACAATGGAATGACTTTAGAAATCAATAATGAAGAAACTTGGAAAATTCACAAATATGTGTAAATTAAACAACACACTCCTAACACAGCCAATAGATCAAAGCAGAAGTCACAAAGGAAATTAGAAAGTAATTTTAGATGAATAAAAATTAATTCACAATATGACAAAACTTATGTGATACAGCTTAAACAGTGCCTATAGAGAAATTTATAGCTATAAATGTCTATATTCAAAAAGAAGAAAGATCTCAAATCAATATACTAACATTCTACCTTAAGAGACTGAGAAAAGAAGAGCAAACTATACCTAAACCAAATAGAAGAAAGGAAATAATAAATATTAGGGTGAAAATTAAGTAGAGAATTAAAAAACAATGGAGAAAATAAAAAAACCCAAAAGTTGGTTCTTTGAAAAGATCAACAAAATTGACAAACCTTCAATTAATCTGGCCAGGAAAAAAAGACAGAAGACCCAAATTACTAAAATCAGTAATGAAAGATCACCTTTAATCTAAAGTCTTAGAAAGGCAAAATGACTACCAAAAATGACTCAAGAAGAAATAAAAAATCTGGTAAGATCTATAATGAGTAAAAAGATTGAATTAGTAATAAAACTTCCCACAAAAAGAAGCCCAGATCTAGATGACTTCACTGATAAAAATTCTACCAAATATTTAAAGAAAAATTCTCTGCAAACTCTTCCAAACAATAGAAAAAGGAACACTTCTCAACTCATTCTATGATATCACTATTACTCTGATACCAATACCAGAAAAAGTATCACAAGAAAAGAAAATTACAAACCAATATCTGTTATGAATATAGATGCAAAAATCCTCAACAAAATACTAGCCAACTAAAGCTAGCAACATAAGAAAAAGATTATATAATATGAACCAGTGGGATTTATCTCAGGAATACAAGGTTGGTTTATCATCCAAAAATCAATTAATGTAGGGGCCGGCCCAGTGGTGCAGCGGTTAAGTGCGCGTGCTCTGCCTCTGTGGCCCAGGGTTCGCAGGTTCAGATCCCAGGCACGCACCAATGCACCACTTGTCAAGCCCTGCTTTGGCGGCATCCCATATAAAGTAGAGGAAGATGGGCACGGATGTTAGCCCAGAGCCAGTCTTCATCAGCAAAAAGAGGAGGGTTGGCATTGGATGTTAGCTCAGGGCTGGTCTTCCTCACACACACACACAAAAATCAAGTAATGTAATATACCATATCAACAGGATAAAGGACAAAAACCACATGGTCATCTCAATAGACACGGAAAACATATCCAACAAAATTCAACACCCCTCTATGATAAAAACAATCAACAAATTACTAATAAAAGCAAATTTCCTCAACCTGGTAAAGTCTCTCTCCAGTGCCTGGGATGAGCCAGGGACAGTAGTACCATCAGGGTGGGGTGTTCTGATTCAGACCTGGATCCTTGTGGTCACCAATCCCCATTTCTCTCCTTCAGGGTGTTGTCCAGCTCTACCACAACCACCACCACCACCATGATGTATGAGGTTGACTATGAGGTTATCTGGGGACCCCTTGGCCCAATTTCAGGAGAATGACCTGATGATAGGACCACTCTAGCCAGCATGGAATTTCTTTCACGGTATCACACAAGATTGGGCTACCGGAATAGTGCTAATGTGCCCATATTGAGTGACTCTCACTCATAGCACACATTGGACAACTTGAGGGCTCTGAGCTACCAAAGGTCCACCATGACCTTTGGGCTTGAGCCACATGTATGCACCCAAGAGTTAGCTCTCACTCTTCTATATTTCAACTGTTGTTGACTGCAGGTTCCCTCTCTGGTTTACAGCACCCAAGTGGTAGTACTAGTAGATGCCCTTTACTCTGAGAGCCCCCTACTGCTGACTCCCAGGGCAGTTGTCCCATCCTCTCTGCAGGCTTCATGCCACATGTCAGGCAGTCCTCCAGGTGTGACTGCCCCCATCACCTCTGAAGGCTTTCAAGATCGTTGCTTCACAACGCCAACCGACCTTCTGATTGATATTCTCTCTTGCCTATTATCAATGTGGTGACATTGTGGTCTCCCCAGTCAGCCTTAAGCTATACCAGAAAAAGGATAAATATTTCTTGTGTGAATGGGACAGTTCTTGCTCAGTCCACAGGTCCTTTGCCTATGTTCTCCACTGGTGGCACAATGTGGAAGGCAGGGTTGCAATCAACATTTAGAGATCACATTCTAGGAATGTTGTGATTACTATTCAAAGAGTTCTAGAAAAGACATAGTTCTATATTTATGCTATAAAATTCTGAACAGTAATTTTAACACAACCAGGAAACAAAGTATTATTCACATTTTCCTAGATACCCTGGGTAAGACTGGCATGTGTAGTTATCATCAATACAGCACAGTAACAACCTTTGAGAGTCATTGGAATCCAGTATTCACCACAGCTCTGCAGTGGGATAAAGCCTCTCTGGATTTCTCTGTATTCCTGTAAAGAAATCTAGCCCCCTGAGATTTCTCATAGGCCATGAGAGTGAGATCTGTAGCCATCTGTCTAGTTAATTGCTTTGATACAGCCCGGAGGCGGTGCCTAAGTTAAGCCCCAGGGTGCCAAGAAGACTGAAGCTATCTCCCTAAGTATTTAGATTTCAAGGAGGAATGAGGCCCAGGAATCTGGAGACATCCTTAGGTTGGAAAAGCACAGACACAAAGGACTCTCTGGCTTCTGGAGAGATTTTATTTACACACTGAAGGTTGGAGTTAGGATTCAGTCCCATTACTTTTCCAAGGGGGGAGGACAGTTTCTTCCTTCCCCTTTATAACCAGAGAAATATCATTTTTCCAGATCTCTCACCTATAGAGTGTCCAGCTCCTCATGCAGGACATTTTATCTGGTTCTTATCATGTCACCACTGGGATAAGCTCTGGGGCAAGGGACTGGAGGCTTGTCCACTTGTACCACAAATGCCCCCAGGAATAGTGTGCTAGGTAAACGGTTAGGAGAACAGCAATGCGGTGAGGAAGATAAGCAATGTAGTGGGCGGATTACAATTTTCAATAAAGTACACAGGGAAGGGCTCACTGAGGTGACATTTGAGTGAAGACCTGCAGGAGGTGAGAGAACCAAGCATTCTGATATCTGGGGGAAGAACGTTCCAGACACAGGGACAAGGGAGAGCAAATGCTCTGAAGCCTGAGTGTATCTGGCATTTTTTGAGGAAAAGGAAGGAGATCAGTGTGGTTGAGAAGAGAACTGTAGGAGAATGATCAGAAAGGCATCTGGGAATAGACCTACCAGGACCTGTAGGCCATCCTATTAAGATTCAGAAGAAATAGTAGTATGGAAATGATAAATAATACTGAGGATTATTTCAGTAAAATTATTGCAACCGAACATAGGATGATTTTTTTCACTAATGGATTATTTGAAATTAATTCATAATAAAAGTAAGAGCTTAGGAAGAATTACTTAAGAGCTATTGTAACCATTTTATAAACTGTCTTGGTTATGGATAGTAAATGATTCTGCTATTGATGATCATATGATGATTTGGGGACATGCCACAGGCAGCAAAGAAAATGACTTGCACTTCATGAACAGAGCAAAGCACTTTCGAAAATTATCAGAGCACTTTCTAAAATTATCTAAAAATAATATAAAAACTATGACAAAAGTAGAGGGGACATATCCCCATTTATAAGCTATGTACTCTATTTTCCAATTAAAACTGAAAGAGTAAGAGAGAGAGACTAAAAGAATTGTGTTTCCCAGAATAGTAATTACCTACAAGGAGAAACACATGTGAAGAGGGGTGTGGCTGTTGTATTTTATTTGTATGTTTCTGTACTACTCAAAATTTCTATTTCTATACTTATACAGCTTTTTTAACAACAGAAAGGGTTATCTGATGGGAAAATTAGGACATGTTTTCTATTTCATTTTATTCTTTGTACGCACTATATTATTAAGTGAATAAATGTTACATTATAAACAATAAAATTAAAACTGCAGTCTTAATATGAGTATTTTATGAGCATAACAATAAAAATTAAAAACTTTTCAAAACATTTCAACAAACTGGTCTTTAGACAACACTTCCTGGATCCTCAAGAAATGGCAGAATTGACTGAGCAAATGAGGATAGATCTGGAATTAAAGAGTGCTATGCAGCAAATATCTTTCCTAAAACAAATCTAATAGTTCAAATCGCTGGAACAGAGCATGGGCATTTTAATTTATTCCAACAATGTAATAGTTCTTCAAGTTCCGCAGCACTTCATATTTCTTGTACTTAGTATTGCATCAAGAAAGAAATCACTGAAAGCCTGTGAGCTTCAGTTTCTCATCTGTGAAATGGGCATAACCACGTCTACTTCAGACCCGTAAAGAGTAAACACGTCAGTAAAGTATTTGACATACCACCTAGCACATGCGCTCAATAGAGTTTAAGCAAACTAAATGTCAGAGTTTAAGTGATTGCCTGAGTTCACACAGCTTTTTAGTGACAATGTCAGAGTTAGAGTTGCTGATTGAGTGCTTTCTCTCACACCTTGAGGATGAGTCTAGGCATTGGCTTCTGGAACTCCTGCCTGCTCAGACCGATTAGTACCGGTTCATGAGAGTGAACCGTGTACAGCATCTCCCAACTCTGCATTTGGTGACATTATATTGGTAATTTGAAATTGACCATGAGGGGTGTATTTACACCACAGAAATCAGCAAATGCTACAAATCAAGAATTTTGTTTATAGGGGAGCCAGTTTTTAAATATTTACCAGCATACCACTAATCTAGGCTTGTAGATCTGGACCCAAGTACACAGCATCTATTGTTTGGTTCAATATCATGAATGTGATGTAGACAGCATCTCTTTGAGAGGCCACTAAGGATTTCAAGTCACAAGTTTCTATATATAGTTAATATAGCTTCCAATGTGTATTTAATTACCTTGGGGCAACCTCTAAACTAGGTCATTCTCACTCTATGTCATTAGATGTCTTTTTTAAAAATCTTATAGTATTTGTTTTCTGAATATATTCTTCCCCTATATTTCTAGAAGGCAGAATAAGAGGCTTAAAAATCAAAGGATTGATTTTTTTTCCATCTCTTTTATGTTGACAGTTCAGTGAAGCTTCCCCCCTAGGCAGAATTAATCGCTCAGACCTCTGCACTCCCTAGCATTTTGCTCAAACTCTTAATATTGCACTCACCTCATTGTGTTACTGTCAGATTTTTCCTGCCTCTTTTCTTGGCAGGATCACGAGCTGCTCAAAGGCCTCCCATTCACCTGATCACCACTAGCACCTACCGTGCTCCCTAGCTCACAGGAGGCACTCAATAACTGTTGAGTTCACTTGAGCCGGCTCAGAAGAAAATAGATATAGCCAGCTTCTGTGGATAGATATCCCTCAATTAAAAGAGGGCTACATTTTTGAAAGCTAACCATAAATTATTTTTCTTCATCACAACAATATTTAAACTGTTCCTTCTATGGTCAAATTCAAATCATATAACAAACTCAACAGGGAAGGAAAAGACAGAGCAGCGAGATTTAGGTACAGAAACAGTGCATCCTAACCCTCTATGTGTGACCAGGAGCCTCCATGTTTTAGAAATGCTGCCTAAAGAGACTGTAGCCTTTTGGTAAAATGAAGACAATTATACCAACCTGACCTAAATCCCAAGGCTGATGTTAGAATTAAATGAGAAAAATGTTTCTGAAAGTCCCTTATAAATTGTAACGCACCTAACAAAAAAAAGTATTATTCTGTCTGCTGAGACTTAGTTTGTAGGAAATTTGGAAATTTCTAGCACTTCTATGACTCCGAGATGTTGTCACTGCTTCGGTATTACCTTATAAGCCTGTGTCCCCATCCCAAGACATACACTCACCTACAGTTACCATCGAATGAACCTAGTTTTCTCCTTTGCTTTTTGTCTTTGGTATCTAAAATGCACCTGACTCCGAACGGTAATATCATACCAACTAGTTGGTACCGCCATCTAGTGACTTACATAAACCAATCAGACAACTCCATAAAATTTAGCTATCCAGATTTTTTAACAAATTAAGTGTATAAATATACAATTTTCTGAAAGCGACATTTGTCTCTCATTTACATGAAGCTTTTTTATGAGAAAGCTGCTATCGAAGTTTCTTTTAAAAATAACCTGCCACTAGCACCTCATTGCATAGCTGCTTTGCAACAGCTCTGTACTGAGCGGCATCATAGCATTCATTATTAATTTTGCAAAGTGTTTTAACTCTTTTGGGCAGAAACCTAAATCTTGAGATCCACATTAGTAGCATTTCCTTTTTTTCCTGCATCGGGAGAGGAAAGGATGCTCTGGAGCCATCACAAGTAGAATTATTCTGGATTTATTCAAACGTTGCCAGTATGTCTTTGCTCAAGCCTCTAAGCACCTGACCCTCAATGACGGTGATCAAGCAGTGGGGATCTGAACAAACTGCCATCCCTCTTCTCTGATTTCTCAGACATGGCCACCTCCCGCCCAAGGAGCCCTGTCAGCAGAAATAGAATGAAGGTTTGGCCATGTCCTATTGAAGTGTCATCTAAGGTCAACTTGCCATCATTGACAGCTTACGTATGCAGTGACGACAGCATGAATCCTGAACACGTGATGCGAGGCCTGCAGCCTGCATGCTATTTGAGGCATGTGGCTTAGGAGATGATTCCTGAGAGAGCTAATAATGAAAAAAGCAAACCTGTTTGTCCCAAACCTCATAAATCTGGAGTCTACTTTTAATCACACTTTTCTCTTCTTTTTTTTTTTTTTTTTTTTTGTGAGGAAGATCAGCCCTGAGCTAACGTCCATGCTAATCCTCCTCTTTTTTTTGCTAGGGAAGACCGGCTCTGAGCTAACATCTATTGCCAGTCCTCTTCCTTTTTTCCCCCAAAGCCCCAGTAGATAGTTGTAGGTCATAGTTGCACATCTTTCTAGTTGCTGTATGTGGGACGCGGCCTCAGCATGCCCAGAGAAGCGGTGCGTCGGTGCGCGCCCGGGATCCGAACCTGGGCTGCCAGTAGCGGAGTGCGTGCACTCAACCACTAAGCCATAGGGCCGGCCCATACTTTTCTCTTCTTATATCATGCTTTTTACCCAATGTTAGTTTAAAAATTTATAGTATAATTTTTCTCCATTACCACCAATTTCCTAAATGTAACATTGTATCCTTTCTTATATTTTAAAAGGATAAAGTAAAAAAACAAAAACAAAAACCTGAATTTCCCAAATGCTTAAGGGTCTTTGCTTTGTTTTTTCAGTCTGATTCACCAAAGAAAGTCAGGTCCCTCTCTCGTGTGTGCTTTTAGCACTGTCTTACTTTCTGGAAGGATTTGTCACAATAGTAATCGATTTTGATTAAACATCTGCAGCCCTGCCAGCATGAAGGCAAGTTAAGAGCAGGGGTAGACAGCACCTCCTAGGCCGTCTCTCCCTCCCAGAGCCCAACACCAGGTCTTCTTCCGTAAGAAGGCACACAAAAGAAAATTTATTGACTGAAAAATAAATGAACAAGTGCCTTAAGATTTGCCTTAAAATTATGTCTTCTGTACATCATCCCAAGGTATTATAAACCAGACACAAAAAGTCTCTCTGTCTCATTTTTTTCTGAACCTTTGCTCTGTTAACCCAGCTTTTTCACTAATGTGCTGTTAAACCTTGTCCTAGTCAACTGATCTCTTTGTGCTCAATTTCCTCATTTGTGAAATCAGAATGTTATAGCGAAAGAGTGATAATTTTTTATCTTTCTTCCATTAATTATGCTTTATTTCTGTTTTATAGCTTATTGCCTTGGCCAGAACTAAATGAACAATGTTAGGTAACAATGATGTAGAAGGATCAGACCCTAGCTTTTTGAAGTCCTGTGTGTAAGTACACTAGTGTCATTACGCATCTGTTTCCAAAGATGTGTTGTTAGAGTTCTTTTTGAAAAGTATCTTCCTGGGGCCGGCCCGGTGGCGCAGGCAGTTAAGTGCGCACGTTCTGCTGCGGCGGCCCGGGGTTCGCCGGTTCGGATCCCGGGTGCGTACCGACGCACCACTTGTTAGGCCATGCTGTGGCGGCGTCCCATATAAAGTAGAGGAAGATGGGCATGGATGTTAGCCCAGGGCCAGTCTTCCTCAGCAAAAAAGAGGAGGATTGGCATTGGATGTTAGCTCAGGGCTGGTCCTCCTCACAAAAAAAAAAAAAAAAAAAAAAAAAAGAAAAGTATCTTCCTAATGGTTCTAAGATATTTCAAAATCTTAGAGTCCAAGATCAAAATGAAGAAAATTGGATAGAGAAAAAGCATAGTTCCTTTTACACAAGATGTCATCTTAATACTTTAAACCTAAATCTTGAATTTTAATGCAGCAATAAAATCATCTGAGTGTTGGCAATGAGTTGAAAAGGAGAGATGATCACATAGCCTTCTAAGGTAACGATTTACAGGAAAGCCCATAGATTCAATGTTCTAAGTACTCTTTTCATATTTGATCAATGTAATCTTCTCATTAATTTTAATGATGATGTTAACATTAGGCTGTCTGAAACCTTTGATTTACTGCTAATTGTCAATTTCCAAGCCGTGCTCAGCAGACGCTCATGCCCGCATTCATAGATGCAATTATGTGAACCATCTCTTTAGCAGTCAAGGCCAGGGACTTAAACTGTAGAAAAAATAGTAGCTTTGGGAAATAATTATTTTCAAAATCTAGGGTTTCTTTTTATGATTTTTAAAAATCTATCCAACAATGTATAGATAAACGCTTTGCGTTTATAGACCTATCCTTAAGTTTTTTCCTCCATATGCTTTCTGGTATTTTCCAAATGTTCTACAAAGGGCTTGTAAACTTTAAATGACTTTCTCTTTGTCAGTTGCTTCACAAGGGAGGCCAATTCTTCCCAGCACCCCGTCACAATCACTCCCTGCTTCCAGAACTTAATGAGACCAAATTCCTGAGTGGCCCAACCTGGTCCTTGCTCAGGGGGCACATATACAAAGCAGCCGTGGATGAGGCAGAGGCCAAACTGCCAAGAGCAAAGGTTAACATTGAGCCCCTGACGTGCAACCATTCCCAGGGTGACATGAAGGCTGAGACCGGGATCTTTCAATCAGGGAGGGAGCGGCCATTTTTTGTCACAGGAATAGAAATGTATTCTGTATACAAATTTACTTTCTTTTCCTTGCTCAGGATGTCTCTGCCAACATTGCAATTTGTGGACTTCCTTATTCATCATTGCCGTATCTCACATAACATAACCTCTGACCATGGGAATAATTTTAGGTGAAGGAAGCACAGCAATGTGTCTTGCCCATAGGTTTCCCTGCTATAGAAGAAAATTGGTAGAGTAACATCAGCAAGATGGAGGACTAGGAGGTCCCAGCACTTGTCCCCCGACAAAAGAATGATTTAACAACTCCCAGGATGAAAATAGCTCTGGGAGAATTCCATGGTCCAGTTAAGAAGTTGCAGCTAGCCAGTGGAGCCAAAGAACCAAGGCTACTGGCATAGAAGAGGGAAGAAAGAGGGAAAGACCGTTTCATTTTACCTCGTCACCCTATCCCCAGGCTGGCACAGCTCAGTGGTGAGATGAATCCCTTCAGCCACGAGAGCAGAAGGACAGCAGCAGCCCCACCTGCCACAGCGACCCCCCCTCAGTCTTTGCTGCTGAGGAACCAGCCGTCTTCACCAATAAGAACCCCAGCTATTGGAACTGCCAGGAGCCCAAGCTACCACATCTCCTGGGAGCTGGAGCTATTGCACAACCTGCCCCCCCCCCCACCCCGCAAGCCACCACCTCTGTTCACTACCCCTAGCTGACACCACTGTGCACCACCAGGGCCCAGTGCCACTACATGCAACTGGACCCAGTGCCCACTGCACCCCTGGACCAGGCGATGCCATGCCCCTCCCTAACTTGTGCCCTTACATTCCCCTGAATCCAGCACCCACAGAACCTGTGTGTCCCCAGACCCAGTGCCACTGCACAACCCACCCAGCTGACACCCTCATGCCCACCCACAGATAAAAGTCTTTCCTTAATGAAGCCAGTATGTAAAGTCTGGAGGAGGTCACTGCTTCTTCTAATGAGCAGACGCAAATGCAAGGCCACAAGGAACACAAAAAAAACAGGGAACTAGGATACCAAAGAAGAAACACAATAAGCTTCCAGTAATCAACCCCCAAAAATGGGGATTCGTGAAATGCCTGACGAAGAATTCAAAATAATTATTTTAAAGTTCAGTGAGCGTCAAGAGAACAGATAGACAACTCAGTGAAATCAGGAAAACAACACATGAACAAAGTTCAACAAAGAGATAAAAATCATAAAAAAGAACCAAACAGAATCCAGTTTCTGATGAGAGTTCTCATCCGGGCTTGAAGACGGCCACTTTCTTGCTCTGTCCTCACCTGGCCCTTCTTCTGTGTGCATGTGGAAAGAGAGAGAGCTCTCTGCTGTTTCCTCCTCTCCTTATAAAGACATCAATCCTATCAGATTAGGGCCCCACCTTTATGATCTCATTTAACACTAATTACCTCCCTAAATGCCCTATTTCCAAATAGAACCAGATCAGGGGTTAGGGCTCCAACATATGAATTTGGGGGGGGGGGACACACAATTCATACCATAACATTTTTCCCTCTGCCTCCCCAAAATTCATGCCCTTCTCACATGCAACACATATTCACCCTGAACCAACAGTCCCCCAAAGTTTTAATCCATTCAAGTACCAATTCCAAGTCCAAAATATCATCTACATATCATCTAAATCAGGTACGGGTGAGACTTAAGGTATGCTTCATCCTGAAACAAAATTCCTCTCCAGCTGTGAGCTTGTGACGCCAGACAAATTATGCACTTCCAAAATGCAACAGTGGGGCAGGCATAGGCTAGGCATTCCCATCTCAAAAGGGAAAAGCAGGAGAGAAGAAAGATGAGTCCCCAGGAAGTCTAAAACCTAGCAAGCCATACTCCCATAGATCTTAAGGCTTGACAATAAATCTCTTTGGCTCAATGATTTGTCCTCTAGGCCCACTGGGGTGGCAGCATCACCCCCACAGCCCCAGGCATTTGCCCACCGCGCTCGGCTCTTTATAGGGCAGCCTGGCTGCTGAAACCCAGGAGGTGGCCCTTCTTCTGCAACTAAGGAGGAAACAGCCTTACTCCTGGGCCTGTGATGAGAATGGTGGCCCTGATGATCTCTGAATTGTTTTTAGGGTCATTCCTCCCTTTTCTTGCAGGATATAGCATACTCAAAGCTGGATAACGCTATTGTCTCATCTGTAGAATCCCAGAAGTCTGAAAGCCTTCTTTTATTCATCCTGTCTCTGCTCCCTTCAGTTCAAACCAGCAGAGCCTCTACTGGTGTAATCCTACCTCTATTCCTGGTTTCTGCTGAGATGGCTGATTAGAATCATGGGTAATCTCTTTATGCAGAGATTGTCCAGCCACACCCTTGGTGTTCTCTCCAGAACATGCTTTCTCATTTTTTGCAACATGGATAGGCTGAGAATATTCCAAATCTTCAAATTCTGCTTCATTTTTGCTTAACAGTTCCTTCAATTTATCTTTCTCTTCTCACATTTTACTATAAGCAGTACAGAGAGACCAGGCCACACACTCAACACTTTGCTTACATATCTCCTCAACTAATATTCATCACTCACAAAACTAAAGACAAAGGAATTGTACATAAGCACTGTACTTAAGTTGAAAAAGTTTTTCCCCTGAGGGTACATGTTAATAATTCTGAAACCACGATACACATAGAGAGGAATCGAGCAATTAAATAAATGAATGGCAATGGTGGGAGCCAGGTTTCTCACGGTTGGAGTGAGAGGTTACTGATAAGAATGGGAGAAGACTAGAATGATTTATGTGGTAATGAATTACAGTTCTAGACATCACTATGAATTCATGTTTAGCTTACTATAGATACATATGGTTACATACAGCAATATTTATAGTTGGTGCCTATATACAGGTTAGTATACGCATATATTTTGCTCTGTCAGCTAAGAGAACCTAAAAGAAATGACATTCCAGTAGCAATAAGCATACCTATCACCCAGATCTTGGTTTCTGGTACCATTCTCTAGTAAAGAAAACCAGGGTTCCTTAGATAAATGGTTGATTCTAGGACCGGGGCAAGAAATACACAAGATCAGCCTTTAAGCGACAAATAAGTAAAATTGTATTAAATTCTAATCCAAAGTATAAAATAAATACCCATGAATCCATATTGGTATAAATAAATGATTGAATTAAATACATAAATGGAGGTGAATAGACGAATCACCCACGCAGAGTGATTATAAATAATTTATATAGATATTTCACCAGATATTTCACTCTCAAGGAAAGGGAGCATAAATTACCACTCCTTACATATGTGCTGTGCATGGTGACTTCCTTCCAAAGACTATGGCCTGAAAAGAGGGAAAAGAGTAACTTTAGAGCGGAGAAACCAAACACACACTATCTCAGTCAGGTGATCAAGATGGACGCCAATTGTGATAAGTTATATGGATATCAGGTAACCTTGATGCAATGAGAATTGCACTTGACCTCTGTTGTCTTCCTCTCAAAAAGCCTTAATCCCAGTCTAACAGTAAGAAGAACAGAAATTTCAACTGAAGAACATTCTGCAAAATACCAGACCAGTACTCCTGACAACTGTCAAGGTTGTCAAAAACAAGGAAAGTCATTGAAACTGTCATAGCCAAGCGGAGCCTAAGGAGACATAGTGATGAATATAATGTTGTTTCCTGGATTGGATCCCGGAACAGAGAAAAAGGCATTAGGTAAAAACTAAAGAAATCTAAAAGCATGGGCTTTAGTTAATAATAGTGTATCAATAGTGGTTCTTTAATTATGACAAATGACCCAGACTAATGAAAGATGTTAATAGAAGATGAAACTGATTATGAGGTACATGGGAACTCTACACTACTTTTTGCAATTTTTCTGTAAATCTAAAACAATTCTAAAATAAAGTTTATTTTTAAAAAGCTGTCATTTAGATCCCTTTTCTCAAAATGGAAATACTACTACTACAGACGTCAAGTTAAAAAAGCAGATTTGAAAAGACATTTTAGTAAACCTTAATGACAATAATAATTAGAATTTTCCATTAAAATTCTTTAGAGATATTTATGAATGACTAGGAATATACTCACCGGAGCTTTCCAGTTCTGCCGCTGCCTTGCCACATAAACTCAAACCTCTGCCAAGCTGGGTAACATTTTACTCTAGATTAACATACTTAATTAATTCATTTATGCATTAGCTTTTCAGTAGTTTTGTGTATCTCATTATCTGCACTAACTAATAAGATTTAGGACCTTTTTTGAGTATATGCTTTAAGGTCACATGTTGTGGTATAATAATTCACCTCATCGTTATAAATGGAGAAAACAAAACCATGTGGCTGGAGTTGGTGCCCCTCCTCCTCTGTAACAGGAGTTATGTCTGTCTTATTAACACACATCTGTGCACCTCTTGTAATGTAAATATTGGTACATTGAATCAGCCACGTGGAATGTTAACAACTCCACAATGAGTAAGGGATCACTAATTCCATTAGGCCAAAATTCAGCGTCCCTGAAAATGCTAAACATTTGCTAGATAAAGGTAAGCCTCCCAACAAGGCATAAGCACTAAGTCATTTATAAAGCTAAGAGGTGACTTAAATCTTTTTGGGGACAGGGTAGACGCAGGAATGAATAAATGAAACATAAAAATTTTCAGTACTGAGAGTCTCTGAGCACAAAAATAACTTAAAGATATAAAAATTTATCTTACTCAAACTTTTACTTTTAGAATTCCTAATTTCTCAGGAAAATGTAATTAGATGAAAACATACGTGTGTTGTTTGGTGATGCATCTATATATAGTATTTCATCAAATAGCAAAAGAAAAGATGAACAGAAGTATAAAGTGATGGAAGAGAGATGAATTTTACCTTTATGTTTAGGAAGAAGCTAAGCAAAGATTATGCAAAACAAAAGTAAGAAATAATATAAGACGTATATAGTATATCAAAGAGGATGGGACTTAGTTGCAGTAATAATTTAGAAATGAAGTAAAGATAAATATGCAATTATCAATTACATACACTCAGATGGCAATTTAAAAAGTGGGCTTACTTACTCCCATGAGAAGCTTTCTCTGTAATGCTTAGAAATGGTTAATCAGCCTGCTCATTTGGGAAGGGGAAGCAAATAATTCAGAAGTGAGCTAACCTGTCCTCCATAGAGTCAAAGGTCACAACTATGAACCAAGAAGAAGGTCTTTATCTTAGGGGAACATTAGCACAGCTCTCTCAGGCTTTGTCTGCACACATCCAGCAGTTTTAAGAATTGCTGAAATAACAATTCAAACAGGCAGCTTATCTCACACTTGAGCAATTGTTTGAATCTGACACTTCTTATTTTGTTTATTTGCGTTACTCTGAAGCAGTTGTATATAAATTCATGAAAGCTGAAGATCTCAATTCTGTCAGTTATTTGTCACTATATTAGGCAATTCCTAGAGTATTAATCGCTGCCTTTCCCAGACCTTCATTCTCCAGGCGCTGCCCCGTGTGTTCTTCAGCCGGGGCCAGCCAGGGCAGGCCATACTTATACCAGAAGGGTGAGCTCCACTGGCCGGTGGGGTCTTGGTTAATTTTTGTTGTCTTTAATCCAGTTTAAACCACCCAGGGTTAGTGGCATGTCTCATTTTCCCTAAACCTCGGTCTTTCTGTTAAACCCACTGAGCTTTCTTCACATGCCCACAACTATCCTTTTGTTGGGGCTTTCTGATCTGCACTCTGGTCTCCACCTCTGAGACTTGATTATTATCTGTGTCATTAAATAAATTAGGAAGCATTATCCTGCGTGTAAGAGATGCTTCCTCAGACTCATACCACACATAATAACCTGTAGGAACTTGATTATGTGGTACATTAGAACTCCTGCAGTAACCAGGAGAGAAAAGAACTAGGGTACTAACTTGGTATGTCTCCTAAAATGGCAGTCTGCAGTCCAAGTCTTAAATGGCACACATGGGTCAGGTTAAAAGTAAAGAATGGTGAAAAATAGTACTTCTGCAGCACTTAACGAAAGCATTCTTTAAAATTTTTCAGAAGCTAACATATCTAAGAATAGCTATGTGACATTTAAATCATATCTATTCTGCTAAAAATTTGCAATAATTGAGCTAAAAGAGGATTTTTATCATGTAGACAATAATAATTTGACTGAATTTCATTTAAAGTGATGTTTCAATAATCCCATCAACTTTTAACAAGTAAGGACACACCTTGATATTGGAAGACCTTAGTTGGTAGAGTCCTGAGGCAATTGGTAGAAAGAGAAACCACTGCTCTCTAGAAGAACTCTCCCTCGATGCCAGTCTTAGAGAATCCACACAGATAAAGCCACAACAAATAAGAGGTCACAATTTAAAAGAGAAAATCACAGAACACATAAGGAAATAAGTTGCCATGTCAGAATCAGCAGAAAATAACAAACAACAAACCTAAAATCACAAAGACATCCAATATTGCTCTGTTTTGATACCATATACAAAATAACTGTGTTCACTATGTGAGAAGAAATAAAAAAGAAAATGGAAACCACAGGAAGGAAGAAAATTAGATCCTGAGTCTACACTTTATCTTCACCTAGGAGCTTTGACATTATTTATAGAATGCTTAGAAATAACTCTCAATACTGAAGAAAACTCAAAAGGCTCAGGACTAAGAATATCAGGAAATAAAATCACAGAGAAACAAAGAGATGGAAAATAATGAGAGATTACAAAATATGGAGAATCATAGTAGAAGGCCCAAACAACCTCTAATGGGAGTTTAAGAAGAAGATATTGGAAACACCATAAAAAGCAGCACTAGTGGAAGAAATAATGCTGAAATATCACTAGAATTGTTATAAAACGAAAATCATCATAATGAGGAATTATAAAATCCAAAGCAGAATAAATAAAAAAGAAATCTACATCTAGATACATTGTGCTGAAACCACACCGAACACCAAAAATAAAGATAAAATCTTAAAACCACTCAGAGAAAAAAAGTTACATTAACTATAGGGGAATAGCAATTAGACTAAAACTGATTCTTCAACATCAGCAAAGCAATCAGAAAATAAATAAATCCATATATCAGTAATCATAGTAAACATAAGTACACTGACTCTCCATTTAAAACACTGGATATAAATTAAATAAACAAACAAGTAAATAAGTAAATCCAGCTACGTGTTACTTATAAGAAAAATCTACAACATGAGAACATAGGAAGTTTGAAATTAAAACTATAAGCCAAAAAAGTTGATATATCTATAAAACTGTATTAGGGTTCTCCATAGAAACAGAACCAACAGGATATATAGAGAGATAGACATGAGAGATTTATTATAGAAATTGGCTCACTTGGTTTCGGAGGCCAAGAAGGCCCACAATCTTTCGTCTTCAAGCTGGAGAACCAGGAAAACTGGTTGGGTAAGTCAGTCCAAGTCCAAAGGCCTGAGAACAAGGAGAGCCCATGGGATGAATTTCAGTCTGAGACCAAAGGCCCAAGAACCAGCAGCTCCGAAGAGCAGAAGATGGACAGCCCAGCTGAAGAAGAGACAGAAGAATTTGCCCTTCTTTGCCTTTTTGTTCCATTCCGGCCCCCAATGGATTGGATGATGCCTGCCCACATTGGTGAGGGTGGATCTCTTTACTCAGTCTACTGAATCAAATGCTAATCTCTTCTAGAAACACCCTCAGAGACACAGCCAGAAATAATGTTTTACCAGCTCTCCAGACATCTCTTAACCCAGTCAAGTTGATACATAAAATTAACCATCACGATACTATTAAAAAACTGACAAAGATATCATGTAAGAGAAAATCAACTTTAAGGTTGAAAGCAATCCCAGAGATTGAGAGTCATTATAATAGAAGCTTCAGTTCATCAGGCAAAAATAACAAGTTAAAATCATTACTCACCTCATAACCCAGCTTCAAAAATTGAAAAATCAACCAATCCATTGCCATATTGGTACACTTTAGCATCCCTCACTCATTGTGTATATGGACATACATAGACTCCTTCACACAACAGCTATGGGATCCCACAGTATCTTCAAACTTATTTTTGGAACATTTGCAGAAACCAAGCAGACATGAGGACAACAACAACCACAAAAAAGGCTTAAATATTTTCAAATAGTATAAATAATAGAAAAACATGCGAGTTTCTTAAAATCTGTATATTTATAATCTGTATAAAAATAATCTATATTTTATAATCTGGAAGTATAACCTTGTACAAGTACTTTGAAAGTAATTTGACATTATCTGCTAGATTTGAAAATAAACATGCCCCATGACCCAAAAATTCCTGTCCTAAATATGCTTTTATACATATGTACCAGAAGACTTGTATAGAAATGTTCATAGTATCATTATTTGTAATATCAAGAAAATTGGAAAGAACCTAAATGTCGACTGACAAAAGAATAGATAAATAGATTGTGGTATGGTTACACAGTGGGATACTAGACAGTAGTGAAATGAATAACTCAAAATTATAGCCGTCCACATGTATGAATCTCAGAAACATAATGTCGAATGAATAAAGAAATATCAGAAACATATGTGCAGTACGATAATGTTCATAAACAAGCAAAATAAAGCATTATATTGTTTTAGGAGATACATATGTGCAGTAAAACTAGAAAGAAAAGAAAAATAATAAACATACATTTCAGGTAAGAAGTTTCTTCTGGGGCTAGGGGTTCACAGGGGTTGTGATATACACAGTAAGTACAGGGACTTTGAACAGTACGGTGAATGCTCTATGCTCTATTTCTTAGTTTGTGTGTTAGGTTTTCTGGGATTTGTTCTATTATTAAGCTTTACAAGTTACATACTCATCAAACGTAAACTTTTATATATAAAGTATCTCATAATTTTGAAAGAATGAAATACATGCGAATAGCCACTAAGCACATGAAAATATGTTCAATGTCATTAGTCATTAAGGAAATGCAAACCAAAACCAAAATGGGATACCACCTCACACCTATCTGGATGGCTATTATAAAAAAAGGAAAAAAAATGAAAGAACAAGTGTTCATGAGGATGTGGAGAAATTGGAACTTTCATGCATTGCTGGTGGTTATGTAAAATGTTGCATCCACTGTGGAAAATAGTTTGGAAGTTCCTCAAAAAGTTCAATATAGAATTACCATATGACCCAGCAATTCCATTCTTAGGTGTATACCCAAAAGAATTGAAAATGGGGACTCAGATACTTGTACACCAATGTTCATAGGAGCATTATTTACAATAGCCAAAAGGTGGAAACAGCCCAAGAGTCTGTCAACAGACTAATGAATAAACGAAATGTGATATATAAATATGATGGAATATTATTCAGTCATAAAAAGAAATGAAATTCTGATGTATGCTATAACATAGATGAAACTTGAAAACATGCTAAGTGAAATAAACCAGTCAAAGAAGGACAAATATTGCATGATTCCACTTATATGAAGTAACTAGAACAGGCAAATTCCTAGAGACAGAAAGTAAAATAGAGGTTACCAGGGACAGAGGGAAGGAGGAAATGAGGAGTTATTTTTTAATGGGTACAGAACTTTTGTTTGGGCTAATGAAAAATTTCTGGAAACTGATCATGGCGATGGTTGCACAACATCGTGAATATACTTAATGCTACTGAATTGTACACTTAAAATTGATTAAAAAGGTAAATTTTATGTTATATATATTTAAACACAATAAAAAATTGAAAAGGGGCAAATATATAAAAGATCCTTCATAAAATCTTCAGGTCCAGAAGAGTTGACAAGGAATACTCTCCCAGACATATTATTAAGTTAAAAAAGCAAGGTGCAGGGGCCGGCCTGGTGGCATAGCTGTTAAGTGCGCACACTCCTCTTTGGCGGCCCGGGCTTCGCAGTTTCGGATCCCGGGCGCGCACCAACACACCGCTTGTCAAGCCATGCTGTGGCGGCGTCCCATATAAAGTGGAGGAAGATGGGCACGGATGTTAGCCCAGGGCCAATCTTCCTCAGCAAAAAGAGGAGGATTGGCATCGGATGTTAGCTCAGGGCTAATCTTCCTCACACACACACACAAAAAAAGCAAGGTGCAGAATGGTGTGCATAGACTATTCTACCACTTAAGGAAAAAATATGGAGGCTTCCTACACGCATCTATCCTCACACATGCACACAGATGTATACAGAGAAAATCTCTGGAAAGACACCCAAGAAACTGATAACTGGTTTCCTATGAAGTGAGGGGTGGGGTAGGAGGGGGATTTACATTAGATTTTGAATTTACTTACCACATATGTATCCCCTATTAAAAAATAAAATAGATTTGAAATTAGAAACTCTTGTCAATGGAGTCGTAGGTACTTTAGAAAAATTAAATGGTCAGAAATGCTTATGATTGATTGGATAAGGAAAGACCAGACTTAATGATACCAGTTAAATGGTCGTTTTCATATTGCAAAATGTGACATTCGGCTTCTGAACAAAAGCTCTGGCACTGGAAAGGAAATTGAGAGATATCTTCAATATCGATTTATTAGATATAAAGGATAAAGAAGAAATGAAAATACAAAAATAACTCCAAATTTTGGGGTCTGGTTGACTAAGAAAATAATTGCCAATCCCTTAATTATTATGAATAAATAATAAAGAAAATTCTTATATAGATTCATTTCTCAAACATTTATTGAGCACCTATGTTGTGTTGCCAGGCACTAGGCTAGCACCGGGGACACAGAGACGACCAAACACAGCTCCTACCATCAAGACACAGTTTTGTGGGGAAGACAAGCACGAACAGAAAATCACAGTATAATGAAATAAACACTGTGGTATCTTAACAACCAATGTAGAGGGAGCACAGAGGAAGGGGAACTCAATTTGCCAGAGGGAATAAGAGGTTTCAAAGACAAGTTAGGATCTGAACATCATTCTCAGGGGTGATCTGGAACCTCACTAGACAAGGACAGGAATATCAGGTAGAAGAAATGGATATGGTGTTTGCAGGAGTGATGAGAACTTCAGGGTGTCTGGAGAGCCCAGCGCGTCTATATCAAGCGTGTAAGAGCGTAGGGGAACGTTAAGTCCCCAGATCCCTTAAATCAACATAGTCAAAATCAGAGATCAGGGGCCTGCCCAGTGGCACAGTGGTTAAGTTTGGCATGCTCTGCTTTGGCGGCCAAGAGTTTGCAGGTTCAGATCCCAGGCGTGGACCTACACCACTCATCAATCCATGCTATGGTGGCATCTCACATAAAAAATAGAGGAAGATTGGCATGGATGTTAGCTCAGGGCCACTCTTCCTCCAGCAAAAAGAGGAAGATTGGCAACAGGTGTTAGCTCAGGGCCAATCTTCCTCACAAAAACAAAAATTAGAGTTCATGATTTATCCATAAAAACCTGCTGCTCTTGCTGACAGAATAATTTGGTTTTAGGCATTAGAGTCCTAAGCATATCCATTTGTGATTTATAGTTTTGATTATTTTGTTTTCTGTGCCAGTGCCAGCTCCCTCCCTAAGTAATGTGTTTTTTTCTTCCCTGAGGTCTTAAACTCCTACTTGTTACTGTGGGGAAATAGGGGAGGTGAATGATGTGTGAGAATAATAACGATTCTGTCTTTATGCTTCCAAGCAGGCTGAGGAAGAGGGAGATTTTGAAGGAGAGAGTAGGGACTTATTTAAAACTACCTTCCTGAAAATAGAAGGCCTCAGACACCCATAAGTACTTCTTAAGAGCCATTGGCGTGCTCATCCAGGCACAGTGAACACAGCAGTGAGCATGTCTGTGGAGTTCTCAGTGTCCTGCCTCACTGATAAGGCTGCAAAATTACATTACTCAAGTAATGTAATTTGTAATTACTGATGCCTAGGTGAGGCATTAGTCAATAATTGAGAGAATTAACACAGAGACACAGGAAAACATACTTGGCAGATGATTGCTGGGTGCAGCAAAACCATTTCATCATACTTGACATGAAAACATCAACTTCCTCAGTCCTTAGCCTTCCTTCCTCCCTCTCACCCTCTTCTTTCCTTTCCCTGTGGTGCAAACAACCAACACTATCACTGGCACACGACAGAAATCAGCAAGAGTATTAATGATAAAGACCTAGTTGTTGCAAGTAATGCCTTATGGGTAATAACAATAAAAATATTAATATTAGATAATATTTGAGAACTTATACTGTCCTAGATGCTCACTATTTTTTTTCAATATTCACTACAAAGCTTTGAGGTTGGTATCATTATTATACCTTTTCTTAGATATGAGAAAACTGAGACACAAAGATGTTGAATAAATTGCCCAAAGTTGGGCAGCTAATAAGTGGCAGAGCTGGGATTTGAGCTAAGACAGTCTGGCTCCAGGGCCCAAAATGTTAAACATGACACTATGAAACTCTTGGCTCACATTTGTTACTCTGAGCCATCATATGAAACATGGGTGTAAACTTAAGAAAGTTATAACAGAACACTTTAATTGGTAAACAGATTTGTAGCGATGGTATCGTACAGGATCTATTACAACTGCCAACATATTTATCTCCTAGCTTGACCATGGAGATACTAGCTTTCAATATCCTTTCATACATGTAATTCCCAAAGGCACGATTTTTTTCTTACAAGGATCTTGGAGATGCTACATTCTTATAATTAGTCAAAACTGAAATATATTAGGGGTCTTTTAGAAAGAAATAAGTAGGAAATGAAATTTGGAAATAAATAATTCACATGCTTTTGCTTATAAGACATTATAAATTATATTATTTCTTATTAAATCATAACACGATAAAACCATAGAAACCCAAATCTGAAGAACCTTAGATCTCCTTACCCTTATCCTTTCTGCAATTACTGTCGTTATTTTTGGTTAATGGTCCAAAGGCAGTGGTACTATCCCTTAGAATTTCTTGGAAATAACTGTATATATTTATGAATGATATACTTTATTTTTTTCACTTTTTTCTCAGTATTTTCTCCTTTAAAAAATCCTTTATGCTTTTATGTTAGCTTGTTAGACACTAAGGTCCTTCAGTGTTTCCAAAATGCCACATGTCACGATGACATGTTATAAATGGCACATTTGCTCCAGTGCCTGCGTTTAGCAAAATACCTCTTAGTACACTTCATGATTCTCACCAGTGAAGACTGGGAAAGGGATGCTGTCACCAAAAGGTATTCAATATATTTCAAGAAGGCAATATTAAGTCAAAGGAAGGAGACCAATTTCACAACACTTTACACAAAGGAAATTGTCCTTGGAGATAGATGGCTGAGATCTGTAAAATGTATACTATAATTAAAATTGCAACCATGGGTTCATAACTTCTTACAGATAGCACAAGCTATATTAATTGACTAGGTGGAATTTCAAATTAGCAAACTACTATAATAAAAATGAGAAGGGTTATAATTAAATGCGCTTGCTAGTGAGGGTCACCAAGTGAGACAAAACCAGATTCTGTCTGCTGCTGTTGTCCTTCAAATGATTAAAAATAAAATTGTGATGGAAAAATTTAAACTAAAATATTGCCTTTAGTGATTTATCAGTCCAGAGCCCTAAAGCCATAAGATGGGATAAATATAGGTGTGTGTGTAACATACTGAGTTTAAACCCTCCTTAAAAGGAGAAGAGCAGTGGAGAATTTTGTTATACATATATATATATATATAATTTATATATATAAATAATATTTATATAAATTATATTTTATATAATACATGTAATTACAATTTTATATAATATATATTTTATATTTATATACACATTTTAATATATTTTAGAATATATATTTTTAATATAATTATACAAATTTGTATATATTATATATTATTTATATATAAATTTTATATAAAATATAATACATTATATATGTAATATATAATATTTATTTACATAAAATATATAGTTTATATGATATTAAAATATATACATATTTTGTTATATATTATACATATACATAAACCCTAACCCACTGCCCCGCTGGGAACATGAACATCAGTGGTCAGGGATGAAGACGCACACTCTTGCTTTTATCATTTTACAGGCTTTGTTTTTCTTTTCTCTCTCTTAGTAAAAGGAGAGCATATAGAAGGAAAGCCAAAATGTTCAGAGCTGTTCACACTACTCAATATCTTTGCAGCTTCCAGTTTCAGGCAAATCTTTGAGAGCCCTCTGCTGGGCTGATAACAGAAATGGTGATTCCAAGGAAGTGACAAAAGCTTGCCTAGTTGCTAAAAGTGTTTGTGTGGAAAACACAAGGAAGGTGATGGAGGTGGAGAGTAAAGAGAGAAGTTCTCTATTCCAGGATAAATAGTTACATTTCTAAGTCCAGCAGAAAAGAGAAGAGTTATGGAATGCTTCTCCATTTTCTCTTCATATGGCTAGCTTCCTCCTTTCTTCAAAACAACTTAAAAGCATTTTAAATGTTGTCTTCCTCTTATCTCAGCACTTACTGCAATTGTTTTATATGTTCTGTCTCTCTCATCCGCTACAATGTGAAATGCCCGAGGCTGTGGACAATCTTATCTTGCTCACCATGAACTGAACACAGAGAGTAGGTGCTTGTATCAGAAAACTCTTGGTACCACTTCATCTCCTTTCAGCCTCACCATCATTCCAGCCACAGGATTCGATCGCCTTCCCCCATCTGGATTTTATCAATGTCTCACATTGGCCAATACCACACACCTTCCCAACCTGGCCCCCATCTGGAAGGAAACTCTCTGATGAATTGGACAAACCCTCCCGAGAGAGAGGATTTCAGTGCTGCAAGGAGTGGACTATATTGAACACATTTCTGTACCAGTTTTTATCCTTTAGGTTCTACATCTTCTTCCAGCCCCTGTTCCATTCAAGAAACTAAATTCATGAAGGTTTAATTTGCCAGTATTCACCTTGGTCAATACTACATATTTCTCAATTCCTGCCCTAGGGTCTTTCTAATGCTGCGGTATGGGTTTCCCAGGTGAATCCACTCAAACAAGCCAGAAGCCACTCATGCACAAGCCAAAAGTGCAAGCTATTTAACACCTGTGGGTTACCCTTGGCCAATGGAAGTTAGAATTCCACAGATAAATGTTTCTCCCTTTTATCCCTGGAGTGCACAGTCCTGAGAAACATTCGTAGGGTGCCTCAAACATTCTCAGAGGGTTAAGCATTGGTTACCAGCAATGATGGCCACCTCGATAATGCTCTCTTACTTTACTCCACTAATTCCTTATTTCTGCTTTCTAACTAGGCTCATTTCTAAATAAATTACTGAATGCATACTTTTATCTCAGACGCTGACTTGTGGTCAACCTAGGCTAGGTAAAAGTTCAACATATATTCATCGAATAAACAAACAAGTGAATATTGATTATTCTCCAACCTCACTGATCAGTCCATCTTTCTTCTTCTTTACTCTTTCTCTGCTCAGCCTTAAATTTTGGTCTTCTCCAGACTTTTAACTTTCACTCTCTTTCCTTCTAGGCAAATAAAATTACCCTGAGCATTCCCATACACACCAAGGCTGTAACTAATCTCCATTCTGACTTTTCTCTCTTACCTGGTACCCTCTCAGAAACTCCAGAATTATACGTATGTACATGGGCATAGTAACATATAGTCAATATACTTACACATATAATTCCCTACTGCTTTTCCACTTGAATGTCCCATAAACACTTCAAACTCAATATATATAAAGAAGTCTTTATCTCCCTCTTGAAATCTATCCCTCTTTCTGGGTTTCTTATATTGAGGAATGGCCGCACCATCCATAGAAACTCACAAGTCAGAAATTTGAATCTTTCTTGGTTCTGATCCATCACTACCCTCATCCAATTAGTTATAAAGACCTATCTATTAAGATAATTAAGAGATCCATTCTATCTTTTAAATATAATCTAAATTTATCCCCAATCAATGCTTCCACTACTACTTCCTTAAATTGAACGTTTATACTACTGTAATAACATTATAACTAGTTTCTCCAATTTCATTCTCACATCTGTATCCTGAAGATACAGTGATTTTCCTAAAATTCTTGTAATTTTCTTGTTTTAGCTCCCTAGTGATATCTCATGGCCTTTTGCTTAGAGCTGAAATTTTTTGACAAATCTCACAGGTCCTTTATCATATGGATCCTGCCTACTTCTCTCATTCTTTATGTTACGTCCCCACACTTTTTGTATCAATTGTACAAAACTCCCAAATAAGCCATGCACTTTTCTACCTCTGTGCCTTTATACATCAGCTGTGTTTTTTCTGTAACATCTTTCTCTCTTGTCCACCCAACTGTCTGTCATTCTTCAAGAAGTAACTCAAATTTGTTCTTTTTTTTTTTTTTTTTTTTAAGATTTTATTTATTCATTTTTTTCCCCCCAAAGCCCCAGTAGATAGTTGTATGTCATAGGTTCACATCCTTCTAGTTGCTGTACGTGGGACTCGGCCTCGCGTTGGACAGAGAAGTGGTGCCTCGGGGCGCGCCCGGGATCCGAACCCGGGCCGCCAGCATCAGAGCGCGCGCACTTAACCGCTAAGCCACGGAGCCGGCCCTCAAATTTGTTCTTAAAAGCTTTCACCAATTTCCCTCACATCTTCTCAACCCAAGGCTGGTTTAGGTGTTGCTCCTTATCACAGTCTCTCTGTAGTTCTTTACCATTCAATGTCTTCTTCTCTGATAACACTATTAGAAAGTATATTAACTATTGATTTCTTAATTTTCTTTTAGAAAACGTGCATCTTTAGGTTAGGAACTTATTAAGTTTATATTTTTGAGATACATCAGAGTGTCTGAATATAATAACTCCTCAATTAATGTCTGCTAAAAACATAGTGATGATAGATGCTATGCATTGTGTGGCATTTTTAAAAGTACACCCTAAGGAAGGCATTATTTCCCACTTTTTTCTGGAAAAAAATGAAATTTAGAGAAAGTAAGAGACTTCCTCAAGTACGCAGCTGGGAAATAGCAAAGTCATTTTGCAAATCTTTGTCTACATGAATACAAGGTGCATATCCTTACTCTATGCCACATCATCTCCCAAGGCCCAAATAAATTGTATATGGAGAGGAAAGAGTTAGTATTACGAGAACTGAGGAAAAAAGATAAAATCTAAGTCAGGCCACCACAAATCTCTATTTCTATTCATATTGTTATTGGCAATTTTCTGTTGCTTTGTATTATTTAGAGAAGAAAGGATATTTCTGTCTCTTTTAACAAGCCACATTACAAGCAAAGTCTTCCAACGACAAACTCCAAAAATTCAAGACCTACTTTGCCTTAGTTATCTCTTCCAAACTTGAATGATCAATAAATGACTAGACTTGAAAGGCAACTATTTCCTGTTAATACCCACTACTCTCATAATCTGACAAATCAAAAAGAAATGGACCAAACAATTTTGTTAAACATCAAAGAAAACAGGATCTCACACAAATAAAAACAAAGGCACATTTTTCATGTTAGAAAAGCTCTTCTTTGCTTGTCAAGCAGGTCAATGTAAGTAAAAAAAATAGCCTATTTTATCTCTTATTTTCTTTTAGAGTAAGAGTTTTGTTCTGGACCAAAAGTAGCATTTGTTTTTGACAATCTGTTGTCCCTTCTTGTTTTCTGGGTAGTATAGATATTTAAAACCCTTTGTCAGGCAATGCAAACAGTGGAGACATTCACCAAAAGAAAATGAAAAGGAATAATGTGATAGTTATTTCCCTACTCTATGAATTTGCTTGGAATTATACTGTAGAAAAAATTCTTAACAGATATTAAATTCTAGATGAGGATACGCATTCTGAAATGTTTAAGGGTGAAATGTACTGATGAAGGAAATTACTTTGAAATCATCAAAAATTATTTGATAGGTTGATAGAGGGATGAATAAGAAGATGGTTAGATATTTGAAAAATAATTATAGTAAAATCTTAATTGTAGAATCTAGGTGATGGGCTTATGGGTATTCACTGAATAATTCTTTCAACTTTTCTGTATTTTGGATAAAATTCATAATAAAATGTTAAAAAAAGTTAATGAAAAAATATAATTGATCTTACGCATAATCTCTGGACTTAAGCCAGTTCTCAGACCCAAAACTCATTGACTGAAGGAAATCTTAGGTTCCTGTGAGGAAGCATCATACAAAACTAGGATAAGTATATTCACTAGTAATTTCCCCCATCCTTCCCCAAAGGGACCTCAGCCATTTACTTGGTTAACAGTACATTGGGAAAAAGAGAATACCTTCAAATCTTTTGAGAATGTGAGGATACAGGGTCTATATTGGCATTCATATTTGGGGATCTAAAGTGCCACCATACCCCCACTAATAGAATATGAATAGATGTTATATAGGTAATAAATGTTGTCCTGGAGCAGGTTTAGCTCACAGTTGTAGTCATACCCAATAGTTATTTCCCAGTCTTTAAATAAATAATTGTACTAGACATAGCTGGTAATTGGAAGAACACTCACATTAGTTCCTTGAGCTGTGGTATAAGAGAAATAATAGAGGAAAAAGCCAAGTGGAAGCCTCTGAAACTGCCCCTCCACTTCTGGCCAAGATAGTAAATATAGTAAATCAAAAACAACAACATATTACCAAAGGAATCAAAGACATTAGTGCCACATTTAAGACATAAAATCTGCTGGGTATTGGTCCCTGTAATCTTCCACTTAATTCAAAAGTCTAGCCCCTACAAAAATTAAATAAATCCAGAAACTCAGCCAAGTAGAAGGCCAAATTTCAGCTTCTGTGTCACATACAATATCCAAGTTAGAGCAAATTAACATAGGCTTCAGCACATATCATTTGGCCACTGATTTGATGAATGCGTTCCTTTCCATCCCTATCAGTAAGGAGGATCAGAAAGAATTCACATTCAAATAGGATAAACAACAGTATGCAGGTATAGTTTGACCCCAAGACTATGTAAACTCTCCTGGTCTCTTTCAAGGTATAGTCCAGAGTACCTTGAGCCATATAAACATTCCATAGAACATTACGTTGACTACTATATTAATGACATATTAATTGGATTAAAATGTAAATGGGAGGCTTAGGTAAAACAAATGTGCTCTAGAGGGTGGAAAACCCACCTTACAAAGATTCAAGGTCTTGCTTGATCAGTGAAATTTTCAAGCACCCTGTAGTCTGTGGCATGCCGTGCTATCCCCTCAAAGTAAAGAAAGAATTTTTGCATCTCAGATCTTTCTACACAGAGAGAAGGGAAGATCCCTCAGTAGCTTCAGGCTGTGAGTCAAGTAGCTCAGGCCCATGAGATAACTACAATAAGAAAAGAATACATGCGGAGTTTATAGTAAGCCCCAATTACAGAAGATTCTGGAGAAGTGCTATCTTATCTGCAGCCTATAAAGGATAGTGTCTTCAACAAATGGTGTTGGGAAAACTGGATAGCCACATGCAAAAGAATGAAATTGGGCTCCTGTCTCACACCATATGCAAAAATCAACTCAAAATGGATTAAAGACTTAAATGTAAGACCTGAAACCATGAAACTATTAGAAGACACATAGGCAAAAAGCTTCATAATATTGGTTTCAGCAATGGTTTCATGGATATGACAACAAAAGCACTGGCAAGAAAAGCAAAAATAGACAAGTTGAACTACCTCAAACTAAAAAGCTTCTGCACAGCAAAAGAAACAATCAACAAAATGAAAATACAACCAATGGAATGGGAGAAAATATCTGCAAATCACACATCTGATAAAAGGTTAATATCTATGGTATATAAAGAACTCCTACAACTCAATAGTATAAAACAAATAATCTAATTTAAAATTGGGCAAAGGATTTGTTTTTTTCTTTTTGTTTTTTTTTTCTGCATCTCTATTTTATTTATTTATTTTTAATTTTTTGTTTATTGCTGTAACATTGGTTTATAACATTGTATAAATTTCAGGTGTACATCATTATACTTCTATTTCTGCATAGATTACATCATGTTCACCACCCAAATACTAATTACAACCCATCACCACACACCTGTGCTGAATTATCCCTTTCGCCCTCCTCCCTCCCCCCTTCCCCTCTGGTAACCACCAATCCAGTCTCTGTCTCTATGTGTTTGTTTATTGTTGTTGTTATCTACTACTTAATGAAGGAAATCATACAGTATTTGACCTTTTCCTATACAGAATTGATGGTCTCTTTAGTTTGACCTCTGTCTAAAAGCTCTACTCTTTAACTCCCTTCCTCCCTCCTTTTATGTTTTTGATATCATATCTAACCTCTTTTTTGTGCATTTGTATCCATTACCCTCTTATCATGGAAATAGATAATTTTTCCTATTTGTGGTCTTCTCTTTTCCCCTTAAATCAGTCCCTTTAACATTTCTTGTAGCACTGGTTTCTTGGTGACAAACTCCTTTAATTTTTGCTTGTCTGGGAAATTTTTGATGTCTCCTTCCATTTTGAATGATAACCTTGAGCAAAGGATTTGAATAGCTATTTCTTCAAAGAAGACACACAAATGGCCAACATGTATATGAAAGAAATGCAAATCAAGAAAATGCAAATCAAAACCACAGTGAACTATCATCTCACACCTGTCAGGATGACTATTATCAAAAAAACCAAAAGACAATAAGCATTGGCAAGGATGTGGAGAAGTTGGAACACTTGCATACTGTTGGTGGGAATGCAAAATGGTGCAGCTGCTATGGAAAACAATACAGAGGTTCTTCAAAAAATTAAAAATAGAACTACCATATGATCCAGCAATCCCATTTCTGAGTATTTACCTAAAAGAACTGAAATCAAGATCTCGGATTTTAGCACTTGTATGATCATTGCTGCATCACAACAGCCAAGATGTGGAAACAACTGAAATGTCCTTCAACAGATAAGTGGACAAAGAAAACGTGGTATATGTGTACAATGGAACACTATTTAGTCTTTAAAAAAGAAGGAAATTCTGCAATATGTGACAACATGGATGAATCTTGAGGACATTATGCTAAGTGAAATAAGTCAGTCAAATATTGCATAATTCCACTTATATGGAGGTATCTAAAATAGTCAAATTCATAGAATCAAGGAGTGGAATGGTGGTTGCCAGTGGCTGGGAGTGGGGTGGGGAATGAGCAGTTACTAATCAACAAGCATAAGGTTTCATTTAAGCAAGATGAATAATCTCTAGAGATCTGCTTTACATCGTTATGCCTACAGTCAACAATAATATATTGTATACTTAAAAGTTTGTTAAGAGGGTAGACTTTATGTTGTGTTCTTACCACAGTAAAATAAGATTTAAAAAAATTATTCATCAGGTAAATGGCTGTTAAATGGGTTTAATCCTAGTTTTGCCCAATTTCAGATTCTATGCCCTTTCCACTAAAAATACTGCTCCTCCCAAAATAATTTTGATTGCAGAAGACTCTAGTCTTATTAATGTTTGTGATCTCTCTGAAGAAAGAATATGTTCATAGAGGGACCTGGGTGGGATATATGAATCTCAGAAAATGTTGAAAGAGATAACATGAATTTGGTCATGTATTTATCCAACTCTCTTCAAGGTATGGAAATATTATATCTAGTGTACAAGAGCTTTCCATTCCCTAGGGAAGATTTATTGTTGTTATTGTTTTGTTTTGTGTTTTAATTTTGTGATATGGAACAATTTTGCCAGGTCTTAACAATTCCTGGACAAAATGTCCCCTTCAAACTACCAAATTTCATATAATGTTTTATTAGCCTTGAAATCATTAGACCTATAATTTTTTTCCTTAAAAGCAGGAATGGGTGGCCTGGATAAAGGAAATCAGTCTCTAGTCGCTGAATGTCACATATTTTACTATAAATGAAGAATTAGAATTCTATTTTAGTTATCACTGTCTCATGAATTTTTTTGGTGAGTGAGATTTTGAAGGGCCTATTCATAGAGTTTCTAGACCTACAACACTGAAGACTAGCACCTGGGGAACAGAGATTCTATGTAAACAAGGCCCTCCAGCTGGTGTTTTCTATGAAATCTCCATCTTGGCTTTGAATTTACACTTCCACTGATTCAAATCAAATATTATTTTATTGATGCTCTGGTTAATTATTCTCAATTGATAGGGAATATAAGTTTTCCTAAAGAGTCAATGTTTGACAACTGGAGGCAATCAAGTATAATTCATATCTCTCTTAAAGTGGGAGTGATTTAATGAGACAAATCAGAAACATCAAGCAGTAAGGCTATGTTTTTCAGGCCATCAAGTAAGATTTTAAATACATTATCCAAGTTGATGGAAAAGAAGAAAAAGAATTTTTTATATTATCTTCATTATTGAAACTATTGAAATACTGTGCTTGGTAAGATTAAAGAAGACACTTATAGGGACCGGCCTGGTGGCCCAGTGGTTAAGTGCACGTGCTCTGCTGCTGTGGCCCAGGGTTCACAGATCCCGATCTTGGCCATGCACCAGTGCACCACTTGTCAAGCCATGCTGTGGCGGTGTCCCATATAAACTAGAGGAAGATGGGCACAGATATTAGCCCAGGGCCAATCATCCTCAGCAAAAAAAGAAGAGGATTGGCATCAGATGTTAGCTCAGGGCTGATCTTCCTCACACACACAAAAAATGACAACACAGAGTGAATGGGACTGAACTATAAAGAAAAAACACAGGATGTTAACAAACATGTTGAAAAATATTCAAGTCCAAGACCTATATGCACTCTTAATTGATGTGTAAGTGTAGAAAAAATCACTAGCAAAGTCAGCTGCATCAGAATGATCAGTGCTCTGTCTGGAATTTCCACTGTCCAGAATGACAGGGGCAATCACAGGACTCCTGGAGTGAAGCCCTGGCTTTGCCACATTAAACATTAGCTGCATGAGCTTGGTTGTGTAGCTCAAACTCTCTGAAGGTCAGATTTCTCAATCTCTAAATGGGGATAGAGTACTTATCTCTCAGGGATTTTTAAGGATTAAAGAAGATCATCCATATGTCTATTATGACAGAATTAATACAGTTATATTTCATCCTGGGAACACAGCTGAAGTCTATTTTCCAGGCTCCCCAACAGTGAGGTAGAGCCATAGGATTAAATTCTGGGTAACAGGGTGTTGGTGGAAATGATGTATGCCATTTCTAACAGAGGCACCTAAAATGTCCTCCACAATCTTCCAAGCTCTGTCTCTCACTTGCTGACTAGATGACATCAGAACATCAAAGAATGTGGAGTATTCATCAGAATTGGCCCCTAAATTACTGTACTCTCAGAAGACTCATTTGACTAGGAAGGGAGCATAAATTAAATTTGACTATGGCTACAGTTGTACAGAAGTTAGCTGACACTGTCAAATACTACGGAAATGCTGTTGTTGATGTTTTCTTTCTCCATTATTAACTAGTAGCTTCTGAGTCACACGTAAAGTTAAAGGGAAATCTACTGTCTGACAACCCAAGTGCCATTGATCTGATCTAAGTAATTAACTTATTTAACAACATTTGTTGAACCCATGGACCAAGAACTGTTCTAGACACTGGGAACAGAATGGCAATTTCAACATAGTCTCTGCCCTTATGAAGCAAACATTCTAGTGAGTGAAATAATAAACAAGCAAATTTACATACACACAGACACACACACACACACATATTACGTATATATATAAAATATATATTATATATTATATATATTGCCTGTTTATATATATAAAACAGGTAATAAGTTCTATGAAGAAAATATATAACAGGATAAGAGAACATAGTATGACAGGGGACTATTTTAAAGAACAGGTTCTGGGACATTTCTTTGGGAATGAACTGAAGTATGAATGAAGTGAGGGAATGAACCACTCCAAGCAGAAGAAATGACAAATGCAAAGGCCTGGGCAGAAACTTGTTTGGTAAGTTTGAGGAATACCAGGGAGGTAAGAGTGACTAGAGGCTAGAAAGTGAGAGCTAGAGTGGGAGGAAAGGAGGCCACAAACTTAGGCAAAAAATATATATATATAAAATATATAAATATATATATAGAGAGAGATAAGATATACAAATCTAAACAGATATATGTGTATATATATGTGTGTGTGTATATATATATACACATAGAGAGAGAGATATCTATATATCTAAGGGAAGATTACATAGGAACAAGGCCATAAGAAGGATTTTGGATTTTATCTGAAACCTGATGGGAATGATGGGAGAGTTGAGACAGGGAAATCATATAGCTTAACACTTTTAAAAGTCGCTGCGGTGGCTCCCGTGCAGAGAACAGACTGTAGAGGGCAAGAATGGAAACGGGAGCAGTCAGGAGGCTGTTGGGATAGCCCACAGGAGATGTGGTGCTCCTGGGACTAGCGTGGTAGTGGTGGAGGTGGTGTGAAGTGGAGGGTTAGACTACATTGTAAAAGTGCAGCAGACAAGATAGCTGGTGTGTTGGATACAGAATATGAGGAAAAAGAGGGGGCAAGCATGGCTCCGCGGTGTGGTCTGAGAAACTGAGTGAATGCCGGTGCCATTTATTGAGAAGGCGTGTACTGTTGAAAGGGCAGTTTTGGAGCGGTCATAGGGAAGAATCAAGGGTTTGGGACATGTTCAGTTTCAGGTTCTTCAAGATATACCAGTAAAATGTCCATAGTTTACTCTTATATCCCAACTGTCTTAATCAAGAAAATAAAGTTTGAAAAAATTAGGTTGCTCCGCACCAAAGACCTTTCCCCAGTGGCACCATAAGCATCCAGGAGAAGGCCCACCTTTATCACTGAAGCAGCTTTGAGGGAGGCCGGGATGTGAGTTCCTGCATTGGATATCTCTTATACCCTACCTCTCCTCCTCTTGACCCAACTTTTACTCCAACTGTTGCTTCTGCAACTCGTTTTGTGTGCTGTGACCCAGACTGACCTCACCTGCCCCACTGTATTGCCTTGGGGCTTCCCTGAGCCCTAGGTGTGGGACTGACATGAATGGCCCTGGATGTGTTTAGTAGCTAACACTCCATGGGGCAGCCCACAAGCAAAGGAGGATGAGAGCTAGTAGATACATGTTCCCTCCTTCCATCCCTCAGGTGGGCAATTTTGAGGCTCTTTCTAATAGTTCCTTAGAAGTTCGAGGCAAGATCAAACTCCAGGAACCCATTTCAGTAATTTTCTTTCTTTCTTTCTTTCCTTTCTTTCCCTCTCTTTCTTTCTTTCTTTCTTTCTTTCTTTTCTTTCTTGTTCTTCCTTCCTTCCTTCCTTCCTTCCTTCCTTCCTTCCTTCCTTCCTTCCTTCCTTTCCTTTCCTTTCCTTTCCTTTCTTTCTTTCTTTGAGAAGGACCAGCTCTGAGCTAACATCCGATGCCAACTTCCCCTTTTTTCTTGAGGAAGGTTGGCCATGGGCTAACATCCGTGTGAACCCCGGGCCACTGCAGTGGAACACACGCACTTAACTGCTGCGCCACCGGGCTGGCCCTTCAGTAACCTATTTATAATATACTTTCACAATGGCTTTCCTTCCTTCTCCTTTGTACTGTCTGTAGTCCCTGAGTCTTTCTCGCTGGAACCATTTTCCAAATAAACCATCTGCATGCAAATACTAGAAAGCAAATCTTCAGGATGGGATGCTGGGATGAGATCGCTCACTCATCAAATATAAGGTGAGGGTCTCAGGATGTAATAATTTGTTTTCACTAACCCTCTGCTCTTATGTCTTTTTCAGAAGTTGTTGTCAGATACCGTGCTAAAGGCTTTGTGATGAACTAAATTTAACGAGTGAAACTGTGTGGCATAATCTGTGAACAGGATCCAACACCTTTGATACCCTCCCTCACTTGTCCCTGGCCACCCACATTTACTCCAGCCTTTCTAAGGCAATCGGCACTGAGCAGATAAAACCTGACAGCTCGCTGCCCCAGCTACACCACCTACCTCTCGCTTTCTCACCCACGGCCTCTCTAACACAACCTTGAGGGACTTCCGCAGGAACTTACCTGGCACTCACACAACCAAAGGAAGCCAGTGGGTCGACCGCTGGGGGGCCAACTCTGAGGCACGTTCTCTTTGGCTTCTCAGAAGGCTGCAGGACAGGATCAATTCCAGTTGCTTCCAACAGTGAGCTTTGCACCTGCTTTCCCTCCTCTGTTGCACTCTCCAACTGTTACTCTGTATCACTGAGATCACTTCCCAAATAAACTATCTGTGTGCAAGCCCTACTTCAGGTTCTGCTTTTAGGGAGAAGCCACGCTAAGGCAGTTTAGTAAACTGGCAATATTGCTAATTATCTTTGAGAATATCACTTTATTTCTCGGGTACATGGGCTCTGTCTCTGTAAAGAGAGTAGGGTGGAAGAACTAAATAATATAGGATACTCTCCCTTTCAGAGCCAACTTTTGTTAATTACTGAATGTGATCACCATAGTGAGTAGAATGTAATTCACTTGTGCTCAGCATTCATTCCCATCTTCTTCTAG
Source organism: Ceratotherium simum simum (assembly GCF_057802395.1). NCBI lineage: Eukaryota > Metazoa > Chordata > Mammalia > Perissodactyla > Rhinocerotidae > Ceratotherium > Ceratotherium simum. The sequence goes on along the minus strand of NC_141907.1, from coordinate 73,580,709 downwards.
CGGGCTCTTCTGAACTACAGAGGCTAGAAAGCAAAAACCGTAAAGACTCTCTTTATGTCTAGGGTTCTGAATGTGAATTCAGTTCCTCCAAAACTTGAAGGCAGAAAGGAGATAGAATGCATCTTCCTGTTGTTTGGGGCTATTCTCTGCTAGTAAGCAAAGTCACGAAGACGCGTGTTTTTCTGCAGCAGTCATCTGCTTTCCCGTCACCAGCCTCCCGGGTTTTGAAAGCAGCCGGGGTGGAGGCAGGAGCTTCCTGATCTTCTAGTGACCACAATGGTGAAAGGGTCTTCAACTCAGCGGTTCCAGAGGCAGCCTCCTAAATTCCTACCAGTCAATTTTATGATGCTGAGAGAGTTATTCCAGTGGGGCGAGAATCCACTCCTCTAGTTCCTTCAACAATTTTATAATCACTTCCTTCTCTGTATTATATCTCTTTTTGCTTAAAATATTTAAGACAGTATTTTTTTGTCTTTTTGCACTGAACTTTGATACATGCAGGTTATTTCTGTTCTAGGTAAATATTTCACTCCAGGAATCAATAATTTCTACACACAGTATGGAGATCTTATCAGTACTGCTGGACATTTATATGACAGGTCCTTCTAATAATTCTCAACCCAGGGGTAAGTCTGAGGAATGGTGATTGCTAGCGGATGTCAGAAAAATAGCCCTCTACAAACATCACCACAACCCAGCCCCTGGCACAAGCCTAGATTCCCCTTCTTAGGGCAGCCACATTAAACAGGCAAATATTGGAACTCCGTTTGAGACAGAAGGCACTATATTCACTCCACAGGTAAAAATACCTAGTTTTAAGTTTCACTGACCAGGCAAGTGTCACACAGAAGTAGGTTTCCTAACAGAGAAGACAAATGTTAGTGGAGAGTGGGTCTTAGAGGGCAAGCTCCAAACTCCTTCAACCACCAAATGTCACCCCCCCAAAAAACAAAGAAAAAGTCTACTGATTTGAAAAGAAAATTTTTCTGTTTGTATTACTCATGTTCTTATATTCTTAGGCAAAAGTTTCTGGATATTAATTGATCTTTATTGAAGGTCCATGATTATTCATATGAATATCAATTATAATATCAATCTCAAATGTGACAATTTTATCCCTCACACTTTTTTCATCATTTCCCCTCTGTTTTAGACCCTCCCTACAATGATCTGAGACTTCAGATAATCAGATCTACCAGATTCTGTGTAAACTGGAATCAGGAAGACCTAAATGAGATCCTGAGGCTCATTTCTTGTTAATCAAGTAATCGATTTTGAAATGCAATTTGATACTGAAAGGCAATAATTTCAGTGGCCAGATGATTTTTTTAAACAACAATTTTCAGTTGATCAGAAGCTATGTTAGCTAATACTAATGTTTTTCCATATTTTGATCCAATGATAGAGTGGGAGCTGTTGGGTTATTTTAAGGAATGTAACTTGACTATAGACTATCGTGCTTGGCATGTATAAATACCACTAGTTTTAAATAGATGTAGATAATATCTAGAGTGATAAACTGCAAGTTGACCTAAAAGAATATCTGAATTCATAGTAGTGTTTGATTAGTATGTATTTTCTTACTATAGAACTACTATCACGGAGAGATAGAGTGGAGATTTTTTATGTAAAGGAGTCATAATACTCAGAAATGTTAAGAGCTATTGTGCTAGAGCGTGGAGTTTCCCAGAAATGTTACTTGTGAGCAATGCAGAGACAAATACAAATTAAAAATAGGAGGATTAATTCTCCCTGTTGGAAATAAGGGAACAGGTTTACTTTCACTATTTTTTCTTGGAGAATTTACTTTAGAAAAACTTGTATTTTCTCCTCTCTTTGAATTGTATACAAATCCTTTAAGAACCAGATAGGCCTTTTGCCTGCTTTATGACCTAAGAATGTCTTTCTCAAGGACATGGTAACCACCAACCTAATCTCTATATCTATATGTTTGTTTGTTGTTGTTGTTTTTATCTTCCACTTATGAGTGAAATCATACAGTATTTGACATATACCTGAAATTTGTCAAGGGCATGGTAACCACCAACCTAATCTCTATATCTATATGTTTGTTTGTTGTTGTTGTTTTTATCTTCCACTTATGAGTGAAATCATACAGTATTTGACATATACCTGAAATTTGTATAATGTTATAAACCAATGTTACTGCAACAAAAAAAATAGAAAAAAAAAGAAAAAGGATTAACAAGGACTCCGGAGTCATCTCTCCAAATGTAAACATCAAAGGAGATAGTGTCTCTATCTCCCAGTTCCTGTGGGAAGGTAGGAGTCTAACTTCAGTGGCCTTGTTCTAAGTTGCAAAACTACCTCCTGTCATAAAGATATGACAAGTTTATTTTTCCTCTGAATAAAGCTAATTAGTTAACACAAAATGGTCACCCCAATTAGCAGGCAGATCTAGGATGAACTACATGTGACAAAAGGTGCTGTCAAGTTCTCTTACCTGAGGACTAGTCATTGTTTATCTTAAGAACACATATGTAACGGGCTTTATCTGCTTAAGTCTACAAAAGGGTGAGATTTCTTTCTGTTTTTGCAATCTCTCAGCAGATTACCTGTGATGTGCGTCATATTCTTATGCTTACCTTCATTCAACAATAAAACTGTTTCCTTTACTACCTTTGTGGAGAGATTTCCTGGGTTGGGAGAAGATTTTGTTTTTAATTATAGTTCCCCAATAGTAAAAAGGAAATTAATCTATAACTGAATCCAGCATATCTCAGGCCAGCACTGAGATGAGAAATATCAGCAGGTTCTATTATAAAATGTCTACCCTTGCTCCCTCGTCTCTGAGGTCTCTTAAACACACTTAAACCCTATAATCACTGTTCAGATTATAATGGGTGTAATGGGCAGCCCTGTGCTTACTTTGGACCTTCAACCTCCTCTTCTGATTATGGTGAAGCTGTTAAAAACATTTCCTCATGTGATTATTCTTTCATTTTCCCTTTGTCTGACCTTACTTTGTCATTCTCAGTTCTTCAGGCTTACCGCACTGAAGACTGGCTTCGGTTTGAGCATTCAATTTAAGCAGTTACCCTCAGCTCCTGCCTGTCCCTTCTTATCATCTTTTTCTACAGTCCCAAATTATGGACATGGGATGGAAATTCTCATTCTCATGCTTCAGAATTAACTTCATTTCAAATAGCTCTTCCTTTACTCCAGTTTCAGATTAAGAATAACTTGCACATTGAGAGATATGCTATACACATGTATTAATGTTTTTCTTCCAAGGATGGTAGAAGGTCCAAGGTAATTCTCCTATGCCTCGGGCTATCTTCTTTATCAACCGGTCAGGACTACATTTCAGTTGGCAATTATCGGCGTGTCAGCTGACTTAGTCACTTGAGTTCTAGCATCCTGTTTCCAAACTGTCATCAGCTCTGTGATATCCTAGTTTGAAATGTCAGTAGCACTGATAGAAAGATCTTACGTGGCACAAAATATGGTAGGTGACGTTCATTAGCAGTGACCCTGTACTTACTTCCCACATGTGATTCCCAGATGTACAACACTCAGAACATCAGCTTGTTTAATTGGACTATTCTGTTAGGAGGTGACTCACTCAAAAGGGAAGAAATAGCATGTGCTCTTTCAGAGTTCACTTTCCTGTGAGTCACACCACTCCACAGTGATCTAAATGATGCCTATGGCTGTTTTTGTGTTCAAGAAATACCTCAATTTTGATGGAAGCCCCGTTTGACAGTCTTATCAGGGAAGTCTTATCAGCAAATTTTTTTGCTGTTAGCAACAATATTAACAGAGTTGCCTGACAAATAAATCATTTCACTTTAAGATTCCACATTTAAAGTCACAGTTCCTCTTTTGTCTTTCCATAATACAGAAAAAAATCTCATAAACAGATCACTACAACATTTTTGAACTTTATATCAATGATTCTTGGACTAGTGATTACAGTTTCATGGGTCCTCAAAATATAACCTGGCGCAGAGCGAAAAAAAGCCATCATGTTCTTTTACCTGGAGATTTTTAATACAGCTATACATTAGGATGGATGTCCAGGCCGCTAGCAATGATGCCACCCAATCAATATCTGGGTTCACTGAACCACCTTGAAGTTAACACAACAAAATTCTTGTAAGAAATCATCGCTTGGGGAGAAATTGGAACTCTTGTGCACTGTTGGTAAGAATGTAAAATGGCTCAGCTTCTATGGAAAACAGTAGGAAGACTTCTCAAAAAATTAAAAATAGAACTACTGTATCATCCTGCAATCCCACTTCTGGGTATCTATCCAGAAGAACTGAAGAAAAAAAAAAATTAATAGGGCCAGCCCGGTGGTGCAGCGGTTAAGTGCGCACGCTCTGCTTCGGCGGCCCCGGGTTCACAGGTTTGGATCCTGGGCACGCGGGATCCAAAGGACACACCGCTTGTCAGGCCATGCTGTGGTGGCGTCCCATATAATGTAGAGGAAGATGGGCACGGATGTTAGCCCAGGGCCAGTATTCCTCGGCAAAAAGAGGAAGATTGGCATTGGATGTTAGCTCAGGGCTGATCTTCCTCACACACAAAAACTTAATATCTGCACTTCCATGTTCATTGCAGCATTGTTCACAATTGCCAAGATGTGGAAGCAACCGAAATGTACATCTATAGATGAACGGATAAACCAAATGTGGTGTATACATATAATGGAATATTATTCAGCCATAAAAAGAAGGAAATCCTGTCATATGCTACAACATGAATGAATCGTGAAGACATTATGCTGAGTGAAATAAGCAAGTCACAAAAGGACCAATACTGTATGATTCCACTTATATGTGGTATCTAAAGTAGTCAAACTCATCAAAGCATAAAATAAAATGGTGGTTACCAGAGGCTGGGAGAAGGGAGAAATGGGGAGTTGCTGTTCAATGTGCACAAAGTTTCAGTTATGCAAGATGAAAAAGTTCTAGAGATCTGCTGTACAACATTGTGCCTACAGTTAACGGTAAAGTGATGTACACTTAAAATTTTGTTAAGAAGGTAGAGCTCATGTTCTGTCTTTTGCCACAATAAAAAACAAAGAAAGAAATCATCCTTGTGACCACTGCAGTCAAAGCATATTGCCAGAATGATGAGTTATGAATTACGACCTCTACCCCCACACATAATGATGTATACCAGTGATGGCCACATCCTCACCTCTGTGCATGCTCCATGACCACCAGAGTTTGCAAGTTATGATAAAGGGAGAAATAGAAAAATCAAAAATCTCTCTAATCTTCATTTTCCTATATATTTCAATGGATAATAATATCTTGCAGATTTGCTGGATATAATACATGTGACGTATTTAAAGCATACAATAAATTTCTGATACACAGTGAGCATATAAGAAATGGCAAGTATCATACCAAATAAATTTATTTATTAGTGTACTTCCTTAGTCAGTAAATTTATATGTTCAACCTTGATATCTCCTCATTTAATTGGACTTTCGTATAAGGAGGAGACAGAATCATGAAGGGAAAAAAATAACATGGAAATTTTTAGAATGGACATAGACAGTAGTTTCTGTACGAGGCATTAGCAGTTTAAATAAATTTCTGTTAACTTGTACTGATTTGCTTTGTTTTTCAAAATAATTTACAGATTGGTTTTCTGAAGAAATCATTGATCTTTTCTAATGCCAGCATGTGTAGGTTGTACCAATGTTTGCTTTGGGTATGAGTACTGGCAAAATATGGTGTTACTCTTTGGCTTCAGCTGAATATGAACTCTTCCATGATCAATGGATACAAGATTATGTAGGTAACATTTGGCCAGCCCTGGTGGTCCAATGGTTAAGATTTGGTGCTTTCACCATCACAGCCCGAGTTTGTTTCTTGATCAAGGAACCACATCATACAACCACACCACCTATCTGTTCGTTGTCATAATGTGGTGGCTGCCTGTTGCTGATGCTGAAAGCTCTGCCACTGGGATTTCAAATACCAGCAAGATCACTAATGATGGACAGGTTTCAGTGGAACTTCCAGACTAAGATGGACTAGGAAGAAGGACCTGGCCATCCCCTTCCAAAAACATTGGCCATAAAAACCGTATGACAGGGCTGGGCCCTCAGCACCGCTCATCAAGTCACGTTGTGGTGGTGACCCACATACAAAATGGAGGAAGATGGGCACGGATGTTAGCTCAGAGCCAATCTTCCTCAGCAAAAAGAGGAGGATTGGCAACAGATGTTAGCTCAGGGCCAATCGTCCTCCCCCCAAAAAAATATGAGTAGCAGCTGAGCATTGTCTGATATAGTGCTGCAAGGTGAGAGAATGGCACGAAATTACCAGGCAGGGTTCAGCTCTGCTGTCCACAGTGTTGCTAAGAGTCGGAATCAACTCAAGGGCACTGACAACAAAGGTAACCTTAGTACATAGTCATTTTAACATCACTAAAAATATGAATAAGGTGCAGTGGACACTGTGGTACACTGTGGTACACCACTGAGGTGCTCATTATTCCTGCAGTGGGGAGCATTGACTGCTGAGGCTCATTGCTGAGTCCCTCTGCCTGAGTTGCCTCCCACTGAAGGAAGCTGCCTTGCCCATGGTTACACCTGCAGGCAGCCTGCGTCCAGAACTGGTTGAAGTGAGGGTACAAAGGCCTTGACTCCTAGACTCATTAGTATTCTAAAGTCATCCCAGCTTCTGATGGTCCCTTAGGATCAGCTGAGGTCTCTTTTGTAACCGCATCACAGTTCATCTTCTCCTTCTGCCCAATCCTGCTCTCCATCCCTCACAGGTCTCTTATCTGAGCACTCCCAATGTGCTATCTGCTTGCAAATCTCTGTCTCTTTCCCCAGAGATCCTAACCTGTAATATAAGGCATGTTGTTTTAGAATTATGAGTTTTCCTTTCGCTTTACTATGAAAAATTTCAAACATATAGAAAGGTTGAAAAAACATTACAGTGACACCATGTATCTACCACTTAGATTCTAACATTTACATTTTACTATATTTGCTTTATCAGATGTCTATCCATCTATCTTGGATTCACTATTAACATCTGAATATTTAATTTAAAATATTGGTAATCACTGTAAAATGTAAAATTGCAAAGAAAATCTACTTCACCAAAGACAGACTACATGTTATCAAGATATTTTGAACTGCCTTATCTTGCACTTATAGAAGATGTTCAGCCAAGATGGAATTAAAGCTATTACATGTTCAAAGGCTGCTTGAATGAAAGAAAGCAAGCCTTATTTCATACTTTGAGATAACAATACCAACATCTCAGGATATGAGTATTTCTTATGTGCTACCTGATGGACAGACCCTCCTATCATTCCTCTCTGGAGAAATAGCTCAAACATCATACTTGCCGATGAGAGACAGATAGAAACCTGAGTGGCAGATAGAAATTTAAGAACAGTTTTAGTATCCTGAAAGTCAATCCTATTGCTGTGTTACTAAAATTATAGTTCTAGGTTTAAGGAAATATTTTCTCAAGTGATTATATGAGGCAGAATATGCATGTGAAAATATTAGGTATAAAAATATAAGTGAGAGTCACAGTTGCAAAACTGCTTCTGAAAATATCCAGAAACATCTTCTTCAGGATAGATACAGAGCTTCAGTTTGTGCGGTACATCACTAGCAACCTTATCATCATCAGGTGGTCCAGGAACCAAAGAGGCAGGAAACTTAGTTACAATTAGGAGGGTGAGGGTTTTAATAACTTGGTCACATTATTACATCAGCAGTACCTTAGATTGTAGGAGCTAAACAAAGGAATTTGCTTCTCCACCAACCTCAGTTGAAAATGAACGTCTGTGTAGTCTCACTGGCAATACAACAATTACCATAGGAGCAATCTACCAGCTGCCAATGCCGAAAAAATGTTTCTGCTCTATAATGTCACTTAAAGTGCAATTACTAACATTATAACAAAAATTTCAATAATTAAGCTTTATTTAACAACATTTCAGATTTATTTTCACATTTGACAAGTTCTTTCTATATTATGATACCCGTCTTGGCCAATTGTTGATTTTAATATTCGGCCATTCAACCTCCGGCCAAATCATGTATTCAGTACACCTCCAGCGAATTTGATAAAGACTATTTTCCCTTAGTTAAGATGCCAGATTATTTTTATGCTGAAAAATTATATTCTGTATTTTTATATTTAAAAATTATATAATATTCCTAGAGAATCCTTTTCCACTCAGAACCTTCAAGTACGTTTGAAAAGCACTATAAAGATTTTCTCACAATTATCCCTGTTGGAGTTAGTGTAAGCTTCCATAAAATTTTAACAACAATAACAAAAACACCAACCAGATTCTGTTTTATTATTTAGAATATGCACACTAATTTCAGAGTTTGTGTGGAGTCATTTTGGTTTTGAAACTTTTGCTAAAATAATATTTTTCTATCTTTTGTAACCTGAATGGTTTATATACAGCTTTATTTTTATATTTTGTTAATGCCGACAAGTCATAAATTAGATTTTGAATGTATGGCTTTACCAATTAAACATTCAATACTCACCAGATTTGGACAAAAGAGAAAGAAGGACCCACAGAGCACTGGTGGGCACTGGAATGTTTGTGCGAGGGGAAGGGTGCTGCTGTGCAGACCGTTTGCGCGATGGGCCCTGGCTCACTCCCTCCTCGGGAGCGGGGGGCACATTTGGGCAGGAGCTGACGTCCATCTGAAGGCTGTTATTAAAAACAGCTGGGCAAATCTTTCCTGACTCTCAGGAAAGAAACTGGAAGAGAAGCCCTGACGGAAATAAATAATACGAAGGGCAAAGAGTATTCAACTGAAGTACGAACACAGGGAAATTTGCCAGTTTAAACAGGAAACAGAAAGAGAAAGGAAAGGCAAAGCTTCCTGACGTGAAGTAAGACTCTTGTCCAAAATGGGATTCATCTTCCAAGTGGAAATGTGGTTAGTAAAAAGCTAACTGACCCTAAATGTAACAGTTTTACTAACCCAGAGGGAGATCACAAGTTCTAACTTCACTTGATAGGCGATTTCAAAGGAGCTGTTCATGCTGAAGTTTGTAAAAATGGCTTAAGTGTCTGCATTTCATTATAGTGTGGGTACACACACAGACGATTAAGTATACAAAAATCTCTTTCATTTTTAGTAGCTAATGAGAGGAAGACTATTCGGCCTTGCCCTTGCCATAATGGAGATGTAAACCCTTTTCTGAGTAAGATATATTGGTTCTTTAAAAAAGAAGAAGAATTTCTACTCTGTACAAAAGAAACCTGAACTTTAATTTCTTGTTAAGAACCAAACAAGAAGTGGTACAATATACTTTCTCTTAACAGCTTTCTTGTAATGAATATTGGCTCACAGTTTGTTTTAGGGGTGGTAATGAGTTCAGCTGAAGTTTCACCTCGCTCAGCTACATGACCGGAGTATAAAAAGGTCAGGCTTTTCTGGCAGCCCAGGTGTCAAATGTGAGTGTCACCTTCTTGATAGCACAAATCTGATGACATCCCTAAGACCCCAAGAGGAAAATCCTCCCTCTCTGTGAGGGCTATTCACGTTGTCAGAGCAGATGAAATTAGGAATGCTAAGAGTATTTAGTCCCCAAGGTTTTGGCTTGCGTGGACAAAATATATCTTAGCTTTTGCTGGTTCCAAATTTCGGCAGTTTTTCCCATCTTTGTTACCGCCATTTTAATTCCTTCACTTTTCAAATGCTATGCCTGCCCCTGCCACCACATTCTTTGAAACAAAGACAAATAAAGACAGCACAAATACAATTCTCTTAAGCAGTGGTGGATCCAGGAATGGATGCATGGATTAGACACTGTAGTATGATTTGGGAGATAATGTCAAAACCTCTCCCAAACTCCAACCTGAATCTCCTTGGACAACTGCCTTATTGTCTGAAATTACACTCGTAAGGATTCATTGGATGGAAGAGTTCAAGGCACAGCAGATGTTCTACGGCAGAGAACACTATAGCAGGGAGCATCCTGCAGTGTCTCCTAAAGATTCATACACGCACCTCAAGAGGGAATCAGCATTTGGTTGTCTTTCACTCAGAGGTCATCACCAAGGAAACTGTCACAGTCAAGGGAGAAAAAGACCAACCCCAATTAAGTAAGAGTCATTTGACTGACCCTTTTCTCACAACTCACTTCTCTGCCCTCAATAGACCAGAAGAAAAAGAGCTTCAGAAAAGGGAGGATGGGGAAGAGTCCCTGGATCAGACCTTTTCACTTCCCAATTCCAACTCCTTTGAGCCAAAAGTCTTGTTGCTGATGGAAGGAAGAGAAAGATTTAAATTGGATATAAAGCTAGCCCAGGCTGATGTTTAATAACTGAGAGTGACAAGAAAGCTATGCGATTTCTCCCAAGATGTCGCTAAGGAATAGAAATGGAAATTCTACAGAGAACAGTTGAAGGAAGTGATTTTAAAAAGAAAGTGATTAACAACCTAATATTTGTGTCCCAACAAATTCACATTGTTCGTTAATCCGTTTACACATTGTAATCAGTAATTTATATTTAAGTTAGTTTGTCTAATCCTTTCCTTATTTAGTAATCTGACATGAAGTCACAGAGGAAATAGGGGTGCTGATAAGGGAAGGGAGCAGAAATAATTTTGAAGTAGGAATGTAGTTTTAGGGGGACAGCCTGGGTGTCTCAAGATCAGAGCTACCTGTATCAGGCATTTTATAAGCATCTTTTGGGAATCCTGACAACTTTGTAAGTTAACTATCATTCATCCCAGCTTGCAGGTAAGGAAAGCACCTGGGAGAAATCATGTGAATTATCTGAAGTAACAGGTCCAGTGTCAGGACTTGAGAACGAGGATTTGATTACAAGGTTGTGCTGTAGTCATTACGTATACCATGTGGCCTCTGGAGAGGAGGAGGGCAGGGGAATCTGGGGCGTGATAGTGATGCAGAAAGAGAAGAGGAGACAAGAACCCAAAGGAGAAAAAGAAAACAGAAAGGAGAAGGAGGAAGATGCTGGAGAAAACAGTTTCCAACTTTGCAATTAGGGCGAGGGCTGACCTGAAATATTTAACCTCATTGTAGTTTATCCATGGAAAACCAAAGTACTGACTGAAAAACAGACAACATTCTCGGTGCTTTTCCTTTATCAACCTACTCTTGGTTGTGTATAAATGTCTGTCTTTCAGAAAGGAAATTGTGTGAACCTTCAACATTTAACCACAAAAAATGCTCCAACCAAGGTCAATGTTTTATTTTCACATAAGCTCTTTATTTCCATGTTAGGGAAGACCTGAGCCAAGAATCAGAATGGGAAATGGAATGAATCCCTAGTCCTTCCTGTGATTTGGATTAATTGCAAATATTTTCTTATGTTGCAAAACATCAGACATAATATTCATGTACGACTGCATAAATACATTCTGCGAAAATACTGTAAAATTACACACTGTTACAAAGAACCTTAAAATACTGTTTTCCTTCATTAATGAAGACTACTGAAAGCTTTTAAAGTCCTTTTTTATGAATACAATATTAAAAAATATAGGAATAACACTATTCTTTCTCCATTGTCTAACCTCTCCCGAATATCTGCAGGCAAATATAGAACTTACAATTAGATTTCCTTCCCAGTGAATTTATTTCACATTTACAGCCCAGTCAAAGATTGTGTGCTCTCAGTGTGTATGTATGTTCGTGTATTTACATGTTCATATGTATGCATTTGCATGCTTGTGGAAAATTTTGCATCAAGAGCAGTTTATATCTGGGCTGGCCCCATGGCTTAGCAGTTAAGTGCGCGCGCTCTGCTACTGGCGGCCCGGGTTCGGATCCCGGGCGTGCACCAACACACCGCTTCTCTGGTCATGCTGAGGCCGCGTCCCACCTACAGCAACTAGAAGGATGTGCAACTATGACATACAACTATCTACTGGGGCTTTGGGGAAAAAAAAGGAGGAGGATTGGCAGTGGATGTTAGCTCAGAGCCGGTCTTCCTCAGCAAAAAGAGGAGGATTAGCATGGATGTGAGCTCAGGGCTGATCTTCCTCATAAAAAAATAAAAAATAAAAAAAAGAGCAATCTATATCTCCGTTTCATTATTTACTGAGTTATGCCAATAAATCTAGACGTCACATCAGAAGTAACTTTTGTTACTTCACAATCACACTTCAGATCTCTGTGATCTAATTATGAAAATACGCACTGCTTCTAAATCTGAGACCGAAAACGACTGAAGATGAACATTAAGAAAATCAAGAAATCATGTCATAATTAAACCAAGGGTCTAAAATATAGTTGGTATGCTCTGTTCAAACCTTTTTTTTTCTATTTAATTTACATAGAAGAAACATGAAGCACTCTCTATGTATCTGCTGCTCACCATAAAATAATTTGTTCTCTGACCATGGGAACATGAGGACATGAGCAGCAGAGGAAGCCTGGATGAACCTTGGTTTGGATACAAACTTTGTCTATATCAGCCATGGGAGCTTGGCCAAAGTAACTAACTAACTTCTCTAAGACTCAATTTCCCTGTCTATAAAACGTGGAAAAGAAATATCTACCTCACAATGGCATATAAAGATTAAATGAGAGAATATATGCACATTGCTTAGCTCAGTACCTGGGACACATTGGGAGACAATATCAGCACAGTGGTTAAGGGCGCTCCCTTGGAAGCCAGACTCTGGCACTCACTAGCTTAGTAACTCGGGGGCAAGGTCCTTGATACTCCGTGCCCCACCTTCTTTATCTGTAGAAGCGAGATAATAACAGCAACTATCATGTTGCTTGGATTAAATAAGATAAACATTTAAAATACTTTTATAATAATGTCAATAAAAGTTGGCTATTACTCAACACCAAATCAATGGTTAGTATTAATATCTGTTTAAAAAAGTGGAGAGTTTTATTTTTATAAGGAAAAAAGATTTTTTTTGAAAAATAGAGGCAAAAAGCAAAATAAAATATCCATGGGAAATGGCATCACGCCCACGACTTGCACTTCTTCACTAACCCCACCTCTAGCCCTGCCTAGACGGACAGGGAAGTCGCCAGCTGAGCACCCAGAGGACGAGAATTAGAGCTGTCTGTCCACCTCCTCCTTTCCTGTTAGCTGCCACCTAGAGGTGCCTCCTTCAGAGCTTTCCAAGAAACAGCACTGCAGACAAAAGGACTACATCAGTTCTGCCCTGCGGGAAGGAGACACTTCCATGTCTTTCAGCTTTCCTCTCGCTTGTGGACCCACTTCAGCTCTTCAGATCATTTCTACAATTCCAGCTTGCCTTTCCTCCTGGTCTCTATCCCCAAATCCACCCAGTCCAAGGCTAGTGGTGACAATGCTTTACTCGGTGGCTGTTGCTCTGCTAAAGGTTTTCTGCCAAAATGAAAAACATCTCGATGGTGAAGAGTGTGAGGGTGCTCCTGACACGCCACACCCTGAAGTCAGACGAAGGGGTCAGACTCTTTTGAAGGAGGTCGGGCAAGGCAGGTCTGGGAACTAAAGGCAATACGTGCCTAGGTACAAGTGAGTAATTTATCCACAAAGAAAGGAAGGAGTCCCATTTCTAGACAAAAAGTAAAAATTCTACAGTGAAACAACTGTCTGTAATGGAAAGAGTTAATTAATTTGAGATTTTAACTCAGAAAAAACAGTTGTGTATGTGCCATGTGATCAACAGCTGCACAGCAAATCCCTGGAAGGGTATGCATATACCAACGTAGTAACAGGGATTGTCTCAGGGGAGCAAAACTATAATTTTTTTCTTTAAGTCTCCGTGTCTGTATTTTCCAAAATGTGATTCTTTTATAGTAGAACGTTAAGTTAAATCAATATTAGTAACAGCCAGCCTCCAAGATGGTCCCCAATGATGGCCACCGGTTGATATTGACACCCTTGTGTAGTCCCCTCCCACACTGTGCCAGGGTTGGTCTGTGTGACCATGGGTAATGGCAGAGGTGACAGTACGTCACTTTCAAGGTTAAGTTATAATAGACTGTGGCTTCTGTCTTGGGTTGTCTCTCGCTCATCAGTCACTCTGAGGGAAGGCATTGCCGTGTCATAAGGACATGACCTACTTGGCAAGGAACAGAGGTCTCCAGCTAAGAGCCAGTATGGAACTGAGGCCTGCCCACAACCCTGTGAGTGAGCTCAGAAGTGGATCCTCCAGCCGCAATGGAGCCTGGAGATGATGCCGCTCCTGCCAAAACTTCACCTGTAACCTCAGGAGACCCCCTGAGCCAGCTGGCCAGATTCCTCACCCTCTCAGACTCTGGACCCTCAGAAACCGGGTGAGAATTGATATTCGTTATTTTAAACTATTATATTTGGGGTAATTTATTACTCAGCAATAGTTAACTAATTTTGTTTTTACAATATTGACGATAAAGACAACCAGATGGAGAAAATGTCTTTTTTTCTTTCAGGTGGCTTGCACACTTCTCCCTGGTTGAGGGGGTGAGGGGAGCTTAAACATTACTTTTATTCATAAAAACTCCAGGTTCGGAACCATTTCTCCAAAGTGAAAAATCTGATTGCTATGAGGACTCCAGACTCTTTCTTCATTTATGTTCGTATCTGTGAAGAGGGAATATTGTCCATCACAGATTACATCTAGAATGATGGAAAAACCTGAGATAAAGTGAATCTAAGCGTGGGAAAGAACCCTTAAGGTGAAAGTAATTTTGTACTAACTTGGGAATTTTATGAAAATAGCCTACGGCTATAATTTTATTGCAAACTAGACCAAAGGAGCAAATCCAAATTGAAAGCATTGAGTTATTACTTTCCTGCTCTGACAGCACAAGGAAATCATTCTATATCTAGAAGGACCCTCAGGCTCTCTGCTGGCTAAATTGAACATATTGAAGAGGCTGACTGAACACGGCGTTTTATACAATACCGACATTTTACCAAAACTTGTCTAGAAGGAGAAGTCAGTTTTTTTGTCTTTTTGATGCCATTTATTTCCTTGGAGAAATAATGGAGATAATCTTCCATTTCTTTTTTTGGCTCCACCTTTGATATCTTTCCAAACGGGCCCTAGCTTCCTTTTAAAGCAGACAACTGATGAGATGATTTGGACTTTTCAATTTGTTCCTACTCGTTTGGCCATTTTTAGCTCCTTATCTCTTGGGAAATGTAAAAAAAGAACACAGCAATTTGGAATGACCAAATCTTTTTATTTCATATCCTTGAACATATATAGATGTAACCAGAATGCCTGGAAGCAATCCTTGTCAGGCGGTTGTGCACATAAACACCCTCGCAGTCACTCCGGCAGCATCAGAGCCGCGGTCGGTGACCTGTCAAAATTTCACCTCTCAAGGCCCATGGCAAAGGCATTGCCTTCTGGAATCTTTCCTTGAAGCCTTAACCTCATAAATTTTTCTCTTCTTTTGTCCCCCAAATACTTTATCAGTACATTTCTTACACTGTTCTTTTATTCTGCCTTTTATTATTGTTGTTTGTACATTTGTCTTTATTAGACAAAGATGGATTGCCGGTACTTGTGCCAGACACTGGGAATACGATGATAGAGGATGCATGGCTCCTCAGCAAGAGCTAGGGGAACCCCACAGGGATCCTCACAGTCCTAGAAAAACAGCCCCTCTCTCCTTCCCTACTCCATTCCAAAATATTGCCTGCCTCACCCTATAATAGCCAAAGAGATCGGTATCCAAGAGAAGACTATAATTAGAACCCATTATTCAACATTATTCACTGTTATTACTCACCATTATTCACCATTATTTCTCATTGTAAGAAATCATGCAGGGGCCGGCCCTGTGGCATAGTGGTTAAATGCGCACGCTCCGCTGCTGGTGGCCCGGGTTCCATCCTGGGTGTGCACTGACCCACACCGCTTGTCAAGCCATGCTGTGGCGGCGTCTCACATAAAGTGGAGGAAGATGGGCATGATGTTAGCCCAGGGCCAGTCTGCCTCAGCAAAAAAAAAAAAAAAAAGAGGAGGACTGGCACGGATGTTAGCTTAGGGCTGATCTTCCTCACAAAAAAAAAAAGAAATCATGCAGACTAACCTCACTGCATTTACAACCTTCTTCCTTCAACACAGACACTAGTCTTTCAGACTCTCATCTCCTTCTGTCTAGCCCCTTAGCTTACTCAGCCTCCCACTGGGCTGCCTTTTCACTATCACTGTGCCCTCTAGGATGGTATCCTCAAGTTCTCTGAATGTTCTTGTAACTTTCTTGCTTCTGTTGAAACCAGGCTATGCCCTGAGGACACTACTTTCTCTACAGGCCTCGAAAATGGTGAATGTTTTCCCTCTTCTCACACAACACTAAGAGCAGGTGGGGTTGGCAGCTTCCTTGTTCCTCATCATGGCTTCCAGATCAATGTTCCTCCCTTTGCCATAAAAAGAAGGAAAAAATAAGACCTACTTGAAGCATATGTCATCATTATAGCACCTTTCATTTTCATAGGTGTCTGCTATCCATCCACCGCATCATTCTCTACATTCACTGAAGATTTTAGTTCTTGGCTTCAAGTGTTTATTCCTACAGAAATCCTGTCATCATTCATGGTGAGTTTAACATCTATGTGGATGATTAATCCAGCCTTCTAGCTTTTCAACTCATAATTGTTTTCACATCCAATGTCTTACACTTCACTTTCTGTCACTTAACGTCCGTGGTTATAACCGAGACCAGAGGGTCAGCAAACTATGGCCCATAGCCAAGTCTAGCCCACTGCCTGTTTTTGTACCATCTACAAACTAAGGGTGGATTTTATTTTATTAATTTTTTTTATTGCAGTAACATTGGTTTATAACATTGTATAAATTTCAGGTGTACATCATTATATTTCAATTTCTGTATAGATTACATCACCTTTGTTCACCTCCCAAAGACTAATTACAATCCATCACCACACACATGTGCCTAATCATCTAAGGGTGGATTTTATATTTTTAAGTGGAACACAGCCATGTTCACTCATTTGTATATTGTCTATGACTGTTTCTGTGTCACAGTGGCAGAATGAGTCGTTGAGACTGAGATGCTATGGCCTGCAAAACTGAAAATATTTACTATCTGGCCCTTTACTTAAAAGTTTGCTGACCCCAGCCCTAGACTTCTCATTACCAATAACTGCAGCATTTTCAAAATCTCAGTTTCAAAAGTCCCTCTCACTGCCTGCCCTCTCCTCTCCTTCTGGTTTGCTTGAACAATCTTTAACCACCATCCTATTGACGCTGTCATCACTTTTTCCCCACTTCTCTCATCCCCTATGTTAAAGTCCACAATCCATCAGTATACTTACTCCCTTGCACACAGCCTCAACTTCCATGCCCCTCTTTTTCCCTATCATTCCAGCCTGCTATGACCATAACCATACCTCTGGTGAAGTTCAACTGCCTGCCTATTCTCTGCCTGCCTCTAAGGAACTGAATGTGCTGGAGAGAAGGCACACAGCCATGCGGCAGGCTGGCTTAAATATGTGGTAGAAAGGTCAGAGGAATCAGAATGTAATTATGTTTAGAAAGCTTCTCTACAAAAAAAAAAAGAACCCAGGTCAAAGGCTGGTGTAAGTCTTTATGATTCTGACAGGCCCAAGTGGAATTAAAGGAGCTTCCATGAATAATGGGGTCTCATCCACACCAAGGGCAGAGCAGATGCCTTTCTAATGGAAGAAATGTCTTCTCCCCTCAATTTGGGTTTACATTTACTCTCAGAAAATAATAATAATAATAATAATAATAATAATAATAATAATAATAATAATAATGTTTGTGCTCGGGAGATGTGCTGTCTTGAATAGGTCACTGGTCAAGAAACTGGGAAACTGGCAGAAACATCAAAAAGGATATCGCAGAACCATCCCCAGCCCTGCTCCCTCCAGTTTGTGAAACTGGGCAGTAACAGTCCCAGTGATGGCCAGGGGAGTTCAGGTCTCCAGAGAGTGGACTGTGGGACTCAGGCCAAGGCATTTCATTATGTGGATGAGAGCAGGGGGCCAAGAAACAAAATCTTTATTTCTGATGAAAATAATTGACTTTTCCTGCATTGGAGTGTTATAGACTGAATTGTGTCCCCCTAAAATTCATATGTTCAAGCCCTAGCCCCTGATGTGACGATATTTGGAGATAGAGCCTTCAAGGAGGTAATGAAGGTCACATGAGGTCATAAGGGTGGGGCTCTAATCCAATATGACTTGTATCCTCTTAAGAAGAGAGAGAGATACCAGGGTTGCTTGTGCACAGAGAAAAGGTCATGGGAGGACACAGCAAGAAGGCAGCCATCTGCAAACCAAGGAGAGAGGCCTAAGGAGAAACCAAATCTGTCAACACTTTGATCTTGGACTTCCAGCCTCCAGAATTGTGAGAAAATAAATTTCTGTTGTTTAAACCACCCAGTCTGTGGTATTTTGTTATATCAGCTCAGGTAGACTAACGCAGGGAGCAAAGTGGATTTTCAGACTGAGGCACTTGAAGGCGGGGCTCTTGGGAGGCACAGGTGCAAACCTGATGGTGGAAGAACGCATGTAGGATGGGGGAAAGAGTTCACAAAGAAAGCATCATCTTAGTAAGGATTCTCCCCATCCTAAACGAAAGAACCCCAACTTCAACGAGCCTAAGCAAGTAGATAGATAGATAGATAGATAGATAGATAGATAGATAGATAGACAGATAGATAGAAATTTGTTTCAGAGTTGTAAAGCTACTGGAGTTGCTGAAATACTCAAAGGAAGAAAGGAAAACCTAAGGAACCCAGCAGGTCTGGGAGTGTGGAAACTGAAACCGGGAATTCATGCTACACTCTTCTTTCTACTCTGCAGGTTGAGTTCATTGCCCACATTGTGGACAACTTCGTCTACAGGTAGGATGGGTTGGAGAAGGAAAGTCACGGATCTACTATCTGTTCTGGGTTTACCTTTTTCCAGCTTAGTGACCTGGAGAAAATAGGGCTTATCTCTTCCTTCTTGTTCACATAAAATCCCAGAGATAAAATTGAACTGTCCTGGCTTAGGTCACACACCCTTTGATAAACAACTCTAGTTCTAGGGATGGAGTGTTATGACTAGTCAGACTGGGTCATATATGCACCCTGGCAGCTGGAAAGCTGTCTGGGTGGGCAGGATACTCTATGGACAGTCCCACAAAACTACAAAAGTTGGTTAAAGAACATAACCCAGAAGAGGGGGTGAAGGTACATTGTGCTCTTACCAGAAGAAGGGGAAGGGATTAATAATGGACTCCCTCTCCTCCCACTCTGCAAAAGAAAGACATCCACTCTATTTTTTTCATGAAGATTGAAGTCTTTAGGTGCTTTTTACTTGGGCATTCAAGGGAAAATATAAGTTGGATAGAATTTTAAATTATAATAACAATGAACAGGCATTACAGAGATAAGAGACAGACCCGCTTAAACTTCGTAATACCTCTTGGTTCCCCATGTAAGGGGATGCTAAGCAGTGTTCAGCTATTACTTGACTTCTGCCAAAGATGGGATTTACTTGAACAGCCATAAAATCCTAGAACCCTTGGTTGGCACAGCTCACTTGGCCTTAGGGGCACACCTGGGGTCAGTCTGTGGGCAGATGGGAAGCTCCTTTGAAGGAGGAGAGAGATGCTCCAACCCTTGTCATAATGACTGTTTAAGCAGAAATCAAGAGCCTTTGGGGGCATCCTGCTATCTCGTTAGATATATTAAAGGGCAATTTTCATTCTAATCTCTAATAGAAATACTGAAAAGCAATCAAATATAATTTTTAGACAAAGAGCTTTTTCTGGAAATTCACAAATATTACATGTCTTTTCTTGCAAAATGTATAAACTATGTATAAACTATCAACTGGATGTAGCCACACACAGCCTTGCAGCACCTTACTGAGGAACCCTAACCACAGTCTGTTAACACTATTTGTCCCCAAAAGAAGGACAAACTGCCATATGAGAATGTAGAGTCTCCTGACCGGGAAGAATTTGCTGTAATTCCCTTCTGAAATGGCCCTCAGAAAAGAAATCCACGTATAACTGTGCAATACGATGGGACTGCATAGAGAACTTAGCAAAAGAGAAAGAGACCTGTTTCTTTCCTTTTTCCCTCTTAATTCCAGAGCACCAGCTAAAGAGGAGCAGTATGCAGTAACAGTGGAGGGCAGTCACTGCAAACTGCAACCAGGCAGAGAAACTAATGATACTAGAAAATTCTTCTGCGAAGGATACACTTCAGGCATTTCACATCTAAACTTCAGTAAGCTTAGCCACAGTAAGTTAGAGAAAACAGACACCCTCAAAGGGAAGACAGAGGTGTTGGCAAATTTAGCAGAATTATACATCAGCCTAACTTTATTGGAATGTTCTTAACAATTTGCTTGAA
Organism: Ceratotherium simum simum; assembly: GCF_057802395.1. Taxonomy (NCBI): domain Eukaryota; kingdom Metazoa; phylum Chordata; class Mammalia; order Perissodactyla; family Rhinocerotidae; genus Ceratotherium; species Ceratotherium simum. The sequence goes on along the minus strand of NC_141907.1, from coordinate 73,560,412 downwards.
ACTTGGCAAACATTCGGTACATGTCACGTCCTAGGGATGCTTGCTTTAAGTAGAACATTATAACCATTCGCTTTTTGTGAACTGAAAAAAATCTTTTCATGATGGAAGTTATCATCTTCTAATATTTGGCTTTATAAATTTAATTGTCTTAGTGTATTGATGTTTTTTTAAACAAGAAACAACTATAAGTATTTTGAGGGACATTTGGAGTAAAGGACCTTATCAACATTAATTCAGATGTGAACAGAGTAAAACAGAGCTAGTAAAGGTTAGTTAGTAACTCAAATTGAAATTATTTTATCTTGACAATACCATATTCAATGACTATGAGTCTTGTCTATTCTTATTTATATTCTTTGGGTAGAATATAATGATGAAAATAATTAATACCTCAAAATCATGGAATTAGAAAGAAAAAAAGTCGCTTAAATCAAAACTCCACTTTCAAAGAAAGTTTAATGTCAAGGGAGAGGCCAAACTAAAAGAATAAAATTTAAAACTATGCATGGAAAGTATGAAGCCAAGTTTTGGTTGTATGTAGTAAATGTACTATGTGTATGAACAAGTGTGCATATTAAAAATAATAAAGGAAAATTCATCAAAATATTCATATTAATATAAACTTCTCTAGGTGGTGAGAATATGAGTGATCTTACATTTTTAGAAAATATTTTTTCTAATTTCTAAAATATTTGAAAAAAGAATTTTTCAACTTCTCCACAACGAGGTTATATCACAAAAATCTTATTTAAAAAACGTTAAGGGGCCAGCCCCGTGGCCTAGTGGTTAAGTTCGGTGTGCTCCGCTTTGGTGGCCCAGGTTTGGTTCCCGGGTGTGGACCTACACCACTTGTCTGTGGCCATGCTGTGGCAGCGACCCACATACAAAATAGAGGAAGATTGGCACCTACGTTAGCTCAGGGCGAATCTTCATCAGCAAAAAAAAAAAAAAAAAAAAAGTTAAAACCAAACCTCTCATCTATTGTGAGAGGCAAGACATATTTAAGAGCAAAGCCATTTTTAACAGATGGGCATATATATATACCTTCTAAAGAAGTTCCATCATGGAAAACCGTTAGTATTCCCTGGTGATTTATTTCAGTTTTTTTCCTAATTAGCTGTAAGTCTTTCTGTAGCTGACCTAAATTTCCTACACTATGAGGTGATCACCAGCAAAAGTGACTACCTACCTTCCTGATGAGTAATTAAGCAGCATATTTAATAGTTTTAATAATTTGGTTAATCAACTCCTTCAACCTTTTTTATCATCAATTTAATTTTGTTTTGTTTTTTATCATAGATGTTTAATTACTAAATCAACTATATTTTATTCATCTTGGGTTGAGAAATGAACCCAAAACCAGCAGTGTTTTCACAAGGATCTGTAAAGACTATCTGAGGCCATGATCTCAGAAGCCTATTGAATTCTGTCATCCATAATTATGTTAGGAGAAGTAAGAAAAATATTGCCAACTCAGAACAAGGACAGGGAGTTCTAAATTGCTGGTTCCACTGCCATCCTCCCTCCTCCGCCCCTTCCTCAGGAGCCATAGCAGTAGCAGCAGCGGGGCCTTGGTGAACATGCAGCCGATACCCCCAACGGCCAACTAGCCCCACCGTACTCCAGATGAGAATCTGTGAAAACCGTCGTTCTTGCCTCTCCAGTCAGGTACTCATGAAGGATTACTCAGAGCTCTCATATATTAATGGATCATGTATCACCACGTTAGTCTTGCTTTCCTTTCGACTCTGTTATACCATTGATTTACCCTGAACTTTTCTTTTGTAGCCCCAAAGACTTTTTGGTTCTAGTTTGCCTACAGCTATGCTTTCCCATATGTTTTCTGTGTATATTTCCTCCAAAATTCATATCCTTTAGATAGCATCCTTCAGTTTATTTCCAGGTGGACAGTGGCCAAAGTAATGATTAAAATCTACACCTGGAAATTTCCAGGATATTGGAAAAGAATATTGAAAAAGGGGGGTGCCTATACAAATTGTGAAAAGACCAGCATTATAGAAATTGTGGCAGATTTAAATTTGTGGGATGAATATATTTCAATGTTATCTTTGTAGCTTGGTGTGTATTCATATGAACTAATTTGGAGATAATGTCAAAAATCTGAATTTGAGTCCTACACTAAATGCACTTTCTGGCCCTTTATAGGAAAATGCTACATGGCTTTCAGAAGACATTTAGCATTTCTGCTCTTCAGTTTTCTCATATGTGCAGGGAGAGTATTTGCTTAGCTATTTCTAAGCACCCTTCCTACACTAAAATTCTATTATTCTGAGATCTATTCCTGTTCTTCCCTTTCACATTCCATTGAAGTAAAAGTCCCTTTAGTCTCACAGCCAACTTCATCTCTTATTGAACAAGGATGGCTCTGTGTTCTCAAGTCTGCTCTAAATGACTCTTAAAGAGAAATCAAATTGTGTGAGACTCTCGAGTCCTGATTGACTGAGACCTTTATATCCTAACAATAGCTATTTGATACAGTCACTGGATAAAGCAGTGGCTCTTCTGTTGATGTGCCTAAGTGTCTGCGAGTTCAGCCAGGCAAGAAATCCATTTGGTTGAGTAGTCTTAGTACTGGACAAGGTCTCATCCCAAGGGAATATGTCCTATTGTAAGATAAGAGAAAATGTTGAGTAATCTTTTGTTAAAATCTTTGTGAATCCAAATGCCTCAGCTGATAACTTGGCAGGGGGAAAGGGGGTGGGTTAGGTAGATTTATATTTTTAAAAGTGAATTCTGTAGTATCTCAATCAAAAGCAGCAATCATTGAGGGAATAAGCCATATATCAATATTGTAGTAAAAATACAGATGTTAGTTCTGTATTTCACAAAAATCCACAAAGTGAGAAAAATAGAAATATATATTTTAAGTGAACTTACATATAATGATGCAAAACTTTTATATCTTAACAGCTATGGAAGCATAAGATAAAATCAAGTCATTTTCTTGAACTGTTAGCCAAATGACTCAGGAGAGCTGGGCTACTTTATGGTAGAAAGAGCTCCACGTTTCAGGCGGAGACATTCCTAGTTGGAAATGTACAAATAAGGACCCCCCAAAAAATCCCAAACAGAATTTTAAAATATCTATATGATGAGGAATTTTTTATAAGGCTTTCAACATTTTCAGAGCACCTGAATATCACTTTTAATAGTTAATTGATATTATTAGCATCTAGCCCCACATCTTTCTCCAAAAGTTCAAAAGTATATTGCCAAAATCATGAAATTTTAAGCTGTCCTTAATGAGCTGTATAAAATGACTTTCTTCCACTTTTTGTCTAAATGACTCCTATTTACTCTTAAACATCTCTTCTCTGAAGTTTTTTCTAACCCTATTTCCCCTGGCATTAATCACTAACACTCTTTTTTCTTTAAGCAGAAAGCTTGGATATACTTTTAACATGCTTGCTTTCATTGTTTGCATATCTGTCTCCCTCACAATGCCGTCTTATTCATTTCTCTCTCCCTAATAGCAAGCACGGAGCCCGGCATACAGTATGGACTTAATAAATACTGCTGAACTGGTGAGAAAACTGAGGCCCAGAGAGAGGCTGTTTTCAGAGATCACATCGCTCATTAATGACAGTGCTTGTACTAGAATTCAAATGCCCTGCCCTTAGCGTGATGACTTTCATAGAACCCACAAATATCTAAGGAATTAATAAATCAATAGCTTAATAAATCAATGGTTCCTAGGAACTTTCTATTGCACTATTCTGATCAATAATAAATATATCAGATCTCATTTTTTTACTATGCTTCTGGCTCCTTGGCTTCAGTGAGGTGAGTAATAAGGCAATGAGATCAACATACACAACATCAAAGGCACCAGATATTTCATGTACATTTGATTGCTTTGGTTTCATGGAGACATAGTCTAAATCAATCATATAAGCTAACCTTTAACTGGTAATAAAAATCTATTGGTGATATCTAATGGTCTAAGCCAGTGATCCGAGAGACAACTTTCTTACCAAGTTGCATATTTATCCTGTCAACATAGCTCTCCAAGGGGTTTTGTTTGAAAATTCATCTTCTTGGACACGGGTCAGTCCATGTGTCACAGATGCACTAGGGAAAGCTGAATGGCCTCTCCCTTGTTCTGAAAACAGAGAGGTAAACTTTTTATTGAATTGGACACTGTGGAATTGCCCACTTGACCATTGTATGCTTTGCATATATCACTTCTCAGAAACAAAATAAGAACTCTCTTCATTGGATGTATCCACAAGGCTTACTCTTTCATGTCAATCAGTTACCTGTGCATATATCACCTTACCAGAGAGGCCTTTTCTGGTCAACCTGATCTAAAATAGGACCACATTCTTGCTTTCTTGCTTCATCCCCTTACCCTGCTTTTCCTGCACCAATTATCACCTAATATACTATATGCTTACTTTGCCACTTCTTGTTATACATATGTATGTATGATGTGTATATGTTATCCACATTTTATACATTTAATATTTTTTTGAGTAATAAGTGAGCAATATCATAGATACATCAGAGATCCTACTTTGGGTAAAATTCAGGCTAAATATTCAAAAATTGGTGAGGACATTGTAAGCCATATGGTACAAACTATTCATTTCATTTTATAAGTATGAAATCAAATAATAATAACAGATTTAATTGCACACTTCATGTGCAAGGCACTGAGTGAAGTACTTTACATGCATAAACTCATATGATGCTTACGGCAATTCTAGAAGGTGGATCTTACTACTATATTTCATTGATTTAAAGACATGCATTTTTCACATTTCCCATTTTAATATCTTTTAACTATTAAAGTTGAAATCAGAATAATTATCATCTCAAACATTTTAGAAGTTATATGAGTTTGAAAAATATAAGAAGGAAAGAAATTGAAGAGAATGTCTTTGTTTAAATAAAATAATAAACTTAATTACTAAGTTTACCAATGTGTAACTTTTCACAAAAATCTCTAAGATATAAAAATAAACCTGCCGGGGCTGGCCCGGTGGCACAGGTTAAGTGTGCACACTCCACTGCAGTGGCCCGGGGTTCACCAGTTCGGATCCCGGGTGCACACCGACGCACTGATTGGCAAGCCATGCTGTGGCAGCGTCCCATATAAAGTGCAGGAAGATGGGCATGGAGGTTAGCCCAGGGCCAGTCTTCCTCAGAAAAAAAAAAAAAAGGAGGATTGGCAGATGTTAGCTCAGGGCCATCTTCCTCACAAAAAATAAAATAAAATAAAATAAACCTGCCAATAACATAGTTTCTAGTTTTTTCTGATTTTCCAGGAAAGAAGTGCTCATGATCCTCAAAAAGAAGAACTGTTCCCCCATCACCTGTATCGTGTACAATATGTGAACCTTCATTTGTCCAGTGCCGATGTGAGACCAGTTAGCCATGTGGCAGAGTGGCTAGAACAAGCAGGACTGTGGATTTCAAGCTTGTTTTCCAAGGTGATAAGGTCAAAACCAGGGACATAGACAAGGACCATTTCTAAGTAGGAGGCCGCAGTTAAATTTCAGACGTCCCAAGTGGATATGGGTAAAAACAGGGAGTTGATGTCCAAACAGCTACATGAGGCAGAAAATATGTTAGAGTCAAATATTGGGGTCAGCTTTGAGATGACCAAACTGGACAAGGGGACAGAGCAGAACCTGACAACGTACACTCGGCCTGGATTCAGGACGAAAAAGCAGGAGAAATGAGTCCAAATGGGAGGTGAGTTTAAATTTGGGGATTGAAAACTAGCAATTGTTCCCCAAAAGAACTAAGTATGAGTGATTTTCTATTGTAGGACACAGCTGTGTGCCCCATGACCCCTGGTTTGGGGAACAGATAAGCCTCCGAGATACAGTCTGCTCAACAGGAAGGAGACACTGGTGACTGCACCTAGGTAGGTCCCCCTGGAGCACTAATAATTCTAACAGCCAATATCTAGCTAATGAAACAGATGAAATTCAAGATCTGCTGAGAGACTCTATGAATGCTGAGCCTAATCTTTGGTGAATATCTCTTCACAAACACATGTTAACATGATGCACAGCAGCCTTGTCCTTGGCTCTCCAGAGGACCTGAATGACAGATTATCATGTGCACAATAATCCAAGCGGATCACATTCTGTCAAGGCTTTTCTCATTACAATCCTGCGTTTATGACACAACAACAGAGGAAGGCCATTCAACGACAGCCTTTGTTGTTTTGTAGGCTAGTCATTCAATTTCCAAATAGAGCTGCCTCAAATAAAGCCAAGTTGTAAAATTGCAATGATTAATTTAAAATACGCACATATATTTATTAATCTATTAATATGAAGACTTTATTCTAAAACAAAAATATCTTAATAAACATAATCCAGACTGGGCAACCCCTGCTAGACACTTTTATTGAGTAAGAATAAATGTTCATGAAAAACTGCTCTTAGATCAGTTTTATATTTAAAAAAATACTTAGCAATTAATTGCTGCATCTACACAGCAATGATGATTGATGTAGAGAATTCAGGCTCCAACGCGAATATTTTAGCCTGGCTTATCTCTTTATTCACTAGATAAACGCTGGCTCATCTGCACTGCCGCAACAGGCAGCACTGAGTCAGGGTGAAATTATTGCCGCAGCATTTGAAATGTTGACTACAGTTTTAAGCTGCTACTTGGGGATCTTGTTAGTACTGCCTGCAGCTAACCTTTATTGAATGCTTACTATTTGCCAGCAACTTTTTTAAGACACTGCTATATTTTATCTCGTTTAATCCATACATCAACCTTCTGAAGCTGTATACTTTTCCTCATTTCACAGATAAAGAACACAGATAATGGAAGTTAAGTAACTTCCCCAAGGTCACACAATTACATGGGAATAACAGAAAAGTGCCTCTCCCAGGGAGAGGAGTAGGAGGCCCAGGCTTAAGGGGGTGGGGAGTGGAATTAGGGATAAAGGAAAAATTTGCTCTGTTTGGATTAAACTAGTAAAATCCATGTGCAATATCTGCTTAAGCCTTTTGTAGACATAAACCCCAAAGTGCTATACAGATTTCTTTTCTTTATTTTTTTTAATGTGTGACTAAAGAATTTGTAAACACCAAAATCTTGAACCAAGCAGATCACATAACTGCCAGGCAGTTATTTTCAGGAAAGGTATAACTGGAGTAAGACTGAAATTTTGCATTGAGAAAATTACCCCCGTGCATTGTACTATGTTGTAAGTAATTGCAAAAAGAAGGAAGAATTGTCAGCCCAGAGGACCAAAGAAGAGACCCAAAGAGCCAGAAGCAGGCTATGCCCATCTAGAACTTTCTACCCCTGGAGGCAGAGATGGTCTTGTCAAGGAGAAGTCAGGCTACTTTGACAGTGTGCCATTCAACATGTAAATTGTGAAATTCTCCTTGTTTTGATCCATGTTCACCAGACAGGCTTCTGATTGTAATTTTGCTTCCTGAATATCACATTTAATAGGAAAGATTCTACTGATGCAAGTTCTACTGATTCTAGTTTGCTTACCATTACATTTCTTACTGTAAATGAATAAATCAGAATTATGGAGGTGTATCAGTTTCTACAAGCTTGAATAACATGAGCCCACTCCTGAAAGACAGATCAGTTCTTAGTGCCCCGATAAAATAGCACAAAAATAAGGGACAAAACTCTTAATATGATGAATTCACCAAAGGAACGTACCTATATCCATTCATCAGCCCTCTTCAGCTCAGTGAGTCTGCACAACTTAATAGGCATAGTGCAAGCTACTGGGAGGAAATTAATCCAGGGATAAGTTCATTTACAAATCCAGCTCTTTCTTGCTGCCAAGACTATGCTCATCATAATGCGCTGTTCCATGCATCTTATGAGAATCTAAAAGTAAATAAAAGAGTAAACAGAACTTAAGAAAAATAATATAAGACAGAAAACCTTAATAAATATATCCAATATATGAAAAACACTTCTCCTTTAGCTAAATACTAGGCATACACTGATGTAATGATACATTAGTATCTGCTGAAACTTCAACAATTGTGCTCCAAAAAAAGAATTATTACCCAGTGCCCAGATCTTGGGTTCTGATACCATTCTGCAATAAAAAGAACCAAGGCTTTTTGGAGAAATGGCTGATTCTAGAGCTGGGGCAGGAAATAGACAAGATGAATCAGGAGCATCCTATAATGCCAGAAAACAAGGAAGTGCTCAGAGAACAGAAGGACCGGGCCTGTCAAAGAGAGCCAACGTGAAAGAGCTCCGAACGGCCAAGGCTAGAATAATTTGAGCAACAAAACAAACAACGGTATTGGTTGATAACCCAAAGTATAAAATAAATACCCCAAGTCCATACTGATACAAAATAAATGATGTAATAAATAAACAAATGAGGAAGAAGAGATAACTCTTTCTTACAGATGAATTTTAAAGAATTTCTGTGGCTATTCCCCTTTCCAGGAGGCAGAGCTTAAAACATCCCCCACTGTTTGAGTGTGGGCTACATCGGATGATCTGCTTCAGAAGAGAGCAGGGAAAGCAGGGAGAGGAAGTACCCTCACAGTGGGGAAACCTGGCCAGCACTACCTCGGCCAGGTGATTAAGACGAGCATCATCATTAGTAAATCATGGTGATAGCATGTAGCCTCAATATGATGTGATGAGAATTCACCTCTCTGGTCTTTCTCTCATATAACCCCAGTTTCTTCCATGACCCCAGTCAAACCATGAGAAAAACATTAGACAAACCTACACTGAGGGACATTCTACAAAATACTCCTAAAACTGTCAAGGTCATAAAAAACAAGGAGAAAGGGAGAAATTGTCACACAGTGGAGGAGAGTAAGCAGACATGGTGACTAAATGTCATGTGGTATCCTGGAGGGAATCCTGGAACAAATATGGGCATTAGGAAAAAATAAATGAAATCCGGACAAGGTCTGGAGTTCGGTTAATAGTAGTGTACCAATGTTGTTTTCTTAGGGTGACAAATGTCCCATAGTAATACAAGATGTTAACATTAGGGGGAACTGAGTGAAGGGTAAACTAGAACTCTCTGTACTATCTTTGCAATTAGTCTATAAATCAAAAAATATTCTAAAATTAAAAGTTCATTTTTAAAGAAGAGAACTATTGCTTTCTTCATGTTGTGGCTCTATAGAGTTCTTAAAAGGTATGTAATGAAAAATTCTACATGAGATGGATTTTGACATTTCTAATTGTTCTGCTGTGCTAAAGTCACCTTGAAAAGATTGCATTCAGATTGAGCAACACAGCAATTCAATTATATGCCACATCAAACCACTTAGACTGGGGATCTTGCAAGACATGAGCTCTCTGACCTCAATTATAATAGCAGAATCCTCTTTTGATCTGGCTCCTTAGTTCCTAGTAAAGGCTAAACCTGATTAATAGATAGTAAAAATTAATAGATAGTAAATGAGGAAAAACAAGATCAATAAAACAACCTTGTCATTGTAGGTACTCAGCCTAGTCTGGAAGAAAATGAACAAGGTATGTTTTGAAAGCTTGCCCCATGAGAAGCAGAGTTATGATGGAAAGTTATTTATTCATTCAGTAGTCTATTCAATAAAAATATTGCTTGCCCACAGTGAGCTAGCTGATCTAGACACAGAGAGAAAGAACAAAGCCCCTGTTCTCCGGCTTATGGAAGTCACAATCTGGAGGAATGACAGACAAGGAAAGGAGAATTCAAATACACTGATAAATGCTGGAGCTGCCTTTTTCCTCCAGTGTTTGTGCCTTGTATAAAACACTGGAGTCTGCCTCAGCACATCATCTTACCCTGCACCGTCAATGGCCACGAATTCAGGGACCATTCCAGATTTATGGGGGAAAAATAATTTTTAGATAAAAAGCTACCTCAAAACCTTCATCCCTTTTTTTTAGGAAGCCATTACCTAATGGTAATTTCTCTGTCTCATTCTAATATTGCCCCTGCTAAAGCCATCTGGGCTTTTGTTATTTAACCATTGTATGCCCACTTATGAGCAAGTCACTGTAGTGGCCTAATGATATAGGCTTATTATTAAAAGGAGATTTGTAATTCCTAAAGATTTATAAATGCAACCCCTCAATAGGTGAAGAATGTGCTTTTGCCAATGCCATGCAGATTCTTCTTTTTTTTATTTTAATTTTTCCCCCAAAGCCCCAGTAGATAGTTGTATGTCATAGCTACACATCCTTCTAGTTGCTGTATGTGGGACGCGGCCTCAGCATGGCCAGAGAAGCAGTGCGTCAGTGCGCGCCCAGGATCCGAACCCGGGCTGCCAGCAGCGGAGCGCGCACACTTAACCGCTAAGCCACGGGGCCGGCCCCCCATGCAGATTCTTGTTAATCCCCTTTGCCTTGTAGTCTGTAGAAAACACGTTACCTGACCACTACCTGACCTGACCAGTAAGCCATGGCACCACTGGGATTATTGCTTCTTTAAATCAATTTCATTGAGGAATAAAATATACTCACTTTAAGTGTATACTTCATTAAGTTTGACAAATGAATATACCCATGTAACCACCACAATGATAAAGCTAGAGAACATTTTCCCATCACTCCAAAGTTCCTTTATGCCCCCACCCTGAGCCCCAGGCAATCATTTTATTAATTTTCATATGCTGGAAGCAGATGCCAAGACACGATTAGCCATGAAAGAGATTTAGGGGAAATGATGTGAAGGATAAAGTGGAAGCCAAGAAGCTGTGGAGAGCCTGCAGCACATTGCAGCTCTGACACCTGTAAAAAAAAGGGGGATGGCGGGAGGAGGGAGTAAAAAGAGATTCTCAGGCTGCAAAGTGCAGTTCCAAGAAAGCTTTGGCCAGGCCAAGGAGGTGTCCTCCAGGCAGTCTCGCAGTGGAGGAGTCCTGTGTCATTTAGGAATCCGCCTGAACAGCACCTCTTCTGTGCTCGGCCATTGGCTGATATAGTATTCCATTGTAGGATGTACCACGGTGTGTTTAACCATTCACTTGTTGCTGGATATTGGCACTGTTTCCAATTTGGGACTATTATAAATAAAGCTGCTGTGAACATTTATGTACAATTGTTTCTGTAAACACACGCTTTCATTTCTCTTACAAAAATATATGAGTAGGATTACTGGGTCATACACTAAGTGGTGTTTAACTTTATAAGAATCAGCCAAACTTTTTCCCAAGTGTTTGAGTCACTGTATATTTTACAAGATGTCCAGTTGCCCACATCCTCTCCAACACACAGTATTGTCAGTCTTCATAATCTCTGCCCTTCTAGTGAGTGCGTAATGGTATCTCATTGTGATTTGAATTTGCATTTCCCTGATGACCAGTGATGAGAAGCATCCGTTCATACATTTATTCGCCACTCCTTCCTAAGGTTCCCAAGAGTTTCATCCCATTAGAGCATCAACTCAAAATCATTTAGACCAGGCCCAGGCGTGAATGTGGCCCCTGTGTGTAACCTCCTAAGTACAGCTCCTGATTCATCAGTGTTCCCTGTTGAGGGAAGAATAGCAAAATAATCCAAAGAAAATAACCACAAGAAGGTTGTAAGCCAACGCTTTGAAAATATATATATATGTATATTCTTTTAACCTCATGTCACCTGGCTATCATATTTTGTCTGTTTATAATTTCATTCAGCTGCTAAAAATAGAGGTCCAACAACAGGGACTTAAAATATATATTTTTCTCACATAACACAAGTAAACAGTTGATGACATTGATTCAGAAGTTCAAGAATATTAGTGCTGAAGTAACTGACATTCTCTTGATCTTTCTTTCAAGGTCCCAAGATGCTTGCTCTGACTTCAACCATTTCATCTCCATTTCAGGAAGGCAGAAAGAGGCAGGGAAGGGAAGAGGACATGGGTCCCAGCTGAGGCAGCCCTCTAAAGAGCTCTCCTGGAAGCCCCACCCAAAGACTTGTGATCAATCATATCTCAGTAGACACCCAATTACATGGAGCTTGGAGATGTAATTTTAAGCTGGGCAGATTACTATGACCACAAATATAAGGAGTCTATTACTCCATCAGAAGGACATAATTGATACTGAGTAGGTAACTAGGAGTCCTTGCAGTCTCCTTCCCCTCACACTTGAGTGTCTTAAAGGAACAATCTTAAATTACTCTGTTTGATCACTTTGAATTCACTCCTTCATACATGTAGCTTCTGTCATCTAACTTCTTTCTAATTGTTGATATTTAATCCTTTCAACATATTATACCCTTCTACCTGGAGTGTCTCTCTATAATTAAATCCATTCTTTTAAAAATTTCTTCCTGGCTTTAAAGAAAATTATTCAATACTGATTATCCACCTACTGTCAGGCCATTCCTCAGTCCTTTGTTGGTTCCTTGCCCCTCTTCCCTTCTTATTTCTATATATTCTCTCTGGCAATATCATTCACACCTATGACATCAACTTTAATATGACCTACTTCACACTAGTACCTTCTTCTAAGTCTCACACTTGAATTGCTAATCACCTACTAGATACCTCCTAGAATTGCCAACTACCTTCTAGATACTTCCATCTGGGCTTCTCACAGGAAAATCAGATTCTAGATTTTCAAATTGAGCTTTATCCCTTACCTTACTTTCACCCCAAATCTTCCATATTTCCTATCCTAGCTGATGTTACAGAATTAATAAGAACAAGGAGAAAAAATACATGACCAAAAAATTAGAAATCCCTGAGGAAAGTGACATCAGCATCATGGGGGACTGAGCACTTCCCTTAAGCTCTCACCCTAAGATACAATGAAAAGGACATTCATAAACCAATAGTGGACATTCACACAACACAAAAGACATCTGAGACACCCATGCAGCCAACCGTCTGAAAGTGGAGGTGCTGGAACCTCTGGGAGGAAGTGGAAGGAGGTAAGGGGATCTCCTCTCCCTCCCCAATAGCGACCCAGGGCACAGGACTGCAGGCACAGGCTCTGAGAAAAGAAGGAGGTGGCAGTTCTCCAAGTTCCCTCACAGCTGGTAGGAAAGCCCCACACAGAGGAGGATAAGCTATTGTGGAGGTGTCTTCATCAAGCCAACACCCCAGAAGAGTAGATAGGGAGGGCAGAGTGAGAACGCCACCAGGATAGCCCATGTGAAAAAAGAAGAGCCCCTCCCCACTGCCCAGTGCTCCAACTCCGCTGGTCAGCCAGAGCACCTGTGCATACATTAGAAAAGCAGCAGCTACAGATGCCAGATATCACAGCAGTCTCAGAATACTCAGCTCCTAACCCACCCCCAATGGTGGCAGGTGGAATCTGCGACTAAATACTATCACTATGCGAATGCACAAATCCACACCATCGAATACCATATTAATACTCCAGACCAGAAGGAAAAGGACAAGCACCTAGAAATCAATCCTGAAGACACAGAAATTTACAATCTAAACAACAGAGAATTCAAAATAGCTAACATAAAAAAACTCCACAAGTTACAAGAAAATGCAGATAGTTCAATGAAATCAGGAATAAAATTAATGAACAGAGGGACTTCTTCACAAAACAGATTCAAACTATAATGAAACAACAATCAGAAATGCTGGAGATGAAAAACACAATGGATGAAATAAGGAAAAATCTGGAATCCCTGAAGAACAGAGCTGATATTAGCATGTTGGAGGACAGAAATATAGAAATGCTTCAGATGGAGGAGGAGAAGGAACTAAGAATAACAAGAAATGAAGAAATTCTCTGAGAAATATCCATCACAATTAGGAAATGCAACATAAGGATTATAGGTATCCCAGAGGGAGAAGAGAGCAAGAATGGAGCAGAAAGCTTGTTCAAAGACAGAATAGCTCAGAACTTCCCAAACATGGGGAAGGAGCTGGAAATACAAGTAGAAGAAGCTAATAGAACTCCTAAATATATCAATGTAAAAAGACCTTCTCCAAGGCATATAGTTGTAAAATTGGCAAAAGTCAATAAAAAAGAAAAAATGTTAAGGACAGCAAGGCAGAAGAAAATAACTTACAAAGGAACCCCTATCAGATTTTCAGCAGATTTCTCAGCAGAAACCTTGCCAGGAGAAAGTGGAATGATATACTCAAAATTCTGAAAGACAAAAACTTTCAGCCAAGAATACTCTATCCAGTGAAAATATCCTTCAGATATGATAGAGAAACAAAAACTTTCCCAGATAAACTAAAGCTAAGGAAGTTCATCGCCACAAGACTCCCCACCCCCAACAAGAAATGCTCAAGAAAGCCTTTATACCTAAAAGAAAAAGAAAGGGTTTACAAAGCCTAGAGCAAGGAGATAAATAGGCAGACAAAATCAGGAAATTATAGCTCTCTATCAGAACAGGTTAACAAACACTTAATTATAACATTAAAGATACAGGGAAGGAAAACATCAAAAATAATTATAATCTTGTCATTTTAACTACAAACCGACAACACAAGATGGAATAAGTTGTGACAACAATAACTTAGAAGGGTAAGAGGAAAGTGATGGAATAAGCTTAGACTAAGGAAATAAGAGGCTATCAGAAAAGGGACTATCTCATCTACGAGATTTTTTACACAAACCTCATGATATTCACTAAACAAATAATCAGAACAGAGACACAAATGATAAATAAAGAGAAAATTGAGAAAACCATCATAAAGTACTACCAAACTGAATTGGTAGTCCAAAATACATGGGACGAGAAATAAGGGAAATATAGAATAACCAGTAAATGAGTGGTTAAAATGGAAGTATTAAGATTTCATATATCAATAATCACTCTAAATGTAAATGGATTGAATTCTCCAATCAAAAGACACAGAGTGGCTGGATGGATTAGAAAACAAAACCCGACAATATGCTGCCTCCAGGAAACACATCTCAGCTCTAAAGACAAACACAAGCTCAGAGTGAAGGGATGGAAGATGATACTCCAAGCTAATGGCAAACAAAAGAAAGTAGGTGTTGCCATACTTCTATCAGACAAAGTAGATGTCAAGATAAAATAGGCAATGAGAGACAAAGAGGGGCAATATATAACGATAAAAGGGACACTCCACCAAGAGGACATAACACTTGTGAATATATATGCACCTAACACAGGAACACCAAAATACATAAAATAACTATTAACAAACCTAAAAGGATATAGTAACAACAGCAAAATAATAGTAGGGTACCTTAACACCCCACTCACATCAATGGATAGATCATCCAGACAGAAAGTCAACAAGGAAATAGTGGAATTAAATGAAAATCTAGACCAGATGGACTTAACAGATATATATAGAACAATCCACACAAAAACAGCAAAATATGCATTCTTCTCAAGTGCACATGAAACATTCTTAAGGATAGACCATATGTTGTGAAACAAGGCAAGCCTCAATAAATTTAAGAAGATTGAAATCATATCAAGCGTCTTTTCTGACTACAACGCTATGAAATTAGAAATCAACTACAAGAAAAAAGCTGGGAAAGTGACAAATATATGGAGACTAAACAACAGGCTACTGAACCACTAATGGATCATTGAATAAATTAAAGAAGAAATCAAAAAATATCTGGAGACAAGTGAAAATGAAAACACAACATAGCAACTCATATGGGATACAGGAAAAGCGGTCCTAAGAGGGAAATTCATAGCAATATAGGCCCACCTTGACCAACAAGAAAATCTCAAGTAAACAATATTAAACTACACCTAACATAATTAGAAAAAGAAGAACAAACAAAGCCCAAAGTCAGCAGAAAGAGGGAAATGATAAAAATTAGAGCAGAAATAAATGAAATTGAAACCAAAAAACAGTAGAAAGGATTGATGAAACTCAGAGCTTGTTCTTTGAGAAGATAAACAAAATTGACAAACTCTCAGCCAGATTCACTAAGAAAAAAGAGAGAAGGCTCAAATAAATAAAATCATAAATGAAAGAGGAGAAATTACAACAGTATCACAGAAATACAAAAGATTATAAGAGAATACTATGAAAAACTATACGCCAACAAATTGGACAATCTAGAAGAAATGGATAAATTCTTAGATTCATACAACCTCCCAAAACTGAATCAAGAAGAAATAGAGAATCTGAATAGACCAATCACAAGTAAAGAGATTGAAACAGTAATCAAAAACCTCCCCCAAAATAAAAGTCCAGGACTAGATGGCTTCTCTGGAGATTTCTACCAAACGTGCAAAGAAGATTTAATACCTATCCTTCTCAAACTCTTTCAAAATGTTGAAGAAGATGGAACAATTCCTAACACATTTTATGAGGCCAACATCACCCTGATCCCAAAGCCAGACAAGGACAACACAAAGAAGGAAAATTACAGACCAATATTGCTGATGAACATAAATGCAAAAATCCTCAACAAAATATCGGCAAACTGAATACAGCAACACATTAAAAGGGTCATACACCATGCTCAAGTGGGATTTATACCAGGGATGCAGGGATGGTTCAACATCTGCAAATCAATCAGTGTGATACACCACATTAACAAAATGAGGAATAAAAACCACATGATCATCTCAGTAGATGCAGAGAAAGCATTTGACAAGATCCAACATCCATTTATGATAAAAACTCTCAATAAATGTGTATAGAAGGAAAGCACACCAACACAATAAAAGCCATATATGATAAACACACAGCCAACATCATACTTAAAGATGAAAAACTGAAAGCCATCCATCTGAGAACAGGAACAAGACAAGGGTGTCCACCGTTGCCACTCTTATTCAACAGAGTACTGGAGGTTTTGGCCAGAGCGATTAGACAAGAACAGAAATAAAAGGAATCCAAATAGGCAACGAAGAAGTGAAACTCTCACTGTTTTCAGATGACATGACTTTATGTATAGAAAACCCTAAAGAAACCATCAGAAAACTATTAGAATTAATCAACAACTATAGCAAAGTTGCAGGGTACAGAATCAACTTAACAGAAATCAGTTGCATTTCTATACTCTAATAATGAACTAAGAGAAAGAGAACCCAAGAATACATTCTCATTTACAATCACAACAAAAAGAATAACATATCTAGGAATAAATTTAACCAAGGAGGTGAAAGACCTATACAAGGAAAACTATAAGACATTATTGAAAGAAATCAATGATGACATAAAGAAATGGAAAGATATTCCATGCACATGGATTAGAAGAATAAATATAGTTAAAATGTCCATAATACCTAAAGCAATCTACAGATTCAGTGCAATTCCAATCAGAATCCCAATGACATTCTTCAAGGAAATAGAACAAAGAATCCTAAAATTCATATGGGGCAACAAAAGATGCCAAACAGCTAAAGCAATCCAGAGAAAAAAGAACAGAGCTGGCAGCATCACAATCTCTGACTTCAAAATAGACTACAAAACTATAGTAATCAAAACAGCATGGTACTGGTACAAAAACAGACATGCAGATCAATGGAATAGAATTGAAATCCCATAAATAAAACCACACATCTACAGACAGCTAATCTTTGACAAAGTAGCTAAGAACAAACAATGGAGAAAGGAAAGTCCTTTCAATAAATGGTGCTGGGAAAACTGGACAGCTACACACAAAGAATGAAAGTAGACCATTATCTTTCGCCACACACAAAAATTAACTCAAAATGGATCAAAGATCTGAAGGTAAGACCTGAAACCATAAAACTCCTGGAAGAAAATATAGGCCGTACACTCTTTGACATCAGTCTCAGAAGGATCTTTTCAAATACCATGTCTACCCGGGCAAGGAAAACAAAAGAAAAAATAAACAAGTGGGACTTTATCAGACTAAAGAGCTTCTGCAAGGCAAAGGAAACCAGGAACAAAATGAAAAGACAACCCACCAACCGGGAGAAAATATTTGCAAATGATATATGCAACAAGGAGTTAAATCTCCAAAACATATAAAAGACTCATACAATCAACAACAAAAAAACAAATAATCCAATAAAAAATGGGCGGAGGATATGAACAGACATTTTTCCAAGGAAGATATACAGATGGCCAGTAGGCACATGAAAAGGTGTTCAACATCACTAATCATCAGGGAAATGCAAATCACAACTACATTGAGATACCACCTTACACCCATTAGAATGACTCTAATCACTAAGACAAAAAATACCAGATGTTGGAGAGGATGTGGAGAAAAGGGAACCCTCATACACTGCTGGTGGGAATGCAAACTGGTGCAGCCACTATGGAAAAAGCATGGAGATTTCTCAAAAAATTAAAATAGAAATACCATATCACTCAGCTATCCCACTACTGGGTATTTATCCAAAAAACTTGAAATCAACAAATCAAAGAGACTTATGCACCCCTATGTTCATTCAACATTATTTACAACAACCAAGACATGGAAGCAACCCAAGTGCCCATCAACTGATGAATGGATAAAGAAGATGTGGTATATATATGCAAACTACTCAGCCACGAAAAAAGACAAAATCGTCCCATTTGCAAGAACATGGATGGACCTTGAGGGTACGATGTTAAGCGAAATATGCTACACAGAGAACGACAAACACCATATGTTTCCACTCATATGTGGAAGATAAACTAACACATGGAAAAAGAGAACAGATCAGTGGATACTAGAGCGGAAGAGGGTTGGGGGGGGTGAGTATAAGGGGTAGAGGGGCACATGTGTATGGTGACTGACAAAACAATGTACAACCGAAATTTCACAATGTTATAAACTATTATGACCTTAATAAAAATTTAAAAAATATTATAAATCCCTTATTATGCGTCAGAATCAGTGTTAAAATATTTTATGCCATTTCATTTTACTGTCACTATAATCCTACAAGAAAGATACTTTATTGTATCCATTTTACAGCTAAGGAAACTGAGACTTGGAAAAGATTAATAATTAAGACCAAAGAGATAATAAATGGTACTCTCCTAGTCTTGAGTCCAAAATTACTACATTAGACTGATTCTCTCTCTCTTTTTTTCATTAAGATATTTGACACAACTTTCCTATACACCTACTTGCCTAGGGAAAGTGACTTCTTCTACCTCAACCCTCACAAAATTCGGCAGAGTGTACTTTATAAATAAGTTTAAATACCCTTCTATCCCACAGCCATTGTTTTTAATGCAGGATGTTAACATTACTTATCCACATTAATACAGATAATCTTTAACGTCTTCTCACCAGTTTTACCAGACTTTCTTTTCTTCATTCTCCCAAAAAAGAGATATCTGCAAAACTAAATTCTGACCATGTCAGTACTTTGATCATGTTTTTTCAGTGACGTTTTATTACACACAAATAAAGACCAGGTCCTCAGCATGATAAATAGAGCCTGTCACGGCCGAGCCCAGGTCTGCTTCTCCCCGTTGCCTCACATTCAGCCTATGCTTAGCCATGAGGACCTACTTGATGACTCCCTGTTTTGGCAGGTCCCTTCCCCTTCAGCCTATCTTGATAACTCCTTTTCATTCTTTAGCATTTGGATTACCTATCACCCTCTCTTGGAAATTCCCTGGCTCTTCCAGATGGATGTAGTGTCATTGGTGTGCCATATTCTTTCCTGGGTGTTGTCTCTCCTTCTCTTGTGTAAACCATGGTACTCTACTACTTGTCCCAAAGCCTAAACAAGAATGAAACAATCTACTCTGACTTCTTTGAGGTCACAACCGTGTCTTCCTAATCGCTATGAGTTTAGTCCCTGAAACAGTGCCTTTTGCTAAAAGCTCACAGTCAAGTATGAGATACACTAAAACACATTTCATATAGTAGGGTATGGCCTACCACAGGATGGACTTAAGGTACCATATTAATAAAGATATTGTTGTTTTTCTGTAACTTGATTTGTTCACGCCATTTCTTCTCCTTTTTTATAATTAGCAAAAATAATGAAATAGGTTAACCCAGGTTTTGTAACATGTTAGTGATGTGAGAAACAACCAACTAGTATTATGTCCTTTAAACAGCCAGAGGAAAGCAAGGAATGTGTTCTAAACGCACAGGACATTCCTCTTTTCTCATCCTACAACACATGGTATACTTGCTCCTGATTCTCAGAGTATTAGTCAGCTTTCCTGAAGTAACAAACAGCCCCAAGTTTCATGACTTACTATCACAAATGTTTCTTGCTTATTAATGTTAAATGTAACTGCATCTCTACTCCAGGCAGTGGCACTGCTCCATGGTCTCATTCCAGGACCCAGGAATGAAATAATAGCCACCATCTGGAACTTGTTATGATGCATGAGAGCAAGCTGCCTCACACAATTATATCCCATGATTCTGCCACATCCACTCACATTTACCTCAGTGGGTCACATGGTCAGGCCTGCTGATGGAGAAGAAAGTGCAGGGAGGCACTGAAAGTCACATGGCAATGGCAATGAGATAGAATCCTCTTACAGGAGAAGGAACAATGAGTTGTGAACAGTAACTCAGTCTACCTCACTCCATCTCCTGTTTTCTTAGTTTTTGTTTGTAGACGGCATACGGCAGCGAAAAGAGGGCTCATCAGAAGTCAGGAGGCAGTGACATCTGTCTCGGCTCTTGTCCATCTCACTTCACCTCACCCAGATTCAGCTTCTTTATTTATAAAATGAAAGGATTGAACTAGATCATCTGAGAGGTACCCTCTAGTCTGGATTAAGCAACTAAATGTTTTAGAGGGAGTGTAAAGCAAACATAAGAAAATTACAAAGAAAAACTCCTTCCCAGGAGGCCACTCGGGTTTTGTTTGACATTTTCTCATTCTGTCGTGATCAGGAGGAAATGCAAAATGAACAAGACAAACTAGCCTCCATTTTTAAGGCCTGGTTCAAACACATTGTACCACAGATGTAAATCCTTTTATATTTTATTGTGGGATTGTTATTTTTTCTGTCACATATTAGAAAAACCAATTTGCTTCTCTCTCATCTGATCAATAAACACGTCAGCCATAGGTACTCTTATCTATTAAGAGTTTTTCGGTTACGAATAACAAAATATAGCTTAAATTGTTGTACACAATAAAGACGATTACTTAGCATAGCCAAAAAAGTCTAGAGGACGACAGGCTTCAGGTATGGCTTGATTTGACGACTGAGTGATTTCACTGAGAGCCTGTCAACTTTATCCCAAGATTGACCCTCTCGTGGTCACAAGATGGTTGCCAGGTACAACTGGAGTAATGTATGTTTTTCCTTCCAGTCCAAAGGGAGAGTACTTGCCATCCCAACTATTGACTAAAAGTCTGGGCTTTCCTCTGAGTGGATCAACTTTTGTCCAGTTTCCTGAACCAATCACAGTGAGAAAGAAAATGATTTTGCTATTTGGCTTCTGCCTACTCAGAGCCCCATGGCTTCACCCAATGGAGAAGTGGTAGAGAGAATGCTGGAGAGGCAACTGATGAAGGCCACAATGAAAGTCAAAGATTTCATGAGAATGTTTTAATTACTGCTTTGTAAACTTTACCAATACTGGGGAATATATCACTATCATGTACAGAGACAGAAGAATATAGTAAAAAACCCATCACATTTACATGTCTCTGAACATATTTTTATGCTTCTAATAGAAAATACGATAACTAATTCTAACCTGGATTTGTAAACTTCCAGTGTTTTTCTTAAGAGTACTTATGTTGAAGGAAGTTAAATTGTCCAATTTGTAGGAGCACCTAAAAATCTTTCTGAAAAAAATGTTTGACTATAAATGGTTAAATATTTATGGGGAAAAATATAAATTCACTCTATCACCCCTAGAAATTACCCCTGATTCTTTTAACTCGGATTTAAGATCTAAAGTGTTGCCACAAACTAGTTCGCTTACTCTTTTGCTGACATAAATAGAATATTCCTTTACATATGGAAAGAAATAGAAGGAGAGCACTACATTTGAGGGGGAGGAGCCCTAGATTAAAACACACAGCATGCCACAAATGTCAATCCCTTGTTTGTTCCTTTTTATTTCAATAAATAAATTACCCCCAGAGGAGTCCTCAGGAAAGCAGGCCCTATGGGTAGTGTGCGGAAGAACTAAATAGGAGGGCAGTTGCTGGCTTCTGGACAATCAGGTCTTACAGATGTAACTTCAGTCTTCTGTATGAGTTATTGGGAATTGTTAGAGCATCGGCCACACTTATTCCAAAGGAAATGTCAAAATGTATTCCAAACACACATCGAAGTGATTTTTGGATTATCTGCTTTTGTTCCTCTCCAATAGCTTGGAAAATTGAGTCAACTGCATGTGAGCTTCTTATTCACAGCTAGACAGAATATAGCCTCTGAATTATTCATGCTAATTGCAGAGAAGGAGAAGAAATGTCATGAATAAATTAAATGTACAGATGAACAAAAATATCTGTATTTCCATGGCATATTGCATTTATCATTGAAGTAGAATATTTCACAATATATTATAATTATTTATAATGTTTTGTCTATGAGACTTGGAGTTTTGGGGTCACCCAATGACAAGGAGTTGAGGCAGGCACTGGAAATATAGAAATTAACAAGTCACAGAAGGTCACCTCAAGGAATTTAGTGTTTCATGGAAGAAAAAGATAAGGATACTAAAGTTTACAAAACAGTAAGGCAATTGCATAGGGACACAGGGGCAGAGGATAGGGAGCTAAGAAGAATCAAGACATTCCAAGAATAGGTAACATATGAGCTGAAGGTTAAAGGATGAGGTATCCAGTCAGCTGATGAAGAAGGGCATAAGTGAAATAAGGAGACCTCAGATCTTGCAAAGAAACTAAGCAGTTCCCTGGAGCTTGTCCAGCTCCAGGCAGCAGCAGAAGTCTGGGCTTGGCTGTTGCCCCACCTTGATAGGCATCACGAGCAGTTATGGCGGTTAAGACTGAAGCATCATGCAAAGAACCAAAGCACCTGAGGACTTATTTTTTTAAAAGTGTAGATTTCTGGATGCCACACTTGAGCAATAAATATGAGTACTAGAGTTGGCCCCAAGAATCTGCATTGTTAACAAATTGTCCAGATATTCTAAATGTTTACTAAAATTTGACAATTATTGTTCTATGACATTGGATGCAGATTATAATCACCTAGAAAGCCTTAAAACATGCCAATGCTAGGACTCATCAAGCTGTAATAATCCAGGCATCATTAGTTTTTCATAGCTTCCTAGGTGATCCTAATGTGTAGCCAAGTTAGAAAATCACTTGTCTAGAGGAATGATCAGTGCATTATTTTTCTTTCCTTTTTGCTGAGACATCTCCCCAATGACATTTTAGACCAAAATGTCATTGTCCATTTCTCTAGGTACTAAAACCCAATAGTGGGTTTTTTTTTAATAGTGCCATTAGTAGTGACAATCTGGTTTTTGTGTTTGTGTTTGTCAACAATTTGAATGAGACTTTGCAATCTAGTACAACCAGCTAATTACTTGTATCCAAAATAGAATCAGGATAACGGAAAGAATATTAGAGAACACAAAATCTTTAGGGAGAGAGTATCTGGCAGTCTCAAGTACTATGTGTTGAGATTAAATGTTCCAAGAGCTCTATTTTAGGTGGCTCCAGAACCTTAGTTTCATGAATGCCTTTTGACAGTGATACATCTTTCTACGTATGTGAATATACCAACAAATCATTGCAGATTTTCCAGTATAAATGGCTTCTTTCAAGAGCAGGAGTTTGTTGTAAAATAACTATGGAGACACATTCAGACTGTTTTTTAAAATTTTTTCCAGTTTTATTGAGATATAATTGACATATAATATTGTATTAGTTTAAGTACATTATTTACATTATGTTGTACAACATAATGACTTTATATATGTACCTATTGTGAAGTGATCACCACAATAAGTTTAGTTAAATATATCACCACACATAGTTACAAATTTTTTTTCTTGTGATGAGAAATTGTAAGATTTATTCTCTTAGCAACTTTCACATATACAGTACAGTATTATTCACTATAGTCATCATGCTGTACATTACATCCCAGGACCTATTTATCTTATAACTGAAAGTTTGTACCTTTTTTTTGCCAGTTTTATTGAGAAATAATTGACATACATCATTGTGTAAGTTTAAAGTGTACAGCATGATGGTTTGATTTACATATATTGTGAAATGATTACCACAATATGTTTACTTAACATCCATTATCTCATATAGTTACAATAAAAAGAAAGAAAAAATTTTCTCCTTCTGATAAGAACTCTTAGGATCTATTATTCTCTTAACAACTTTCGTATATATAATACAGCACTGTTAACTATAGTCATCATGTTGTACATTACATTCCTAGTACTTATTTATCTTACAACTGGAAGTTTGTACCTCTTGATCACCTTCACCCATTTCCTCCACCTCTGGCAACCACCAATCTGTTCTCTGTTTCCATGAGTTCGTTTTTTTCAGATTCTCCATAAAAGTTAGAAAATAGAGTATTGTCTTTCTCTGTCTGACTTACTTTGCTTATCATAATGCCCTCAAGGTCCATCTATGTTGTTGCAAATGGCAAAATATCCTTCTTTTTCATAGCTAAATAATATTCCATTTTGTGTTACACTTTCTTTGTGCATTTATCTGTCAAAGGACACAGGTTGTTTCCATGTCTTGGCTATTCTAAATAATGCTGCAATAAACATGGGGGTGCAGATATCACCTTGAGACAGTGATTTTTTTCCTTCAGATATATACCCAGAAGTGGAATTGCTGGATCATATGGTAGTTCTATTTTTAATTTTTTGAGTAATCTCCATACTGTTTTCCATAGTAGTTACAGCAATTTACATTCCCACCAGCAGTGCACAAGGGTTCCTTTTTCTTCACATCCTCACCAACACTCGTTTTTTCTTATCATTTTGATGATAGCCATTCTAACAGGTGTGAAGTGATATCTCATTGTGGATTTGATTGGCATTTTCCTGATGATAAGTCATGTTGAGCACCTTTTCATTTGTATTCATACCTGTTGGTCATTTGTATGTCTTCTTTGGAAAAAGGTCTATTCATTTCCTCTGCCCATTTTTTGATTGGATTCATTGGAGAATTTTTGCTATTGAGTTGTGAGAATTCTTTATGTACTTTGGATGTTGACTCCTTATTAGATATACGATTTGCAGATATTTTCTCTCATTCCATAGATTGTCTTTTCATTTTGTTGGTGATTTCCTCTGCCATGCAGAGGTATTTTATCTCATTTGTTCATTTGCTTGTTTTTCCTAATACCTATTGGAGGCAATACGTCTCTATTTTCCTCGCTTAGAGTAAAACCATTGCAGGAGACTCTTTTTTAAATGGACCCTGACCCCTCAAAGCTGTACTGTATAGTCACTACCTGTTTGGCAGCGCATCCCCCAATTGTTAAGAAGGCACAAAGGAGGCAAACTCAGCCACTGACTTAATTTCCAGCTGTACCAGAAGGTAGAAAGGATCTGTGACGTCTGTACTTGCTTTAAGTACAACAATGGTGAGAAAGATAAGAATATCAAAAAGTAGGTGTAAGAGGACAATTCCACTCATTTGTTGCCTGAAATAATGGAAGTACCAGAATTTTTATTACATGATAATCAAGTAACAAAGGGAGATGAAAGGAGGAGAAAGAATAAAGCAATAAATTATTCTTTCATATCTTTTGCTGAAGATGGTTCTCAGCTGCTCTGAGTCTGGGTCCAGGGTTGTTTACCGTGGAAACTAAGGTTGGTGAATAAAACAAAGATTTTGTGTGTGGTAAGCAGTGAAACCGCCGCCCTTCCCCACAGCGTTCTCTCCAAACTATTTCACATAATGACAGGAAGTGAAAAGGAAAGTGTGCAATCCATCCTCAAGTGTCACTTTTATCACTTTCCCAACAATGTCTTCAGGCCAGATTTGAGCATTCATTACATTTTGTCCTAGCATAAAATGAACCTAATAAGATCTATTTTGTTCTAGGCCTTGTACCATCAGTATCACCAAAATCATTCATGATATTGCACAAGATATTATATATAGGAAACAAAATGACATTTTGTAATGCCAGAAAGTAAGGAAGTGCTAAAAAAAAAAAGACGAGGAATTTCAAAGGGACAAAGGAGCCAACCTGAAAGAGGTTCCAATGATCAAAGTTTGAACAATTTGAACAACAAAATAATTAACCTAGTATTGGATTATAATCCAAAGTATAAAATAAATAAACATGAGTCCATACAGACATAAATAAATGACTGAATAAATGAACAAATGGAAGAGAGGAGACATCTTTCTTATAGAAGAATTCCAGATAATTTATGTAGATACTCTCCCCTTCAGGAGATGGGGCTTAATTCTTCCATCCCTCAAATGTGGAGTGGACTTAGTGACTTGCTTGCAAAGAATAGAATAGGAAAAGGAAAAAATAGTAACTTTACAACGGAGAAACGTGGCAAATACTACCTGCGCCAGATGATCAAGGTTAATATCATCAGTGATAAATTGTGTTGATAGCATGTATTCCCTGATAAGATGTGATGAGAATAGCATTTCATCCTGTGGGGTTCTTCCCCCAAACCCATGACCCCTGTCTAGGCATGAGAAAAACATTAGACAAACCCAAATTCAGGGACATTCTATAAATACCTACCCAATACTCCTCAAAACCATTAGTCATGAAAAACAAGGAAAGACTGAGGGACTATCACAGACCGGAGGAGACTAAGGAAATATGATGACTAAACACTATATAGTATCCTGGATTGGATCCTGGACCAGAAAAAGTCACTGGTGGAAAAACCAGTGAAATCCTGCAGTTTAAGTTACTAGTAACGTACCAATTTTGGTTGCTTAGTTTTGACAAATGTGCCCCGGAAATGTAAGATGTTGACAATAGGAACAGCCAGCTGAGAAGTATACGAGATTCTCCATACTATCTTTGCAACTTTTCTGAAAATCTAAAACTATTCTAAAATAAAAACTATATTGAAAAAAATAAAAGTCAACATTACAACAGCATGAGGGATAAAACTATCAAAAAGCATTTATTTGACACATGATATGCAGGTAATTTTTTAAAAAATGTGAATTAGGTGCATTTTAGAGGGGAGAAGCCAAGGACATATTATGAAAGTTTTATGCATAAAATTTAATATGGTTCTAGTTCTTTGTGACAATTCAGAAAGTCTTTCTATACCAGCTTACTTCCTATTCCTGAAACAAGCAAATAAAAGATTAATATTATTTAAGTGCTTTCAAGGGAGAATTTTCTCCAAGCTATATCAAACCTGACACCATTATGCCACAGAGTAAAAGCTTCAAAGATTTTTCTCTCAGTACTCACCTAACACTCATTATTAGATCCCTAATCTACCTGAGGTATCCTTACTTTCCCTGTTAATTCATAGTGTTTCACACTCTTTCTCTTCAACTGGTGTATGCTTTAGTTCCAGATGAGGTCTTGCAGCCTCATTAACTGCTTCTGTTTCTGCTTCTCTGCCATCACTGCCTTTTCTTTACTCTGTTGTTTGGAGAGAGAGCAACAGAATTTGGAGAAGAGCTTTATTTCCATCACAAATTAAGCTTTATTTCCATCACAAATTTTATAAATTTTGATCAGTGTTGGATAGTGTTCAAAGTTATTTTGACCACTTCAGTCTTATTTCTAGGTCAGTGTTTCATAAAGACTGGTGTGAAGACCACTTACTTCAGTACCTGCTGGGATATTGACTTTTGGCCTAGACCTACTGACTTAGAAACTCTGGAGGGGGGCCCAGAAATCTGATTTTAACACTGGCTCCCAGGTGACTTTTTTGTCCACCGTTATAGGAGGTTACCACTCTCTGGACATCTCCAAGGAATTTTCACCCTTAGGTTTAGCTTCCTTCACAAGAAGGAAGAAAGGAAGAAAGCTTCATTCTTAACTCTTTATTTGGAAAAGTCCATCAATCTCATAATAAAGGACTCATAGAAATAAAACTTCTTGTGATTATTTCTCAATCTCAGCATTTCCAAGAGCCCTTTCCAAATAAGGCCCCTTCCAAGACCTAGCTACAGGAGGCTATATTGAAATGCGTTCTTATGTATCTAAACATTATTTCCATTTACTTGCTTCACTTTCTTCAATGGATTTCTTGCCAGATTTTCTAGACTAATGATATAATATCAAGTCTCATATACATAACATAATACAGAATTAGGTTACACTTGTATGAAGAATAGATCATTTAGCTGATAATGGTTAAAAAATGTTTCTTTTCTCATTAGAATAATCTGAAAAGTGTATGTGATTTTACTTGTTCCACTTCTCTTAGATAGCTAAAATTTCCATTGTCTGCCTCATTGTAGACACATCATTATCATTTTCTTCTCATTTCATTTAAAATGGTCAAGTCGTCTTTCATGTTAATTAGTTTTAAACAAGAAAAAATATCTCTGTGCACATAATGATCAGCTCCAAATAGGCATTATTTCATTAACTTCATGCTTTGGTGACATAATGGCTGCTTGTTACAGCACTGCAGAACTGGTATAAATTAAATCTCAATGGGTCATTCATTAAAAAGGCAGTGTAAGGTGTCCTGAAAAGCAAGGACCCTTAGCTAAATTTAATGGTATTTTTTCCCATAAAATTTTCCTAATGTTGCTCTTGTAGTTCAAACACACATCCATTTTAGTTTCTAAATTCTTCACTCAAAAATAACAATACCTTAAAAAGAAGAGATTAATGCTGATTAGACCTTATGACAAAACAAATCTAAAACATCAGCCTTGATGTTTCTAACATCAAGACCTGTACATGTGTTTTTGTGCATGGATTCAGTATTTCCTAAGAAAATAATATGCAAAAAGCTGATGATGGCTGCTGAAATATCAAATTTAATTATTTCATAGACACTAGTCATTTTTAAAGCAAATCATTCCTTTAATATTTTGAATTCTGAAGTAACACAATCTTGACCAGGTTACAATGATGAATAAAGTCCCTTAGACAAGAACACTTTGTGTTCTAAAAACACTTCTACCATTTCTTTTTCTTTTTTTTTTTTCCTGCTGGGAGATATATGTGTTTGCATGGTATTTCTATTTTAGTACATGTAGGGGAAAAGCCTTCCAGTTATAGAACATATAGAAGTCTAGTTACAGTTTCTTTTAATAAAAGTTCTTCCATTTATCCATCAACAAAAATTTTCTCAATCCTTTTCATAAGCCAGGCACTATACCAAACCCTCTGAGAACAAATGTGAATAAGACAGACGTGCTCCCTGCGAAGCTTGAAAACTAGCACTATTATTTTATTCCAAAAAATATAATATCTGTTTGTCATTCTCATGCTAGTTGAATTCACCTCACAGTAATCAATAAGATTTTATAGTACCTAATTATTACTGTTTCAACAACACAACAAAAATATATAGGGAATTTAAAACATGGTAGAAACCTGAAGCATACATTATACATGAAATAATTAGTGATTAAGGCATTATCAGTTTTATAGAACTTGTGATTACTGCATTTATGATGTAATTCAGTCAATTATATGGTAAAATTAGAAAACAAGAAAGTACCTGATAACATACTCATTCTGTGGTATAAACCACACTCCTCCCAAAATTAGGGGATACCTCTTTTGGGAAATCTTTGCAGAGATATAAACCCTGAGCCCAGAAGGTTCAAGGCCTTTTTCTTTCCAAGTAAACAATGATATGATATACATAAGTGGAGGAGACAAGACTATCTCTTCCACTCTCCTATAAAAGCGTGATGTTCTCAAACTCTTGTGATTGTTCCCATTTAGAAAATTATATTATACAAATTAATTTAACAAGGAATTTTGAGGAATTCATAAAAATCCCAGAAAGTGATTTTCCATTGTGAGATTAATATTGTATACAGACCTATTAAAATTTAGAGTATAGCCATTTCACTACCTAATCAATAAACTCAAGAATGACCTAGAAACTGCTTGGTTTCTCTGAGTTTTAGTCCAGCTCAAGCTTTCCATTCACTGCTACTCTACATCAGTAAAGGATTTCTGCTGGTTGTCAAGAAAACTATAACATAGAGAGGATTGAAAATGGCAATAATCTCATTTCCCATAAACCTGTAAACAAGAGATAAACCAAATGGAGAAAGCACCAATGTATTCACTGTCCCATTGGAGAAAACAGTTTTGAAATCATCCTACAAAATAGCTCTTCAAAAACGAGGCATGCGGTTGTACAGCAGGAGAAAAGGAAAAGTGAGACTGAAGGATTTTCGGGAAGGGCTGGGATAAATGAGGAAAGAAATGGAACATGAAGTATAACGATAAACATTCATTACAAAAGCAGGAGGTACTTGTTTTCTTTGTCTAATTTAAAAATTGGAATCACAAACCTACAATCCTCCCATATTACTTTGCCTTTATTATACAGTGAGACAATTTCACTCAAAAGCACAATATATGCAACTTTCAGGAAGGCTTAATGAAAACAAAATCTCAGCAGTAGCATTTTCATATATCACTGAATGGTTTTGGAAATATCCAGAACTACCATTTTATTAAAATTCTCAAATTAACTTAAATGTGTAAAAGTTTCAGTTTCCTATCCTCCAATTTTGAAATTATAAAATGGAAAAAAGTCTCTTTGGCAAAAAAGGAGGAGGAGGAGGAGAAGACAAGAGCAAAGTGTTGGCAATTACACTGGAATTTTAGCATGGTTCATTCTGATCATTTAAAGATCCAAGTAAGTTAGGAGTAGGAAGGGAACAGGAAAAAGTAAGTATGCAAAATATTGATAGAAGGGAAAGAGACCAAAATCAAGTTTCAATTATTTTACAATTTAGATCAAAATGGATCCTATATAGATAGTTGTTGTGACACTAATTGCCCATAAGATATGATTTAGAACTTGGTTATATTTAATTAAATACTTTATTACATACCACTTTCTCCAGTCCTCTGACTTTCCCCCCACCCGCCCTTCTGCTCAGAAACAGGTCATAAAAACCCTCATGTGAGGGGTGCCCTCCCTATACTGGGAGGAAAGGAGCATCCTTGTCTCAGAAGACAAAGGGACGCCAAGAAGAATCTGAACAAACAGGCCTTGCTAAGTGTCCCCCAATTTATTACACTTACCTCATACTCTTTGACCTAACGTATTTCTACACATCTGTCCACTCTTCATCAGACCCAGTATAAAAACACTCAGGTTTAACTGTTTCTTCAGGTCTTCATTTCCTTATGAAGGCTCCTGTGTCACATAAAACTTATATTAAGTAAATTTATGTGCTTTTCTCCTGTTAATCTGTCTTGTCAGTTTAATTTTTAGACCCAGCCAGATCCTAAGAGGATCGAGGAAACCTTTTTCCTCCCTACAGGAGATAAATGTTCATATCTTCCAAAGCTGAGTTTTGTAGGTGTCCTCCTCATTCAATAGCTTTAAAACTAGAAAAATCTTAAAGGTAGCTGTTAACAGAGCTATCAAGAAGATTTAAAAGGAAAGCTCAAAATCTATTTAGGTTACTTAGAATTCCTTTGACAGATTTTCTTTAAAATGAAGAAAGTAAAGGGAAATGGAATAATATAATGTGCACAGGCTGTCACTAGGATAAAAATTGCTCTTCCAAAAGAAAGTTTGATGTCCCACATATTCTCACAATAAACAGTTCAAACCGTTACTTAAAAGATGAAGCAGCGGCTCGTCTTCAGCTGCCTCATTTCCTCAATCCCCGTGTGCCCCGTATCTCAGCACTCACCACATCTCGTTCTTACTGGTGTCATCCCTGCTGGACTGTGAACATGGAAGGGAGGGACTGTATCTAATGGATGACTAATTTAATGACACTAAATCTCTGGTTTTGTGTAGTTTAAATTTTTTACAGAAAAAAGGAAACTTTAAGTAATTATAAATCTAAACAATAGTAATAACAATCATGCAAATTCATATAATTTATAAATTATAAATAAATTTTACAGACATGCTCTCATCTGATCAGCAGTACAAATCACTGAGGCAGACATATCAGTTATTATTAGCTTCACTTAGCAGCAAAGGGAACTCTGACTTCCAGAAGGTTTAACTTGCTTTACCTAAATGTTGGACTGCAGGTACCTTCAATAAGACAGAGAAGAACCACTCCTTCATCTCTCAGAGATTACACTTGTAAACTACATGGTGATTCGATGAATTAGAACCCACGTTTTAAGCTATATAAGGTATCTTCTACTTTTGCTATATTTAGTGATGTGAAGGGACAAGAATTCAATGATCTAACTGGGACTCCAATAATAATGTCTGCTGTAATAGGTTTTACTCTATTTAAGGTACAGTTTATCTTTTTTTTTTTTTTTGGTATAAGTAAAAAAATAAAGTCAAAATAATTTAGCAGGAATATTGATATGCATTTTAAGATCAAGCTGTTATTAAGTGGCTATGGAATTACGTTGTTAACACTCTTATCAGGAATTGCCTGTTATCCTGTAAGCTTCATCCAGAACTAGTACAATAAGTGATAAATTTCCTTTTAAAAAAGTAAAGCAACAAACATTGTATTCCATTGCTATGACCAAATATTCTACCAGTAAATGTCAAAGGCAGGAACACTTGCTTGGGATGATGGAAGGACATCTTCCCGAAAGAAGAGACTGGCACACTGCACTGGAAACTCCGCTCCTTCCACTTCCCTTTATAAATGCCAGTTCAGCACCTCTTCCTCTTACAATATGGATACAATAGGGATATTCTTATTATTTTCTGCCTCAGTCTTTATACGTTTTGTAAACATATGTGGAAGTTTGTGTTTCACATTTAATTTCAAAAATAATGATATGCTTTGAAAGGTGAATCCAATGTTATTTAAGCGTATGTGTACAAACCTTGGAGCTCAGTCGGGAAGGTCCCATTGGGAACATTTTTCTCCTAAATGTCACAAGGGCTTTCGGTTAAGGATAGTTATCCTTTGTTTTCCCTCCTGTCCTTGTCAAGATCCAACCACACCAGTGGGAATGAGATCAGGAGGATGCTGGGCAGCCAACTTCAAAAAGGCCACCTCTTCACTAAGGAAGCATGGAGAGGAGACGGCCACAGAGTCTGATAAAATTGCACCATGAAACCTAGGATGCTTTCAGGTACATTTTTCCACTAGAACTAGATGAAAGTAAGAAAATATGTAAGATCATGAAGAATAATATAATAGAAATATTATATCCAAGTGTAATCACAACATGGAGACACAGCATTGAAATTTATTTAGCTCGATACCATTGGTAGTCTAATGTTTTAAGAGAGTTAAAATTTTAAATTATGCTGGGTATTATTTTAGTTTTCCAAAAAGTTGCCTTAAAAATCATTTTCTGACCTAAAGATTCATTACTAATAAGATGAAAAGATTTCCCTAACTGAAGCAGGATCTGAAGTCCCACCAAAATACACAGAATGACTTCGTCCTGACAAAGGCCCTGATGAGACCACACTATGAATGTAAATAATATGATGGGAAGAGGCTCACCTCTGTTCTGTGCTGCCAGGTGAGCACCTACCTGTGGGTAGAACCCAGATCAATCAGCAACAAAACTAATATTGAATCATGAATAAGCCTATGCCAACCCTGGGGTAGGGAGAGTGAAGGTAATAAAGAACATTCCTTTACATTGTTTTCCCCAGCATAATTTCATGATTATATATCTATTCCATGCTCCAGGTTAAATAGAAATCATGAACAGCTGTCTTAAAATTTCAAACCTTGGATCCAGACAATTTAAATGTGGGACAGGCGATTTTCTGTGTTGTCATAGTGAAAGTTAACCCACGTGGACTCAGCTGGAGGTTCAGTGGAGCTGACCAAGAGGCCCCCTGCACAGTCTCCTGAGAAAGATTTCATCACCTGGTCTTGGAGGAAAGATATCACTCAGATTGTCCTCGCTTCATTGTCTAGTCAAAACCACATGGTCTCCTATACAAGTCATCAGGAGAGAATTCCTACAAAAAAAAAAAGAAATTGATTTTACAGAAAAAATGCTGTGATACACTGGGAACACAGTGCTGGCGTGGTTTTGATGCTGGCCCTAATATCAGTTCCGCTACGTTGAACCCAGCATATATGGGGTTAAAAACCAAAAGCAGTCACTCCCCTCCCCTGCTTCTCTAAGGTCCCTTCACAGGTAGATTTTGGTTGTTTTAACCTTTGTATCCCTGAATTCCACAAGGCAAATGAAGTTTTGGCTAATTACCAGTTCTTGAGATTTGTTACAGGGAAATTGATATCAAGAAGCTAAAGCTTCTCAGACCTCAACTCCTTGGCTTCCTGGCACCAGACTTCACCATCCACCATGGAGACAGAGACGGTTGAAGGACACCCACCCACCAGATTCCCTTATCTGGCCATCCTCCTCCCTGCAGGCAGCCTCACAAGACCAAACGCAGGCTGGTGGGAAAGCGCTGACCAGCAAGGCCACAGGCTCCCCCTCCCTACAAGCAGCTACATTCCTCACAACCTTTAAAACCTCTTGCTTCCCATCTTTCGGGGAAATGGGACAAATTTGAGAGCTCTCGTCTCCCGGCTGACGTCTCCCAAAATAAAAACTCTTTCCTTGCCATGAGCCTGGCGTTCTAGTTTTATTTGGCCCCTCTTGTGTGGCAGGTAAAGAACCTGGGAATGTATCCAGTAACAGTTTGAGACCAAAGTAAGGCTCTTATGGCCAAGCTAAATATTTCTTTCCTGGAGCACCACACACAGAGCCTTAATGGGACTATGTGGGTATTTGAAATGCCCAGAAATACCCCAAAACATAAGATTTTAACAGAGTCCTTGCACTTTACATGACATTATTGGTAAAACTGGAGAAACCTGAATGAGATAAAAGGATAAGATAAATAGTAGGATCCATTTCCATATTTGAATGATTGTTCCACATTTGAATGTTGGATAGCTGTGTAGGAGAATGTCTTTGTTTATATGAAAAGCATACTAAAGTACTTGGAGTTGTGAGACATCAGATCAACAAGTTACTCTCAAATGGTTGAAGAAAAAAGTTCTTGGTATTGAACTTGCAACTTTTTGTAAGTTTGAGAGTGCTTAAAAAATTACGTATACATACTTTTTCATGACCTAGCCTAAACTTACCATTCCAGCATTTTTACTCATTATTCCCTTCGTAAATCCTGTACTTCAGTCTCTAGTTTGTCTAGTTTATTGGATATCCTCCTAACATAACATGCTGCAGACTTTCCCATTGATGTGACTTTGCTCTGTTATCTCCACTCAAGAAGCTTTCCAAAAAAAAATCTGCCTGTCAAATTCTGCTTATCCTTGAAGGCATCTCCTAAAGGACATCTCCTCTAAATGACATGTCCTCCATGAAGTCTTCTATCAGAGCCCAGTCCAATGCCTCATACATAGTATGTGCTCAAAATACATCTAGTGAAAAGAATTCAATCACTTATGACTGGAATGGTTAAAGATAAGTTCACAGAAATTGTACATAAGCTGAGCCTCCAGGATCAGAAGAAATCAGCAGTTCAAAGGTAGATAAAGACTTAACTTTTATTCTACAAACAGGAAATAAAGAAGGACATCAAAAAAGGAGATATAAAGTGGTTATTTGAAGGTAAATTTGGGAATGCACTTTAATCATCCGCAGAAAGAAGTGTAAGAGAGATTCAGATCACGGTAATTGGCAGTACAGAAACCCAGCCCTGTGTAGGGGAGGAAGAAATTTTCCTCTACTCTTCTACCTTCTTCTGGCTAGTCTAAGAACTAAATTGACATGAGACAGATTAGAAGGAGAAAATCAAATTTAATTTCATATGTATAGGAACCTCACAAACATGAGAGAGTCAGAGACTTCACATACATGAGAGGTTTAGAGACAGAGAGGTAAAATGAGGTATTTATGCCATCCTGAGCTGAGGAATGGGAGAGGGGCCTGAGGCTTCAGAGGGGATGAGGATAATTCACAGGATGCTAAGAAGAACAGAGGTTCACTAAATAGAGGTTTGCCCCGCCATATAGATAGGTCATAAAAATTTATTTCTGGCAAAAATTCTTATCATGGGCAAGGCCCCCAATTTAAATTCTTTAAGGGAGAGGTAAAAGTTTCTCTTGAGCCTGCAGGGTCTCAATTGCCTTTAGCTCAAAATATTCCACGTGCCAAAGTGACACATCTTGGGGAGGCCTATTCTGAACCCCTTCACATGCTATATTTAGGGACTGGATAATAATCTAGAAGGCTAATGAAACCAAGGAGAAATGAAGAGATTTTTCATATACAAGCCGCTGTTAAACAAGGAAGACAAAATCCTTTTTAAATATGAGGAATGTGTCCAGGTTTTATTTTATTCGATTGCTTGAAAGAACACAGTATTGGGTCCCAGACAAAGATTAGTGATAATCCTAAAACACTGCAACGGGAAGGAGAGCCGAAAAAGAATTCTGTATTCCGGCTATGTATTTCCTAAACCACTTTCCTGGAAAAAGATGCTCCAAATTAAAAATGTATTATTAGTCATAGTCATGAGAAACCAAACATGTAACTGCTAAAGAAAGGAAGTGTTCCTGCTTCTCCCTGAATTTCCTGCATAATAGAGCCTAAAAGGCAAGCACACTTATTTCCTACGTATCCAGAATACTTCATCAGAGGACTACCAAGAGTCATTCAGACGTTACTGACCGCTACTTTAATATAAATCCCATATTTGAGGAGGACTTTCTCATGGATGGGGAAAAAGAATAAAAGTAATTTCAGTTTTTAAAGAAAATATTGGAATAATGCTATTTTGCAATAATCAGCAGCTTGGGAAATAAAGGTCTCACTTACAAAACAAAAAGAGGCAATTTCATAATCAAACAAAGTTGCCAGCACGAACCATCTGCCACTTCACCCTTAACCCTGCACTTTTTTCCTCTATGACATTTTAGGAGGTTCAATACTTCTATTAAGCTGTGGATCACCAGGTTGTTCGATATTTTTGCTTCACTAACAATCTCACTACAATACCAAAGAAACAAATCTCGCAAGATCCTTACAAAGAAATGCATTTTTACAAAGATTTCCTGAGTAAAATATACTGAAATTGATTCCAAAAAGCTTGGAATTTCTCCACTGATTTATGCCATCCTGTTGCCTGTTTCTAACCTTTCCCAGAGACTGATACCTTGTGTGCTTTGCTAGATCTCTTTATCTTTCTCACAGCAGTCTCCTGAGACTAGTGTGACTTGAGTAGAAGACCCTCAAAATACCTTCTGATCCTGAGATTCTGTCATCTATGGGTATGAAATATCCTTAATATAATCAATTAGAATTAACCATTGCAGGTCTCAGGTCCCATTAGGTTTTCCTTTTCAAAGTCCAAAATTAAACTTAAACTCACTAGGCAAAAAGAAATCACGTGGCTATTTTTTGCAAATTATCATTCTTTTGGGGTACTTTCCCAGAAAGGGATTAAAAGGAAAAGGGCTCATTTACACTCTAGGAATGAATAATAATGGCTTATAATGACCATGACAATAAGCACCAGCCCACGGTATCTAGGGCTTAGAATAAATCAGGGGGGCCTAATGTGAAACACACAGCGGTCCTAATAGAAAGTGGGCTGAGGACCTAATGAGAAATGCAATGATTTTTCTCATGCCTTTCCATTAATTGGTGGTTTAGTTTCTGTGACATTGATTTGTAGTGAACTTTAAATAGTTTATTCCATGCACACATTCATGTTCTCTTATCTCTTGACTTGGAGATCACTAGATGTCACAAAGGAAGACCAAAAAGAAGAAAATTACACCTGAAATATGTGGAGAAGGCCTAAGCAAATATTCAGGCTATTTTAGTCTGTTTGAGTGAGTACACTAAGCCTAAGAGGTTAATAATTGTTGTTGAGAGGGTTGTTGGGAACACTCAGCAAGTTGTAGTAAATCCTTTTGTGCATAAAAAGTTTCCTAAACTGGATTCTGAGTAGTATAGTTGATACATTTCATATTTATGAAGTTGATGATATCATCTCATCTTCTCAAATTCTTACATAAGAAAAGAGAGAATATCATTCTTTGACCCATAAATCAGAATATTCTAAGGACAGCTGTGTCTACACAACCAAAACATTCATAAATCATGTGGCTTCAACCAGTCTTTTGGGGGAAAAAAAAAGCAAATTAACTTGAAAGCAAATGTTAACATTTTAAATAACCAATTAGAAACTAGAATTGAAAATTAGTCATTTGGTTAAAACAAATTGTATGTTCTAAATAAAGCAATGATTGATTTTGTTACATCATTGGAAAAAAACTTTGAAAGAATTGGTTCCTTGGTATTTAGAGTTGGATATTAAGATAAGTTTTAGGAGAAAAAAATATAGTCTAAAATTCACAGAGCTGAGAAACACTATGTTGAAATTTATAACACTTTCAATTGTTCCAATTATTAGAAAGGTTTTATTTTTAGATATGTTACCGAACCAGATTCGTTTTTGCCTGTCGCCCGGAAAGCCAAACACAAAGATGATGAGATTGCAGCAGAGAGAGAGTTTAATCACAAGGCAGCCAAGTGAGGAAATGGGAGAACAAGTCCCAAATCCACCTCTTCGAAAATGGGGACTCAGGGATATTTATGGGATAGGGGGCAAGGTGGTCTGAAGTGTGGAGATAGATGACTGGAGGTGAGGAGAGGTGAGGTAATTGATGATCTGCACAAGCATAGTCACACTTCATGCCTCTTCATAGGGCTCATGTTCACAAAATGGTGGTGTTGGCATGACCCGGGGATGGAGGTTTTAGCTTCTTGACATCAAAAGGTCACTTACCAGACATCTGCATGGGCCCAGTTGATGGATTGGTGGTCTCAACAGGTCTGAGCTGGACAAGTGGTTCTAATTCCTGAAAAACAGTTCAAACACCCATTACCATGATGACCCAGGGGCCAGAGAGATGTTATCTATAGGAACCTAGTGGGAGTCAGCATATTGCCTAAATAGCACAGTTAACAATGGGCAGGAGAACAACTAAAAGCTATAATCAGTAATTGCAAAAAGGAAAAAAACTTTAGTTACTAGCTACTTAATCATCAATGGCTAACTGTTTCCTGGTTTCAGATACTCCCAACGAAATTAGTTAAGACAGTAAATAATGGTATATTTGTAGCAAGTGTTTCAAAGTTAATGAGAATTATTAAAGATAATTTTTATCACATGCCTTCCCTACAAAGTCAGGAGATTAATAACTAAATAGGGACATTACCCACAGCTTGGCTGCCAGGAAGAATAATACAAACTAATTAACAAAAGACCTTCGAGGAAAGTGGTCTCATTTACAATCTTGATAAAAAGGAGGAGAGAAAATACCACAAAGGAAATGATAAACAGATTCTTCCACATACTAACGATTTTTTCTTTATAATAAAATATATCATAACTAAAATAAATCGGAAAAAGCTAAGGAAACATTTTCAGGAAAGGACATAAAATTGAAAAGAAACATATAAGAAAAAACTAGCAAACAATTGGAAAAATTAAAGAAATTGCAAATGAAAATTTTGAAAATGTTATACTTTAGTAAGTGTGCAAAATAAAAATAAGATAATTATCTATGCTGGTAATGTGTATATGTAAGTTGATAAATATTTTAGAAATCATTTTTACTATGTGTTCCAAAATGTTATATCCTTTGATGCAGTAATCTCACTCAAGGGAATTTTCCTAAGGATTATCTAAAGAAAGACTACCTATACTCATTGTAGATTTATTTATGGTAGCAAAAACCCTGGATATTTAGCAATAGGAAATGATTAATTAAATTTAGGCCTATCAACTTGATGGAATAGTATTGGGCAATAATTAAAATATTATTTGTGAGGATTCTGTAGCAACACATCATAAGTATTAAGTGAAAATAGCTGTTGAAAAACTGCATAGGTGTAGAGAATAGAAAAGAATGTGGAAAAAGAAAAAAACTTCAGTAGTGGAAATATTGTTAATTCTGAACCTAATTTTTATCCACGTTTGTTTGAACCTATTTGAGGAGAAAGATAATAAAGTAAAAGATTGTTCAGGCCTCTATTGGAATTCAACAATTTCAAGATAATTAAATATAAGCTCTTCTAACTAAACCTGCATTGCAATTTATTTCAAAAACAACATTCTTCAATTATATATGTGCTGTGAAATTATATTCAATAAAAGATTTGATCAGTGCCGTCAATTCAGGTATACGAGGTTTGACAGGGTGTTTTACCTAACTAATTGATAGTGTTTTGAATTCTAGAGCAAGGCACTGAGGTCTGCTACAGGTGGAGGATGATAGAAAAGGCCACACAGCAGAACCAGAACAGTTCTGATTAGAAATCACCTCAAGGTGCTTTGTGAGGAGAACCAGAACTTTCCTCTATATCCTTTATAATTTTACCTGTATGATTATGTGTAAAAAGTGCTGCATGATAGATGTTAGCTCAGAGCCGGTCTTCCTCAGCAAAAAGAGGAAGATTAGCATGGATGTTAGCTCAGGG
The DNA here is from genome assembly GCF_057802395.1 of Ceratotherium simum simum. Classification (NCBI taxonomy): domain Eukaryota; kingdom Metazoa; phylum Chordata; class Mammalia; order Perissodactyla; family Rhinocerotidae; genus Ceratotherium; species Ceratotherium simum. The sequence goes on along the minus strand of NC_141907.1, from coordinate 73,520,121 downwards.
CTGATCTTCCAAAAAAAAAAAAAAAAAAAGTGCTGCATGGATTTCATTAGAATGCAAGCTTCGTCTGTCTGCACAGATCCTTTGGTTGCTGTCATAAAGGCCTAAGTTAACCATTTGTCTCTAGATATTATACATCAATACCCAAACCGAGCATTAGAGCAGAGGTCAAAAGCTAAGGGCCTGGGGGCTAAGTCTGGTTTACACATTTATGTTTGGGTACAGTGCTGATGAAAGTTTGAATTGGAATGCCTTATGGTGGAGCAAGCAATCTCGACCACTTCATTCATTTTTGTTATTTGCCTGGTCCCAGAGGCGTTTACACTGACACATTTGACACCTATATAAGACACAATTTTTTGGACTCAGAACTAGCGGGAAAATGACTGTGATCTAAAAGTTCTTGTGAATAGGCCCATCATGGTTACCCTCCAGGGCCTGCTAATTCATTGATGGCTCAATTTTCCTTACAAAGCCTGGGGCTCTGGCTGATGAGTTTGATTTCCTCAAGGCAATGTGGTTGCCCTGGTCGGGAGGTGGGATGGCCTCACCCCTTCTTCCCTGAGCCCAAGGGGCTGAGGTATTTTGTAGCTGTTGTTTGGGGATCAAACCTTCAGAGCAAGGTTGGAATTAGTCAGCCTTTGGTAACTTGAGAAAGCAGCTGGGAGAAAGCACCCTTACCCTCTGTCTCTACCTCCTTAATTGACTATTAGGCAGTAATAGTTAAACATGATGATGCTGGCATTAGTGATAGTGTATGGAGGGTCCTCTACCCCGGTTTAAAAGAAAAATATGATAATTTAGAACATATTGCAATTAAGCATGCATTACATTTAACACCTTTCATCTGAGAATCTTAGAGGTTTATAGAAATTAGCTGGTTAACTTTTAATGAATGAGGTATTTTTATTCTTCGAGCTTGCAGACCACCTATAAAAATCATAAATGGAATTTCAAGATGTGAAAGAAACGGATAGAATAATAAAAAAAAATAAAATACATTGTCCTTTCAGGGGCTTCAAATCTGTCCGATAGGAGGAAACATTGCATTTAGTAGATACAGGCATCAATGGGGCCCTGGCTATGAAAAATCACGTTTCCTCTCTCGAGTATTTTTTCACAACTAGATTCAAATAATAACCACTTCTGTGTAAAAAGGGCAGCTGTTACTCAGGCATCTTTAGCTTTTTGGTGACATCTACTGTACAAAGAGGGAAGTTCCATGGAATCATTCTATACCCAGAACATGTTCTAGACTTTATTTTATTTTTGTATTTAAAATGCTACAACTTTGATACTTCTTGTCAGTATAAGTTGGCCTCCTTAAAAAAATTTAAGGATATTTAAATAATTTCCATATTCATTGCACTACAGAGCTATAGAAATATCACTCCATGCTGACAAATCCTAACAATTTTCTGGTACATAGTTTAAAGGTATCATTTCAACTTAGAGATTTTGCTCAACCTCTGTTCAAATATTAGGAAAAACATTGAAGTGAATATTTAAATGCATTTTCTTACATTTAAAGACAACCAATTATGAGGACCAATTAAAATGTTATTAATATTATAATAGTAATATTTATAGTAGAACTTGAATTTTAAAGGAAATCAAAGCTCCTAATTGGTTGTCCACTTGACTTTCTATTTCTCATTCTAGCCATAAAAAAATAAGCACAATTATCTGGTGTGCACCAGGAAATAAGCATCATTTATACTCCTACCTATGCCCCACCTCTTCCACAGCTGATAGTTTGCAGAAGACCTAAACACTTCATTTCATAGCTCATGATTATAACTAGGAAATTCTTTCAGAGGCATTTGGTAATTCAACAACAAAGTAAACAATTTTTCATTGAGTATCTATTATATACAGGCATTATGCTAGATACTTTCACCAGTGTAACATAGGATGAGATGGTATAGCTCCAAAGAAAACCTCAAAATAAGGGCCCCATGTTCCATAACACAACCTAGTCTCACCCACTCTGGTAAGAGATGAGAAGAGAATTTCCCCATTGACCATGCCTCTTCAGTCTAAAAAAATAAAAATAAAAAAAAAAACCTTTTTAACCTGTCCCTTGTAATCCAGTGGACAGACAGCCATTTCAAGTTCACTGGAGGGTAAAAACCAGATATGGTAGAAGTAAACAAACCTAGAGTTCAAATAACGTTACATAAACAGGTTTAAACTATTAAGTAATTGCTTCCCCAGTGTGATTTTCTTTTCAGTCCAATGTACTGAAGAGGAGGAAGACTATCCTCTACCCACTGTGGGTCCTTTCTGGGTGGGCTACAAATTAAATTGACAAGAGACAAAATAGCAGGAGAAAATCAAACAAAGCTTTATAACATGTATACATGGGAGAGACCGGGGAAACTGAGTTTCTTGACAAATGGAGGAGGTTTTTACCTTAAATAGAATATTCAGGTAGACAAAGGAGGATGTTGGGGGTGGGGGAGTCAGCTATGGGGGATGACCAGAAAGCACAGTAATCAAGAGTGTGCAGATTTAAGTCCTTGCCTTCTGCACTGATAAGAGTTTCTAGAGATAAGGTCATGCCCCATTCTTCCTGATACAGAGATGGAAATACCTTTACAAATGGAGATTTCCCTTAAACAGAGCTTTGATAAAAATGGGCTTAGCAGGGACCCTTCCAGTCTATTGCTTTTAGGAAGTTTGGGGGAATGTCAAATGCCCTTCAGAGAAAATAATTAAGGTAAAGAGACATATTTTGAGATGGCCAATTCTGATCCCCCACAGTATCTTTTTTAAATTAATGACCCCAAGGCCCAATAATTTGCATGAATAAAATAACCCATATCAACTAATTATTCTGTCATTATTTTTATAATTACAATTTAATAATTAAATATATAATTATTAATTATTTTGTAAATATGTATTGGCAAGGTTGGCTCGCTATGTGAACAATAAAATATATGCTGTTTCTGAAGAGTTTACAGCCTAGAAAAGGGATGCCTCAATAGTTCAAATCAAATCAGAATGCATTAAGCGACTAAATGAGAAATATAGCAATGAGATTATGATTTAGAAGAGTACTTCCAGGTGAGGGAATCAGAGGAAAATTTATGGAGAAAGTGATCCATTTGATCAAATATGAAGAGTGTGTGCATTTTCAAAGTGGTGGTGTGGGTAGTCTAGGTAAGGAGGAATTCAAGGTCATCGCAGAGGCCAGAAGCCTGGACATGTGCCTGACACTGAGCAGCCCAGTGTATTTGCTCACTGGACAGGCGTGGGCTATGAAAGGAGTGACCAGGAAACAGGCAGAGCCTGAACTGTCTCACAAAGGGCCCTGACTTGCAAACTAAAGAGTTTGCATATTTTTACCAGGAAAGCTGATTTCCTTACTCCAGATCCCTAGATCATGGAAGGGAAATATCTTCAAATCTGAGTTTCAGTCAACTTTCTTTCAGCTTCATCTCAAAGCTATTGCTCTGGGTTGGGTTTTCCAGCTTCATTCTTCCTGTACTTTCGATTTCTTCCTGACCTTAGATTAACGCTTTTGGGCAAGTTATTAGCTGTAGATCTTTCACACCAGATGAGTTTACACTTTCAATTTTGAAAAATCTGTGTTTCCCCCACTTCCTCTAAAAATTATAAATTACAGATAACCACGGTTTTGCCCTGAGAAATTATTTTTTTATGCTCACTGTCAGTTTTTAAGTACTTTAGATTTCTCTCTCCGAATACATTCTATCACATTCAGGCATAGGCTTTCCCTTACCACTTCCAGTAAGTGAAGGGACATTGTGGGAACACATCCATCATCTCCCCTGATCACAGAAGATGGAAAGGTAATAGCATAGAGAAGGCAGGAGGGAACCTCACCCAACTTAGTTCTTTTCACTCATCTTCCAAAAAAAACCTCAGTTCTCCTAAAGTTTGAAATAATCCTTTCTGTGACCTGTCAATAAAATATATGAACAGCTTATTTGAAATGCCTAATACATAAGCATAAAACTATTCAGAGCTAATTAAATTCAGATTACAACTCAACTGCAAATTATAAATATACACATGGTATTTGAGATTCTGCCTAGAATTTAATATTTATCGTAATTCTAGAAATAACTAAACATTTTCCTACTAGATCAAGTTTTGGGTTCTCAACTCTACCCCAGACAAGTGTAATTTTTAATTTCTAATTTATGTGTTTATTTTTTTCATCGTTTATCATTATTCTTCTACTAACCTCAGCACATAATAAAAATTAATTCACTGTCTTTTTTCTTTAGTTCATAGTCTCAACTTAACTTCACACAATCTATAGAAGGAAAATAGAACAATTTCAATGGACAGAATTATAAAGATATTTCACATTTCTGTACTAATTTTTTAAATTTCTGCATGAGTGAGGCATCTTGATTTATCTCTGTACAAATCTATGGTAAACTGATGAAATGGCTATAAATAAGCCACAGTTCTCTCTATAATCCAGTTGTAATCTCTGTAATTTATACCCATGCACTATACTGGTTTTCCCTGCACACGTGCCTCTCCCTTAGATAACATTGTGAGGACTGCCATCTACTGACAGAGCAGGCGGCACTTAAGTAAGATGATTTAAGAAGAATAACCATGTAATTTATTGTCCGGATCAGGACACTTTTGAGAGTGAAAAAATAGTTTTTTACATCGTTCTCAAAACTATATAAATTTTTTTTTCTAAAAATAAAAATTTTATATCTGCATCAACTAAGAAAAATTTTAAAACTTCTTCATATTCATTATGTGAACATTAAAAAATAACATAAGCAGAATAAATATTCTTGGTACATATTCACATTCTTTAATAGATTTTGTAGTGGTATCTGTCTCTAATACATCACCTGAATTTTTCTAAGTGTATTTTTAATAAAATTTTATTATTTTTGTATTTTAAAATTATAAATGTTTTGCTGAAAACTTTTTAAAGGATATTTTATGGTTAATAAATTTGAAATTGTTGATATAGTCAATCAACTCCTCTCTGTAGGCTATAATTAGGAAAATACTTTCTCTGCAGGTGCTGACGTACTTGACAATTTTCAGAGTAAATTCTGCTAAATGGCAGACCTTGTCATATGGTCTCGTATTGTTCCCGATAGATTTCTCCTCAAGGTAATAATAAATGCAACAGGGGCCAAAATGGCAAAGCTAAGTATCTCATGCGGAAAACGGTCTGATAAACCAACCTTGCAATTTGTGGAGTAGCTAACTACGATACATGTTAGATGGAATGTCTCACTAACTAATGGTATTATTGGTTTAAGGCAGTGGGAGATCAGAGGCCACCCAGATAGGACCTTGCTCAGCATTTTTAACAAAAATACAGAGTGTTTCCAGTTCGAGATGGGACCTGAAAGATGCAAGCAGCACCCCAGGGTAATAAAACCAAGAAAACGGAACCTTCTAATGTTGCCTAGAATCACAGTTCCATAATCAAAAGTCCCGTTTTCATTTCAAGTGACACCAAAGCTGTCCCTATATTGCTTTAATTTAAAAATGTCTGAGAACATTGTACTCTGTAAATCAACCTAAGTGTCCTACAACAATGTTGCACTACAATGGTATTCGCAGTTTGTTCAGAGTTGAAATTTTTTAGTTAAAATATTTAATAGAGCTCTTTAAAAAAATCTTCAACTTTCAAAACTTTTTGAGAATTGTAATGACTGTAACAGACTTAACAAACAGGAAGACACTGAAATTTATCCTTACAAATGAAGAGGACGAATCAAACAAATTAAATAATGAGAATTCTGCTGGCATAAAAATTTAATTTTGAAATTTTATAATTGCATTTCAGAATATCTCAACTTGTGGGGAAATTTTATGATGAAGCTAAACTGGGTAAAATATTCAAAAGAACTACAAATAGAGACAATATATTTGATGGGTTTTGTCTAGTAAAAGTATTTGCTGAAGAAAAGTACCCTGAAGGGGGGACAAAAATTACAGTAAGTGTGAATGTATTTGGGTGGCAATATTTACATATTTCAAAATGAAAAAAAAATTAAAATTCAGGAGATCCCTCATTTAACAGAATCTGTTCTAAATTTACCAAGTACACAATCTGGGCATCACACTATCAGGATCTACCATGTAGTAGCCATAGGACTTCGAACATTACCTCTAAAATCCTTTTTCTCCCTCTGTAGAATAGGCATGGTAATAGTACCCACCTCACAGATTTTTTGTGAGACTTAAGTGCCATTATGGATATAATTTACTTATCATAGAGCCTCAATAGATTAGCTCAATAAATGTGCTCAATAAATGTCAGATGCTGTTGGTCTTGTTACTATCATCATCACCATCATCATTTCCTCTCCTTTAACTCTGTAAAGAGGAAGAATATATGGGACAAGCTGTTCAAGGGTAATAACATGTATATGTATCTTAGAATATGTATCTTAACACCACAATGAGAATAAATGTGGGTAAGAACCACTGACCGGTCAGATTATAGTTTAGAGCTGGTGTGTAAAGCAGATATGTTTTGATCCTCTTCTCAAAATTAAAATCTTAGTTATTTCAAACTTGTTTTAAAATACTAGATGTGTGTCTTCTTGCTATAGGAGATGGAAAGAGGATTAGTCTCCTCTACATTTATGAAGAGATTTAGCCTCAATGGTGCAAGTTCTACCATCAACTACTGCAGAAATAAAAGTTAGAGGTGAATTTCTCTAAAATTCAATGCAGCAAATTTAGGAGACATCTTTCAAAATATACTTGACTTATGATCAACACTGTACGTAGCAAAAATATTCACTTCTTTACACATGTGTATTTTGCTACAACTTCACCCTAGAAGTTCCATCAGGAAGTTATGTTGCTTAAAATCAAATATTCCAGAGTTGAATTATTCAGATTTGCTACAGTCAAATGGGAAATTATTAATATCTGCTTTAGGGCCCATTCTTCATGGTGAAAAAAGAGATATTAGCTTTCTATTGTGGGTAAAACAAATTTAGATATTGATTGTGTACCCTTATTTGCATTGGCCACCAGGAAGCTCAGATCTGAAACTGAAGCCCGCCCGTCATTAATAATTTAAATAACAAAAGATAACAAACGTTGGCAAAGGTGTGGAGAAAAGGGAACCATTGTACGCTGTTGGTGAGAATGTAAACTGGTACAGACACTACGGAAAACAGCATGGAGGCTTCTCAAAAAATTAAAAATAGAACTACCGTATAATCCAGCAACCTCACTTCTGAGCATATATCCAAAGGAATTGAAATCAGGATCTCCAAGAGATACTTGCACCCCCATTTTCATTGAAGCATTGTTCAAATAATCAAGATATGGAAACAACCTAAATGTCCATCGATGGATAAATGGATAAATAAAATGTAGTATATACATACAATGGGATATTATCCAGCCTTCAAAAAAGAAAGAAATCCTGCCATTTGTGACAACATGGATAGACCTGGACATTACGCTAAGTGAGTAAGCCAGGCATGGAAAGACAAATACTGCATGATCTCACTTATATATGAAATCTAAAATAGTCAAATTCATAGAAGCAGAGAGTAGAATGATGGTTGCCAGGGTCTGGGGGGAGCGGAAGTAGGGAGATGTTGGTCAAAGGATACAAAGTTTCAGTTATGCAAGATAAGTTCTGGAGATCTACTATACAGCATAGTGCCTATAGCTAACAATACTGTATTGTATACTACTTAAACTAAGAGCATAGATCTAAGTTAAGTGTTCTTTCTACAAAATTAATAATATTAATAATAACAATAGGGACAAGAAGAAACTTTATGAGGTAATGGAATGTCTATGGCCTTGATGGTGGGGATGGTTTCACGGGTGTATGCTTATCCTCAAACTCATTGAGTTGTATACATTAAATATGTACGGCTTTTTACACATCAAAAAGAAAAGACAATTCTGGACAGTGTAGTGATTATATATTGCCATTAATGTGTGACAGTAAAGAAATAGCTTCTGTAGAGAGGAATAATTTGATAAGCAAGCCATGGAGTACAATTAGATTAATGCAAATTGAAGACAGAATCTTATATTTTTTACTCTGCTTGCATTTAGACATTTAATTATTTTTCTAGCAGATAAATTGACAACTGGAGTTGTTTTTCTGATAACACAAACACAAATTATATCTTCACTTGTTAATAAAGATTCTTCAGCTATCCTTAATCTGAAAATAAATATTTATATGTTCTTTCACTAAAAAAAATAATAATCATTGTGCAAGATCATGAGTGTATACATTGTCAAAGTTTTTATTTGATTTTGCCTTAAATTTTGTTTGAATATATAATACAAATGTAAATATAGTACAAATTTTGAATGGTTCAAAATTCAAAAGATATAAAAATATATACACTAACAGTCATCCTCACTCCTCTATCCTTCAACTATTCACTTCCCCACTCCTATTAGGAAAAAAATATTGTTACCAGTTTCTTTTCTATTCTTCCAGAGGTCTTCAAGGAATATATAAACAGGTGCATATACTTTTTCTTTTCTTTCTTCGTTCTTTTTTTGCAGAAAAGGAGCAAGCCATACACATGATTTTACCCTTTGCTAATTTTTAAATAATATGTGTAGACATAGTTTCATATCAGTACCTACAGATCTTCTACATTCTTATTATAGTTACTTAGTATTCAATTTTTTGCATGTACCATAATTTATTTAGCCCAACCCACACTAGTAACATTAGGGTTGTTTTCAATCTTTTGCCGTTTCAAATAGTACTATAATTAACAACCTTGTAAGTACATTACTATTTCACACACGACAATATTTGTAATTCTTAAGAGTTTTTCCAAAATATATAAGTATTACCAATTAACATTCTCACTAGTATGCTACTATTTTTTTTATATCTGCCAGTTTGATTGGTGAAGAATAATATTACAGTGATAGTATTTTCTTATTGTGAGTGAAGTTGGGCATTTTTTATAATTAAGAACCATTTGTATTTTCTGCTAATTGTCTGTTCACATCATTTGCCCTTTTCCGTTGGATTGATGATCCTTTCCGTATTGATTTTTTGAAGTTCTTTTTATATTAGGGAAACTAGACTGTTGAATGTAAGGGGTTGCAAATCTTTCTTCCAGTTGGTCATTTTTCTCTAGGGGTTTACCTTGCAGAAATTTTATTATTTTATTATTGTTGTTGTTGTTTTATGTGGTTGAATTATCAAGCTTTTATTTTATATATTCTCAATTTTGAATCATACTTAGATCGACTTTTCCTCTCTGAGATTATTTAAAAACTTTCTATGTTTTTTTGTTTCTGAGGAAGATTGGCCCTGAGCTAACATCTGTTGCCAATCTTCCTCTTTTTCTTTTTTCTCCCCAAAGCCCCAGTACATAGTTGTATATCCTAGTTGTAGGTCCTTCTAGTTCTTCTATGTGGGACGCCACCTCAGCATGGCTTGATGAGCGGTAAGTAGGTCTGAGCCCAGGATCCCAACCGGGGAACCCTGGGCCACCGAAGCAGAACGTGTGAACTTAACCGCTATGCCACTGGGTCCGTCCCTAATTTCTTAAAGTGCTCATTGAATTCAATGTTTAGTCTTCACTGCTTATTGAACTCTTTCCAATTATTTTTGGGTCTAGAGTTTCACCTGTTAACTAGTTTCATCAAAGAAGAAATTTGTGTTTAATTTTCTCATTCTTCTTGTTGCCTTCCTGTAACTTCTTAGAGAAGGAGGAAATACTGACTGTATGTTCCCATTTTTAAACTGAAAGTCTTTGTTTTTTCTAAGTCTTATTTTATCCAGTGTATTTGTGTAAGTCAAGATCTAGAGTCTCAAAGGGTCTGCTACAGAGTTTTTCCCTCTAAGGGCAAACGGAAAGCATTAAAGGGTCTTAAACAGAGTGACATCATGAGATTTGTTTTTCATTTAGAAGACTCTGTAGCTGTAACAAAGTGAATGTTTGGTAGTAGGGCACAGCCAGAGGCAGGTAGACCAGCTAGGAGGGTGTTGGAGGGTCTAGAAAAGTAAAATGTACCAAAAGTAATTCTGGGAATAGAGAGATCTGGATGGATCTCAGAAACATTAAGCAGAAGGAAAAACTAAGTTTTCCAGACTTACCAACTAGATAAATGATGATGTCTTTCACTAAAGTAAAGAAAGCCAAATAGGCACAGTTCAGAAATGGAAATGCTCCACTCACAGAATTATGATAAATTAATCATATGGTAGGAGATGAGGATCATTTATACGTATTTAAAATGGTAGATTTTTCCACTTCCTGTCTTTATGGATTATGAAAAATGATAGCACAATAGAACCAATATCTAGGTAACATGAATCAATCAACAAACATTTTCAACATATCCACTGGATAGAAAAGATAGTACTCTCAAACAATGTTACCAGTTGGGTGTACTGAGACCAAACTCATAAAAGAACCAGCAGCACATTGTGGTATTTGCTAAGTACGCCAATGGAATACTTTTTTAAAACATATTTTCTGTTTTGATCATTTTATAATGTTGTAAACCAATGTTACCTCAATAAAAAAATGGATAATTTTTTTAAAAAGTATTCCAAAATGTCTGGTAATACGAGTGAAATTTTCTTTCAAAACACAAAATTAAAAAATGTCATCTTTTTATGTAGAAGTTCTGCTTCTAGAAATTTATGCTAGGAAAATAGTGAAGAAATTATGAACAAAAAAACCCATGGGATAAATGAAGTGATAAACAGTGATGTTAATGCTTTCTCTAAGGTTTTTGCTTATAGATGCAACACACAATCTTCTTTCTGATCATGCTCGAGGTCAACAGAACACTCTTCTGAAGTTTAAACAAAAAGTCTCAGTTAGACAATTGAGATCTTTTCCTGTCCGTTCCTCCTATCTCTTTTTACTTCATCCTCTAGGGCTGAAATCTATCCAAAATTCAGACAAGGATGAAGACAGGCTGACAATAGTATCCTTAATTGTCTATACTTTCCTCCACTGTTTTTCTTTAATATTGATATTTTTTGGTTAACAACCACAACTTTGGTGTGCTTCTCCCACCCTTCAAAACAACCTTGTTATATCCCTTTATAATTATCATGGACAGACTTCCTGAGCTTAAAAAAACAAAAAAGGAGAATGTGTTTTCTTTTGGACCGAGCCTTAAAAATACAAATGATAAAAAGAAGTCATCTTTTTATCTAGAAGTACTGCTTCTAAAAATTTATGCTAGGAAAATAGTGAAGAAATTATGAATATGTATGCATAGAATGGTGCTCTTTGAGTTTTAACAGTGAAAATTTAGCCCTCGTCTATATTAACACACAAAAAAATGGATTGGTTACATAATAACAATGCAACTATACAATAGAATAATATGTCGTCATTAAAAAATAATAAAGTAGAACTGAAAGTATCATAAGAAAAGAACATAGACAATATATTATCACATTAAAAAGCAGCTAATGGGAGAGTATTATAGCACAGTAATCTCTCTCTATGTATCTATATGCATAAAGAATTCTGAAAGGAATTACCCAACAGGGTAACAGTAGTTATCCTTGAAGATGTAGGATTGCAGGGTTACTTTCACTTCTTCTCGACCATTTGAAATTTTAGAATGAGAATATGTTACCTGAAAAAAATAAAAGATATTATGAAATGACTTCCTTTGTTGTCTTATGAAGAGCTTTCTGGACAACCCTCCTTTAGACAGAGAAAATCACACAGGCCAAATGACATAGAAACTCTTTCTCCTTTGATTGCCTCCTGACTCCTAGTACTGAATGGCCTCCCATTCCCAGCAACTAGAATGAAAACTGATACCCTTGCTACTTTGATGGGGTTTGCTGTTTGGCCAATTCATGACTACTTCATGTTCATTTTTGTAACTTCAAATACTGATCAATTATACAAAAGTAGCTCGCCATTTGAGGAAAACCCAAAAATAGGGTTTCACTATTTTTATTAAGGTAAAACATTCTCTCAGTTACCCAAATTCAAAATTATAAAACCATCTTTAATTTCTTCTTTGCTTCCCATATCAAATGTCTAACACAGTCACCCATATCCTCTCACTCTTTTCTACACTATACAATAGGGGTCAGTAAACTTTTTCTATGAAAGGCCAGGTAGTAAATATTTTAGCACAACAACATGCTTAGATCTTAAATGCCCTTTGCTAAGTGAAAGAAGTCAGACATGAAAAGGTTCATTTTGTACAATTCCATTTATATAGCACTCTGGAAAAGGCCAAAATATAGGCACAGAAAGCAGATTAGTGGTTGCCAGTGATAAAGGAGTGAAGGCAGGAGTTGAATATAAATGAACAACACAGGGGAACTTGGGGGTCAGTAAACGGTTCTGTATGGACCTCTGGCAGCAAATACGTGACTCATTGCATTTATCAAACCTCAAAGAACTGTACATCACAAGGAGTGAATTTACTGCATGTTAATTTTTTAAAAATCAAATCAAGCAGCATGTGCGGAAGGATGCGGACTGTGACAAATCTAGCTATATTACAAATTAATTACATAATCACAGAAAGTTGTTGACTTAAGTAACTTTGGCAAACAGTATTTGGATACTTTAAAGCTAAAAACAACAAGAAATGTACACAAACACTGTGCTCTAGTTTAGGGATGGACAAACTTGCTCACTAAAGGACCAGATAGTAAATATGTCAGGCCTTGCAGACAATACTCTCTGTCACAACTGCTGAGCCCTGCACTTGGAGCACAGAAGCAGCCATAGACAATGCACAAACCAATGAGCATGGCTATGTTGCAATAAAACTTTATCAAAACAGGCGCTGGGTCAGATTTGGTCTGTGAGCCTTAGTTTGCCAATCCCTGCTACAGTTGGTAGTGTGTTCCTCACAGGAATTGAGAGTTGGGTTTCTTATTGTCAGCAGAAGTTACAAATAAGGAAAGGGTGAATGCTAGAATGAATCATGTGGTACTGGATTGGAGATGGGGTATTTAACGAACTCATGATTTTATTTAAATGCCTACAAATATAGACAGAAATGAATACAGATCTATTTGTAGGCATGAGTTAGGTACACACATATATACCCTAGTTCTGTCCACTAAGAGGTACTAGAAGAAGTGTCACCCCAGCAGCAATGAGCTTGGTTTCTAAATATCATCCCTAATAAAAGGAACCAAGACTCCTTGGAAAACTGGTTTATTCCGGGGCTGGGACAGCGAAAACATAAGATGATCCTGGAACAGTTTGTGATGCCAGAAAGTCAGGAAATGATCAAAAATAAGTAATAAAAGATCAAGACGTATTGAAAGGGCACAGGAAACAAGCCGAAAAAAGCTCCCAATAGCCAAAAATAGGACTATTTGAAAACCAAAATAAGTAACAATAGTATTGGACTGTAACCCAAAAAAAGAAAGAAATATCCACACTGATATTTTTTTAAAAAGTAAATAAATAAATGTGGGAGAAGGGATTAGTCTTCTTTACAAAAGATTTCCAAGTAAAAAGATTTAAGGGATGAGGGAAATTGTCATTAGAGCACAATATAATTGCCTCAGGTGTGATAGGTTAAAAACCTACCACACTGGTTTATAAATGCGGTGCAATTAATACTACCTTATGAGTAAGACATTTTTTCTAATTGTAATCCATTTGTCATTACAGGCTTAGGGTGAAAGGACATATGACACCTGTCTTTAAGGTCTACTTCTGAAGAAATTAGATAGATCTAACAGCATCAGAGATAATATCTGCTTCCCTTGGTATAGCTTGGCAGAAGCCTCAGGCCTCTGTGAGAAGCCCATTGTTTGACGTGATGCCCAACTCAGCCCAGAACCAGTAATGAGACGAATGCAGGAAGGTCCTGAGCTAGTTGAGTCAAATAAATACATAGATCTCCATGTCCTGTATGTATGGATCCAGAAGTGTCCACATGACCCCAGATACAGAGTACTGAGGGGACCAATGGGCCAACAAAGGCTTGGGGGTCAGGGCTGAAATATTCCAAAATTTCAACACTGTAGGCAAATGACTAGAACCATTGATTTCACGGCAGGTGCCAGCACACTATCTCAAAACACCATGCGTAAGTGGCTATATCCCAGTGGATACCAGTTAGGGGCTAGATAAGACTCCACACCTCACAAAAAACCAGCAAGGATTCATATAATTCAATATGCCTCCCAAACCCCTTTCTCTTCTGTTCCCACAAAGTAACTTAAGCCTCCTAAAACCCCAGAAATCATCTGGAATTAGAGCAAGGGGGAGAAGTAGAAAATTTAAAAGACTGACTACTTACACCAAAAAGCCTGAAACAAGCCAAAGAGGTTATTTATACTGGAACAGATTGAGAGACCATTACTTTATATTCTCAAGTGGGGTGTTTTGTAGAAGATTAAAAAGTTACATTTCATTTGCAAATATGAGAAGCAATTACTAAATTAGTGAGCTTAACAATACCTGTTTACTTTTGTGTACCATTAGACTGAAAGTTCTGTGGAAACTGAAACTGCATCTTTCTTTTTTACCATTGTATGCTGTGATAATAGATATTTAATAAATATTTGTCATGTGAATGAATGAATGAATAATGAGTTCACTGCCCTGGAGCTCAAGACCTGGAGACGCAGGCAGACATGTAAACAAATATTTAAAACAAACATTAATAAAAGATATGGTACTATCCAAGCATCTCTGCCTAGGCTGGGCAAAAAAGACTTCAGAGAGGAGGTATGTAGATCTTGAACGATTAATAGGGTCTGAAAAGGATCTTCTGAACTAGAGAGAAATTGGAAACTTTCTTGAGGTTAAAAGCAGTAATTTTATGCTTCTTAGTATTTTCTGAGCCTCGGTACAGTAACAGGCGTTCAGTAAATATATTGATTTGATTTGAGTTTCAGTTTACAATCCATTAGTTAAAAGAAATTGCTATGGCCTGAAACATATTTCCAACAGATGATGTTAGATGGAATGCTTTTTTTAAGCTAAAGTGATCACTACAGTGGCCTTGTGTAGTAAATGAGACTTATTTGTGAAATTAGCTACCATGGAATCAAATAAAATAATGATCATGAATAAGCATACAAGTAAATTGACTTGGTTTTTTTTGTTGTTTTTTTGGTTTAAAGACATACAAATTTAACAATGACATAATATTTAGTTTGGATTCTGTGAGCAAATCTTCTGTGTTTTTCATTTGAATTTCTCTACCCACTTTATTAAAATGTAATTGTGTTTATGTAATAAGTACCGAGCTTTAAATGTTATATAAAATGTTAATTTGATGTCCTTTATCACTATTTTGAATATTCTTATTCTCAATGCATCAAAAATATACATCAAAATGAAAAGAGAGACAGAGACAGGGAGGGAGAGAACTTCAATTA
The DNA here is from genome assembly GCF_057802395.1 of Ceratotherium simum simum. Lineage (NCBI taxonomy): Eukaryota > Metazoa > Chordata > Mammalia > Perissodactyla > Rhinocerotidae > Ceratotherium > Ceratotherium simum. Next base: position 73,504,787 of record NC_141907.1, on the reverse strand, counting down.
GAGGCAAATACTGATCATGATTTCTTGATTTCCTTTAGATTTCAAGATATAATTATAGAATCATAAAATCCAAGGCAATGTTAGAAATTACCTACTCAATTTCTTTGTTTTAGATATAAACTTTATTGAACTAGAAATTGGGCTCTAACCAATAATCAAAGAAGTGTCCTAAATATCTTGATTTGAACTATTTTTTTAAGAACAGCTTTATTGGGATATAACTGACATACCATAAAATTAACTATGTTAGAGTATACAGTTCGATGGGTTTTAGTAGATTAACAGAGTTGTACAACCATCATCAATATCTAATTTTAGAACACTTTCATCACGCCAAAAAGAAACCCAGTACTCCTTGGCAGTCGTGCCCCATTCCCACTTTCCCCGAGCTGCTAGCAACCTCATCTACTTTCTATTTCTATAGATTTGCTTATTCTGGATTTCATATAACTTTAATCATACAATATGTGGGCTTGGTGGGTAAATTATTTCACTTAGCATAATGTTTTCAAGGTTTATCCATATTGTAGCATGTAATAGTACTTCATTCTTTTTTATTGATGAATAATATGCCATTTTATGAATCTTATGGATTTTATGTCACATTTTATCTGTTCATTCATCAGTTGATAGACATTTGGGTTGTTTCCACTGTTTGGCTATTAGGAATAACACTGCTATGAACATTTGTGTATAAGTTTTTGTTTGGACATATATTTTCAATTTTTAGTATATGCCTAGGAGTGGAATTGCTGTATCATATAGAAACTCGAGGTTAAAATTTTGAGGAACTGCCAACGTGTTTTCCAAAGTGGCTGAGCCATTTTAAAATCCCACCAGCCGTGCGTGGTGTTTTTAATTCCTCCATTTCCTTCTCAATACTTATTGTTGTCTGTCTTTCTTATTATAGTTATCCTAGTGGGTGTGAAGTGGTATCACATCGTTGTTTTGATTTGCATTTTCCTAATGGCTAAAGATGTTCAGCGTATTTTCATGTGTTTATTGGCCATTTGTTTATTTTCTTTGGAGAAATGTTTATTCAAACCCTTTCTCCATTTTTAAGTTCGTGTTATGGACTGAATGTTTGTGACTCTCCCCACCCCATATTCATGTTGAAATCCTAACCCCCAATGTGGGTAGTATTAAGATGTAAGGCCTTTGAGATTTAATTAGGACATGAAGATGGAGCTCTCATGAATGGGATTAGTGCCCTTATAAAAGACTCCAGAGAGCTCTCTTGCTCTCTTTCTGCTGGAAGGATACAAGGAGAAGTCGGCTGTCTGCAACCTGTAATAGGGCTCTCACCAGAACCTGACCATGCTGGCACTCTGATCTCAGACTTCCAGCCTCCAGACTCTGAAAAATAAATATCTCTTGTTTATAAGCTACCCGATCTATGGTACTTTCTTGTAGCAGCCCAAACTGACTAAGATAGTTGGATTGTCTTTTTAATTACTGAGTTGTAAAAGTTCTTTATATATTCTGGATACCAGTCCCTTATCAGATATATGATTTGCTAATATTTTCTCCCATTCTGTGGGTTGCTTTTCACTTTCTTGATTGTTTCCTTTGAAGCACAAAATTTTAAAATTTTGGTAAAGTCCATTTATTTTTTGTTTTTTGGTCACTTGTGCTTTTAGTGTTTTATCTAAGATATCATTGCCTAATCTAAGGTCAAAAGGATTTATTCCTATGTTTACTTCTAAGAGTTTTATAGTTTTAGTTCTATGATCCATTTTTTAGTTAATTTTTGTATATGGTGTGAGGTAGCAGTCCAATATCATTCTTTTGCATGTGGGTATCCATGCAAGTTGTCTCACTTGTTGAAAAGACTATTCTTTCCTCTAATGAATTGTCTTGCCACACTGGTTGAAAATAATTGCACAGAAATGTAAAGGCTTGTTTTTGTACTCTCAATTCTATTCCACTGATTTAGGGTTGAATTTATAATAATGCTTCCACTTATTGTAAATGCTTATAATAAGCAAATGCCCCACAATGCTTATTTTCTTACCAAACTACTTTAAAATTAAATTCAACTCTCAAAATCAGTAGAAGTCACTTCTTTTGCTGTTTTTGGCACTAAGGCCTGAAGACAGTATTGAAAAGTTCAGTTCAAAGAGGATCTCTGTGCCTTTTTCACTTTATATCCATCTTCCTTCACTTCTCTTTAGACATCGAAGCCATCTAAAGCCAAATTGCTTTATACAGAAGTCAAATTGGCAATAGTTGTTTTTCTTTGTCTTCTTGTCTTCTTCTTCTTCTTCACCTTTATGTGATTTCTTCAAGTCAATTAGAAAGATGGTAAACAATATTGTAAAAATTGGTTATTGGATACCGTTGGCCAACTCAATTTATAATTTGTAAAGAAAATAAAATTGTTCGTTTTGAAGTAGCATCTTTTAATGTTTGTAATTTTAACCTAAATCTAGCAAATAGAGGATATATATTTGTGTACCTCTGATCAGAACAGATACGGGTTGGTCAATGTGACTGCCCTGGATGCTGAAGTACATGTTTTTGTTTTAGGTTTGAGATTATTGTTGTTGTTGTTGGTGGTGGTGGTGGTTGTGAAAAATAGCTGTTTATGTGGTCTCCTTTATTAAATGTAGCTTCCAAACTGTTCAAGGTGACAGACTTGATAACTCACATTCCCTGTTGACAGTTACTTAGTAAGTATCAGCTTTTGCAAATCTATCTGTATTCACTTTCTTTGGTATCAGCAATATATTAATATTATAAAGAGAAGGAAGAAAAGCAAAATTTGCTGTGAAAGACTTAAATTTTAAATCTAGCATAATTAAAAGAGAGCTCAAAAGTCCTGAATATTTATTATTATTGTGATTATTATTATAATGGCAATCAACAAGAATACTTAATGTCTCATTATTACCCTTTAAATACTTCTAATTCTAATGGATTCCAAAACACCTAAAAAACTTTCTGAGTTAATTCATTAGCCCAACGAATATTTAATGAGCTCCCATGTAGCCAATATTGTGTTAAGTATATGGGAATTATAAAGATAAATGAGGCCTGATACCTCTTATGAAATATCTGATATTCTGGTAGAAAAGAAAAATAGACACTTAAAAAACCATAATACAAGTGATGTATATTATTTAAAAGGCACAATAAGCATTAAGGAGATCGAGAGAAAGTAGAATTGTGGCTGGAGCAAGTGAGAGATATCAGGAAACACTTCATGGAAGAAGTAAAATAATATGAAAAGTTTATGTGGAATTCATTTCACCTCCCTCTAAAATATTAAACCTGTACGTCAAAGGAGCTCTCTCCATTTATTCCAACATTCCTCCCTCCTTCTCTCTCTTCCTCTTCCTCCATCTCTTCCACGCTTCCTTCTTCTCCCTTCCTTCACATATCTTATTTGCCAGGGACTAATTTGGAGTAGGGAAGGAGAGTAACAGCGTGCAGGGATTGGATCAAGCTGATAGAGTATTTGTAGTGATGGTGATATTTCTATGTTGATATGAATATCACCGTCTTTACAAGTCATTGTAACTTCAACATCACAGTCCTTCATTGAAGATGCTGATGATTTAAAAAATTATCTGTCATACAAACTGAAAATGCTCCATGGGCTGGATTTTGATGTCTCTCTTAAGCCTCCCATCTCAACTGACCTTTTGAAAACATTAATTATTTTTTAATTGCAGAAAACATGGTAATTGCTAAATTATAATTTTGACCCATAACTTTAGACATTGAATAAATCTAAAATGAAACTAGATTAATTAATTCATATTTTAAGCATAAAGGAAGCAAATGTATAGTGCTCTTGATCCCTGTCTCTCATCTCTCCTGGTGCCTTGCTCCATCAATTAATTGCACTTTATCTTAATTATTCTTCCTCTCAACTCACAAAAACACTCAAGTCTCTCCCGTCCTAAAAATTTCCATTCTATCAAAATCTGTTCAACATACTTCCCCACGTCTCTACCAAATGTCTTGGAAAATGTAGTGCATTTTCCTTTTTATATCATAGCCCATTAAGACAAAACTGTTAGCTGCCCATCCAATATCCATGCTCCTGTTCTTTGTATCTAACTGGACCCTGATCAATGTGCCCAGCTAAAATATTTTATTTCTCAGTCTTTGGGGCAGCGAGGGGTGTTCAACGGGTTCTACACAGAAAATAGGTGGACTTCAAAAGAAGTGTCTTAACAGGTGGTTGGAATATTGACATGTTCTCTCTTGCCCTTAGTCCTCTCTCCTTCCTGCTGTCTGAAATACATGTGTGGTGTCTGGAGCTCCAGCAACCATCTGGGACAAGTCAAAAACCGTCAGGATGGAAGCCATGACTAAACACAGTAAAGTAAAGATAAAAGAGTCTATGAACCAGGTAACTATGGAGTTTCAGACTAGCTCTGTGATGTCTTGTTCCTGACTTCTTTCAGGAAAGAAAGAAATGAACGTCTAACTTTTTGTTTTGTTTCATTATTATTATTTTTTCAATTATCATTACTCTCCTTTTAACTACACTTTGTATCTTCTTTTATTGATTGATGCAGTATTGAATGCATATATTTAAACACTTGTATATGTAGTAAACTATATAAGTTTAGATGATATTATTTAAGGCTTTAAACTTTAATTTTAAAATATAAATAATATTTTAACATAATATAGTTCAGTTCATATTCTACATTGATTTTAAATAGTTGATATTTTATATATGCATATAGATGCAAGAATATAAGTAAAAATGATTCTATAAAAGCTCGATTGTTTCCTGATTTTTATGAATCAGCTTAGGAAATTTTTAGATAAAAATTATTCACTAGTTATTTGTGAAGTCTCAAAATCAGAGAGAGATCATAGAAAATAATCTCAATTTAACATTAAAGAAGAATGCAATCACTATTGATATTTAAAATTCATCAGACAAATATGGTATTTAAAAATTTTACTTGTATATAAATTATTTTTATTTGAGCCAAACCTAATCTTAGTTGATACACTGTGCAACACTCTGAAATTTTTTCTCATCCCTTTTCTCTAACAAAAATCCTATCTTATATGACTTAAAGTCATTATTTAACTTGAGTTGCCAAACCCAGTATTTAAATGCTAAATTGAATAGCCTCATGTCATTTATCTTCTGCTTTACCACAGGTACCAAAATCTCCTCACGACTCTGTTCTCCTTTCTCTTTCTGCATTGTTCCCCCTTGGATCTTCTACGTCTCAGATTAGTCTCTCTTTTCATTGATTCCTGTCCTCTAGCTCCCTATTAAATATCAGCTCCCTTATGTTTCATGCTCAGTCATCTCTCTTACTGTATATCTCACATAATATCCAAAGTTTCTCTTACTAACATGGTAGTGCTACCAAAATTTATAACATTTCCCTTGAGCTGTGCTCTCGTGTTTCCAAGCACCTGATGTCCCACGAGGATATCCCTTGTTTTAAACTAGTGTAAAACTTACTGTCATTCCATCAGTCTGTCACCTTTCAGACTCTGCTCTGCTCAATGGTCTAGGTAGTAACACAAGAAATAGTACCTCAAGATCTTCACCCAAGAAGTGAGAGGATAAAAGTCTTGTGCATATGAGTCAGGGCTTTTTCTGTTTCAAGTAAGAAAATTCCAAAACTACTCAATTTAAGCAAATAAGGAACACATTGGTTCATATATTTCTTAAATAAACCAGCTGCACACATGGTTCAATCCAGTTGTTTAATCACTGTCTTCAAGAATATTGTTTCCCTCCTCTCTGTCACTTAATTTTGTTTTTAACTTTGCTGGCTCATTTCTGAATCATATTCATCCCAGTAGTAGCAAAGATGGGCAACAGAATTTAAAAGCTTATATTATAGAAAGTTTAAGAATTTGAGCGGGAAGAAATATCTTCTCCAATAATTGAAGCAAAAGCCAAGAAATGATTCTCATTGGTTTGAGTTAGGTCACATGCTCCTAAATGATCATTAAAATTCTCACTGTCTGCCTTAGACCCAAGTAAGTGGAACCCCTGACGTGGGCCCCACACTTCAGTTGCCCCTTTCAGGCCCCCAGCTCCCACCACTTTAGAATGCCTTTTTCAAAGTTTTCATAGTCACCTTCTGATCACTGGAGTCAGCCAGAAACTGGAGTGTTATCCAGGCAGGGCGCCTGGAACCTAGACTAGGACCTACAAGGGTCAGATCCCTTAGGAGCACTCCCTGACTCTCTGCAGCACTCATTGAGGTCAACCAGATGCCTGAGAGCTCCAAGAACTGTACCTATAGGGTTGTCCTGGGGCCCTGAAGTCAGGTTCTGGAGCCAGACCCTGCTTCCAAGAGGGTGGCCTGGTGAGCAGATCATCCTCACCAACCAGCACAGAATTTCTTTCGTGATATCACATAAGATTTTTCCCATGAAATGATGCAGACACACAGATTTTGGGTGACTCTTACAGACACAAAATCTTTGTAGTATAAATTTTGTCTCTTACACTGTTTTCTGTATTTTCCATACGTTTTTCACTCTGTGCTTTAGTTTGCATGGTTTTTAGTAGTCTATCTTCCAGTTCATTAATCTTTTCTTCTGTTCAGTTCAATCTGCTAAAAATCCAAATAATGAATTCTTAATTTTAGTTATTATGATTTTCTGTTCAAGAATTTCTGTTTGATTCTTTTTTATAGACTCTAGTTCTTTGGTAAAATTTTCCATTTTGTCATCTATTTTCTCAAATATAAATAACAGTTATTTAAAATCTGTGTCTGATAACTCCAATATATGGATCATCTTTAGATATATTTCTGTTGTCTGTTTTTTCTCGTTTGCATTAGCTAGGATTTCCAGTACGATGTTTTTCAACATTGTGGTGGTGAGAGGGGACATCCTTGTCTTTTTCCTGATCTTCATGGGAAAGCTTTTAGTTTTTCACCATTAAGTATGATGTTAGCTGTAGGTTTTTATAGATGATTTTCATTAATTTGAAGAAATTCCCCTTTATTCCTAGTTTGATGAGAGTTTTTATCATGAATGGGTATTGAATTTTGTCAAATGCTTTTTCTGCATTTATTGATATGATCATGTGATTTTTCTTCTTCAGCCTCTTAATGTGATGGATAACATTACTTAATTTTCAACTGCTAAAGCGGCCTTGCACACCTGGGATAAAAGCCACTTGATCATGGTGTATAATTCCTATTATACATTGTTGGATTCAATTTGCTAATATTTTGTCGAAGATTTTACATCTATCTTACATTAATAGATTTTACATCTATTACATCTTGAGAAATATTAATCTATAGTTTTCTTTTCTAGTAATGTCTTTGTCTGGTTTTGATATTAAGGTAATTCTGGCCTCATAGAATGAGTTAGGAGGCATTCCTTCTTCTTATATATTTTGGAAGATATTCTAGAAAATTGGCATAAATTCTTCCTTAAATGTTTGGTAGAATTCATCAGGGAACCTGTCTGGGTCTAATGTTTTCTGTTTTGGGAGATCATTAATTATTAATTCAATTTCTTTAATATACATAGGCCCATTCAGATGATATATTTCTTGTGTGAGTTTTGGTAGATTGTGTCTTTCAAGGAATTGGTCCATTTTATTATATGGACCAACATGATAACAATATTTGTTATCAAATTTGTAAGCATTGAGTTCTTCATAGTATTCTTTTAACTCTTTTAATGTCCATGGGATCTGTAGTAATGTCCTCTCTTTCAATTCTGATATTAGTAATATGTGGCACTGTGCTTTTTGAAAACACACTCTCGACTTTCTCTCTGAACACCAGTCTCTGGGGTGTCCTTCTATCTCATAGACCAGCGTAATGCTTTGCTGTATCCTCCTTATGCTGCTGACCTCTAAAATTTGGAGTGCACTTGGAAGTCCTCTGACCTCCTCGCTTCAATCTACACTTACTCCCAATATAATATCTTTTAGTCTCAGTCTTTAAATACCATGTAACTGCAGATGACTCCAAAATGCATACCTCTGGCCGTGAATCTTTTGCTAAACTCCAGATTCTTATTTCTGACTCTCTAGTAGATACTTCTACTTAAAAGTCTAATAGTTATCTCAAACTCAACATATTCTAAAGGGAATTCTTTATTTAAGTAGCAGCAGCAGCCCCTCTCCCACAAAAGAGCTTCTCCCAGTTTTCCACCTGTGGTATATGACAACTCTATTCCCTGTTCTTTATAGTTGCTTAGGCCAAACACTGAAATAATTGTTCACATTTCTCTTCCTCCCACTTCATATTAGCAAATTCTGTTAGCTCTATCTTCTAAATAAATTCAGGTCCCAGACACTCATCAGCACCTCTACCATCCTTGTGCAGTCAATCATTACTCAATGGGACTAATGCAAGAGGCACCTAAGATCCCTACCTCTTCTCTTTCCCCTTCTATTCTATTTCCAACATAGCAGCTAGAGTGATCATCCAAAAGATAAGCCAGATCATGTCACTATCCTGCTTAAACCATCCAAAGCCATCACAGTTTGCTCAGAGGAAGAGCCAAGGCGCATGCAATAGTTCTTATTTGCACTACACCCTGGCCAAACCCCTAACCCATTCCCTCTCTAGCCTCATTTCCTACTGTTTAGCCTTCTACTCACTCCACTCTAACAAAAAAAGACAATAATCTTTTTTCACATAAAAATCCAAACTTCTCACCATGGTCTACGTGTTCCTTGAGTTTGTCTTCTAGTGCTCTCCTTGCTTGATTCCCTCACCTGGTGCTTGTCATATTGGCCTTCTTGCTCCTTCTCAAACATTAAGCCCATCGTACCTCAGGGCCCTTGCACCAGCTTCCACTTCTGCCTGGACTGCTCTTTCACTAGATAGCTGCAAGTCTTATTTCCACTCCCTTCAGGTCTCTGCTCAGATACTACTTGATCAACAGGGCCTTTTTTGATCATCCTATGCAAAACAACAGCCCCATTATCACTCTTTATATTTCTCTATAGCAATTAATACCGTCTTAATATGTGTTTATTTATTTCCTGTCTGTTATTTTCTGTCATAGATCTGAGGGGTTAGGAAAAGCTTTCCTGAAAAAGTGGTGCTCCAGCTGAGACCTGAATAGGAGTAGACCACCAAAAACTGGAACGGATCATACTCAGGCAAAGGGTTAGGAAGTGTAAGGCCCTTGATCTAGAAAGGGCAGACACAGGAATTGTAAAAGGAGTGTGTAAGTCATGTTAAAGATTTTGCATTTTATCCCGAGCACAATGAAAGATTTAAGGATGGGATGATATGATTAGAATTTCATTTTGAGCAGTTGCTTTTAACTAGTTTGAAAAAATGATAGATTCAATAGAGGCCAAGGAGGTGTAGGAAAGCCAGCGAGATGCTCTTGCAATGGCAGATGCAGGAGTGCCATGTGCTGGCTTCTGAGATTCATCTTCAATGATATTAACTGTGAATCTCTTGCAGCCTCTAGGTCCAAATTTCTCCTTTCACTTATTTTGGGGTAGTCATGTTTTCCTTGGTTTGATATTAGCCATTTATAATACCTTAAAATACAGAGTTAACTTTTCCATGAATGTATAAATTTTGTTTCATCTTTAAGTATGTAAGCAAAGACTATCTATACCTGGTTACAAATTTTTTTTTCAATCAGCTAAGATTTTGGATGTGGGGAGTAAGCAGGGCACTTGATCCAGCATCCTCTTGGGTACATGTCCTGCTGTTGTAAAGATAAACCAGTGCCAATAGAAAGGGAAAATATAGCATAGATTTCAAATCTCATGTATTTTGCTGTGAATGTATTCATATTTGCAGTCCACAAGGGAAAAATTTTCTCTTACAGAATAATGATGTTCACGAGATGGAGCTCTGATGGGATATTTTGGTGGTGAAACAAATATCTGTAAATATTTCCATTCATTTTTTTCTACAGATGAAAGTAACAAAATAATACCCTATGTCCTTGATAATTCCAACTCTAGTGCTTTTAACTGGCAGCTCCTTCTGTAATATGTACAGATTCTATATGCTGTTTTCAACCTCGAGCTTGCTTTTCAACCTCATATGTGCCTCTTTCAGCCATCTGAATTTGACCTTAGTCTAGAGATCATAAGATAGCCTAGATCTCTAGGCCTTAGTCTAGATATCATAAGATAGCCTAGAGAACACCTGTGAGGGACTGGTTCATAATAACTGAACCAGTAACTGCCTCATCTAGTAAGTGATTCCATGTAGTTAGGAGCTTAGCATGTGATGTTAAGTTAAGGGTGTTTTGATTTAGCAAGAGACTAGTTGAATTTTTGCCTTATCCTTAGTCTATTTTTACATGTTAAAATTATAACTACACATAAAATTCCCTCATGCATAATATTTAAGGAATGAAAAATTCTGCAAAATACAATATTTTGGTTTACTGAGTCTGTGTGCATATGTGTATGTTTGAAATGTCTCTATCAAGTATAGATAGTCTTTGATTCCACACTTCAAGATGAAATTTAAAATTCGTATAGTCATGGAAAAGTTAGTTGTGGACTTCAACTCAGTGTATATGCTACCAATCTGTGAAGAGTTAGAATACAACACAATTAACTTAACTGCCAAAACTACACCAGAGTTTAGCCTTTTTTTAAAATATAAATTAGATACATATTTTAAATAATGCTGAGTGTTATCCCAAGGAAGATGAAGAGAGTACCCACTCTCTCAACTGCGCATTCAGAACCCTTCACTCAATAGTTACCTTCTTTGTTATGATGGCTTTCAGGTAAAATTTTATTTGCAGAATGCGTTCTGCAGATTTAAATGGTCCAGAGTTATTTGAAAGATTAAATGAGACAATTTGTGTAAAGGAAAGTTGCACAGTACTCAGTAAATGTTAGCTCTCTTTTTTCCTTTCTTTGTCCTTCTCATTCCACATCCCTCTTTCCCTTTATTCCACCCTTCACACATGGATGTTACCGTGTCCCAAATAATAATTTTGCATATAAACAAAATAGAGAAATAGAAACAGTTGATGTTGAGAAAAAACTCCCCAAACATGGCATTTAAAAAAACAATTCTTTGCTAAGAGATAGTTTACGGATTTTATTCCGTACAGAATACATAACAGATTTCTTGATCATTGATCTTTCTAATTGCTTATATTATGTATAAATCAGTGATTTATTTATATTTGTATAAATCAGTGATAATCAGGCCTCCATGTCAAGTTATCACAATAGAATTGTGAATATGCAATCTTGATCTTGAAAATTTTTTTAGTTGTAAAAAATATTTATTGATAAGGAACACTATTAATGATACATTAGTCAATGGAAAGGGAGGATATAAATAGGACATTTGTGTCCGTTATTTTCACCTCCCAGAATTCATTCTCCTCCTTAATTTATTCTTATTACTTTGTGATCTCTGGTGTCCACCCACCATTATGGAAGATGAGAGGGCCCAGATCCTCTTTTATCTTCTCACTTTGGTCAAGGATGGGCACACAATCACAGTGGAGCCACTTAGCTCAACCCTGTACTCATCCTGGCACTTAGACTTTGGGTGTCTGACATGAGAACATGCCTTGATAATTAGATGTCAGGTCATCTCAGCAGCCATGACTCATTGCCAGCAATGCTGGTGGTGGCACTTTGACCTGACCCATCCTGCAGCATGACCGTGGCTGTTCTTCCCACTGATTTGTCTTCATCACCCTTGTATCCTGCCCATTCACCCTGTCTTGTCTCCCAGCCCCCAGGTGAATCTGTGCAGTCCCATTTCATTCCAACAAACCCTCCCTCTCTTTCTACACATTTTTTTTCCTGTAAGATAACCATAGTTGATTTCTGTTGTTTGAAACTAAGACCCTTGATGCAGAAATTGGGACCGAGAGCAGGATTAACATTAAAAGACTCTAAAATGTGGTCTTAGTTGAGCCAAGGAGGTTGGATGGAGGCCAGTGGGACACATCTATCCAGTGGTTGGAAGACTGCAGTTACTGTTTTATGGTAGTGAAAATAATCATTTTTGTCTGTCTGCACTCTGGACAACCAGATCATGTACATATTGAAGCTATAGCATTAAGGGACTTTGGAGGAAAATAAATTAGGATGTTAGAGTGTGTTGACTAAGTTTTATGGCCTCCAATAAATCCCTACATGAAAGAGATAAGAGAGTTTAATGCTAGCATTTGAAAGCAGAGGAAGAAAATAAGACCTTGCGTAGAGCAATGCTACCTTCGATTTCTCTTCAGTTGCCTGAGTCTAGTACCTGGAACCTTGAAAGACTGGAAAAGCAGTAATCTACTGCAGGTCAGGGTGCTAGCTGGGGGAGCAATTTAGGATGTGATTGTGGCTCAGGACAATGCTGTTGCTCCCTGTCCCTCATACAGGCCTCTGCTAATTAGCTCCTGTTAATTAGAAAGAACAAGGCTAATCACTCCCCTTGAGAAGAAGCCCTTCACACACAGCCTGCAGGGAGAGAGGATTTTAATGGCACTTTCTTGCCCCAGCTTATTGTTTCAAATTGCCCCAAAGTGATAATCATTAAAGCTGTGGTCTCAAACTTTATCTCACCTTGAATGCTCATTACACCACAGATTCTGGGCTGAATCCCCAGAGTTTCTGAGTATCTCTAGGGTGGGACCTAAGAATTTGCATTTCTAACAAGTTCTCAGGTGATGCTGTGCTGGTCTAGGAACCAACCGTTGAAAACCACAGCACTAGAGGAAGGAGGAAAGCAGGGAAATGGGGGCTCATCATCAAAGAATCTCTGATGGCTAGAACTGGACTTCAAGATTTCAACTCATCAAGATCTCTGACTTGGCTGCTGGCCTACGAAACAAATAGCCTGGATGCCTCTAAACTCTTTTTCTTTAAAATTATTTTATTGAGGTCATATTGGTTTATAACATTGTATAATTTCAGGTGTACACTGTTATATATCAGTTTTTGTATAGACTGCATCGTGCTCACCACCAATAGTCTAGTTTTTGTCCATACCATACATATGTGCCCCTTTACCACTTTCGCCTACCCCCCCCACCCCCTTCCTCTCTGGGAACCACTCATCTGTTCTCTTTATCCCTGTGTTTGTTTATCTTCCACATGTAAGTGAAATCATATGGTGTTTTTCTTTCTCTGTCTGGTTGATTTTGCGTAACGTAATACCCTCAAGGTCCATCTACGTTGTTGCAAATGGGATGATTTTGTCTTTTTTTATGGCTGAGTAGTATTCCATTGTATATATATACCACATCTTCCTTATCCATTCCTCAGTTGATGGGCACTTGGGTTACTTCCACATCTTGGCTATAGTGAATAATGCTGCAATGAACATAAGAGTGCATGGATCTCTTTGTATTATTGATTTCATTTTCTTTGGGTAAATATCCAGTAGTGGGATAGCTGGATTGTATGGTATTTCTATTTTTAATTTTTTGAGAAATCTCCATACTGTTTTCCATAGTGGCTGCACCAGTTTGCATTTCCACCAGCAGTTTATGAGGGTTCCCTTTTCTCCACAGCCTCTCCAACATTTGTTATTTTTTGTCTTGGTAATTATAGTCATTCTGACAAGTGTAAGGTGATATCTCATTATAGATTTGATCTGCATTTCCCTAATAATTAGTGATGTTAAACATCTTTTCATGTGCCTGTTGGCCATCTGTATATCTTCTTTGGAAAAATATCTGTTCATATCCTCTGCCCATTTTTTGATCGGGTTGTTTGTTTTCTTGTTGTTGAGTTGTATGTGTTCTTTATATATTTTGGAAATGAACCTCTTGTTGGATATATGATTTGCAAATATTTTATCCCAGTTGGTGGGTTGTCTTTTCATTTTGTTTATGGTTTCCCTTGCATTGCAGAAGCTTTTTACTCTGATGTACTCTCATTTGTTTATTTTTTCTTTTATTTCCCTTGCCTGAGTAGACATGGTATTCAAAAAGATGCTGCTAAGACCAATGTCAAAGAGTGTACTGCCTATATTTTCTTCTAGAATTTTTATGGTTTCAGTTCTTACATTCAAGTTTTTTATCCATTTTGAGTTAATTTTTGTGTAAGGTGTAAAATAATGGCTTTTGTGTAAGGTGTGAAATAATGGTTTTCATTCTTTTGCATGTGGCTGCCCAGTTTTCCCAGCACCATTTATTGAAGAGACTTTCCTTTCTCCATTGTATGTTCTTGGCTCCTTTGTCAAAGATTAGCTACCCATAGATGTGTGGTTTTATTTCTGGGCTTTCAATTCTGTTCCATTGTTGTCTGTCTGTTTCTGTGCCAATACCATGCTGTTTTTATTACTATAGCTTTGTAGTATATTTTGAAGTCAGGGATTGTGATGCCTCCAGCTTTGTTTTTTTTTTTTTCCTCAGGATGGCTCTGGCTATTTGGGGTCTTCTGTTGTTCCATATAAATTTTAGGATTCTTTGTTCTATTTCCATGAAGAATGTCATTGGGATTCGGATTCGGATTGCACTGAATCTGTAGATTGTTTTAGGTAATATGGACATTTTAACTATGTTTATTCTTCCAATCCACGTGCATGGAATATCTTTCCATTTCTTTATGTCTTCTTCAATTTCTTTCAAAACGCCTTATAGTTTTCAGTATATACGTGTTTCACCTCCTTGGTCAAGTTTATTCCTAGATAGTTTACTCTTTTTGTTTTGATTGTAAATGGGATTGTATTCTTGACTTCTCTTTCTGTCAGTTTGTTATTAGTGTATAGAAATGCAACTGATTTTTGTAGGTTGATTTAGTACCCTGAAACTTTGCTGTAGTTTTTGATTATTTCTAATAGTTTTCTGGCAGAGTCATTGGGTTTTCTATATATAGAATCATGTAATCCGCGAACAGCAAGAGTTACTTCTTCCTTTCCAGTTTGGATACTTTTTGTTTCTTTTTCTTGCCTAATCACTCTGGCCAAAACCTCCAGTACTATGTTGAATAGGAGTGGTGAGAGTGGGCACTCTTGTCTTGTTCCTGTTCTCAGAGGAATGGCTTTCAGTTTTTCATCTTTAAATATGATGTTGGCTGTGGTTTTGTCATATATGGCCTTTATTATGTTGAGGTACTTTCCTTCTATATCCCTTTTAGTGAGAGTTTTTGTCATAAATGGATGTTGGATCCTGTCAAATGCCTTCTCTGCATCTATTAAGATGATCATGTGATTTTTATTCCTTATTTTGTTAATGTGAGGTATCACATTGATTGATTCACAGATGTTGAACCATCCCTGCATCCCTGGTGTAAATCCCACTTGATCATGGCGTATGACCCTTTTAATGTGTTGCTGTATTCAGTTTGCCAATATTTTGTTGAGGATTTTTGCATCTATGTTCATTAGCAATATTGGCCTGTAATTTTCCTTCTTTGTGTTGTCCTTGTCTGGTTTTGTTATCAGGGTAATATGGGCCTCATAGAATGAGTTAGGAAACATTCCATCTTCTTCAATTTTTTGGAATAGTTTGAAAATGATAGATATTATATCTTGGAATGTTTAGTAGAATTCTCCAGAGAAGCCATCTGGTCCTGGACTTTTGTTTTGGGAGGTTTTTGATTACTGTTTCAATTTCTTTACTTGTGACTGTTCTATTCAGGTTCTCTATTTCTTCTTGATTCATTTTTGGGAGGTTGTATGATTCTAAGAATTTATCCATTTCTTCTAGATTATCCAGTTTGTTGGCATATAGTTTTTCATTGTATTTTTTCATAGTCCTTTGTATTTCTGTGGTATCTGTTGTAATTTCTTCTCTTTCATTTCTAATTTTATTTATTGGAACCTTCTCTCTTTTTTTCTTAGTGAGTCTGGCTAAGGGTTTGTCAGTTTTGTTTATCTCCTCAAAGAACCAGCTCTTAGTTTCATCGATACTTTCTATTGTTGTTTTAGTCTCTGTTTCATTTATTTCTGCTCTAATTTTTACCATTTCCCTCCTTCTGCTGTCTTTGAGCTTTGTTTGTTCTTCTTTTTCTAGTTCTGATAGGTGTAGTTTAAGATTACTTATTTGAGATTTTTCTTGTTTGTTCAGGTGGGCCTGTATTGCTATAAATTTCCCTCTTAGTACTGCTTTTGCTGCATCCCATAAGAGTTGGTATGTTACGGTTTCATTTTCACTTGTCTCTAGGTATTTTTTGATTTCTCCTTTGATTTCTTCATTGATCCAATGGTTGTTCAGTGGCATGTTGTTTAGCTTCCACATATTTGTGACTTTCCCAGCTTTTTTTCTTATAGTTGATTTCTAATTTCATAGCAATGTGGCTGGAAAAGATGCTTGATATGATTTCAATCTTCTTAAATTTATTGAGGCTTGACTTGTTTCCCAACATGTGGTCTATCTTTGAGAATGTTCCGTGTGCACTTGAGGATAATGGGTATTCTACTGTTTTTGGATGAAATGTTCTATATATATCTTTTAAGTCCATCTGGTCTAGTATTTCATTTAAGGCCACTGTTTCCTTTTTGAGTTTCTGTCTGGATGATCTATCCATTGATGTAAGTGGGGTGTTGAGGTCCCCTATTATTATTGTATTGCTGTCAATTTCTCCCTTTAGGTTTGTTAATAGTTGCTTTATATACCTTGGTGCTCTTGTGTTGGTTGCATATATGTTTATAAGTGTTATATCCTCTTGGCGGAATCTCCTTTTTATCATTATATGCTGCCCCTCTATGTCTCTCATTGTCTTTTTATCTTGAAGTCTGCTTTGTCTGATATAAGTATGGGAACACCTCCTTTATTTTGCTTGCCATTTGCTTGGAGTAACATCTTCCATCTCTTCACTGTGAGCCTGTGTTTGTCTTTAGAGCTGAGATGTGTTTCCTGGTGGAAGCATATTGTTGGGTCTTGTCTTTTAATCCATCCAGCCACTCTATGTCTTTTGATTGGAGAATTCAATCTATTTAAATTTAGAGTGATTGTTGATATACAAGGGCTTAACACTGCCATTTTACCTCTTTTTTTTCTGGTTGTTCTATATTTCCATTATTTCCCTTCCCTTGTATTTCTGACTGCCATTTCAGTTTGGTGGTTTTCTGTGATGTTTTTCTCAGTTTTCTCTTTATTTGTGATTTGTGTCTCTGCTCTGATTTTTTGTTTAGTGGTTACCATGAGGTTTGTATAAAAGATCTTAGATGAAATAGTGCATTTTCTAATAGCCTCTTATCTCCATTAGCCTAAGCAGTTTCCACTCCTTTCCTCTTCCCCTTCTGAGTTATTGTTGTCACAAATTGTTCTTTTTTGTGTTGTGAGTTTGTGACTAAATTGAAGTGTTTATAGCTATTTTTGATGCTTTCTTTCCCTTTATCTTTTATGTTATAATTGTTTACTAACCTTTTCTGATATAGAGCTGCAATTTTCTGATTCTATCTGTCTATTTCTCTCTTTGCTCAAAGTTTTGTAAACCTTTGCTTTTTAGTTTCAGATTTGAGGGCTCCTTTCAATATTTCTTGTAAGACAGTGAATTCCCTCAGCTTTGGTTTATCTGGGAAAGCTCTTATTTCTCCATCGTATCTGAAGGATGGTTTCACTGGATAGAGTATTCTTGTCTGAAAGTTTTTCTCTTTCAGTATTTTGAATATATCGTTCCATTCTCTCTTAGCCTGTAAAATTTCTGCTGAGAAATCTGCTCAAAGCCCAATAGGGGCGACTTTGTAGGTTATTTTCTTCTGCCTTGGTGCTGTTTATATTTTTCTCTTGTCATTGAATTTTGCCAGTTTTAATATTATACACCTTGGAGAAGGTCTTTTTGCATTGATGTAATTAGGAGTCCTACTGGCTTCACATACTTGTAAGTCCAGTTCCTTCCCCAGGTTTGGGCAGTTCTCAGCTATTATTTCTTCGAACAAGCTCTCTACTCCTTTCTCTCTTTCTTCTCCCTCTAGAATACCTATAATCCTTATGTTGCTTTTCCCAATTGAGTTTGATATTTCTTGAAGAATTTCTTGATTTTTAAAAAAATCTTTGTTCTCTCTCCTCCACCCGAAGCACTTCTACATTTCTATCCTCTAAATCACTAATTCTGTCCTCCATAATGTCTGCTCTATGTTTTACGGTTTCTAGGTTGTTTTTTGTTTCATCAATTGTGTTCTTCATATCCAGAATTTCTGTTTGGTTTTTTTTTTCTAGAGCTTCAATCTCTTTGGTGAAGTATTCCTTCTGCTCATTAGTTTTATTCCTGAGCTCATTGAACTGTCTTTCTGAGTTTTCCTGTAACTCGTTGAATTTCTTTATGACAACTATTTTGAATTCTCTGTCATTTAGATTGTAAATTTCTGTGACTTCAGGATTGGTTTCTGGAGACTTGTCTATTTCCTTCTGCTCTGAAGTGTTACTGTGGTTCTTCACAGTGTTTGATAATTGATCCTTTGCGGGCACAATTGTAGTAGTATCAGGTTGCAGATTCCACCTGCCACCACTGCAGTGGGGGGAAGGAGCTGTGTTTTCTGATCCCACCCCATCTGCTGGAAGTTGCACCAGTAGGGCCGCTCTGCATTTGCACAATGGCCTCAGTTGCTTGGCAGGTCATGGCAGAGGCAGGGCCTCTGCACTCTGCTGGTAGGTCGCTGTCTTGCAGGCGGGACTGCTGCACTCGGCAGTGGACTGGCTGAGTTGCTGCACTAGGCTGGAGGGGGAGGGTACTTTCTTTCATGCACAGGCCGGCTCTGCGCTAGAGGGAGATTCAGCTGAGCTGCTGTGCTTGGTGGGTGGGGCTCCTTCACAGGGGCTGAGCTGCTGCCACTCAGTGGGGAGCATTCTCATGGGTGGGGCTGCTGTGGCTCAGGGGGCACTCCTGTGGGCCAGGCTACCACTCCAAAAGCATTCGCACGCGGGCCAGGATGCCCCCGCCTCCTTTTACAATCATGCTGGCCACAGTGTGAGGACCCATGACCTGTATTGCTCCACTGGGGAGAGGGAGAGGTAGGGGTCTGCTCATCTAGTTCCACTTTTTCTCAGGGGTCCAGTCCACCCACCTTCAGATATATGATTCCATGGATTTCTCAGGTGTCCTATTGTGCTGTGTAGTGAATCCTCTGTTGGTTAATAAATGTCCATTTAGTTGTAACTTAGAGGGGAAAGACAAAGGGAACAACTCACTCCACCATGATGCTGGGTGCCTCTAAACTGTTTATGGAGCTTTATTGCCACATCAACTCCAAGCCTGTGATTTCTTAGGCCCTGAATATAATCTCTAAGCTCCTTAACTAATAGGAAATGATCCTCTAAGCAGCATAGGAGGAAGGGTGATATACTTAGTGCCCACCTTAGAGATGGCTGTGGAGGACAGTAGACGAGAAGCATCCTCCCAGAGCCAAACCAGAGGTGAACAGATTGGTGAACTAAGGAACTCACAGGGCAGGCAGTCTTGTCATATAATGGATATCAGGACTAGTCCTTCCTCTATGATGTCTCCTTTCTTCCAAATGGGAGTTTTTACTTCAGTTACTCTTTTCTTCCTGCATCATTGTATTATTATATGTGTTCCATATAGATAAGTGTCCATTTAGCCATAAATTAGCAAATCATGAGAAACAATATTTGAATCCAATGAAAAAAAGTGCACCTCACCCAAGGTCAACTACTCACTCTCTGAAGAGCTCCCCAAAATAACGTTGCTAAAACAAAATCAAGTTTATTATTTACCACAGTAAAGGTAACCATTGATGGAATGGTAGTGGTGTTTCAGAATAACAAGGTCAAAGGTGGGATATTTATTAGGGTTTTCATTCTGATTTATTATATCTGTGGATATTTTAGTGTGAGGGCCAGATGAGGATTGGGCCAAATTTGTTATATAATAGGTTAGGATTGGTGGACCCAACAAGGGAAAAGTTTTGAAGCAAGCCTTGAAGAGTAAACAGTCTAATCATCACAGTTGAGTG